>NC_092399.1:13662963-14334718 GCF_030028105.1 Mobula birostris
TTGTCTCGTGAAATCTCACCAATAATTGAAAGTGAGCTCTAGCACCAGTGTCATTTCTCTGTCATATTTTGTGCAAATAATGACAATATCAATGTGTTCAGAGTATATATCATCTACTTAACAGCAGAGGCTGGATCAAAAAGGTCACAGTTTACAACCTGCTTTACTAACACACAGTTCAACATGGAAGAGTACTCCACATTGAGGACAATGAACCGTGCCTGATTTAACTTGTCTCCTCAGGATACTAACTTTATATTACCCCCTATAACTTTAATTTTATAACACATTGTGCTGGCAGTCTTCAGTACCAAACAGGACTTCTGTAAACTGACGAATACTGTTATAGATCCCTCACTCTGTGACTCGGTGCTGCTGTTGACTACAGGTTTCGGGACCACCCACAACCCATCCCAATCCATGTTCAGGTCACAATTAAAGCCTGCTTCATTAACTCACAGTTCAACATAGAGGAGAACATCATGCTCATAACAGGGCTGAAGAGGCTCGGATGGGTGGGGAAAGGGAGCAAGCTGAAGGTGCAGGGATAGGCTTGTACCATCTCGCCTTGACCGTGTGGGTTCCTTCTCCTGGCCCATTTTTGTCATCATACCAACCCCTACTTTGGCCCGTCCCCAAGAACCCAGCTTCATGGAGACCTCAGGCAATACTGACCCTTTCCCATGGATCAATGAGCAAACACCATGGCAGCTGCGGGCTTAGCAAGTGGCAAGGTGAAATGCGCGCAGTGAGTTTTAATTCTTTTAAGGAGTTTGAATCATGGTAACACTTTCTTAAAGCAAGTATGGGTTTTTTTTTGGTGATGTCTAATTGATGTCAGGGTTAAACTAGGCACAGATTCAATGCACCAAAAATGTGTGAAATTCAAATTCTAATTTTAATATACATTTCAGATACAGGCTTTCGATGGCAATTAATGACTTTATAAATAAATAGCCAGCATTATTTTTGCACCCAACAAATGCACCGTAGCTGCCATCAGATTTTATACAATACGTTACTTAATAAGGACTAAAGACAGATATTGAATTAGAAGCTGGCTGCATTTTACATGCAGAAAATGCTAATTAAAGATCAGAAGTCTCTTTGAGAAATGGAGAGATTCACCATGTTCATCAGAGAGATGGATGATGACAGTGGAGGAAGTGTACCTGAGTTCACAGACATTATAAACATTCGTGTGAATGTTAAGACCAGAGATGAATAAAATAAGTTGTAAGACACCTGTGGGCAACTGGCAAACACAAGAAAGTCTGCAGATGCTGGAAATCCAGAGGAACTCAGCAAGTGAGGAAGCATCAATTCTTCAGGACTGGAATGGAATCCAGATCTGAAGAAGGGTCTCGTCCTGAAACATCGACTGCTTATTCATTTCCTTAGATGCTGCCTGACTTGCTGAGCTCCTGCAGCATTTTGTGTGCATTACTGTGGGAAACTGGTGATAAATGTAGCATTTTTCAAGCAGTTGAGCTTATGACATGAAAGTGCAAACAATTCAAGATTATAAATGAAGAAACAATGAAGTTTCTAACCAAATTCCTGAAGTCATTACTAAGATTTTTCATGGTCCTTTCAAGGTGTCTCATCCTACCTAGGGGTACCCTTGGTTTAGTCACCAACATCAGAAAGTGAAGTTAATTTTTGCACAACAACCTCTAATAGCAACAATATGATAAAATCAGATGGCATGTTTTGTATAATGTAGAAAGAGAGGTAAGAAATAACCAAAATACTCAGAATAACTTGCTTCTAAAAATTGGCCTGGAAAATTTTGCATCTGGTTTCGATTTCTATCTCACCCATAAGACACCAGCTTCTACTTCCTCCTTACTGGATGGATTGATATAGTGTATTTTTGCACCATAGTCTCTGGGACTGAGCTGGAAACAATAACCTTCGATAGACCAAATGGCCTAATTAATCTCCTATGTCTTATGGTCAATGAACTCAGAGGCAAGACTGCCAAATATTAAAGGCATGAATGGCTATATTTGTCACATGCATATCAAAACTGGGTGGCAGGTTGGAGACTCGTCACTACCAAAGGAGGTCTAAAGTGCTTCTTTCCTCTGCTAGCCTACAGGTCACCCTTAGGCAAGGTGTAGCACCTGCTTACCCCCCAATCAGGGTCACATGAAGCCCTGGGAGCAGATCATATGAGCAGCTGGTGCATTTCACAAGTCCTGGTACTGCGACCACTGACACCAGACTATCTCTGAAGAGTACTGGTAATGGCTGGGGTCACCCGTCTTGCAAAGGCACTGCCCAGAAGAAGGCAATGGGCAACCACTTCTGTAGAAAAATTTACCAAGAATAATCATGGCCATGGAAAGACCAGGATTGTCCACATCATATGACATGGCAAATAACAAATGAACGAACATCAAAATGTCAAAATATGCAGAGAAATGTGTCATTCCGCATTATCATTCCTGCGCAGCGCTGGGGGGCAAAGTGTCACTGTGCTTCTGGTGCCAACATAGCATGTTGACGACTCACTAATCCTAACGGTAGGTCTTTGGAATGTGAGAGGAAACAGGAGCAGCCGGAGGAAACTCAGGCGGTCATGGGGAGAACATACAAACTCCTTACAGACAGCAGCAGGAATACATTGCCAATCATTGATCGCTGGCGCTGTAAAGTGATTGCACTAACCACATGTTACCCTGCTGCCCTATATGCTGCCATGTCACCCCATGCGTTACCACGCCAACCCATTTGTTACCATGGCAACCCATGCACTACCATCTGAATCATAGCTAACCTACATGTTATGATATTCACATGTCATGCAACATGGACACAGGCTCTTCAGCACCTCCATGTTCCTGCCAACCATCAGGTATCCAGGTACCAACAATTGGCCAATGTTTTCTATCCCTTGCTGATTCAAGTGCTCACCCAGATACTTTTTAAAAGTTATGAAACTACCTGCTTCCACCACATTCTCAGGAAGTGCATTCTCGCTACCCCTGGGTGAAAAAAGATTCTTCAGATCCCCTCAAACCCTTTTGCTCTTCACCTGAAAACAATGTGTCTAGTTTTAGGCATAAATACAAACAGGATTTGTAATATTGCCTTCTGCTGAGCTCAAGTAGAAAACAGGGACCAGTTTTGATCTTCTCATTTCAAAGTCACAGAGAAAAATTATACCATTGTCCATCAGCCTCGAAGGACAATAGAAAATTTATTACCTCTCCAGGGTTCAAGCCTGGGAAGAATGTATGGAGATCCCAGTCATTAAGATCCCCCTCTTGTCCTCACCAGTGTAGTCCAAAGGAAAGCTTATGAAGCAATACATTTGGCACCTTAAACATCTGGAGAAGAAGGATACTTATGTGAGAATGCTGTTCTTGGACTACAGTTGAGTATTCAACACCATAATTCCCTCCAGGCTCAACAAGAAACTCAGAGACCTCGGTCTGCACCCTGTCTTGTGTAGCTGGACCTGCACGCAGCTGGTAAGAGTGGGCTCCCTCACCTCTGCTCCTTTGACCCTCCACACAGTTGCCCCTCAGGGTTGTGTCCTAAGCCCCCTCCTTTACTCTCTGTATATCCATGACTGTGTCGTCACCCACAGCTCCAATCTGCTAATTAAATTTGCTGATGATACTACACTGATTGGCCTAATCTCAAATAATAATGAGGCAGCCTACAGAGAAGAAGTCTACACAGTGGTGTCAAGAAAACAACCTCTCACTCAATGTCTCAAAATCGAAGGAGCTGATTGTGGATTACAGGAGGAATGGAGACAGGCTAGCCCTTGTTGACATCAATGGATCTGGGGTTGAGAGGGCGAACAGCTTTAAGTTCCTCGGCATACACATCATCGAGGATCTCACGTGGTCTGTACATACCGGCTGTGTGGTGAAAAAGGCATAACAGCACCTCTTTCACCTCAGATGGTTGAACAAGTTTGGTATGAGTCCCCAAATCCTAAGAACTTTCTACACAATTGAGAGCATCCTGACTGGCTGCATCACTGCCTGCTATGGGAACTGTACTTCCCTCAATCGCAAGACTCTGCAGAGAGTAATATGGACAGTCCAGCGCATCTGAAGATGTGAACTTCCCACTGTTCAGGACATTTACAAAGACAGGTGTGTAAAAACGGCCCAAAGGATCATTGGGGACCCGAGTCACCCCAACTACTAACTGTTCCAGCTGCCACCATCCGGGAAACGGTACCACAGCATAAAAGCCAGAACCAACAGGCTCCGGGACAGCTTCTTCCACCAGGCCATCAGACTGATTAATTCATGCTGATACAATTATATTTCTATGTTATATTAACTGTCCTGTTTTACACATTATTTATTACAAATTACTATAAATTGCACATTTAGATGGAGACGTAATGTAAAGATTTTTACTCCTCATGTACTTTGTATATGAAGTATGTAAGTAACAAAGTCAATTCAATTCGGCTTGGCTGCAGGAGCTGCCGGAAGGATGTTCAATGATGTCCAGCCACCTTAGGGGCTCCCTCTGGATTTCTATCTTGTTTTATTCCCACAGACTTAGTCCCTCCCGAGGCTGCCCACAAGGCAGTGGGACTATTCACCCATAGCTGGGGATCTGGTTCACCAGCACCAGGATGTGTCTACACACCAGTAGGCCTGTGTGCTACATGGGCAGGGGCCAGACCTCCTCCCTGTCCTCTGCAGTTCAGCCTGAGTCCGAAGGGTGTTCAGTTTCCGTGTGTCGCCAGACAGGAGGCACCACATGAGGTTTGCTGTTGGAGAGGCTACGTACTGGCAGGGAGAGACTTACACATTCAGCTCTCCTCTTCACAAAACTGCTGGCCAGCGGTGGAAGCTGAAAGTGAGAGTGACAAGCACTACCCACTACACTACCACATAAGACGCATCACAACAATCATTTTGAGCATGATAACAGATACGTTAAAAGCCCATAATGACTGTAGATAATTCAAAAGTCCATCAATAACACAGTAGCAGTAAAATACCAAACTTTGTTGTTGCTCGTGTGAAAACGGTGATATTACAGAAGCTTGGTTGAAGCATGAAAGATGATGAGAAGATTAGTCTGTGCCACGTGGTACTTTGCCTCAGTCTTTACTGTGGAAGATATTAGCTGTATGCCAGAGGTCGGAGAGTGTCAGAGAGCAGGAGTGAGTGCCATTGCTATTACAAAGGAAAAAGTGCCAAGCAAACTGAAAAGTCTTAAGATGGATAAGTCACCTGGACCAGATAGAGTACATCCCAAAGTCCTGAAAGAAGTTGCTGAAGTATTGGGTAAGTTGAGAGAACCAAAGAACATGATGGGTTTTGGAAGACTGCTTTTCTTTTTCACAGAAAGCCACCATCCTGTGGAAGAAACTGCCAGCTTATACAATGAATGGAACTTCACAAAATATATTCAAAAAGTAATCGCATGTGTTTCTAACTGTAGTTGACATACAGTGCATAGACAGGCAAATCTCCCATTCAAATATGACTTGTTCTACCAGCCTCAGGAACTGGACTGGAACTTCTGAGAATGTTTTTTATTTGTCTTTACGTGCCAGGATTTAATTTCTCTTTTTGTTTCTACGCTATGCCAATAAGTTTCAAAGTCAGCTGATGAGGAATGGTATAGAAGTGTCGTTTGGACCATGTGACGCAATGAAGAGGCAGGCTTGATTACTTACTGACTTAAGCCCATCACCCCTACTGGGACATTGAGCGTCAACGGCAGCTCACCAGAGTCCTCTGATCTGGGCCAGTTGTTCAAGTTGTCCCCAAGTGCTGCCCATCATTTGTCTTCTAGGTGAAGATCCTTACTCTCCCAGGGATGAGGTCATTGGAGCTTCCTAGTGGGAAGGTTTCCTAGTGCCGTACGGTGGGGTTTAAACTAGAGTTGCAGGGTCTTGGGAACCAGAGTGTCACAACAGCCAGTGGAGAGGTTGTGGGGACAGATGTTGGTAAGACCTCAGACAAAGTCAAGAATCAAAACATTGAGCATGGTGGAACGAGTTTCCTGAGCTGTGTATCTTTCAATGAAAGAAGCATTGTAGGAAAGATGGATGAGCTTAGGGCGTGGATCAACATCTGGAATTATGATATTGTAGCTTTTAGTGAGGGCTACAGAAGGGACAGCACTGGCAGCTCAACATTCTGGGGTCCTGTCATTTTAGACATGACAGAGCAGGAGGGATTAAAGGAGGAGGGGTGGTGTTATTAGTCAGGGGAAATGTCACAACAGTGCTCCATCACACCATACTGGAGAAGTCGTCTAGTGAGGGAAAAGAAAGGTATGGCCACATTAATGGGGCTATATTACAGACCACCCAACAGTCCGAGGAATTTAGAATAACAAATTTGTGGAGAGATCGCAGACTGTTGCAAGAAACAGAAGGTTGTTATAGTCGGTGATTTTAGCTTTCCACATATTGACTGGGACTCCTATGCTGTAAAAGGACTAGATGAGATAGAGTTTGTCAAATGTGTTCAGGAAAGTTTCTTTAATCAGTGCACAGAAGTCCCAAAAAGAGAGTGTGTGATACTTGATCTGCTATTAGGGAATGAGACAGGGCAGGTGACAGAAGTTTGTGTAGGAGAACACTTTGCACCTAGTGATCACAATGCCATTAGTATCAAAGTAAATATGCAAAATGATATATCTGGTCCTCGAGCTGAGGTTCTAAATTGGAGAAAGGCCAATTTTGTTGATATAGATATATAGATACTTTATTGATCCCAAAGGAAATTACAGTATCACAGTATCAGAAATGATCTGACAAATGTGGATTAGGACAGGCTGTTTTCTGTATACTTGGTAAGTGGGAGACCTTCAAAGTGAAATTTTGAAAGTACAAAGCTTGTATGTGCCTGTTGGAATAAAAGGTAAAGATAACAAGTGTAAGGAACCTTGGTTTTCAAGGGATAGTAAGGTCCTGGTTAAGAAAAATAAGGAGGTGCATAGCAGGTATAGGCAGGTAGGAACAAAAGAGTTAATAGAAGTGAGGCAAAGTGGCATCGACTTCATGGACCCTATACAGATGACAGAGGAGGAGGTGTTTGCTGTCCTGAGGCAGATCAGGGTGGATAGGTCCCCAGGGCCTGACAAGATGCTCCCTCGGACCCTACAGGAGGCAAGTGCAGAAATTGCTGGGGCCCAAGCAGAGATATTTAAAATATCCTCAATGACGGGAGAGGTACCAGAGGATTGGTGGATAGCCAAAGTATTTAAGAAAGGCTGTAAACATAAACCAGGAAATTATAAGCCAGTGAGTCTGACAAAAGTTGTGTGAAAGTCATTGGAAGATACTCTAAGGAACTGGATATACAAGTATTTGGATAGACATGGACTAATTAAGGATTGTCACCACAGCTTCTTGTATGGTAGGTCGTGTCTAACCAATCTTACAGAGTGTTTTGAGAAAGTTACCAGGAAAGTGGATGAAGACAAGGCAGTAGATGTTGTCTACACGGACTTTAGGAAGGCATTCGACAAGGTCCCGCATGGGAGGCTGGTCAAGAAGGTTCAGTACCTCAGCATTCAGGAGGAGGTAGTAAATTGGATCAGACATTGGCTTTGTGGGAGAAGTTAGAAAGTGGGAGCAGAGAGTTGCCTCTCTGACTGGAGGCTTGTGACTAGTAGAGTGCCACAGGGATCGGTGAGGAGTCTGTTGTTGTTTGTCATCGATGTCAAATTCGCGGATGACACCAGGACTGGGGGTGTAATGGACAGTGAGAAAGGCTATCATGATTTGCAGAGGGGTCTAGATCAGTTGGAAAAATGGGTTGAAAAATGGCAGATGGAATTTAATGCAGACAAGTGCAAGGTGTGGCACTTCAGTAGGACCAACCAGGGCAAGTCTTACACAGAGAAAGGTAGGGCACTGAGGAGTATGGTAGAACAAAGGGATCTGGGAATACAGGTCCATAATTCATTGAAAATTACGACACAGGTAGATAGGGTCATAAAGAAGGCTTTTGGCACACTGCCTTCATAGATCTAAATATTGAGTACAGAAGATGGGATTTGAAATATTGTTTGCTGTTTTGGTCACCTACCTACAGGAAAGATGTAAATAAGGTTGAAAGAGTATAGAGAAAAATTGAGAATCAGAATCAGGTTTATTATCACCAGCATGTGACGTGAAATTTGTTAACTTAGCAGCAGCAGTTCAATGCAATACATAACCTAGCAGAGAGAAAAAACAATAATAATAAATAAAATGTTAAAAATAATAATAATAAATAAACAAGTAAATCAATTACATATATTGAACAGATTTCTTTTTTTAAAAATTCAAAAATAGAACTACAGTATATTAAAAAAAAGTGAGGTAGTGTCCAAAGATTACAAGGATGTTGCTGGGACTGGAGGGCCTCAGTTATGAGGAAAGATTGAATAGATCAGGACTTTATTCCTTAGAATGTAGAAGATTGAGAGGAGATTTGATAGAGGTATATGAAATTATTAAGGGTGTAGATAGAGTGAATGCAAGCAGGCTTTTTCTACTGAGGCACGACAGGACTACAATCAGAGGACATGGGTTAAGGGTAAAAGGCAAAGAATTTAAGGGAAAAATGAGGAGAACCATCTTCACCCAGAGGGCTGTGAGAGTGTGGAATGAGCTGCCAGCACGAGTGGTGCTCAGCTTCAACATTTAAGCAAAGTTTGGATTGGTGCATGGATGGTAGAGGTTTGAAGGGCTATGGTCCCATTGAACAGCGATGGGAACAGGCAGTTTAAATGGTTTTGGCATGGACTAGATGGGCCAAATGGCCTGTTTCTGTGCTGTAATTTTCTATGACTATGACTCTATGTTGCTGTTTCTGTAGGTCTAGGTTTTTAAATGACAGAGTTGCTGGTCCTCTGCCCAACCCTCCACCATTTCCAGCTGGGCTTGGGACGTCCACGACGGAGATAAGTATGAAACCCGCTTGCTTTTTTTTTAAACTTAAGCAATGTATTTCCATGATTTTCTTGTGATGGTCTAATTTTTTAAAAGCAACAGAAATTGGTAATGCATGTCCCACACCCACACACGTGACATTGCTGAATCTGTGAACACTCCTGGGTTTCAGTGCATACACGTCCGCTGGGTGATTGCCATATGTGAATTGATGCTGCAACCAGATCAGGAAAGTGTAGTTGTACACTGCTGCAAGCCTTAAAAATCTACAGCTGTGCACATGCTTCCCAGTCGTTTGACCCACTGGCTGCTATGAGAAAGAACAGCTACTTCACCTCCAGCTTTGCTGCACTCTATAAGTAAACATTCCTGAAGTCGCTTGCTAACCCTTCCAGCTCAGTTCAAGGATACCAGCAATATCGACTGTCCACTTTCTTTGTCTGCAGGTAAGAATCCACAGCTCTAGACTGAGAAGGAAATTAATTACTTGGACTCAAGACTGACAGGAGATTCTAACCTATTCCAGAGATGATGTGGTGTCAGACATAAAGGGACAGACATCTGGCATTGCAAGCGTGTGTTCCTTCCATGTTACCATAGAAACATAGGGACATGGACCCTTGGAATGAATTGAGCCAGCTCTCTTCAGTTATTGGGTTAAAGTAACATCTCTGGGGAGAGAAACAGATTTAAAATGGAAGAAGTTAAAAGAATTTTAAAGATGCAGAACATGGAGAAAGGGAGTTGAGAATACAAAGGAGGGATGAAATAAGATGACAGTGCAGGCTAAAAGAGAGTTTTGTATGTAAACCTGCTCAATTTCTGATTTCCAATGTTTGAATTTTCTTAAGGCACACAAAATGCTGGAGGAATTCAGCAGGCCATGTAGCATGCAAACACGAGGAAACCTGCAGATGCTGGAATTTCAAGCAACACACATCAAAGTTGCTGGTGAACGCAGCAGGTCAGGCAGCATCTATAGGAAGAGGTACAGTCGACGTTTCGGGCCAAGACCCTTCGTCAGGACTAACTGAAGGAAGAGTGAGTAAGAGATTTGAAAGTGGGAGGGGGAGGGGGAGATCCAAAATGATAGGAGAAGACAGGAGGGGGAGGGATGGAGCCAAGAGCTGGACAGGTGATTGGCAAAGGAGATATGAGAAGATCATGGGACAGGAGGCCTAGGGAGAAAGAAAAGGGGAGGGGTGAAGCCCAGAGGATGGGCAAGGAGTATAGTGAGAGGAACAGAGGGAGAAAAAGGAGAGAGAGAAAAAGAATGTGTGTATATAAATCAATAAATAACCGATGGGGTACGAGGGGGAGGAGGGGCATTAACAGAAGTTAGACAAGTCAATGTTCATGCAATCAGGTTGGAGGCTACTCAGACGGAATATAAGGTGTTGTTCCTCCAACCTGAGCATCTATTGAAGGGAATAAAGAGTTGATGTTTCAGTCTGATGAAGGGTCTTGGACGAAAACATCAGCTTTCTATTCCTTTCCAAGATGCTGCCTAACTTGTTGAGTTCCTCTGGCACTTAGTATTTGTTACTCTTGATTCCCAGCATCTGCAAAATCTCTTGTGTTTATGAACATTTTGTTCTTGAGCTAATCATGTTGTAGAAGTTGTAGGAATAGGTGACTTTGTCTTCACTGTCTGTTGCTCAAGTTCTACCTGTGCAATATGCAACAAGTTCTAAAACATTTAAAATGTATATATTTTATAAAAACCTACTGTATTGTGCAAAAGTCATTGGTAAAGCAAGAGTGCCTATGACTTATGCACAGTACTGTAGTCATTTTATAAATTGCACTGTACTGCTACAAAATAAAACCGATTTCATGGGATACATGAGTGATGATAAACCTGATTCTGATATGTGGACTGAGAGTGGGAAGGGGGCAGGGAGAAGAAAATCATGGTTAGGAAAGGGGGAAGGGAGAGGGGAGGGAGCAGACAGCTCCAGACAGACTTTCTGTAATGACCAATAAGCACGAGAAAGTCTGCAGATACTGGAAATCCAAAGCAACACACACACAAAACGCTGGAGGAACTTGGCAGGTCAGACAACATCTATGGAAATGAATAGGTGGTCGACGTTTCGGGCCGAGACCCTTCTTCAGGACTGAGAAGGAAGGGGAAGATGCCAGAATAAAAAGGTGGGGGGAGAGGAAAGAAGCTAGTTAGAAGATGATAGTTGAAGCCAGGTGGGTGAGAATGTTCAGGGGCTGGAGAGGAAGGAATCTGATAGGAAGGAGAATTGACCATAGGAGAAAGGGAAGGAGGAGGGAACCCAGGGGAATAATAGGCAGGTGAGAAGAAGTGGAAGGTCAGAGTGGGGAATAGAAGACAGTCGGGGTGGGAATCTGTTTACTGGAAGGAGAAACTGATATTCATGCTACCCAGATGGAATATAAGGTGTTGCTCCTCCACCCTGAGGGTGGCCTCATCTTGGCACAAGAGAACTCCCTGGGTCAACACATCGGAATGGGAATGAGAATCAGAATTAAAATGTTTGGCTACTGGGAAGTCCCACTTACGGCAGATAAACCAATTGTTTGGAAGTAAATGGCCTTGCCTGGTGTCTCAGGGCTGCGTATGTCTGCACCCCACTCCACGCCCACCCCTGCCCCGACACTCCTTCCCTGCCACCTGTCCCACACTGCTTCCACTGCGCTCCACATTCACCATTCCTGGCACCCTTTCCTCCCGCCAGATTTACAAACTCACTCTCCACTCCACATTGACAAATGTAGTACTGTGCTAAAGTCTTAGGCATCCAGCTATATACATGTGCCTAAGACCTTTGCACAGTACTATAGCCAGGCTTTCCATGACAACCCTTGCATGTGAACCCCTGGAATTATGCACAAAATCTATATACACGTACACGGTAGATTTATCATAGAAGGAAGTGGAAGTAACTATCGTCCAGTAGCACTCACATCTATGGTGATGAAGTGCTTTGAGAGGTACTTTGCCTAGAATTAATTCCAATCTCAGCAAAGACCCAAACCCACTCCAATTTGCCTATTGCCACAATAGGTCTACAGAGGACACGATCTCATTGGCACTTCTTGTGGCCTTGTATCAGCTGGACAATACAAATACCTATGTCAGGATGCTGCTTATTGACTACAGCTCAGCATTTAACACAATCATTCCTACTGTTCTGATCGAAAAGCTCCAGAACATGGGCCTCTCTACCTCGCTCTGCAACTGGATCCTCGACTTCCTAATTGGATTACCACAATCTGTGTGGATCAGAAACAATATCACCACCTCGCTGACAATCAACACTGGTGCACCTCAGGGATGTGTGCTTAGCCCACTGCTCTACTCTGTCTACACCCATGACTGTGTGGCCAGACACAGATCAAGTGCCACCTATAAACTTGCTGATGATACAGCCAAATTTCAGATGAATCCGTGAGGCCGTACAGGAGTGAGAAATATCAGCCAGTTGAGTGTTGTCATAGTAACCTGCACTCAACATCAGCAAGACTGAAAAACTGATTGTGGACTTCAGAAAGGGTAAGATGAGGGAACACACACCAGACCTCATAGAGGGATCTGAAGTGGAAAGAGTGAGCAATTTCAAACTCCTGGGTGTCAACATTTTTGAGGATCTAACCTGAACCCAACTTATTGCTGCAGCTACAAAGAAGACACAACAGCAGCTATATTTCATTGGGAGTTTGCAAAGATTTGGTACGTCTCCAAATACACTTGAAAATTTCTACAGATGCATTGTGGAGAACATTCCAGCTGGCTGCATCACCGCCTAGTGTGGAGAGGTTACTGCACAGGATCGAAGTAAGCTGCAGAAAGTTGTAAACTTAGCTAGCTCCATCATGGAAACTAGCCTCCATAGTATCCAGTACATCTTCAAGGTGCAATGCCTCAAAAGGGCAGCATCCATCATTAAGGACCCCCATCACCCAGGTCATGCCTTGTTCTCATTGGTACAATTCAGGAACAGCTTCTTCCCCTCTGTAAATCATAACTTTTTTTCTCTATTAGATTAGATTAGATTATGAAGACACGTAGTCCTCTTTTATTGTCATTTAGTAATGCATGCATTAAGGAATGATACATTATATCCTCTGGTGTGATATCACAAAACACAGCACAGACCAAGACTGAAAAAACTGACAAAACCACATAATTATAACATATAGTTACAACAGTGCACAATACCATAACTTGATGAAGAAGTCCAGGAGCACAGTAAAGTTCAAAGTTTCTCAAATGTCCCACATCTCACGCAGACGAGAGAAGGAAGAAAAACTCTCCCTGCCATGCCAACCACAATCCAACTCTGAGTCATCCGAAAACTTCGAGCTCTGATCAGCTCTCTGACACTGAGTACTGAGCACCATCTCTGTCCGAACGATTCGACCTCAATCTCGGTCGCCAAAAAGCAGGCAAGGCCGGGGATTTTGAGGCCTACCCTCCGAAAGATTCCCGACCGTGCAGTAACAACAGCAGCGAACGGGTGTTTCAGAAATTTCTCCAGATGTTCCTCTATGCTTTCACGTCCATTCTCCATCAAATCAGAATTATCCATGGCCCCTATTTAACAGATACGATATCATTTTTCACTGGAGGGCTGTGCACGCGCAGGCGCGTCGCCATCTTCTCCTCCCACCTTTCAATATTATATATTGAATTGTACTGCTGCTACAAAACTTACAAATTTCAAGACATATGCCAGTGATATTAAACCCGATTCTGATTCTAATTCTGAGATCACAAATTCAACTTTATTCAAAAGTTATGAAAAAAACTTTTTACAGCTTCCACTATAAAAGCTAATCAAACGTCATTGTTTCTGCTTTCGGTTACCATGTCGCCATGGGACAGAAGTTTATAGGTGGCCATTAGCATTAACCAGTCAGTCATGTTGTACACGTATCCTGACAGGGATATGCACTGAAGAGCAAATTATGTGACCAAGGGCACTCAAGGGCCAGTGGGGAAGGTGAGAAGGGTAACAATTCCATAGCAAAGATGGAAGCTGCACAAACACATTGGGCAAATTCAAATACAATATGTGAGACAGAAAAGCTCAGAATAAGCAAGGAAAGCCTCAATGTCAAAGGGTGTCCACAATAAATAGGGTCAAATTATTTAAGACTTTAAGACCACAAGACATAGGAGCAGAATTAGGTCATTTGGCCTATCGAATCTGCTCCACCATTCAATCATGACTGATCCTTTATGCCCCTCCACAACCCCACTCCCTGGCCTTATATAAAACTTAACAATGAGAGTGACAAAATGAGAGCACTCTTGTGAATAAAATGACTAAAATCAGAATGGCTCCAATACAGGTGGTAACCTGTATCATGTATAATCATTTATGAACTATATGACCATATAGTCTATCACAGTTCATCCATCCAACATGAAATCTAACCTACCCTTTAATATGTCAAAGCCTTTTATCTCCACTGCTTTACTCTTTGAACAAAGTGAATCTGTCTGACTGTACATTTCAAAGTAAGAGTAAATGTGATTATCAAAGTACAGGTCAAACCTTCACTAATCTGACTACCCGTAATCCGGTTCCTTCGATAATCCGGCACTGACTATGCTTAATGTGATCCTTCTGTAATTCGGCATTTTCACTAATCCAGCACTCCTCAGGTCCCAATGGTGCCGGATTAGTGAAGGTCGACCTGTACATATACGAGGGGTGATTGATAAGTTCGTGGCCTAAGGTAGAAGGAGTCAATTTTAGAAAACCTAGCACATTTATTTTTCAACCTAGTCCCCTCCTACATGTACACACTTAGTCCAGCGGTCGTGGAGCATACGGATCCCTTCTTTGTAAAAGTGGTCCGCAGCAGGGGTGATTGATAAGTACATGGTCTAAGGTAGAAGGAGATGACTTACACAGCTCTCGTTACATGCACGTGCAGTTCAACTCTTTGAGTGAAAATGCAGAAAGTTTGAAGATTCTCCTCATCTCCTTCTATTTTAGGCCATGAACTTATTAATCACCCCTGCTGTGGACCACTTCTGGAGGTCCAAGACACCGACTTCTACAGAGGAGGGATCCATATGCTCCACGACCGCTGGACTAAGTGTGTAAATGTAGGAAAAATAAATGTGCTAGGTTTTCTAAAGTTGACTCGTTCTACCTTAGGCCATGAATTTATCAATTACCCCTCGTATGTCACCATATACAACTCTGAGATTCATTGTCTTGCAGGCATACTCAACCAATCTATAGAATAGTAACTATAGCAGAATCAATGAACAATCGCCAGGCTAGGGCTTTCAACCAGAGTGCAGAAGACAACAAACTGCGCAAATGCAAAAAAAAAGTAGTAAGAATAAATAAGCACTAAACTTCAAGAACACGAGATGCAGAGTCCTTGAAAGTGTATCCATTGGTTGTGGGAACATTTCAATGATGAGGCAAGTGAAGTTGAGTGAAGACTGGTATGATTGTGGACAAAATGTACCACCAAGGAGTAATGAATAATGGATAAGTAAGCATATAACGATGTATAGGAGACGTATCTCAGTATCAAAAAGTCAAGATATTCGATGTCATTCAATTCTTTGTATTTTTTATATAATAATGTGACTTTGGAATTTCGGTACACTATACTGGAAACATTAGTCAGAATTTTTTACATCTAACCACTAGTGTTTGTAAATAGAAGAAATAAACTTATTTCTATAGTTGTTATAAATTTGACTCGGAAGTTGATGACCATGCCATGCCGAAAACTGGCATTTGTGAATGTCCAAACAACAGCATTGCAAGTTATAATTCTCTTGTGAGTAACATTTGATCCTTACATACTGTTCCAGGTCAAATTTGACCCGTACCATACTGTGAGGGTATAGAATATGAACAGTATGTAAGGGTTAATGCAAGAACCCAAGGAGCAGCAGAAGGGACATGGATTTGTACAGTGCAGGTGATATTCCCAAAACCCAGGATTAAAAACAAGTCAAACTATATACTCTTCCCTAGAAGCACCCAAATAATAGAGGCAAAAGAGCAGAGCAAAAAGGTGAAGATATGTCTTTAATATTAGGAACTGCTCAAATGGCCAACAAGTCAAGCTGTACCATTTGATTAACATAAAAATAAAGATTAGTTTTATTTGTTTCGTGCTCGTTGAAACACATCATGAAATGCTTCAAATTAGATCAGCAAGGATTGTGCTGGGTGGGGACAGCCTGCGAATGTTCCCACATTTCCAGTGCCAACGTAGCGTGCCCACAATTTACTAACCCCAACCTATATGTCTTTGGAATGTGGAAGGAAACCAGAGCACCCGGAGGAAACTCACAGAGTCACGGGGAGGACATACAAACTCCTTACAGACAGGTGCGGGAATTGAACCCCAATCAGTGAATGCTGGTGTTGTAAAGTGATTGCGTTAACCACCACACTACCATGCCTCCCTTATTGGAGTGTTTTTAGGAAAGATTATGTCCTTTAACTTTGAGGATATCAGCTGCACTGTACAAATCCATGTACATCTGTTCCTACTGCAGCTCCTTGGGTTCTTCAATTTGATGGCAATCTGTCACCTCAACCAAAGCATGTTATCGGCCGACTAATATCATTTGGCATGTGCGAAAATGGTTGATTGGTGTCAAAAGTTAGAAATTAGCACAATAATGTTAACCTTGATACTTGCAACCTTTGTCATGACAGACTCTGGCACAGAATGTCATGGGCAGACACTTGAAAGGTGTCAGTAACATAAAAGGTGAGATCTCCTGTGATGGCCACTGAAGATTGGCTCCAATTTTGCTCCTTAACTCTTACTAGGAGGTAGCAACGGTACTGAGTAATAATTTCATTGATGTTCATAAACTCTGTACCAAAACATTATCTCCACCCTGGCATTTATTTATATCCATCACTCCTGTCCCAATAACATCAGTAAATTTGACTTCTGAGATTAACACTGAGTGGCATAAATGAGCAAAAGTATTCAGAGTTTGACACAGGGATTGCCCATTCCTGCAAACCTATCTTGATTGCTCCCCTTAATCAAAACAGTTGAGTAAGGCAAATATCTGGGGCTTTTTGAATCCTGTTAAAATAAGCACATTGGCCACAACAAAACATACAAAAAGAACAGAAGCTTCTTTAACTGGGAGCCAAATAAAATAATTTAGTTGGCAGCCTAGATTTATCGTATTATTGCATAGCCTCTATTGAAACGAGTTTTTTTTTAAGATGTTGAGACATTCATTATTAAGATGTTTTTAATGAGGATTATAGATGAGAATTAGTAATGCAGAGGCACTACACAATAGCCTGCTGTGGTGTTTGTGCAGAGATATTTACCTGGGAGGAAATTAAATTGAGATAACACAATCACTGGTTTCAAATCATGTCATATTATCATACTTCATTAATGCCAATTTACTGCTGCTGCCTTCACTCACCATTCTTTATACTAATGCTCAATTATTTATATATTTTAACTATGTGGGGTTTTCTACAAATCATCTCTTGCCTTCACCGTTCCTAGGTTTTACCATCTTACCTCTTCTCTTCACCCTCCTATCTCCTTCCCCAGGTGCCCTTTCTCCCTCGATCCAGTCTCCCCTCCTATCAGATTCCCTCATCTCCAGCCATAGAAACCATAGAAAAACTACAGCACAGAAACAGGCCTTTTGGCCCTTCTTGGCTGTGCTGAACCATTTTCTGCCTAGTCCCACTGACCTGCACACGGACCATATCCCTCCATACACCTCCCATCCATGTATCTGTTCAATTTATTCTTAAATGTTAAAAAAGAACCCGCATTTACCACCTCGTCTGGCGGCTCATTCCACACTCCCACCACTCTCTGCGTGAAGAAGCCCCCCCGCCTGCAATTATCCCTTTAAACTTTTCCCCCTTCACCCTTAACCCATGTCCTCTTGTTTTTTTTCTCCCCTTGCCTCAGTGGAAAAAGCCTGCTTGCATTCACTCTATCTATACCCATCATAATTTTATATACCTCTATCAAATCTCCCCCTCATTCTTCTACGCTCCAGGGAATAAAGTGCTAACCTATTCAACCGTTCTCTGTAACTGAGTTTCTCAAGTCCCGGCAACATCCTTGTAAACCTTCTCTGCACTCTTTCAACCTTATCAATATCCTTCCTGTAATTTGGTGACCAAAACTGAACACAGTACTCCAGATTCGGCCTCACCAATGCCTTATACAACCTCATCATAACATTCCAGCTCTTATACTCAATACGTTGATTAATAAAGGCCAATGTACCAAAAGCTCTCTTTACGACCCTATCTACCTGTGACGCCAGTTTTAGGGAATTTTGTATCTGTATAGCCCTTTGGCTTTTCCACTTATCGCCTCCCAGCTTCTTACTTCATCCCCCCATCCTACCTACCCACTTGGCTTCACCTGTCACCATCTAGCTTACCCTCCTCCCCCTCCCCCAACCTTCTTATTCTGGCCTCTTCTCCCTTCCTTTCCAGTGCTGATGAAGGGTCTCAGCCCGAAACGTTGACTGCTTATTCATTTCCCTAGATTTTATGTTTTTTGACTTCAAAACATTAAACTAATTCAAAGGAAGACACAGGAGTCTGAAAATATGGGTCTAACTTTGTACTTACTGCAAGTGAGGCATGCAAGTATCTTGTGGTAGCGTGATGACATATGCAATTCACATATTTATATATGAATTACTCAAAAATTACTGAAATTTTAAATACACAATAGATGCTGCCTAGCCTGCTGCGTTCTGCCAGCATTGTGTGTGTGTGTGTGTGTGTGTGTGTGTGTGTGTTGCACTGGATTCCCAGCATCTGCAAGTTCTCTTGTGCTTCTAAGTTTTACCGTTCTTATTTTCGGTGATGTCAAATAGATCAAGTGAAGCATTAACCCATATGTTCTGCTTAAGTTACAACCCACTTTGCTTTGAACCAAATGGTAAAATTAGATCCAATTTCAAAGCTCTGTTGTTCTCTTTTCTGCCCCTGAACAGTTTTGGCAACAGTTGCATTGAGTTTGATTTGAGTGCAAATATCAAGCATGAGTTCCAGATCTGTGTTAACAGGTTGAGAACACTTCAGAGGTGGAGAAAAATTTGAACTAGGAGAGGAAGAATCCAGTTGCTACAGCCCTATCAAAGATATTCTGAAGGAATACAGGCAGCCATAGCCCAGATCCCCACCTCCTTCCCCGTCTTCCTTGATCCACTCTCCTCTCCCATCATATTCCTTCTTCTTCTTCAGCCCTTTACCCCTCCTATCTATCACCTCCCAGCTTCTTACTTCATCCCCCCTCCCCCAACATCTTGTTTCACCTATCACCTGTCAGCTTGTACTTCTTCCCCTCGTCCCTCCTTCTTATTCTGGTTTCTTCCCCATTCCTTCCCAGTCCTGATGAAAGGTCTAGGCCCAGAAATATTGATTATTTATTCTCCTGCATAGATGCTGCATAACTTGGTTAGTTCCTGCAGCATTTTGTGTCTAATAATGTAATAATCCCTGAGTTACTGTTTGAACAACATGCCTATTAGCACAGGGGAAATAAGATCAGAGGATTGAAAGCATGGCTCAAAAATTGGTGCAGGAAAAGTGTGTTTCAACTTCTAGGTCACTGGGGAAAGGAAAGAGCTGCCTGCTGGGATTGGCATCACTGGAATTAAGCTGAGGCAAGCAGCCAACAGAATTGGCCGTAAAAATAAAGGATTTGAAACTAAACAGTTGAGGGAAGGAGTTATGGTGAGGGGAAATTGTTGAGGAAATCTGGTGTGGGTAGAAATGTAGGTACTGTCAGGAAGGAGTACAGCATAGAAATGTAAGAATATCTTCCAATCACAAAGCTGGAGGTTCATTATATGAATGAACACAGCATTTATAACAAGCTAGGTAAACCAATAAAGTAGAGGGAAATAAATGAGTACAATCTAACAGCCAATGGAGTCGTGATTCCAACATTATCAAGGCTAACAATTAAATATTCCAGGATATTTAGCTGTTAGAAGACATAAGAAATTTAGAAACAGAAATGGGGTAACCTTGATATTACAAATGGGATAAAGGCAATAGAGGAAAATACACTACACTCGAAAGAAACAAAAAAGAAGAATCAGTTATGGTGCAGTTAAGGAAAGCACTTATGTGAGTTGTGTCTGAGCTTTTCACTGAAATCGACAAAGTTCTTACAGAGCTTGTCAAGACTGATACAGGGATAATTATTCCTTTAGCTGGAGTGTCCAGAACAGGGGATATAGCCTCAATGCACATCAGGACAGAGCTGCAACGTTATTTCTCGCCTGGACCACAGTAGTTCTTTGGAATTCAGGGCCCAAGGAGAAAATGAAGGCTCAGTCACAGCATATATTCAAGACAAAAATCAATAGGTATCACCCATGCATGAACTTATTGAATGGTGGAGTAGACTTAAACGTCACATCAGCCAGAAAACATGCCACAACAACAAAATCATATTTGTTTTATGCTTGTTCACATACTCGAATAATATTTAATTATGGGAGAACGTTAGCATCGTTTGTAAGCTCAAGTAGCTCACAGATCTTCAATTATCAATGCACCATGTTGAGGACCTTGCTGGGCTGAAGAGATTTCAATTTATTTTGAAAGCTTAAAGTCTGAAATGTAATTCTCGGCAAATTCAAGATTCAACTTTCATTATTCAAGATTGTTTAATGTCATTTCCAGTGCACAAGTGGAAAAGAGTCCATCACAGGTAAAGCCCTCACCACCAATGAGCACACCTACATGAAACGCTGTCACAGGAAAGTAGCATCGATCATCAGGGACCCCCAACACCCAGGTCATGCTGTCTTCTCATTGCTGCCAACAGAAAGAAGGTACAGAAACCTCAGGACTCGCACCAGCAGTTCAGGAATAGTTACTACCCCCTAACCATCAGGCTCCTGTACCAAAGGGGATAACTTCATTCAGCTTCACTTACCCCATCATTAAAATGTTCCCACAACCAATGGACTCACTTTCAATGACTCTTCATCACATGTTCTCAATACTTATTACTTTTTTATATATTATAATTATTTATTTCTTTTTGTATTTGCACAGCTAGTTTTCTTCTGCACCCTGGTTAAACACCCAAGTTGGGAAGTCTTGCATTGATTTTGTTATGGTTATTATTCTATAGATTTATTGAATATGCCCACAAGAAAATGAATCTCAGAGTTGTATATGGTGACATAAATGTACTTTGATAATAAATTTACTTTGAACTTTGAAATAATTGTTACTCTGGATTCAATGCAGCACAAACAAACACAATAAGATAAAGAACACAATAATAAAAATAAACACAATAAATATAAATACTTAAGATAGCTTATAGACATAGATTGTTTGTATGTCCATAAGGTAACACTAGGCACAGGAGTGTCTGTACTTTAAGGTGACTGGCAGGAAATGACAAAGTAGTGCTGAACAGGTTGTAGGGAGGCAGAGTACTTGGTGGAGGTGTTACTGCTTGGGGAAAGTAACTGTTTTGAGTCTGGTGGTCCTGGTGTAGATGCTACATAGCTTCCTCCCTGATGCGAGTGGGACAAACAGTCTATGAACAGGGTGGGTGGGATACTTCATAATATTCGTGGCCCTTTTCCAGCGCCTTCTGTATACACAGTATGTGTCCTTGATGGTGGTTAAGCCGGTGCCGATGATGTGTTGGGCAGTTTTAACTACCTATTGTAGAGCCTTCCTGTGCATCACAGTGCAGCTTCCATACCATGCATGTTAAGGTGCTCTCTACTGCAGACCTGTAGAAGGATGTGAGTATAGGTGTGTATAGTCCAGATCTCTTCAGCCTCCTTAGAAAGTAGAGGCATTTGTGTAGGATGTGTTCTGGTGTGAGATTTGCAATCTCAAGAGTTCCAAACTGTGTGCAATTTCCACTGCTGTGCCACCGATATAAAGAGGTGTGAGTTCTCCTGAAGTCAATAACCACCTCTTTTGTCTTGTTGACATTGAGGAAGAAGTTATATGCCTTTGTCAAATGTTTCAAATATGGGGGCAATTGGATTTCTGATTTGTTTCCTTTTCTCCTTGACTTCCTGAAGTTATTTTCTGCCGTTCAGTTAGACAGGTCTATTCTACTTTTTGAGATTCAGAGTTAAGCTTGCACAGGAGTCACCGTTTGCAAAGTCAGCGTACAACATCTTTCTTAATTTCACTTGCCCCACATGAATGTCAGTATTTAAGGACACGGGAGGAAGTCTATGTCTCTTGATCTCACTTAAGAAATTTGACCCCACGGCTTTTTTAGTAGCCGGCATTCTCTTAATGATTGAATGACTGCCTTTGGTGCCAAATCAATTTTATGATTTTCTTTCATTCTCCTTTAACCTATTGTGTGGACCTTTATAATGAGTTTTTACTACATGGGCATCAAAGCCAAGCCTATTCGCATTCTTTACCAACAACCACAGATACATACCTTCCAGAAAGACACAATGAATTGTAGAGTGAACTTATGCTGATCTTTATTTTCTCCTAATTATGGGGGAATTAGTGCCAACTCTATTGCCTGAACCCATACCCAGGCGTGTTTGTGACTTATCCCACAGCAAGTAGTGTCTTTATCCAGTAGGTTACCGACTGAATGATATATTCTTTACAGAATATGCAGTATAATCCTTGGTAATGAAACCTGTGCCACAAGGAAATACTCCCTGAAGTAAGCATTCAAATGCCCAGCTGGGGAACTGGAAAACAAGTGTACAAGTGTACATAGCTGCATGGTCCTACATCTTCTAAATCTACTAATTATCGGCACTCAGTGGACAGTGGATGCCATAAGCAAAAGGCTGAAGATGGGAGGAAAATTAGAACGGTCAGTTAATACCATGAACTAGCACAAAATATTAATAAGATCAGCAGCATATATAACTATATACCTTTGGAAAATAAGTTATATTCATATATACAGTACTTTGCAAAAGTTTTTGATATATATGTGTGTGTGTATGTGTATATATATATATCTGTAGTTAGGGTGCCTAAGACTTTTGCACAGTATTGCAGTAATTTTATGTTTTACACTATACTGGTGCCACAAAAAAAAATTTCATGACAGACGTGAGTGATGATAAACCTGATTCTGATTCTGATACGAGTCTCTATTGTGGACTGAGAGTGAGAAGGCAGCAGGGAGAGGGGAATCATGGTTGGGGAAGGGGGGAGGGAGCAGGAAGAACCAGAGGGACACTCTATTACGGTCAATAAACCAATTGTTTGGAATCAAATGACCTTGACTGGCGTCTCAGGGCTGGGTGAGTCTGCACTCATGCCACCCCATTGCCCTGGCACCCCTCCTCTCCCACCTGTCCCACACCCCTCCCATGGCACTCCACTCTCACCATTCCCAACGTGCTTTGCTCCCGCCAGATTTACAAATTCGATCTCCACATTAAGAAATACTGTACTGTGCAAAAGTCTTACGTACCCTAGCACGCGCGCTCTCTCTCTCTCTCTCTCTCTCTCTCTCTCTCTATATATATATATACATACACACACACACACATATATAATATGTGCCTAAGACTTTTGAACAGTACTGGACCAAAGTGAGCCTGTTACATAGAACAGAGAACAGTCCAGCATCAGAAAGAGCCCTTTGGCCCACAATGTTGTGCCAAAGCAGCTAAAAAGTAAATTTTTAAAAACTCAAAAACAAATTCCTTCTACCTACACAATGCCTATATTCTTCCATCTTCCTCATATTCATATGTAAACGTCTCTTAAAAGCCTGTAATGTATTTGCCTCTACCACCACCTCAGGCAGCACATTACAGGCATCCATGACTCTCTGAGTAAAAAACTTACCCCTCACATCCCCCTTGAACCTACCACCTCTCACCTTCAATGTATATCCCCAGTATTAGATATTTCTACCCTGAGAAAAAGATACTCTCTGTCCACATCTATCTATGCCCCTCATAATCTTATAAACCTCTGTCCAATCTCCCCTTAGCCTCCTCCACTCCAGAGAAAACAACCCAAGTTTGCCCAGCCTCGCACAGTAGTACATGCCCTCTAAACCAAGCAGCATCCTGGTAAACCTCTTCTGCACCCCCTTCAAAGCCTCAACATCCTTCCTATAGTGGGGCGACCAGAACTGTATGTGATACTCCAGATGTGGTCTAACCCGAGTTCTACAAAGTTGCAATATAACCTCTTGACTTTTGAACTCAATGCCTCGACTAAGGAAAACAAGCATTCCATAGGCCTTCTTAACCACCCTATTGACCTGTGTAGCCACTTTCAAAGAGCTATGAACTCACAAAAAAGCAGGCAATATCTGGAATGAGTGAAATGGAATGAAGGACTTTGGTGGAATTAGAAGGTCGTTGAGGAGGCGGGAAAGGCTACAATAATGGAACTTGGTGAAATTGTACTTCATGTGCCTTCATCATCATTCTGCTTATTGTAGAAGAATATGTTCCAGTAGGATAAACCCTTCACTTCAACAGCACATTCCTTTCCCTGCTGCCTGCCAAACTCATCAGGAGAATTTGGATGATGATCCACAAAAATAAACATTTGTACAACTATCTATCAGTCATTGGCTTTACTTGTTTTCAACTTCAGTTTTCTGTTTTCAATTCTATTAAGTTTAGTGGATCTGGAAGCAAGGAGATGAACATAATTGACATCTGATACTCACACATACCCTTAGTTCTGGAAACCCAATGCAAATTTTTCTCTTGTTGTTCTTTTAAAAATATAGACTGAAGCAATTTGCTGTGTTAACTTGATACTGCAATGTTGTCAACTAGAGGAAGGAGGAAAGACTCATCCAAGAACAAAAGTGAAGACATTAAACATTCTTTTCATTAACGTTTTTCACAATGAACTTTTTCTTGTTAGAAAACCTGGCAAATAAACAATGGATTTAGGTACATACTCACTAAATGCATTAAGTCAGTTTTGGTGTTGAAAGTTTGTAAGAACTAAATTGGTTAGCCTATATTTTATTTACTTATTCCAAGTTTTCAGCATTGTTTCAGAGCTAAACAATAGTGGAAATCAGATATAGCCAGATCAAGGTGAAAATTGGAGAGGTTGTTACCACAAGACCATAAGATACAGGAGCAGAATTAGGTCATTTGGCCCAGCGAGTCTGATCCGCCATTTCATTATGGCGGATCCAATTTTCATCTCAGCCCCAATCTCCTGCCTTCTCCCCATATCCCTTCATGACCCGACCAATCAAGAATCTAAATTGCCTACTGATCGCTTCTGAGTATTTCCTTTTGCTATGTTTTGCAACTCCAAAACATAAAACAAATCAAAAGAAAAACATGGGGAGACCAGGAGAGGTGTGTGTTTTGTTTTTACTTTAAGTGAGGCGTGCACTTGTGACATAATAACGAATGCCACTCACATACTTCTCACATATAACTCGTAATGAATTATGTAAACAAAGAATGCTTAATTAGGCAATATATTTACAATATTACTGAAATATTAAATACACACCTTCACCTTATCTCAGAAGAGAGACTGGGGAGTAGAAGTACCTAATTCTTTAAGTGGAGGGATGTTTCTGACTCATGCAGAAAATTAAGATGAGAATTTCCATTGGAAAAAAATGTTATTTGTCGTGTTTTCTCCCAATCACCTCCACCTTTATTTAAAGAAGTCACATCAATCTCCTTATATTAACCTCAGGATAAGTTACATATACAGTGTACATGTAACATGCCTTTGAAGCATGTATTTATAGAATCCATGAAGGTTAACTGGTTTATGACATCTACAGTATACAGAGAAATGGAAGCAATGCTGCCATCACATGAACTTTTGTCAACATTGGATATATATTACAAGAAATTATTTAACTGAACTACATTAAGTACAAAGACAATCAAATTAAAGGCTTGACAATGCCTCTCTTTCCACTCCCCACTGCTTACTCCTTCTTGAGTTTTTAATGAGTTCAGGATATTTCAGATATATTAATGATACACTGGCATCACTGTCCTTCTGTCCTTTGGAGATTGCTTCAGCATTGAGTTCAGATTTCTCCTCACCCTGCCTATTACTTCCCCCTGGGTCCCTTCCCCTTTCTCCTATTGCCCATTCTCCCCTGCTATCCTGGAAATTCCTTTTTCTCCAGCCCTTGACCTTTCCGACCCACCTGGTTTCACCTATCACCTCCCAGCTAGCCTCTTTCCCCTCCCCCCCACCTTTTAATTCAGGCATCGTACCCCTTCCCTCCCAGTCCTGAGGAAGGGTCTCGGCCTGAAACATCAGCTGCTCACTCTTTTCCGTCGATGTTGCCTGACCTGCAGAGTATCTCCAGTATTTTGTGTGTTTCATTAAAATATACATTTTGAAGTTATATGAATGGGTTAAACTTACAATATTTTGGCTGAACTGGAGTAAAACCCTAACAGATTCTAAAAATTAGTTCTTCTACTATTGGTGAGCTACCAGGAGGTGAGCCTATGAAAGAATGTTAGAGCCATCAACTCTTGACTCAGGAGGCTCCCAGAGCACCTTTGTTGGATAAGCTTAACTAGACACCAAGTGTAGATTTGTACTATATCTGTCAGGATGCTAGAGCAGGGATCCAATCGCAGACCCAGTACTGTGCACACAGTGATACCAATTGAGTAGCAAATCCCAAGGTGCAAACAAAGTCGGCATCAAAGTTCAGGCAGAGATCAAAACATCCAGAGAAATCCAAAAACCAGGATCGGGAAACAGGCAGAGTCGATATTCAGATGGACAGAGTACAATCCCAAGGTGCAAACAAAGTCAGCATCAAAATTCAGGCAGAGATCAAAACATCCACAGTTTAAGAATAAGGGGTAGACAATTTAGAACGGAGTTGAGGAAAAACTTCTTCACACAGAGGGTTGTGGTTCTGTGGAATGCTCTGCCTCGGAAGGCAGTGGAGGCCAATTCTCTGGACCCTTTCAAAAAAGAGGTAGATAGAGCTCTTAGAGATAGTGGAGTGAAGGGATATGGGGAGGAGGCAGGAAAAGGGTACTGATTATGGATGATCAGCCATGATCACAGTGAATGGTGGTACTGGCTTGAAGGGCTGAATGGCCTACTCCTGCACCTATTGTCTATTGTCATCCAGAGAAATCCAAAAACGGGAAACTGGCAGAGTTGCTATTCAGACAAAGTACAGATACAAATGCTGGAAAGGCTCGGGAAAATTCACTGGCACAATCTGGCAACGAACAGGTGAAAACACAGGACTGAAATACTGAGCAATAAACAGAGAGGCAGATGATAGGTGGAGCACAATGAAATGCAGGTGGAAGCAGTACAGGTAGAAATGAGAAACAGATGAGAGACAGAGTACTCAGTAATACAGGGGCCGGAGCACAGCAGGAGCAGGGACAGGAGCACAGTAGGAGTGGGGACAGGCAATAAAAAAACACTGATTGACAGCTAGGGGGAAACACACAAAAAGACTGAGTTCAACAGGAGGCACTGACATATATCCTCCCTGTGCACAAATGTAACAAGCCCTCTCCAGACCTATGTCACATGAGTAATCATTGTTACATCCATAATAGCACACAGCCTATCCTACCCCAACTTAATGTCGATACCATAACACTTCAATTAAAATCATTAATTATTGCAAGAAACGAACACAGAAGATTTTACTTCATCTTCCCCCATCTACAATAATACTTTCTACAAAGTCTGTTATTGTCATTACAGTCTTCTATGCGGTGGTGTGCTGGGACAATGGCATCAACGTGGGTGATGCCAACAGGCTCAATAAACTGATTAGAAAGACTGGCTCTCATAGGAGTCAGACTAGACAACTGAAGGCTGTGATAGAACAAAGGACCCCATGGAAAATCCTGGCAGTTCTGGACAATGTTTCTCACCCTCTGAATGCCACCTTGGCTGAACAGAGGAGCACTTTTAATAATAGACTCTGACAACTGTGCAGCTCCTAAGAGCGTTATATGAGGTCATTCTTAGTAGTTTTCTGCATATAGTATAATCTGTCACACTAACATACAGTACAGTGCAAAAGTCTTAGGCACATATACTCTTTATAGCTGGAGTGCCTAAGACTCTTGCATAGTACCGTATTTGTCAATGTGGAGCAGAGAACAAGTTTGTAAATCTGGCAGAAGTAGTGAAAGTGGTGATCTGCAGGAGGGGTGTGGGACAGGTGGCAGAGAAGGGGTGTCAGGGGCGCAGGGGTGACGCGGGTACAGACTCACCCAGCCCTGAGACACCAGGCAAGGTCATTGAATCTGAAACAATTGGTTTATTGATCATTACAGAACGTCTCTCTCATGCACTCCACCCCCACCCCTCTCCCTTCCCCTTTCCCCAACCATGATTCCCGTCTCCCTCCCCTCTTCCATTTTCAATCCACAATAGAGACCCATATCAGAATCTGGTTTATCATCACTCACACGTCGTGAAATTATATAGGTATGTATGTATTTCTTATACTTTAAGCCAATACCACATGAACACATTGATATATTTGCTGAAATGTCCCAAAGTCATTCGTGGTCTATATAATGTTAGATGCATTATATATCACAGCATCTTGCCCTGTCATACATGTAACAGATTCCCACTACTCTTATGATTCCTTGCACTTTTTGACATTGCTAACGAACAGACTTGCCTTTTAAGTTTAAAATCTACAAAACAAAAGGTCAACAAAGAGAGAGTGACTCTTTCGACCCTGCCTATGGATAAAGATTAATTCGTTTCTTGATTACTGAAAAGAAAACTAATGTTTCAGAGTGATAATTGTCCTCTGCTGTGACCCTTACCCCCTGCTATTCTGCACCTTGTTCTCCATATGTACACAGGTCAATCCCATCAGCAGTGACTGCAGAATGTGCTGTATTGCCTGGAGCACAATCCACTCGACAGCCTGGTGCTTCCAAATGGCTTTTAACTCATTACAAA
Organism: Mobula birostris; assembly: GCF_030028105.1. Classification (NCBI taxonomy): domain Eukaryota; kingdom Metazoa; phylum Chordata; class Chondrichthyes; order Myliobatiformes; family Myliobatidae; genus Mobula; species Mobula birostris. The sequence continues at coordinate 13,691,773 of NC_092399.1, forward strand.
CACACGGAGGCTGACAGTTGGCAGAAATCACACACAGCGTCTTCAGAAAGAGATTGTATCCTTTTTATTTTAAAAAAAACTCTCAGGTACAAGGAACAAAAATATTTTATATTTCCTTCATCAGAAATATTTTGTAATATTCATGAACACATTATATGTTACACCTAACGAACATTTTAGGTGGGCACAGACTATTATATAATTTTAAAATAGACTTTAAAATAAGACTTTATAGATACCCACCCAAGGGGAGAAGAAAATATTACAACTAAAACATCCACAGTTAACCTGAGCTGGGAATTCTGGAAATCAGGGACATAGTCAATGAAAGAGAGACAAAAGACATAGAATACCACAAGTGAAAATTTTGACTTTGACAGGAGCATGATTTTGAGAGGATTTTGCTTTGTTTCTCTAGCACTGAAAATTTAAGGCAGTGATAATGATAGATTTGTACTATACTTGCGGCTTGAATTTTCCAGTTATATATGACTATTCACTGAGAAGTATCCTTTGATGATTTACCTGGAAAACCATGTCTTATTTGTTTTACACACTATTAAAATTCTATGTTGGCAATAAATATTAACCATGGAGAATTTACCTTTTCATTCTATTTTGCTTTAAGAATGGTGCAGGTCTTTCAATGTATGTTACGAACCAATCCGTTCGCTCATGGTGTGTGTGAGTGGAGCAATAATGATAACTCGAAGAACAAGACCTGAGAATCAAAACTTTAGGCTGGGGTGCAGATAAAAAGAAGAGTTTGGAATTGCATGACAATAAACAAAGATCTTGTCAAAGAAGCAATTAGGGTAAAGTCTGATCTAGACTAGTTTTTTTTTATTTCAGTGAATGGCAGCTGTATTAGGTCCTGATTGAAGTTGTTTCAATAAATTAAAATAAGTAATTCTGCCAAAATTAATAAAACTCCAAAAAAGCAAAGAAATCAAATCAATTTGTTTTCTTATTACTAAGAAAAGGTGATCCATGCATTGGAGATATCAACAAACACGGGAAAATATGCCGATGCTGGATACCCAAAGCAACTTGATGAAGGGTCTCGGTCCGAAATGTCGACTGTATAGTCATCTCCATAGATGCTGCCTGCCTGGTGAGTTCCTCCAACATATCGTGTGTGTTGTTTTGGAGATCAGAATCAGAATCAGGTTTAATATCAACAGTATATGTCATTAAACTCTAACTTTACTGGAGCAGTACAATGAAACACATGGTAAATAAATGTAGAGAAAATAAATACTGAATTACAGTAAGTATATATATATATAAAACTATTAAATAGTTATATTCAAAAATAAGTAGTGCAAACAAAACTGAAATAACTTTTTTAAAAAGTAGTGAGGTGGTGTTCATGGGTTCAATGTCCATTTAGGAATCTGATGGCAGAGGGGAAGAAGCTGTTCCTGAATCGTTGAGTTTGTGTCTTCAGGCTCCTGTACCTCCTTCCCAATGGTAGCAATGAGAAGAGGGCTGTTCTGGGTGGTGGGGGTCCTTTATGATGGACGCCGCCTTCCTAAGACACCGCTCCTTGAAGATGTCCTGGATACTACCAAGGCTAGTACCCATGATGGAGCTAACTAATTTTACAAGTTTCTGCAACTTACTTCAATCTTGTGCAGCAACCATCCCCACCCCCCCACATAACAGACGGTGATGTAGGCAGCTCTCCACGGTACATTTGTAGAAGCTTTCGAGTGTTTTAGTTGACAAACCAAATCTCCTCAAACTCCAAATGAAATATAAGATACCAATAATGCTTCTGTGCCCAGGAGTTGTGTTGGAACAGTCATAGGATAGATAATACTAATTTGTTGCTCACAAGACAATTTTTATATTCAGTCCTGAAGAAAGGTTTTGACCATAAATGTTGACTGTTTATTCACTTCCATAGATACTGCCTAACCTACTGAGTTCCTCCAGCATTTTGTACCTGTTGCTTTGTATATACATATACAAGATAGACTCAGCTTTCTTCTTCTGTTAAGTACTAATCTTCTATATACAGTTTACTCCAATACGATATACAGCATTTTCATATTTCAATATATTTTTATATATTGGTTAGAAAACACTGAATTATAATATCATCTATTCTTTTCCCAATGAGTGTTGTGAGAAATTACATGTCACTGAACAGACTGATATCCAGACTTAGTGGATGGCAAGGTATGGAAGTGAAAAAACTAAAGAGGGCAGGCCTGACCATTCTCTTATCCCTTTATAACACTGGATTTCATTTAATATTCATAGAACAGTACCTCACAGGAACTGTTAGTAATCAAATGGCCAACTAAACTAATGTCTTCTGCCTACACAGTGTCCACATCCTTCCATTTTCTTCAGATGTATGTGCCTGTTTAAACAAAATGGTAGGGGATTCTAGGACAAGAGGGCACGACTTCAGGATTGAAGGACGCCCTTTTAGAACTGAGATGCGGAGAGCTTACTTTACTCAGAGGGTGGTAAATCTGTGGAATTTGTTGCCACGAGCGGCTGTGGAGACCAAGTCATTGGGTGTATTTAAGGCAGGGATAGATAGGTTTTTGATTAGCCAGGTTATGGGGTGAAAGCAGGGGAGTGGGGATGACTGGAAGAATTGGATCAGCCCATGACTGAATGTCGGAGCAGACTCGATGGGCCGAATGGCCTACATCTGCCCCTATATCTTATGGTCTTATAAAAGTCCCCATTGTATCTGCCTCTACCGCCTCCCCAGGCAGCACGCTCTGTGTAAAAAACATGCCCCTCATATCTCCTTTGAAATTACCCCCCCATCTTAAATACATGACCTAACGTTATATTTATAATCTAACTTCATTTGATTTACTCACAGAATGCATAATAGATGGCCAAAATAATATCAATTGCTCTGCCCAAGATAAATTTCCTAGCATATAATTCTCTGACAAAATATCAAACAGCTGACATTAGTATCCTTGAGTTTAAATGGCAGTTTCAATGCAGATGTTAAATAAAGCACTCTGTATATTCTCTACCTATTATATAATTAAAAATATTTGTATAATTAGTATCATTTAGCTATTGCATTTTGAAATCATTAAACTTATATACTTGAACATTTCAGCGAATTAATTAATCGAAACAAACCTTAGAACTCAGATTTACTGCAAAATAAGTTGTTTGGGAAATCTTTATAAATGAATCAAGTACATGTTAATTTTAATAATGGCTGTAATGGTTTTATTCAATTTACTGAAATTTCTGGTAATCAAATTACTCCCAACACTGAGAACACTGTACTATCAGTTAAATTGGAAATTACATTTTGAGCTTCCTTCATGTTTAATGATGCACACTTCATTGCTTTTAACTTCCAGCAACCCCACTTGCCCAGCAGGAGCGTAAATGCAAAGCAAAATTGCCCCCAGTCTGCAGTAGAGAACACACAGGTTCATCGAGTGGATTTGCAGCCTGCTGCATGGGATTAAACCCGTACTGTGGACCAGCTGCCCGCTGGAGAAAGCTGCCAATTTTCTGACAGCTTTCCAGCAGAGGCTAACCCCCAGTTTCGGCATGATAAAGTATAGGGATAACCTGTTAGGATTTCCCTGTCCAAGGAGCAAATTAGTTAAAAAATCTTCCTCATGAAGGGTCTCGGCCCGAAAGGTTGACTGTTTACTCTTTTCCATAGATACTGCCTGGCCTATGGAGTTTCTCCCACACTTCGTACGTGTTGCTTTGGATTTCCAGCATTTGCAGATTTTCTCGTGTTTGAAAAAAAATCTTCCTGATAGTTTGAAGAGCCTGTCATTCAATAGATCAATGCTAGAAAAGGGCACAACCTACGAATACTGATCCGGATGCAGTCTCGGGGTGATGGTGCAAGTGGCTGGTCTAGATTTGAGTTCATTGGTAAAGGCAGTCTCACAGACTCTGCATGGCTGCCTATCTAATATGCTGGAATGGGTTAAATGAGCCTTTTTACATCATCAGTGCCCCTGGATGTGGCCTGGAGGACATTTCCTTCTGAAGTCTTTGCTTCCTAAATAAGAACAGTTCTTCCCTGGAGGCTATGCACAGGCAAGCTTCAGGCTCATTCAAGCATGCGGCCATTTATGCTCCCACTTCACAAAGCCAAAGCAGACATTGTGAACAGTTCATTCTCTGGATGTCTAATTGAAACATTCAGGGCAAGCTTGATGCCAGTGATGCTTATCTAGAACAAACAGAAAAGGGTTTGTTTTCCCCAGAAATGAATGGAATTAATGTTTATTTAAGAAACTGGTGGAGTGGGAAATGACCATTTCTAGTCATGATTCTATTTCCTTCTTGGATAAAGGCCATCTCCTGTGCTTTATGTGGGAGGGATGGAACGTGGGGTTGGGAGTAAGCTAGGAATTTTATAGAAGGAAGTCCTCTTCAGTCAGTTTTTTTTCATACTATTAACCCATACCATCTGTGCTAAGTATCCAGCCCAAGTCAACACCTTATTTTCAGCTGAATGTAGTATAAAGGTTTCTGGTGCCACTATCAACCTGTGACAAGTCAGCACACTTGTTGCAGGGATACGTGGTGCTTACTTTAGCTAAAAGGTAGGATTACCATGTGACAATCCGGCATGAACCGTCACAACAGTTTGCTGAGCTAATCTCAGCGAGCACCCTGTTTTCAAAGTTCAAAGTAAATTTATTACCAAAGTACATATACGTCACCATATACAACCCTGAGATTCATTTTCCTGTGGGCATACTCAATAAATCTACAGATTAATAACTGTAACAGAATCGATGAAAGATCGCACCAACCTGCACGCTCAACTAATTTGCAGAAGACCACAAACTCTGCAAATGCAAAAAGAAAGAAATAATAAATAAATAAATCAGGAGATAAAACAGAAAAAGCATCACACATTTCCTTCCCGTTGCCATGGGTCAGTGCGTAGGTTGCTTCCTTATCCTATGAGACAATGGATCTGCCAGTAAGGTTAAGTTGCCAACCAACCAGGTACTTCTCAACAACAAACCAATCACTGCAGCAAAACATATAGTTATTTAATTCACCTGTTCCCTTTATTTTTGGGTAGATAGGCATCCAACTTTTACTTAGCTCTCATCCAGTGACTTGGATAATGACAAACCAAAACCACACTTAAGTACTTTACGGCAAGGATCATTGCATAGTTCTGAAAAGCAGGAGCCTCATTTGATATTTCCCACTCAATGAAGTATGGTCTCTGAGACCACATTTTTACCACTCTGAACCCTCATCACAGACCAGGAGCCATGTGATCTTTGTAATGCTATCAACTCCCACTGTACAGGTCTTGCACGTCCACTACCCATGAACTTCAATCCCATGAAAAGCCAATTAAAGAAAATATATCTTTCTGCCTGGTGGCTTTAGCAAATGCAGCCAGTTCATGCAGAGATTAATGCCAGCTGCAGAAAACATTCAGGAAGCAGAAAAATTAATGCTCTCAGTGGCATCAATGTCCAAAGCAAAGCTCTTCTTGCCCCACTTGATCGCTTTTGTAAATGCAAGGCTATCTACTCAAAACATCTCCCATTCAGTTACTGTGCTTGCTGGCCACACTAGATCCTAATCTAACATCAAAGTTCTCATCCCTACTTCCAAATTTCTTTCCTTCCTATCTCCTTAATCTTCTACAGCAGGGTTTCTGAACTCTTTTTAATGCCAAAACCAATACCATTAAGCCCAGGGTCCATGGACCCAAGGTTAGGAACCCCTGTTCTACAGCCATGCAGCCCCCAAAAGTATCTGCAGTCTTCTATTTTGGAAATCTTAATTACCCTTTAATTTTAATTGTTCAAATATTGTCAGCCATGAATTTGGTTGCCTTGGCCCAAGCTTTGAAATTCCTTCCTTAAACCTCTCTACCTTGCTCCTCCTTTAAATCGTTCATTAAAACTCACCTCTTTAACTCCCCTGCCTTCTCCCCATACCCTTTGGTGCCCTGGCAAATCAAGCACCTACATCTACCTTAAATGCACCCATTGACATGGCCTCCACAGCAGCTTGTGGTAACAAATTCCACAGATTTACCACCCTCTGACTAAAGTAATTTCTCTGCATCTCTGATCTAAATGGATGTCCTTTAATCCTAAAGTCGTGCCCGCTTGTCCGAGACACCCCTACCATGGAAAATAATTTTGCCGTATCTAGTCTGTTCAGGCCTTTTAACATTCGGAATGTTTCTATGAGATCCCCCCTCATTCTCTTGAACTCCACGGAATATATCCCAAGAGCTGCCAGACATTCCTCATACAGTAACCCTTTCATTCCTGGAATCATTCTCGATAACTTGTTGCCTGTTGCCTATGACAAGCTGAATTTCAGACCAATGCACAGAATCACAACCACTTATGATTCAATTGTCTTTGTTGGCGAATCAGAAGTAGAGAAGGAAAATTAAAAAGGCATGGACCACAAATATAGAGAGAGTGAATTTGAACTATGATCATCACTTTGACCCAATCCAACCATGATGGGAATGTAAATTGCTATTGAAGTGCGCGTATGTCACAATATACTCCCCTGGGATTCATTTTTTTGCAGGAATTCATATATAATAGAATCAGTTAAAAACTACACACAAAGACTGACAAACAACCACTGTGCAAAAGAAGACAAGCCTTGCAAATACAATAAGACAGATAATTAGATAGATAGATAATTCTGAGAACATGAGCTATGGTGTCTGTAGGTTGTGGAATCAGTTCAGTGTTGGGGTGAGTGAAGTTATCCACACTGGTTCAGGAGCCTGATGGTTGAAGGGAAATAACTCTTCCTGGACCTGGTAGTGTAGGACCTAGGGCTCCTGTATCTCCTTCCCAAAGCCAGAAGCATGAAGAGAACATGGTCTGGATGATGGGTGTCCTTGATGATGGAGGCTGTTTTCCTGTGGCAGCCCTCCTTGTAGGTGTGCTCTATGGTGGGAAGAGCTTTTCCTGTGATGGACTGAGCTGTAGCCACCACTTCTGTAGGCTTTTCCGTTTTTGGGCATTGATGCTTCCATACCAGCCAGTCAGGATACTCTCCACTGTGCATCTATAGAAGTATATGGAAGTATAAGAAAGAAGAGGTGCTGCTATGCCTTCAATGTATTGGCTCCTACTGTATGTGCTGGTCCTACAAGAAATCTCAGGCCAGAAAGTTAACCATCCAACGTGCATCTCATCTTATTTGACTTCAGTCAACAGGTTCTACAGCTGGACAAATGATTAAGCAAGTGGCTGAGCAGATCCCGTCAGTCTTCCATTGATGTTAGCTGACTTCGATTTTACAGCAGCTAATTGGAATGTTTCCTTGCCCAACACATCAACTTGACTGGCTGCTTACTTGAATCAACTGGACGCTTAAGAAATCCCACTTTATACATGCTGAGCTTTGACTGTTTTAAAGCAACAGCCCTGGCTAGAAGCCTCACACAGTGAAAAAAAAAACGTCAAGGAAAAAAAAAATATTCTGAACCAATTATCAGCATCAATCTTCGAATAATGTAGAAAATTACAAGGTTAAGCATTGTGCACGTCAATCCAACTGTGTTCTTATGCTGTTTATTTTCTGTTCTTGGATGATAATATCATAGTTTATTCTAGTGTTTGTATCTGGTGATTTAAGCTTATCTGTGAAGACCACTGTTGATAGACTGAAAGCAGAAATTTTATAGCTTGCTTCTTAGTTCCAGTTTTGTCATTTTCCTGATAACTTGAGGATTTCTGATTTGATCAACATGACCTAACGATGGACTTGGAGGAGGGGTTATTTTAACCCTGCTCGGGAGGAGAATGGACGGCTCTACAGTTAAAATTGCCAAAATAATTACCTGGCATGAGGCCCGCTGGAGCCAAATCACCAGAGCTCTAACCTGCTCAAGTGAGCAAACAGCAAGAACATCTGCCCAAGGTCCGTTGCTGCCTACACACATAGCCTTGATGTTCTCTGGTCACAGTTCTTATGGCGTTGCAGTGACAAGTGGTTTGAGGTAATAAAGCTGATGCATTTTTCAGTCTATTTAACTTGGCTGGTGGGGGCAGGGGGAAACAGGAAGGGTCTGATGAGTCAACCACTGACCTGGTATCCACAGGTATTCTCCAGGCTCGATAGGTTGGCCTCTGTTACCCCACAGGTTAGTGGAACACAAATCAGACTGCACAGTGTGAAACTGATTGCACGTTCAAATCCAAGCTCAGCCCTAAGAAAGTCAAGAAAGCTCCTGTCAGCACTTGTAATGGTGCTGATTGACCAAGATGTTCAAAATTCTATCCTGTCACTGCAGCCACTCTGTCTAAGGTAGCTATCAAAGATGAAATATAAGATACACTCAGTGGCTCCTTTATTTAAGTACAGGAATGGAACCGGTGTGGCCTGCTGCTGTAGATCATCCACTTCATGCTCTGGCAAGTTGTGCACCCAGAGGTGCTCTTCTGAACACCACTGTTGTGACATGTGGTTATTTGAGCGACCGTTGCCTTCCTTTCAGCTTGAACTAGTCTGGCCATTCTCCTCTGACCTCTCTCGTTGATAAGACATGTTCACCCACACAACTGACGATCACTAGACTTTTTTTTTTTGATTTTCACTCCATTCTCTGTAAACTCTAGAGACTGCTGTGCATGAAAATCCCAGGAGATGAGCAGTTTCTGAGATACTCAAACCACGCCGTCTGGTGCCAACAATTATTCCATGGTCAAAGTCACCTAGATCACATTTCTTCCCCGTTCTGATGTTTGATCTGAACAACAACAGAACCTCTTGAGCACGTCTACATGCTTTCATGATTAAGTTGCCGCCACATGATTGGCTGATTAGATATTTGCATTAACAAGCAGGTACGCAGGTGTTTCTAATAAAGTGGACACTAATTGTTTATAGTCACCTTGGCGTCGTACTTCAGCTTACCAAAAAGAACACACAAATAAGTAATTTGGTATTAAATAACATTGGCAGCTGCTGTGAATAAATCAAAATACTCCCAGATTGATTACTAGTATGATGCATATTGCAATGGCATTTGCTGCTTTAAATCAATTTCAAAGTATAATAAAAAAACAATGATTTTTTAGTGTCAGTCTTGTTACGGTTCAGTTCCCGAAAACCAACCATTTACCATGGCAACATGAAAAGTCTGTACATATTTCAATGTAATTGTATAATATGTTTAATATTAATATGTCATCTTGAAATATCTAAATTTTTACTTGTGCTATACTGTAAACAGACAATTAAATAGTGGTGGGGAGTAGAGAAACAATACTCAGAAGGTGAAATTGCACATGACCATGATCATTATAAAGCATTTTTGGTTAGTTTGTAAGAATGTTACCTTAAATTGCCCTTGGGGCTGTTTCTTCATCCACTGCAGGATTATTGGATCTTCCACAGCTGAAAATAAAATGATTGTTTCTGACGCTGTAACTTTAACCCAGAATCAGAATCAGGTTTAATATCACTGGCATACGTCATGAAATTCATTGTTTTGCAGCTGCGACGCATAAAAATAAAAACTATAAAATACAAAAGAAGTATATATATAAAAAAATTAAATTAAATATGCAGTGCAAAATGAGTGGGAAAGAATACTGAAGTAGTGTTCATTGTTTTATTGTCCATTCAGAAAGCTGACGGCGGAGGGGGAGAAGCTTCTCTTGAAGTATTGAGTGTGTGCCTTTAGGCTCTTGTAACTTGATGGTAGCAATGGGAAGAAGGCACGTCCTGGGTGATTAGGATCCTTAATGATGGATGCTGCCTTTTGAGGCATGGCCTTTTGAAGGTGTCGTGGATGCTGGGGAGGCTGGTGCCCATGATGGAGCTGGCTGATCTCACAACTTTCTACAGCTTTAACCCTGTGCAGTGGCCACCCCCATGCCAGTCGGTGATGTACCCAGTTTGACTGCTCTCCATGGTACACCTATAGATAAATATTTGAGTGTGGCTTTGGTGACACACCAATTCTCCTCAAGCTCCTGAAGAAATAGAGCTGCTGCTGTGCCTTCTTTGTAATTGCATCAGTATGTTGGATAGATCCTCAGAGATGTTGAAAGTTGAAACTGTTCACCCTTTCCACTTCTGACTTCTCAATTAGGACTGATGTGTGCTCCCTCGACTTCCCCTTCCTGAAGTCCACAATCTATTCCTTGGTCTTACTGACAGGTAGTTGCCGTGATACCACTCAACTAGCTGATCTATCTTGCTCCGGTATGCCTCCTCCTCATCATCTGAAATTCTGCCAATAGTCATGACATCAGCAAATTTATACTGTAGATTGTGTTCGAACTGTGCCTACCCACACAATCATGGGTGTAGAAAGAGTAGAGCAGTGGGCTAAGCACACATCCCCGAGGTGTATCTGTTTTGATTGCTGGCGAGGAAGTCAAGGACCCAGTTGCAGAGGGAGATACAGAGACCTAGGTTTTGGAGTTTGTCGATTAGAACTGAGAGTGTGTTTGTGTTGAACACTGAGATGTAGTCAATAAACAGCAGCCTGACATAGGTATTGCTATTGTTTGGGTGATCCAAGGCCAAGTGGAGAACCAGAGAGATTGCATCTGCTGTAGACATATTGCGGCCACAGGCAAATTGCGTAGGCAAGAGTTGATTCTAGCCGTAACCAACTTCTCAAAGCACTCTAGCACACTAGACGCGAGTCCCAGTGTGCGATAGTTGTGGAGGCAGTTGGCCCTGCTCCTCACATACTGCTGTCACATGCAGATGTCGAATATTAGAAGTCTTTTGGCCTTTGAAGGGTTAAAATCTAATGTAAGTAGGCCATCAAAATGGCTGCTGATGCTTTCATCTCTACATTACAAGCAGCCTGACCTTGCGGTTGTCTGGTGTGGGATGGGGCTAGGAGTATAGCCAGTGGCAAAAAGTTCTGTATACAGTTCATTGGAGCAGTGGATTTCTTCAGCAGCTCCATGAAGCCTGTAATTAGCTGCATTTTCATGTTAATTAGTCTGCTCTTTCAAAACCTGCAAAAATCTCTCGAGGTGTGCTGTAACCTAACAAGGTTAAAGCAACAGTAACCCGTATGTTGCACAGACAGATTGGATCTAGGTGCTACAACCAGTCAAAGCAGACTCGCTCCATTACAAATCACGCCCTAGGAAGTAAGAGCGATGACAATTACACGTTTAAAGTATTTGATTTTTAACGAAGAAGGTTCAGACTTTGAACATTAGCTTTTAATCTCATTCACTCTTATTACTCTAGTTTGGAGAGGTATTTCCAAGCTGGGGTAATGCATAACAGTCTGAAATACAGGGTACCTGATCCATAGTGACAATTATGGAGAACAGGAATACAGAATAACAAATAGACTTGACTAACGGATCCCTCCATTGAAGGAACAAGAAGAAAAAGGGGATACCCCAGCAGCTGAAAGGAGAAATACATCACATTTGACAAGAGGGAAATAAAGATTTTTTTAAGTAGCAAATTTGAAAAAAGTCAGATAATGAAAATTAAACATAAAGGTAAAAACAGGAAAATAAATCAGAGCATAGCAATAAATAAACTATTTAAAATATATTTCTGTATGATTGACAGAGCAGTACAATTGCTCATAGGGGCCTCTTTGACCACATAGACAAAGCAGTGACTCTTCCGGAGCTATGGAGCCACAGTTGGCAGTGTTGCATTGATAACAGTCAGATTGACGCAAGACTCTCTTGCCTTCCTACATGGTCCTGGACTTGTCTGAAATCATTCATTGGAAAATTCCACATTCTCTATTCTAATTTCTCAACAGCCGTTTGGAGTAGTACACAAAGAGATTCCTGAATTTTAAAAAAAGATAAGGTGCCAGAAATGGGCAAAATCAGTAGAAAGAGAAAATGTTAACATTTTAGATATATCAATTCTAGTGCAAAGTCCAAAACATTTTGACTCTCTCCACAGATACTTGCCTGATACCTGCTTCCAGTATTTTCCCTCTTCATTTCAAACTCCCAGCATCTGAAGATTTTTATCAAGAGTATTCTTCAGATTTTCCTCATCCTTCCACTTTTGGCTTACTTGCAGATAACGCAACTAAATCAAGAAGTCACTGCCTCTCACCTCAGATGTGAAATAGCAGCCTGCCTCACTCCACGAGGCACCACTCAGTCACACAAGATACTGCACCCCATGACCAGTGGACTTTTGTCATATTTTGTGAAGACACTAACAAGGTAACTGCAGAAGAGTCCCAGGTGGCCAATTGCGTACATTAGCTAATTTTAATCACATGAAGGCCGCAGTGAAAAGAAAACATTGGTGCAACTTACAGCATGCACACACTCCTTCTCCGATGAAAATCCACATTATATTGGTCAGAATGCACGGTAATTGAGCTGATCATTACTAAAAAAAAAACCTGCAGCATTTTCCCCAATTGCCCACCATTGCTGCAAAGACTCCATGCATGCCCAGAATTCCCTGGCAAGTTCAGAATCAGGTTTAATATCACCGGCATACGTCATGAAATATACATTCCATAGACTTCCCAGTGGACTCGAGATCCAGAGTGCTTCCTGACTTATCCCACTGCTTACAGTGCATGCAGGAGGTAAAACCGTCTTGGAAACAGTTAGTGGTTGCTGGTTTAGTGCCGTGGACAGCACTTACAGATGGGAAATGAGTAGCATCAATATCTGTAAAGTTGAGCTCCCAAACATTTAGGGATTATGAGAAATATTGCATACAATTATTTCTGTCCTATAGTTCATGCTCTTTTCTTAATTATCAGCTTTACTTAAAATTAGTTATAAATTATAAGCATACTTTAAATATTACAATTATGTTAAATCACATAAAATTCATATTTTATGTTTTTTTAAAGAACATTCAAACCCAGTTCTTGACTTTCCAAATCATTGGACATCCTACGTGAAGTGGTAGTTAGAACATTCAACACAGAACAGTATAACACAGGAACTGGCCCTTCAGCCCACAAAGTTTGTGCCAACCATGTCATGGTTAACTAATCCAAGCTAGCTACCTGTGATGGCCTATATTCCTCCATTCCCTGTCAGTCCAGGTGCCTTTCTAAGTACTTCTAAACGATTACTATCATAACTGCTTCCACCACTACCCACAGGAATGTTACAGGCACCTATCTGTCTGTGTAAAAAAAAGTGGCCTCATAAATATCCTTTAACCTTCTCTCTGCTCAACATAAAGTTATGCCCCCTAATATTTGACATTTCCACACTGGGTAAAAGACCCTATCTATCCTCTTTAAACCTCTCATAATATATAGATGCTGTGCAAAGGTGTTAGTCACATACTGTATATATAGCTAGGGTACCTAAGACTTTGGCATAGTACTGTATATATTTTGTAGCCTGGGGAAAAGTATACACTCAGGACAACAAATACTTTTCTCGGATTTTAATTCCTTTATCTGGTTTAGATGTTTAAATGCCAGAAGAGGGTCACAAAACAAAATGAATGAATTTACAACCAGTTCTTGCTGTTACAATCTCAGGTTAATTTTCGATCCACATACGAGGAGATGGTGGAGACGATGATGTCATTACGTGGAGGCAGTGATGTCATTATGCACGCGCGGGATAGTGGAGAGACCAGCATCTTCAGCAGAAAACAAAGTGGTCTCCCCATTACCCTGTGCATGCATAATGACATCACCATCTCCACTTAAAGGCACAGACAACTATACTAGCATTACCCGGATGGATGCCTAAGTACATGGTCTTAGATTCAATGGTCACCCGGTTACGTATATATAAAAAATACGAGGCCTTTTGTTGGTCAGGGTCACCGTGGATGTTGTGACCAAGCAGTCTGTGTGAAATGCACACCAGGGCAGTACAATATGGAGAGCAAGCTGTTGCACATACAGCAGGGTCCTCTCATGCAGCCGATGAACCCAAAGGAACGGCAAGACCGATACAGTTCGGCACCAGCAGCGTCGCAGGAGTTGCAGATCAGCATTGAACTCAATGGAGACTGCCTCAGGGTCTCCCGCGGCAGATTTTTCCCTCGGGGTTTACTCCCGAAGCCTTCCCCATGAGTGGGTATAGCCGCCAGACAGTGGAGCTTGGAGGTCAGAGTTTTCTCTCTCCTAGCTGAGCTGCCAACACGGCTGGCGACTTGTTATCAGGCTTCGTCTAATCTAATGAGTTGTGGTGAAAGGCCACCAACCCAAAACGTTAATTCTGTTTCTCCCTCCACAGATGCTGCTTGTCTCTCTGGTTATCTCTAGCATCATGTGTTTTCACTCTGAGGTGATTGCTATGGAAAGGACGCATTTCTGTTTTTGGGGTTCCCTGGCCTTATTGTTGATGCTATTACATTATCTATATCATTTTTGAATTCTGCTTTTTTCTCTCTGGGTCTCCCATTCAAAGTATACTTTTTATAAAAAGTATGTATGCAGTATGCAACCCTGAGATTTGTCTTCCCACAGACAGCTACGAAAAATATAACAAGAACCGAAGACACGAGGATATCTGCAGATGCTGGAAATTCAAGCAACACACATAAAAGTTGCTGGTGAACGCAGCAGGCCAGGCAGCATCTATAGGAAGAGGTACAGTCGACGTTTCGGGCCGAGACCCTTCGTCAGGACTAACTGAAAGAAGAGCTAGTGATAGTCAGGACGAAGGGTCTCAGCCCGAAACATCGACTGTACCTCTTCCTAGAGATGCTGCCTGGCCTGCTGCGTTCACCAAGAACTGTGGAACCCATTCAAAGAAAAAACATCAATCTCTCCCATGTGCAAAAATAAATCATGAAAACGGCAACAAAAGTAACAAGTGAAAACACAGAATATAAAACACAAAGTCAGCACATTCAAATAGGATTGAACATGAAACATCTATTATATGTGCTTATGAGCATCGTCCTGCTGTGATTCCTGCTGTACTGTTCCTACACTGGCAATAAGTTAATGAAATTAATTAATGCTGAACAATTTTTACTGACCTGGAAGTAAAGACGGCAGTTGAAAAGAGCAACAATGAATGTTGTTACTTCTCACATTATTAAATCAAAAGCTAAGATTAAACTCTCTGGAAGTTTCAAGAATTTTGCTTTATTTTATGGAGATGTGTATATATCAAAAGCCCATCACATGAAGTAGATATTGTGTAGATAAGTCATTTTGCAATTATCAACAGTTTCTTTCCCTCTGAAGCAAGTCAACTTATTAATCTTTGGACACCTAAAGCTCTATAACATAATAGAAAAAAACATGTATTTTTCTTATAAGTGGGAGGGAGGAAGAGAATAAATATGGGATGGCTCCCTGCGCTCATTGCATGTGTGAACATCCATTGAATAGGCAGATGTCAGTTTGATATGTTCATATCTGTTTAACACAGGTAACTAGAGACTAATTGCCACCCCATGAGATCTTCATGTTTTTGTTATTTTAATACATTTTTTCCTGCACCACGATGTCAGCCTGCCAAATATGTTAAAGGCAACAGAAATGTTGGTGCTCAGTTTAACTTAGCTTCATATATGTTTACTTTTGATGTATCATGACCCCCCCCACCCCCACTCTCTAATCAATGTACATCATCACTTAGCATTCACCTGGTTAAGGGATCAGTGCTGCAACATTCAGGTGTTACAGAAAGGAGCACGAACTCTATCAACAACAAAACCAGATCGGCACTCAACCAAAGATCGTTAGCTAATGAACAATCATTCACATGAAAGCTTAATGTTGTTCCCCTTTCCACATACTTTGCATGACCAGCTGACTATTTCCAGTATTTCCTGCTCCTGTTTCAAACTTCCAGCATCAGCAGTAATTAGTTTTCAGAGGTCCATCTATTGTTGCACTTGCTGATGGCTCATTCTTCATAAACGCACTAGGACTGAATATGACTGAATTAATGTTAACTTAAACACAAACTCTATAGAAATAGTTCATGTCAAACAAAGCTGGAGAGATCACTTTCTAATTACCATTAATGTATCTCAGCATTAAACAGTGGGAATCTAAAAGATCTCAGAATCTTTTTCTGGTCTAAACAGCTTCAAAGCAAGCTGAAGTCAGCCACGGCTTCATCTTGGAATCCTGTTCCCGAAACTTCTTTAGTAGAATTCAAAGGAAAAATGAGACATCCTACTGCAGTGGGTTTTGCCCTTTAAAATCTCTGCTGAAATCATTACAGTGTGAGAGTCGAGAGGACAATTTATGTGTCGTGCTCATGCAACTCTCTACCTTCATGATACTTTCCTACTTAAGTTCATAACTCCACTTTAAGAAATAAGGAGTAAACTTTTTCTGACGTCCCAAAGTGCTTCCCAACCACTGAAGTACTTTATTAGTATAATAAATACTTAATCAGTATAACACAATAGGGAAGGCTAATTAGCATTTATTTTATCAGATGCTGATGACATTAGCTAGGCCACCATTTGTCGCACTTGAGAAAGCGATGTTGAATCATTATATTACCACGGTAGAATTAGATAGCTAGTGTCAAGATCTAACAAAATGTCAATGAGAAATGATAATGTATTTCCACTATAGGATAGTATTTGGTTTGAATTTTTTTAAACTGCAAAAGGTAGAAATATTAAACATAAGCAGAAAATACTGGAAATATTCAACAGGTCCAGCAGCATCTGAGTATGGAAACAAAGTGTTAAATGAAGGCAAGAATGGGACCTTGCAGATGTCAGTTCATTCACCTTCTGCAGTCACATTTTTAAAAGATGATGTCAAAGACACTTGGAGAATTACCAGTCTTGCACTGCATTCTGGACTCTGGATATGTTGGTGATGACAGGTATGACTGCTTAAAGTGGAAACAGTGAGCTGATTAAGCATGCTTCTTTGCTCTGGATAGTACTGAGCCCTTAAAATTTATCAGACAATTACTTCTGGCTTGTTTCTCTCAGGAGGTTAGTTACTGTTCACAGCCATTGCTGACCTGCTCTTCCAACCACGGTAATTATGGTAGAGCTAACTTTCCTGCATTTTTACCAGCTAAATGACTCATTAACTGCTTAGGAAGCATTAAATTATTATAGTGGCTGGCTGCTAATTTTCATTGTCACTAGTAAAAAATTGCACCTTGCAAAATATCCATTTGCACAATTTCTTTAACTGTTTCTTACACCTGACCATCGAAAATATTTTGCCCATTTGCTAAAAAAAGGGACTTTCAATCTTTTTATTATTATTCATTTTAGAAGGAAATAAACCATAAGTTATACTGAGATGCAATGGATTTACTACACAAGAAAAAAATAAATGGAAGTCCCCAATTCAGCTAAAGCACCAGGTAAATAAACAGGCAGAAACATTACTCCAGGTTGTTTCAACTATCTGGCACTATTTTGGACACTATGCCACTTAATTGGGACAGATGTTTGTTGCCGAACAGTTTCTACAGTAACTAGCAAATAGTTTTTAAATGGTATCAGTTGCATGTGCTTTGTGCTCAGAAAGCAGTGATTTTTGTCACTGATTGTTGGTGAGAAGTAAGCAGTAGGAATATTCAGAACTGTTTTGCTCACTGTGGTTTCATGCTTTCAGGCTTGGAGCTTCAGAAATAGCTGAGAGTGAAAATAAAACGATTTCATTACTTCAACAAGCTAGGAGTTATGAAGAATTTGAAGGTATCGACAATCAACTTGAATGTCACAATGAAAACGAAGATTTGAAGGATAGAAGCATCAAAAGCATTATATGAATGTAGTCCATTGTCTGCACTGATATTGTTCATTTACAGTCAATCGAAAGAACACGGCAGCACACACTGGATGAATTCCTCTGGAAATAACTATTAGGAGCTAATACACAGTTTTATAGTACTAATATGTTCTGTATTTTATTTAAGTACATAATTTGTTAGTTAAATGGTAGTTTGCGTTTTTTATACTTCTTAAACTTTTTCCATGAAATTTTGTCTAATTGTAGCTGCCTCTTAACTGTGTCTAATGGACTGGCCCCCGAGTGTCCTATGTAATGTTTTTATGTATATATATGTAAAACAGATATGCATATGCAAATCTTGGCTCAATGATAGCGCTCTCACTTATGATTTAGAAGCGCGGTTTCAAGTTTCATTCCAGAGATTTCAACACATAATCTTGGCTGGCATTTCGGTGCCAGCAGCGCTGTCTTTTCAGTTAAGCATTAGTATCAAAGTCATTCCTGACATCTCAGGTGAAAGTGAAAGTTTAAAACACTAGATAACAATGTTCAGGACAATTCTTTTAGTGTCTGAACAGCTCTAACATGCACACTATCTGGTCCTCATTTCTTTGATGTTCGTGGATCCTTGCTTATTCCGAAATTGCTGCCTTTCCCTACATCAGAACAGCAACTATACATCTAAGATACTTAACAAGGTGTAGACTTAAACTATAAAAAGTCCCCTTGTAGGGCAATTTCCTTTTTCTTTGTAACAGTTTTACCCCTACTAGGTGAAGAATAAGTTTAGCTAACAAATTTATTTACGTCAAGAGCAATCACGGATTGCAGCTGCATAAACCACATTATTTTGATCACATTTAGGAAGATATAATTTGCACTTTGTTCCTAGAAGGCAAATGAAAGAGTTAACTATTTTTTCTTTTAAATCACAGAATTATAATTCATGATGCCTGGAAACATAACTATGCAGGATGAAGTTGAAGATTAAAGTAAATGATTAAAATAATTAAATACTTCAAGTTGACAAGCAGAACCGTAATTTTGCCTTCAGACATTTGTCTGTAATTAGTTAATTAATCCTAACGCAAATTAGGAACAATAATGAGCCAGTGAAGCTGAACACATCAGGCATCTCTGAATTTGAAAAAAAATCTTTTTCTTCTGCCTGGTCTATGCTTTGGTCTTCTGCTAAACCACCCTTTAGCTGAGATACAATTCAAAATCATTCATGTCAAAATGACAATCAAGGGCAAATTATACTTTGGCAGTACTGGATGTCTTGTTACAGACTTTTGATTTATCATTCAGTTAATATTGGTGTCCTCTTTGTCCCAATTATTGGACTTCATCAGAATGAGAATACATAGATGGATAATTGAAAAACTCTACACCTTTCTGACTGAGTACGTTAGGAAATGTAAAATTAAAATCTGTCCTGTCTAGCCTGTGTAAGTTATCTGAGAGCAAGTCATATAATTGCTGCTCCCTGAAATAAAAACTGAAAGCATTGTACTACATACTTAAACTATATATAAATTGAAATCAATACTTCAATGGGTTCAATTTAATATCAGAGAATGCAGACAGAATACAACCTGAAATCCTTGCTCTTCACAGACAGCCACAAAACAGAAAGAAAAAAACCCAAAAATGAATGACAGAAAACATTAGATCCCCGAAGCCCCCTCCCCCTCCCATAAACAAGCAGCAGATAAAGCTTCAACCCTCCTCCCTCCTTATCCCCCACTTGCTCCAGTAAAAGCATCACTCCCCCCCCACCACCCACCATGCAAGCAACAGCAAAGCCCCCCGAGACCATGATCTAGAGTCCA
The DNA here is from genome assembly GCF_030028105.1 of Mobula birostris. NCBI lineage: Eukaryota > Metazoa > Chordata > Chondrichthyes > Myliobatiformes > Myliobatidae > Mobula > Mobula birostris. Next base: position 13,711,234 of record NC_092399.1, read on the forward strand.
TCAAAAACTACTGTCCATTCCAACACTTTGACATCTCAGACAGACTCTCTCGTTTTCACCTGCGAGGGAGAAAGAGGTATCACACCTGCCGCAGCAAAAGGGAAATAAAGACAACACAGAGAAGAAATCTGCTTTGCCAATGAATTGGAAAAAGTCACCCAGATCTGCAAAACCTCTTACACTGTCTCAGAATATTTTAAAAATAGAAGTAAAATATCTGAAAAATAGCAGTTAAAGACTGTATTGAATGGAAATACTCAACATGTCGGACAGCATCTATGGAGAGAGGAAAGCAGTTAACATTTATATTTTGTTATTCTTCATAGCACATGTTCAGAATATAGTGTTTGAAGGAAGATCAAAGAGTGAATTATTGAGTAAATTATTATATCATGGCCTAGTATATACAATATATACCAAGGAATTTTAAAGCCATTTATGAATCACACCATTGCTATGCATCATAATGACAAGAACACCCCTCTGTCAAATGGAAGTTGAAAAATCGGAGCTTAATGGTCATCTGTCATTGATTACAAGCCAATAAACTAATCATAGGAATCAAAGTCATTGTAGACTATTTTAGTGAAGCTCATATTGTTTAATAAACATAATGTAAACTCTGGTATTAGATTATAGTTTTATAATAATCATTCTAAGCGTCTCTTACCACTTATACAACCACACTTTCCATTTTATATAGAAGGTTTAGTCTGATATTATGCAAACAGTGACTGCCAGTGTGCTCCTCATTAATGTATGATAATGTTCTCCCTAAAGGATCCACAACTAGAATGTCATTAAATCAGCCTGCTGACTATCAATTAGATATGACTGAGGCTAAAATTACTTCTCTGGTCTGAAACACACTTACACTGAAATGTGATACCAGTGCCATGAAGGAATCCAAAGTCTGTCCCAAGACTGGCAGGGATCAATGGTTTAATTACAGAGGATCTATAATTGTATCATCTGCCTCGTGATTGTGGGCCAAGCTTAGGTGGGATTGGGAGATGAAGGGTAATTGAGTGGGTGGAGGGCAAAGTCTGTATGGAATCTTAGGAGATGACCTCCAGCACATCCCAGTAGCGATGCCATTTTCAGCATTATGAGGTAGGCTCAGACTGGAGGTATGATTATTGTGCTTTGGGCATCAAGCTGATATAAAAAGCAGTATTCCACGAATTTTTAGAGGGCATATAGAGTGTACAGATCAAATCTGCTAACAGCAGTGCTAGTTTTGTTTGCTTCGCGCATTTGCATCTGCTGAATAATCAACAGACCCCCAAGATGACCACAAACTTGTCGCTAGATTTGGAAGCTTGTGTGCCTTAATGACCCAGAGTACCATGTTGGCTGGAGTCAGGGCCTTGTACTTTGGCTCTTGGTAGGGTCACCCAAGTCAAACAGGTCAAAGGGTAGAGGCCAGACTAAGAGCAGTTCGCTGGTCATCCAGGTTCGGGGGTGTAGCTCAGGGCTAAAAATCTTAACTGGTTAAAAAAAAATTATTATGGAAAAAGCAATGAAGAAAACTTCTACATCTGTGTGAGACTGTGTGGACAAGCAAAGATGGAGGACCTTCATTGCTGCCCTAAATGCCAGTGGCATAACGGGCAAGTAAGGAAGCAAGTAATAACCAACAGATTTCCTCATAAAAACAGTAAAAGCTGAATTTATTCAGCAGGAAAAGAAACGGCTGTGGAGAGCCAAAGAGAGTTGACATTTCAGGTCAAAGACCTTTTATCAGATTTTGACAACCCTATTAAAGTTCATATAAAAGTATTGCATGTTCAATTTCTGCTGAAAAGGGGAGGCAGGTCAAGTGTGACACAGTTACTGTTCCTCCTCTCCACCACTTGTGGCACATCAGGCACCAACCTTCCCGTTTCTTTAGAATTTGTCTGTATTTTTTTTACGAAGCCAAGTCACTAGCCAGATTCAAACCCTGGACCACTCGCCTCCAAATCCAGTGCTGATGCCACTACACCACCGGCCGGCTATCTAACACTGTGGCCTTTGAATACAAAGCAGGAAGCTCACCAGCTTACAGTTGTCCATGATTTAGAGTGATCAGAGGCCACACAATGGTAATCATGAAGTGGATGAGCTGTGTTGTCAGCAATTTGCCAGGATCACGAGTGCCTAGCACACACAGGGCAAGCCTGATCTGCTTAAGTCTCTTCTGCTCCTCTTAGTGGCTGCAGAGGTGCTGTCGATTGTTCAGTACATTAATTGAATGTAAGAAGCATAGAACATTCACAGAACATTTGGGTGGCTGTTGAGGCCTATATGGATGAGCCGGAAAACCAGGAGAGCCATCCTGTGTTAGGTCAGAGGGCAGTAGGAGCAGATAGTCATGGTACCTAGCATCAAAAGTAAAGATTAGCTTTATTTATCACATGTATGTCAGAAAATCAGAACATACAGTAAAATACAAAGCAACATATACAAAATGCTGGAGGAATTCAGCAGGCCAGGCAGCATCAATGGAAAAGATTAAACCGTCAACGTTTCAGGCCAAGACCCTTCATCAGGACTGGAAAGGGAGGGGGGAGAAGTCAGAATAAGAAGGGAGGAGAGGAGGAAGAAGGGAAGAAAAGAGGAAGAAGTACAAGCTGAAACCACGAAAGGGGAGGTGTGAAGTAAAGAGCTGGGTAGTTGATTGATGATTACACTAGTACTCAATTTCACACTGTCACACAGAACTCAGGTACTGATATGCCACATATCATAGAAGTAGAATCAGTTTGCAACCAGGGCAATGGAGGTACCAGCTCACCAGAACACCCAAAGCTACCTTTACCATGCACCCTCTCACCCTGCACCTGGAAGCTCACTATTGTTTCTCAGTTTCTTGATCACTGTTGCATTTGCTCCAAGGATGAGATCTTCTAAAATATCCTCCTGCTTCCTGATACGTGGCTTTCCCTGTGTCATAGCAGCGGATCTCTCAGCTGCATTTCTTCTTTTTTTACCTCACTCCAGGTGGTGAGAAGGGAAGAGGTGAATGGACTTCTCCTCACCACCCAGAGACACAAAATAATCATTCCAAGAGAAGTGTCGCCCTGAGACAGAACAAAGATAGAGCTCCCTGCTGTGCCCCCAGCCTTCACATTCAATGTATTAAACCTTCACAATTTCCACCAGCTCTAACATGATCCCACCACCAATCATGATACCCCAGCAATACCACTTGGGGGAAGATGGGATGAGGTGGCTGAAGAATTTCTCTCCATGCTGTGCAAAACTATGATACTTCTCTCATTTCAATGTTTCACAGGTAGCACTCACTTGATGACTCCCAAATCCACTTTTCCATCTCCACCCGTCAACCACCCTCCCACGGCACTTCCAGTGCAAAAGGAGGAGATGCAATGCTTGGAATGAGTATTTCTCTTGGAATGATTATTTGAGTCTCTTGAGTCCCTTCTCATCATCTGGAGACTCAAATAATCATTCCAAGAGAAGCCATGCTTTGCTTACACGTCTTCCAATCTACATGACTGAGGTGTTCATAACATGACCTACTCTATAGAGCAGATACCAAACGTACTTTGCAGATCATTTTGCAGAGCACCTATGGTCAGTTCCCGGTGGTGACTCAGCTCTCCTCTCCCCAAGTTCTGGCCCAAATCTGTTTTCTCTCTCCACAGGTACTACTTGATTGATTTGTCTTCTTCAGGATTTCTATTTTTGCCTGAAGTTGAGAACTTTCCTGGGGCGGACCACAGGGACAGATTTCATTGCCATAATTTTGATGGTGAGATGTGATTTTAAGAGCAAAAGGTATGCCTGTTAAAATAGCTAGCACATTAGGAAAGCTTGTTTTCAATGTCCAAGTGCATGGAGGAGTCTGGTAATAATCCAGCAAAGTGACTGAACAGAGATTAACCTGCTGTCATTTTACTTTGGATTGCACTGTGCTAAAATGCTTGCCAGGTCTCACATCAGTCTAGCAATCTAAAACAGATTACAAGGATTGCTGAGCTCCTATCTCAAAGGAGTGTCATTGGCTCTGTTGGAGTGCTCTTGCTGCAGCTCACAGCCTAATAGACCAAGCTCCTGGCGCTCACCCAGAGACAGTGAAGCTCAGAGCTCAGCTTCTTAAGCCGAGTGCTGCTCGAGGTCTTCCTGCAGGTCATCTGTAGTTTCTTCACTTCAAGTCACCCAAAGTCCATACTGCAAACACTGCAGTGGCACAATATGCAAGTATCAGTAAGGATAAAGACATGCAGAAAACAGGGAGAAAGTATGCACAGGGATGAATGATTTTTGTATGCAAAATTGCACAATTTTCTTCAGAATTACTTTTATTTCTACTATCATTGCCAAATGAAAGATGTAATGGTTAATGAGAGGTAGGATAGAGATATGTCTCTACCACAGGGGGTAAAAGGTGCTCCTTCCTTCCGCTAGCTTACAGGTCATCCTTGGGCAAGGTGTATCACCTGCTTAGCCCCCGATCAGGGTCATGTGAAGCCATGGGAGCAGGTGGTGGAAGGTCGTATGAGCAGCTGGTGCATATCACAAGTCCTGGTTATGCAACCACTGATGCCAGGCAGACAATCTCTGAAGAGCATTGATAATGGCTGGGGTCACCCGTCTGGTAAAGACACTGCCCAGAAGAAGGCAGTGGCAAACCACTTCTGTAGAAATTTTTGCCAAGAATAATTGTGGTCGAAGACTATGATCACCTACGTCACATGATAGGTGGCATAATGATGATGATAAATGGTTACAAACGGAGCACTGTTAGTGAGTGGGAAATTGGGGCTGCAATGATTGGTATCACACTTAGTTAATTATTCAGTCAGCCCAGTTGGATAGTGGCTGCCTAAATTGTCTTCTCTCTTCCACTTTCTCCTCCTCAGGTTACTGGTCTTTGGCTGCTAATAGCTGGTGTCAATGGTGATCGAATTATGGTGGCTGACCATCAACAGGCTACCATATATCTTAACACTCTTGACAGCGCAGTGCCATAGTGCTCCTATGTAACAGAAATCGTTTTCTCAAATTTTGTGTGACACCATTTTGTACATGTGTGAGTTACTTGGGCACTGAGGCAATGAGACACGTCCTCAACAGATAGCCATTGCATCCTAGTAGTTAATATCTGATTCACTATGATAACTCAAAACCATTTGCACAGCAGGCTGCCACAGAAAGAAAGGGCTATGACTATTACCAGAATACCAGAGAACCTTCAGCATTTGTTGCTTATGGTTGCAGACCAAGTGGATGCAGAATGAATGAAATCTTTCATGACAGTAGGATATGCCCAAGTTGAGATGTAGCATCTGCAAAGTGATGTGCGTGCAATGAATGTCACCTGATGCCACGGGAGAATTTGTATTCCTGTTAATGGTCTGGGCTCACACTGTGGCCTGGTACCCGGCAAAAGAGAGTGTACTGTAGATAGCTGTATTTGAAATGAGGTCATAAGTGACCTTATGCAGCAGTGGATGACAAACTGCTGACATCCGCAGCTCCCCCGCCAATTTGACAACCACAGGCAATCCAGCCATTGCCCTGATTTGACGTGACAGTCGTGGCTGCAGCAGTTGGCAGATTACTGTACATCGGGGACAGCTAACTGAAAACTAGACATCAAGCACAAGTCATGAAGTACTGTGCATAAAGTCTTCATCACGTATATATATCTAGGGTCCCCAAGACTTCTTGCACAATACTGTAATAAATTTCATGTATTGCCCTGTACTGCTGCCACAAAAAAAAACAATTTTCATGGCATATGTGGGTGACGATAAACCTGATTCTGATATGAGTCTCTATTGTGGACTGAGAGTGGGAAGGGGGCGGGGAAAAGGGAATAATTATTAGGAAGAGGGGAATGGAGAGGGGAGGGAGTGGGAAGCACCAGAGAGACATTCAGTAGTAATGATCCATAAACCAATTCTTTGGAATTAAATGACCTTGACTGGTGTCTCAGGGCTGGGTGCATTTGCACCCATGCCATGCCCTGCTCCTGGCACTCCTTCTCTGCCACCTGTCCCACACCCCTCCTGCAATGCCCCACCCTTACCATTCACAACATCAGTATCCAAAATTCTATTCAGAACCAGAATCAAGTTTAATATCATTTGACATATGTCATGAAACCTATTACTTTGCAGCAGTGATACATTACAATACATAATAATAAAAATTATTAGTTACAATAATAATTGATATAGAAGAACATTAAATAAGTAATACAAAAAGAGAGGGAAAGAAATACTGAGGTAGTGTTCATGGGCTCATTGTCCACTCAGAAATCTGAAGGCGGAAGGGAATAAGCTGTTCCTGAAACATTGAATGTGTGTCTTCAGGCTCCTGTACTTCCTCCTTGATGGTAGCAATAAGAAGGGGGCAGGTCCTGGGTGATGGGGGTCCTTAATGATTGATGCCGACTTTTTGAGGCATCACCTTTTGAAGGTGTCATTGATGCTGGGGAGGCTAGTGCCCATGAAGGAGGTGGCAGAGTTTACAACTTTCTGCAGCTTTTTCTGATCCCATGCAGTGGCCCCTCCATGCCAGACTGTGATGCAACCAGTTAGAATGCTCTCCACAGTACATTTGTAGAAATTTGCAAAGGTCTTTGGTGACCATTCCAATTCTCCTCAAACTCCTAATGAAATATAGCCGCTGTTGTGCCTTCTTTGTATTTGCCTCAATGTTTAGCCCAGCATTGATCTTCAGAGATGTTGACAGCTGGGAACTTGAAACTGCTCACCCTTTCCACTGCTGATCATTCGATAAGGTTTATCTGTGTTCCCTTGACTTCCTCTTCCTGAAATCCACAATCAATACCTTGGCCTTACTGATGTTGAGTGCAAGATTGTTGCTGCAACCCCACTTGACCAACTAATCTATCTCACTCTTGTACTCCTCGTCACCATCTGAAATTGTGTCAACCACAGATTTCCAGATGGTGTTTGAGCTGTTGTCTAGCCACACATTTGTGAGTGTAGAGACAGTAGAGTAGTGGGCTAGTCGTGCGTTATTGAGGTTGTTCCAGTGTTGATTATCAGCGAAGAGATGTTATTTCTGAACTGTACAGATTGTGGTCTCTCAGTGAGGAAGTTAAGGATCCAGTTGCAGAAGCCCAAGTTTTGGAGCTCATTGATTAGAACTGAGGCCACGATAATGCTGAATACTGAGCTGTAGTCATAAAACAGCAGCCTATCATAGCTATTGCTGTTGTCCAAGTGATCCAGACCGAGTGGAGAGCCAATGAGATTGCATCCATTGTACACCTATTGTGGCAAAGGAAGGAGCTGATTCTAGCCACGACCAACTTCTCAAAGCACTTCATCACAGTAGATGGAATCCCACTGGACAACAGTTGTTGAGGCAGCTCACTCTGCTCTTCTTGGATACTGGCATGATTGCCACCCTCTTGAAGCCGGTGAAAACCTCTAACTGCAGCATTGAAGTTGTCTTTGAGCACTCTTTTCAGAGTGCCACCAGGTACACCATCAGGACCCGATGCCTTGCAAGGGCTCATTCACCCTCTTGAAAGATGTTCAGATGACGACCTCTGAGACAGAGATTACAGGGTCACCAGATGCTGCAAGGATTTGCATCGGTGTAGTTTTATTCTCCCTTTCAAAGCATGCAGTATTGATTTCATAATCACATGTACTCAGCGACTGAGTATGAACACCCCATTTGGGCAGAGAACTGTGATATTTATAAGACTTAGAGTAAAGAATTTTCTCATCATCTCAGTTCTAAATGCCCTTATTCAGAATAAACACTCCTTTTATATCTTTTAACAGTTGCATTGACCAACCATTGCTCTGAGCAGGAAACTTTTACACCACCTGGCGGCATTTTTTTTTAATATGCATACAATCAGTATGTAGAATGAATATTGAAAATCACATACCTTTGATTTTTATTTATCAATTGAAGGGTATAATGAAATACAGTACAACAAAGATAATCTTTCACATTTTGTAAACTTTTTTGAGCGGGTCCAACTCCACTTGCATGGCAACGAAGGCTATGTGCGTGGGGGCATTTCAGCTACTGCGCGGCCACACACCCAAGCAGCTTGGAGAGATCAGTGTTCAGAACCTATTCTGAATGGGAAAAGAAATTAAAATGATTGGCCACTGGGAAACTCTACTTGTCATGAATGGAGTGAAGGTGCTCGGCAAAGTAGTCCCCCAGTCTACCTTGGGTCTCATCGATGAAGAGGAGGTTGCACCTAGGACATTGGATACAGTAGATGACCCCAAAAGACTCACAAATGAAGTGTCGCCTCACCTGGAAGGACTGTTTGACGCCCTGAATGGAGGTGAAGGAGGAAGTTAATGGGCAGGCTTATCACCTCTTCTGCTTTCAGAGATAAGTACCAGGAGGGAGATTATTGGGGAAGGATGAATGGACAAGGGAATCATGGAAAGAGCGAACAACGTGGAAAGCAGAGAGTAGGGGGAGCTAAGGATGCTTGGTGGTAGGATCCCGTTGAAGATGGTAGAGGTTGTGGAGAACGATGTGCTGGATGCGAAGGCTCATGAGGTTGTAGGTACAAACACAAAGAACTGTTAAGGCAGCAGGAAAGTAGGGCGAGGGCAGCTGTCTGAGAAGTGGAGGGCAGTCCCAATGGTAGGAAAGGTAAACCCAGTTCTTTGAAGAAGGAAGACATCCCTGATCTCTGGGAAGGAAAGCCTCATCCTAGGAACAGATGCAGAGGAAACAGAGGAACTGAGAAAATGGAGTAGCATTTTCACAGTACCAGAGTGGGAGGAAGTATAGTCAAGATAGCTGTGAGAGTCAATAAATTCATAAAAGATATCAGTAGACAGTCTGTCTCCAGAGATGGAGACAGGGAGATCAAGAAATGTAGGAGAGGTGTCAGAAGTGGACCAAATGAATTTAAGGGCAGGATTCCTTCCTCGCCACTCTTCAGGGCCCCAAACAGTCCTTCCAGATTAGAAAACACTTCACCTATAAGTCTGTCAGGGTCACCTTCTGTATCCAGTACTCCTGGTACTACTTCCTCTGTACTGGTGAGACCCAAGGTAGACTGGGGGACAGCTTTGTCAAGCAGGTTTTTGCAGAAGCCAACCATTTTAATTCCAATCCCCAATCCCACTCTGACATGTTGATCTATGGCCTCGCTCTACTGCCATGGTGAGGCTACTACACCTCATAATATGCCTGGGTAGATTCCAACCTGATAGCATGAACTTCGATTTCTAAAACTTCCAGAAATTCCCCCCCCCCCCACTTCTTCAATCCCCATTCTGGTTCTGCTCTTACTTAAATTCCATCTGGGCAGCCTCCAACCTGATGGCATGAACATCGATTTCCCTAATTCCAGTAACTTCCCTTACCACCTCTCCCTTGTCTCTTTTTCCATTCCCAATTCTGGCTCACCTCTTAAGCTTCTCTTCTCCTCACCTGCCTATCACATCCCTCTGGATACCCTCCTCCTTCCTTTTCCCCCATGGTCCACTCTCTTCTCCTGTCAGATCCCTTCATCTTCAGCCCTCATCTCAGTACTTAAGCTAAAAAAAACAGTGTCAAACAACAAGCAGGGAAGAAAACCATTGCGCAACTCTCAGGCTAGTGCTGGGTCGGATACTTTGGGACAGTTGAAAAGGAATTGAGTTTACTTAAAATCATATCGCACTTCAAAAGGTTCAACAGCTCAGTGGATGGTTTCAACTTTCTGGGGAAGTTAAATCTGTGCTGTGCACTTCAGAAATGGTACACATTGTTTTTGTAACATGTTTATTATTCTAGTCATTACAGAATGTGAGTGTCATATAAGTGAGCTGTTGGTACTCATGGATGCTGGTTGGTATCAGAATCCTCTGTCTGAAGTTCCCTCTGTCAAAGTTCAAAGTAAACTTTATTATCAAAGCAGATATATGTCACCAGATACAACCCTGAGGTTTATTTTCTTGTGGGCATACTCAACAAATCTATAGAATAGTAACAATAACAGGTTCAATGAAAGATCAACTAGAGAGCAGAAGACGACAAACTGTGCAAATGAAAATATATATAAATAGCAATAAGTAACGAGAACATGAGATAAAGAGTCCTTAAAAGTGAGATCATTGGCTGTGGGAACATTTCAGTGACGGGGCAAGTGAGTGTAGTTATCCCCTTTTATTCAAGAGCCTGATGGTTGAGATGCCAATGATCTCAAATGGTTAATTAATCCATAGCTTCTAATGAGAAAGACCTTTTTTCTAATTTTTAAAATCCACAAGGACTTTTTTTAATCTTACATAAAATGTTTAACCTCCTCTATTCAGAAATTCCTGCAATTCTTCTTTTAAAACTTTAAAGAAAGTTTAAAATTTTAGAATTTTAAGGTTTTAGAATTTTATTAGCAATATCATAAAGAGGTGACCTTTTCCAACAGTTTTGTGAAATAACAACCATTCTTTTCTGCAATTAATAAAAGGATTATACACTGAATGTTAAAAGGATCATCTTAAATTTGGGGGGGGGGGGGTGAGTTCTCCATTTCTGATTTCTCCATTTTTGATATGTGATTGAAAAATGTATGAATTTCAAAACTGCAAATGAATAGCAGAGCACGGTGGCTTATCAGCAACAGAATACCTCTGTCGCTGTGAAAACGTTGACGAAAAGTACATATCAATATCTGTACCGATCTCCAGAATAACAATGTTTGCAGATCTACTGTAGCATGAAGTGAAAATAAAGACCCAGTGTGTTCAAGTTTCCACAAACATAAACTTTCAAATATATTTTTATAATGAGAGGGATAGAAGTTACAGATATCGCTTTGACTAACTGAGAAAATGCATCATGGTTGGAAGTCCTGGCTTTTAGCTTAAATATAGACAATGTCTGCCCATTTTTATAGTCTAGACACATGTTAAAAATCTCTGCACAACATCTGAAGAACAAATACTTTTAAAAATTTCTTGACTTCTACCTTCCCATTCAATACCTTTCAACATAAGTTTACTCTCTGTATATGGATGCATCCAGAAACACTAGCATTTATTGCCGAATTTTAGTTGTCTTAATGAAAGTGCTGGTAAGCTTCCCTATAGTGCTGTTCACTGGGGAATTCCAGGAGGGGATGCCAGAACATCTCCAGGTCAGGATGGGTTGTGACTTGGGGAATTTGGAGAAGATGATGTTGTATGGACTTCTGAATAATAGAGGCCTGGTTTTGGAAGGTGCTCTGGAAGAAGCCTTGATGAGCTACAGTGGCTTTGAATAACGTTCATTTGGCCTTAATGATGGAGCAAGTGGTTGAGCTGTGAATAAAGCCAACTACACTTTTCTTAGTTGAAAACAAAAAAATTCTGTAAGTACTCAAGTGGTAAGGTATCAATACCTGAAACAGGTGTCAGGCTCATCTAAGATAAGTTTCTCAAAAAAAACTATAGGAATGGTGAAACTTACACACCTTGGAGGCAAAGCAATCATCACTATTAAGTTTTTGTTAATACTTGCATTTTTATCTCAGAATTAATAAAACAAGAGCTATTGATAACCCAAGAGAGGATCTTCAAAGATTTGTATATTAAGTCCTCCATATAAAAATATCCTTGACGCAGTAAACTTTATAGCAATAAACTTAATGGAATGGGGCAAAACATAGGGCAATCCATTGTTCTCTTGGAAGTTTGAAACCATAGATCTTAACCTGGGTCTTATTACTACACACTGGTACAAACTCCCATCCCTATTCAAATCCAGCTGCCTAACCTGTTGACTGTTTCCAAAGTGATTCTAAAGGCTGGAAAATTAGAGAAATCAGATAAAACCACAATCAAGTGGAAAATAGAGGGGCAGGGGAGAGAGTGATTGGAATTCTCTCTCAGTTTAGACCCAAATTGTTCTCTCCTCTCTGTATATTTTCAACCTCCAAAAAAGAAAGAAAATTTTATCTGAGTAAGCATTTTACTTGCTGTCAGCTGTTGTGGGCAGACTAATGTGAAAATTGAATGCATAGCCTTACTACGTCATGGAATGAAACTTTACACATATCATAGGCTCTCATTCCTATGAAGCAATGGGTATTTCCATACCTGAGCTTAAGATGTAGAAAGCACAAGTAGATGGCATTGTAGAATGGTAGACACACATTGGTAATTACAACATTCAACTCCTTCTTTCTGCACCCCAGCTCCATTATCATTCTTTCCAGGTGGGGCTATAGCTGGCTGGTGGTGTAGTGGCATCCGCACCGGACTTCAAGGCAAGTGGTCCTGGGTTCAAATCCGGCCGGCTTCTTGAACTCTTTCCATCCATGCTGGGTTGAGCATCGAGCTAGCAACTCAGCCTTGTAAAAAAAAAAGTCAAAAATGCTAAAGAAATGGCAACACACATAAAAATGGCTGGTGAACGCAGCAGGCCAAGCAGCATCTATAGGAAGAGGTACAGTCGACGTTTCGGGCCGAGAACCTTCATCAGGACTAACTGAAAGAAGAGATTTGAAAGTAGGAGGGGGAGGGGGAGATCCAAAATGTAAATGAAAGAAACAGCAAGGTTGCCACCTGATGTGCCACAAGCCACAGAGCAGAACAATAAACAACAGGTAGAGATGTGGAGATATAAAATCACATCTGATGTTTTCCAAGTTATTTGCATGTTCCAATGGATGTAGAAGTCCAGTTTGATGGCAGGGTTCAATAGTGGTGGAGGTAGACAGGGTTAGCAGAGTTAGGGATTAGCATTTTAAAATGGACAGTCATATTGCTTATTATCTGATGGTTATAATGAAGACATTCATGTTAACATGAATCAAGCATGCTGTTAAAAAAGAAAATTTACAACACCCAGAGTTGCAGGAAAATTAGAGGATTCAGAATCAGTTGGAATAAAATAAATACATCAGTCAGATGACGCTATTTTTAAACAAGTACTAATACTCTGACCGGATGAAGACTGACCTTCAGAGAAAAAACAGAAGGAGATGTTCCAGCATTTTTCCTGCAGCAAGTCTTGTGCGACTGCCGTGATTCTTTTCCTTCTAATTTATTGCCAGTGACAGCTGAAAGCACATCGCCCAGCAACTGGACGTGAGGATTGTCAGATGGAATCTGTTAAGGGCTAAGACATCATCAGCATTCCTGCAGTCCACCCTGTGTCAGTGGTGATTATGTGACAAGTCAAATAATGAGTGACAGCTCCAAATCCACTGAACTGTGCATTTCTACAGCACGTCTCAAATATGTGAAACCCACTTCACATCTTCTCGTCTTGAAATTGGGCCTATTTGAACACTCTTTTAAGTACAAATTATACCGAAAAGCTGTCTGCACATGTTGGATTGAACTAGTGATTATTTCTGGATTGGTGAACTATCATTGAAAAATTGGTCTGGGCATGGTTCACCCTACTGCATCTGATATTTACACCACATGTAAATGCTGTTGTAAGTCAGGTTTTTCCCCCTTATTTTATCATGCATTGCATTGTACTGCTGGCACAAAGTTAAGACCAAAGAGCTGATTGTGGATTTCAGAAAGGGTAAGATGAGGGAACACAAACCAATCCTCATAGAAAAATCAGAAATCAGGAAAAAAACAGAGATTGAGCAATTTTAGGTTCCAGAGTGTCAATATCTCTGAGGATCTAACCTGGTCCCAACATATCGATGCAGCTATGAAGGCGGCAAGACAGCAGCTATACTTGATTAGGAGTTTGAGGAGATTTGGTTTATCACCTAAAACACTCAAAATCTTCTACAGATGTACCACGGACAGCAGGGGGCGGGGGGGGGGTGCTACTGCATGGGATCGAAGTAAGCTGCAGAGGGTTGTAAAATCAGACAGCTCATATGGGTACTAGTATCCGAAACATCTTCAAGGAGCAGTGCCTTAGAAAGGCAGCGCCCATCATTAAAGACCCCCACCACTCAGGACGTGCCCTCTTCTCACTGTTACCATCAAGAAGAAAGTATAGAATCTTGAAGGCACACACTTAATAATCTCAACAATTCAGGAATACCTTCTTCCCCTCTGCCACCCAATTTTTAAATTGATATTGAACCCACAAACACTATCTCACCACTTTATTTAAATTTCTGGCTTTGATCTACTTATTTTAATTTAACTATTTAATGCACACACAGACACATATATATACACTGTAATTGTTTTTCCCTATATTTTCATCATATTGCATTTTACTGCTGCCGCAAAGTTAACAAATTTCACGACATATGCCGGTGATATTAAACCTGACTTTGATTGTGACATGTATCTACTATCATCTAGTGTGTAAATTCTCCACTGCTTTACAGAAATACATTGTTAAAACTCATTAGACAACAAGGAACAAAACACACAGCTGATTAACAAAATGCAACTTAAAGGGTCCCCTATTTATATCAGTGTGTTAACTTCTGCATCTGCCAGCCCCTGTTTTAATTCAGATGCATAAATCTAACAGCCCATCCCTTCTATATACTATTTGTGCAGTTACATGCTTTGATCTTTGCCAGTGTGCTGATTTTATGCCTTGCAGTGGCCTGGAACCACTCACAGCAAAGGAGAACAATGGCAAAACTTACCCATAACACTTGCACCATTTCCCCCTGGTTTCCTTAATGTCCAAGGTAACTGCTCCATGGTTGTCACAAGAAAAGTCTTCAATGGGTCTGACAGCTTTCCCATGTTGCACTGCAGCAGTAATGCAGCAGCTGCAATATCTCTGCAGCCAACTGTTATTTGGAATCATGCAGATAAAGTCCTTAGACATCAATCAGAGTAAACTCTTTAGGTCACCAGATTGACCATGAGTGTCATTAATAAAAGAAGAATTCCAGTTTCTAAGCCTAAAGGGACAAGGACATCCCCTTAGAACAAAGATGTGGAGGAATTTCTTTAGCTAAAGCAGGGGTATACAACCTGGGTTCCATGGACTCCTCGCTTAATGGCATTGGTCCATGGCATAAAAATGGTTGGGAACTCTTGAGTTAGAGGGTGGTGAATCTGTGGAATTCATTGCCAGAGATGGCTGTGGAGGCCAAGTCATCAGGTATATTTAAAACAACACACATAAAAGTTGCTGGTGAACGCAGCAGGCCAGGCAGCATCTCTAAGAAGAGGTGCAGTCGACGTTTCAGGCCGAGACCCTAAAATGCAGGTTGATAGATCCTTGATTAGCAAAGGTGTCAAAAGTTACATGGAGAAGGCAGAAGAATGAGGTTGAAAGGGATAATAAACTCAAGTGGCACAGCAGACTCCATAACACCATAAAACCATAAGACATAGGAGCAGAATTAGGCCAATCCGTCCATCGAGTCTGCTCCGCCATTCCTACTTTGTTTAATATTGCCACAAATTGCCAGAATCCCCAGACATATTACAAGCTGCATTAGACAAAGCCAGAGACAGACAAAACCAATATAACACCACCTTTACTCCCAACTAAAAGGAAAATTCCAATGTTTCATTTTCTTCTGTTTCCCCTCCTTCACTGTCACAAGACACATAGAAATATAACATCTCATATTCCTTTCCACTCTTTGGAACAGGATGAAATTTAACATGGCCAGTGACCTAAGTGGAATGGCATTTGCCAAAACTGAACATTGGGCAGGACATTTAACAGAAAGCAATTAAATAGCACCTGTTTCCCTTCCCCTCCTTTGTGTATCCTCAGCCCTGGCACATTATAATCCTTCCAATATAATTCCAGCTTTTACAACTGCAAGGCACCATACCCCTTTCTCTTGACTAGCTGGACAGCACATCGAAATAATAAGAGTGGATTGGATTCATTTAGGTGTTCCAATATATTGTTCCATGGAAGTGAATGTAAAGTTCTTTGAAAGTAAGCAATCTATGAAGCAATAAGTCTAAAACTGGATGATTCCCAATGGATGTTCCATGAAAATCTCACAATTGCCACATCATTGCTGCACTGATCATAGGGAAGAACGTCAGACCTCAAAGACCACTTCCTTTGGCAGCCACATGCCGACTACTTTAAAAAACTGCCATGGTGACAAGGAAATGGGGAGGGAAGGGGGAAAATAAAATTCTGTGTATCTGGCCACTGCCAAATGAACCACATTTATTGGTTCAGTTGAAAGGCATGGTTCTAGTCTTATGGTGAATTCAAACTTCGTAAAGGTCACATGAGCTACCATGGATCTTGACATAAAGTACTTATATGGCCCAACCATATAAAGGTCAGAATTTTACCCAGAAATTATTACTAATTACCTGTGTTACAATTGCTCTTACATCACATAGCACTAACAAAAACAAACTCCAAGCAATCCTATTTCAAACCAATTGTTTCCCACCCAAGTCTATATAAATAAGCCGAATTCGAGTACTCATATCTAGTTTCTCTCTCAATCATATCTTAAAGTCAATAGTGATTTGATCCATTGTTAAGATTTGGGTACTTGACTAATAATCCAGATGTGTAAGCAGGAAAATCAGCATAAATCAACAAAAGGCAAGAAATAAGTAAGTATTAAACAAGCTACAGAACAATTGAACTGTAACAGATAACATTAAGCAACACACATCAAAGTTGCTGGTGAACGCAGCAGGCCAGGCAGCATCTCTAGGGGGAGGTACAGTTGACGTTTCAGGCCGAGACCCTTCGTCAGAGTTAGTCCTGACAAAGGGTCTCAGCCTGAAACGTCGACTGTACCTCTTCCTAGAGATGCTGCCTGGCCTGCTGCGTTCACCAGCAACTTTGATGTGTGTTGCTTGAACTTCCAGCATCTGCAGAATTCTTCTCGTTTGCGTCAGAAAACATTAAAGTGTTTTAATTCAAGTCCGGTTTTCTCTGCCCCCTGCAACTCAAGACCAAGATGGTAAAGATGAAAATTCTAATGTGAAATACTCCGATTTACAAATAAACTTCCACAGCTACACTGGTGGTACTTGACTGTAACTTACCACCCCCTCTGGGTTCTTCCAATGTCTATGATTTGTCACATTGTACAGTGCGATTGTAGTTCCAAAAGTTCTTCAGATCCTTCAATTTGTTGCTTATATAATTAGGGCTTCCCTTTGAAATGAATAAAACTACATTTTCCAAATATATTTCCTAAGTAACAAATAGGATATCATGAAGAATTAAGAAAAATATTCACAATTTATCCTTTTTAGACACACATGATTATTTGTTTTATGTCTAATTTGAAAGCAGATGTCTTCTCCTATTGCTCACCTTTACTACTCAGATGCCTGATGCAAATTAGTCACTGAAAATTTGTCATTGGCCCTGCATTCTGGGTCATTCTGTAAACTTTTGAAATGATGCCAATACAAAATCACAGCGAAGTGGTAAAATAGCAGTACTTCAGGGTAAACATAAATCAACAAGAAATGTTCGAAAATACTATATGTAAATACGCCTTAAAGGGATCTGTCAAATGTAGTTATTGTGTCTGGATTACAGTCACCATAGGCAAGAGAAGTGGGTGAAAGCAATCCCAGTTACAGACCCTCCACCATCTTGACAACCTATTAAATTTAGTAAAGAGCAGTGTGAAGAATTGTGAGCAATTACAGTCAAACTCCAGGACAGAAGCATGGTTAAATTGTCATATGTAAGCAAAAACTGTGAGACTTCTACAATTTTTATGCATGGAGCCTCTGATTCTTGAACTGACACGGCAAGTGTAGGTGATCCAATAGGTGAAGGTTCATCATAGCTTTTAACATTACTAATAAGTGACAAAAACTGACAACTAAATACTGTCCTTTGGAATTAACGCAAACATTTCCACTATTTAAGAGATTATAGTATCATTGTGCATGAACAATTCACAGATTTCTATAGTGCCTTAAGACATATGTTACTGAATAGTAACTGAGTATCCATGAACAATAGACTGTGAGATTATCACCTTCTAACTGCGCATTCAGTGCTGAGAAACGGTCAGTTCTGTAGTGAAGTATCAATTATACCATACAAGCGAAGAAATTTTCATTCAGATCAAAAACATCTTCAGAGCTGAGCTCATATGAATAAACAGTATTTGCAAGTCCTGGGAACTGCAAGACACAGAAGCACTGTTGAATCAAGTGAGATGTGGTGGTTTGTGAAGAGAGTGATTTAGCTGCTATTTGTATTTTAAGTTTGCTTGAAATATTTTTGTAGCATATATATGTTGCCCTTAGGTCCCGTGCAAAATATAATCATAGTCACAGAATCATTTTGGAGTACCTATACTTCAAGGGTGCAATGAAGTATCATGTGTTAATGAAATTACTAGGTAGCAAAATGACTTGATTCTGCAAACTCTGGTGTCCATGATGTTTCCAATCTCAAATGAACTTTGGGTTATCCTCCTTAGAGCAAGGATGGGTTCATTTCATAAGTATTTAAAATGATGAAGCGTTATCATTTTCAAAGACCTATCCTGGACCCAGAACATAAGGGCAATTACTAAGAAGGCACGGCAGTAGCTCACTTCCTTCGGAATTTGCAAAGATTCAACACGTCTATAATTTCAATGAACTTCTATAAGTGTGCAGTGGAGAGTTTATTAACTGTGTCACAGCCTGGTTTGGAAACACCAATGCCCTAGTAAGGAAGAATCCTACAGAAAGTAGTGGATATGGCCCAGTCCATCCCAGGTAAAGCCCTCCCCACCACTGAGCATATCTACATGAAGTGTTGCCACAGGAAAGCAGCATCCATCATCAGGTCATGCTCGCTTCTTGCAGCTGCCATTGGGAAGAAGGTACAGGAGACTCAGGACTCACATCACCATTAATTAGGAAGTTATTACCCCTCAATCATCAGACTCTTGAAACAAATGGATAACTTCACTCAACTTCACTTGCCTCATCAATGAAAAGTTCCCACAAACGATGGACTCACTTTCAAGGACTCTTCATCTCATGTTCTCATTGATTACTTATTTACTATATTTTTTACTTCTTGTATTTGCAATTTGTCGTCTTTTGCACACTGATTGAACACCCAAGTTGGTCCAGTCTTTCATTGATTCTATTATGGTTATTATTCAATTATAGATTTATTGAGTATGCCTACAAGAAAATGAATCTCAGGGTTGTATATGGTGACATATATGTACTTTGATAATAAATTTACTTTGAACTTTGGGTAGGAACAAACTTTTGCTAAGGGCAGCAGAAAAGTTAATAAACTTGGCTTCTATTTTTAAATACAAAATAAGAAAGATGGAGATTTTTTTCAGTAGTTATTATAGTTCAAAATGTGCTACTGGAAGTGGAGTAACAACAGATTAAATAGTAACTGCCATGAAGACTTTAAAATACTCTGCAAAAGAAATACTTCACAGGACTATGTGAGAAGAAGCATTAGTTGGATCGTGTTTGGTTCGATGAATTGAATAGCCTCCTTTAATGGTGTAAGATTCTATCTCATGGGAGAGAGGGTGTTATACTAGACCTGCTGTGATCCAGTCAAATAGTTCTGTGGCATAAGAATCTAAACATAACAGCTGGAATTTGTGATCAGAATGACATAGCCCCCTCAGCAATCATTGTTTTAAAGAAGGCTATCCAACAGCAGGTTTACAGAATACATATGCAGTTACAAGCAGAAACTCAGATGGTGTTAACATTGATTTTTTTGCTCCCCAACAAGGAGCACTCATCCACTCTATTTAAAAGCAGCTGTGGCCGCAGTTCTACTTTATTCTTTGCCACATTTGGTGCAGCAACAGGTTGTGTTTTGTTCTTTTATTCATATGTCAAAGAGCTCTTGAATTCTAAGCAACACACACAAAATGCTGGAGGAGCTCAGCAGGCCAGACAGCATCTATAGAAAAGAGTAAACAGTCGACATTTCCGGCCAAGACCCTTCATCAGGACCGGGAAAAAAGGATGAGAAGTTAGAACAAGGTAGTGGGGGTGGGGAGAGGAGGAAGAAGGACAAGGTGGCGGGTGAAACTGGGAGAGGGGGAGGGGTGAAGTAAGGAGCCGAAAAGTTGATTGGTGAAAGAGATAAAGGGCTGGAGAAGGGGGAATCTGATAGGAGAGGGTAGAAGACCAAGGAAGAAAGAGAAGGGGGAGGAGAACCAGAGGGAGCCAATGGGCAGGTAAGGAGATAAGGTGAGACAGAGAATGGTGAAGGGGGGGGGGCAATTATTGGAAGTTCGAGAAATGGATGTTTATGCCATCAGGTTGGAGGCTATCCAGACAGAATATAAGGTGTTGCTCCTCCAACCAGAGTACGGCCTCATCGCGGCAGTACAGAAGGCCATGGGCTGACATGTCGGAATGAGGATGGGAAGTAGAATTGAAATTTGTGGCCACTGGGAGATCCCGCTTTTTCTGGCTTTTCTGGTGCTCGGTAAAGCGATCTTACAGTCTGCATTGGGTCTCACCGATATACAGGAGGCCACACCGGGAGCACTGGATACAGCAGGTGACCCCAACAGACTCAAGGGGGAAATGTCACCTCACCTGGAAGGACTGTTTGGACCTGAATGGTAATGAGGGAGGAGGTGTGGGGGCAGGTGTGGGGCTTGTTCCACTTACAAGGATAGGTACGAGGAGGGAGATCAGTGGGGAGGGACAAATGGACGAGGGAGTCCCTTAGGGTGTGATCCCTGCAGAAAGTGGAAAGTGGGGTGGAGGGAAAGATGTGCTTGATGGTAGGATCCCATTCGAGATGACGGAAGTTACGTGCTGGACACGGAGGCTAGTGGGGTGGTAGGTGGTAGGTTGCCTCATCTTGAATCCTAATACCACTTTGTGCCTTTCTTTTCCTTCAGTTTCTTCTGATCTCAGCCCAGTTCCATTTCCTGCTGTGTTATTACCATCTCGCCTGATCTTTCTCTGTGATCCGGAGCAACCCCCAATTTTCAGCAGAGGCCTTAGCTTCATGCCCCTCTGGTCTCATCTTGCTGAGTTACATAAGACAACGAACTCTTCTTCCACTTTGTATCCAACTTATTCTCCAGGATTCTTCATCTCAGGTTGCAGATTGTTTATCCCATCTTCAAAGTTCCCAATCTCAACTAGATGATGGTTAATGCAGAAGTACAACGCCCACACATCTACTTATCCCACAACAAGGTCTCAGAGCAATCTACTCCTTCCTTGAACAGAGGTCCAACTAGTTCTCTGGCACCAACATACATTTTTGCTTGGCTGAAATCTTTCTCACATCACAGAATTTTTCCCTCAACTTCACTTACTTTCTCCAGATCAAAGGTATGACCACATGGACCTTAAATGAAATATTAATAACATACAAATGTGCCAAACTTTACTTTGCCCTCTACAAAAATGTTTAATATATTAATTAAAAATTAAGTTTCATACTTGCATTCTGTGAGAATTCTGTGAGATTACTGCTCATACTGCTTCATGGTATCACAGTTACAAATGTTCTCTTCAAACAGGAGAGATATATGCTGGAACAGCAAAGCTTTGTGGAAAGCCTACGTTCATAATGTAACCAAAATTACTCACTAGTAGTTCACAAAAGTTATATAATCAGCATTTTCATATTAATTATCCTTCCCAAGAGGAATCCTTTTTGTGTGTGTGGGATGATGTAACGTAGAACCATAGAATGCTAAAGCAGGAAAACATACAAATCAATGCCTTGCTCTTCATAACCATATAACAATTGCAGCACAGAAACAGTACACCTCGGCCCTTCTAGTCCATGCTGAACTCTTACTCTCATCTAGTCCCACCGACCTGCACTCAGCCCATAACCCTCCATACCTTTCCTGTCCATATAGCTATCCAATTTAACTTTAAATGACAACATCAAACCTGCCTCAACCACTTCTGCTGGAAGCTCATTCCACACAGCTACCACTCTCTGAGTAAAGAAGTTCCCCCTCATGTTACCCCATACGGTCCATGGCCTCCTCTTGTGCCAGGACGATGCCACCCTCAGGGTAGAGGAACAACAGCTTATATTCCTTCTGGGTAGCCTCCAACCTGATGGCATGAATATCAATTTCTCCTTCTGGTAAACTATTTTCACCTCCTCCCCCTTCCTCTATTCCCCATCTCACCAGCCCATTGCTTCCCCTGGATCTCCCCCTCCTTCCCTTTCTCCTATGGTCCACTCTTCCCTCCTATCAGATTCCTTTACCTTTTCCACCCACCTGGCTTCACCTATCACCTTACAGCCAGCATCCTTCCCCTCCCCTCAACTTTTTATTCTTGTCATCCTCCCCTACCTTGTCAGCCCTGAAGACAGGTCTCTGCCCAAAACGTCAACTATCTATTCATTTTCATAGGTGATGCCTGACCTGCTGAGTTCCTCCAGTATGTGTGAATTGTTCTTTGAACCACTTCTGCTTACTCTTTCTACCCTTTGAAAATTTGTTTATTTGGACAATTTTCTAATTCTCTTCTAAAAAATGAGTATCATTGATCATTTCTGTCAGAGAAGGTAAAATTAGAATACC
Organism: Mobula birostris; assembly: GCF_030028105.1. Taxonomy (NCBI): domain Eukaryota; kingdom Metazoa; phylum Chordata; class Chondrichthyes; order Myliobatiformes; family Myliobatidae; genus Mobula; species Mobula birostris. The sequence goes on from NC_092399.1 coordinate 13,733,600, forward strand.
ATTGCAAGTGGAAGCAAAGATCCCAGTGATAAATTAACCCATGCCTACTCCTTGCACTGCTGGCAGGGCAGCTTCTTTGCTCTGCACAGTTATTCCCACGATCCCTGCATGCCTGTCTGGTGCAACCTAACCCTGGTCTACATCTCTGAAAGAGGAAACAGTATTGTTGCTGAGGGAGTTGCTGAGATCATTATGAACATTGATGTATGGAAAAATCCCTAGTAGTTGCTTACGTGTTGAAATGAGGCACAAGGTTAAAAGGGGCAATATATACTGTACCCTCAGAAATTCTACCAACATATACTCAACAGACAGTGGCAAGAGTTAATGCTGGAATGTAGACCCATGAGACTGGAAGAGGTATAGTTTGAAGTTCAATGATGGCACATAAGTTGCTAAAATTGCTGAGTGCAATTTCATATACCGTCTCCTAGCAACTATACCAAAAGCCTTCAACCACTGCTCAATTCATTAACCTTCTATCACCCACCTACCAGGGATCGCTATCAATCAGATTGCAGACTAACGTTCATGGTGAATTTCATCCTCACACCATTTCACTAGGATTACATCAACATTTGACACAAGTATTACATCTACTTTTCAATCCAGTAAAGTGTGAAGTGACACAATTTAGAAGGTCAAACTTGAAGGCAGAGGACAGGGTGAATAGCGGGATTCTTTGCAGTGTGGAGGGACTGAGGGATATTCGGATTCACATCCATAGATCGCTCGAAGTTACTGCAGAAATTGATAGGGTGGTTAAGAAGGTATATGGTGCGTTGGTCTTCATTAGTTGAGGGACTGAGTTCAAAAGCCACGATGTAATGTTACAGTTCTATAAAACTCTAAGACCTCACTTGGGGTATTGAATTCAGTTCTGGCTGCCTCATTATAGGAAGGATGTGGAAGCTTTAGAGGGGGTGAAGAGGAGAATTGCTAAGATGCTGCCTCAATTAGAGAGCTTGACTTATTAAAAAGGTTGAGCGAGCTAGGGCTTTTCTCTTTGGAGCAAAGGAGGAGGAAAATGATTCAGAGCCTTCTCCAACCAGAAGCCCTGGATGAACCATGAATACCAGAATCTGCTGCTGGCCAGATCAAATCTGCTTAACAAGAAAGTTACTCGAGGTCCAGGTTGATTTCCAAAAAGCCATTTCATGGGCAGTGGCAGTTCCAGACTAAACCTGAATCAATGAAGGATGCAATGTGTAATGTATGGATCTATTTCTTTTAGAGCAAAGTCAGAGCTTCATGTACTAAAAAGTGGAGGGCAAGAACTGTTCGGACATGAATGGTTGACAATAATCCAACTAGACTGGCACACAATCAAAGCTCTCAATGTGGCATCAACAGGCAACTGCAGCCCAAATGGTAGCACTAACCAGAGACTGGCACAGCTGCCTAAAGCTAATGAGAAAGTGTTTGAGAAAGATATTGGTAAGCTCAAAGGCATGAGGGTCTGAATTGAACCGCATGAAGCAGCAACACCAAGGTTCCTTAAGGCACATCCAAAATTGGATGCTGAACTTCAGAGCTTGGAGGTGTTTGGAATTCTCTACGAGGTTGAGTGGAGCAATTGGGCCATGCACATTGTTCCGGTGATCAAGAAAGGGAGCTGTTCACATATGTGGGGATTTCAAGGTAAGCATCAACCCGGTGCTGCATACTGTGCAGTATCCCCTGCCACGAATAGAAGACATTTTTGCATCTTTAGCAGGCAGGGAGAGGCTCTCAAAGATTGACTTGTCACAAGCCTATCTGCAAATGGAGATTGAGGATTCAAGCGGGAAGTTCCTCGCAATCAACCCTCATAAGTGACTGTTATAGTATAACAATCTTGTCTTTGGCGCTGCATCAATTCCAGCAATTTGGCAAAGAGCAATAGACCAAGTGCTCCAAGATATCCCAGGAAAACAATGTTAACTGATGACATCACTGTGACTAGCAAGAATGATGAAGAGCACTTCCAGAACCTTGATAAAGTGCTTACCAAGCTGGGTGAGTATGATCTGTGTGCTGAGAGACAAATGTGAGTTTTTCAAGAATGAAACATCATATTGTGGACATGTAATTAACAAGCATGGCTTACATAAGTCACAAGAGAAGACCGAAGCAATGCTACTGGCACCAAACTGGAAAATGTGTCACAACTCAGATCATACTTGGCCCCGTAAACTACTACCACCAGTTTCTCCCAAACATTGCTATAGAGCTGCGTCCATTGAACACACTGTTACAGGCAGGGGCAAAGTGGGGATGGTCAAAAGGATGTGAAAAAGTATTCATGGAACAAAGAGACTAATAACATCTGATGAACTGCTCACCCATTATGACCCATCCCTGCCCATCAGACTGGCATGCGATGAGTCCCCTTATGGTTTTGAAGCTGTTTTGTCACAGATTATGAAAGATGGGTCTGAATGCCCAATTGCATTTGCTTAAGATCACTGATGAGCGCAAGATGCAACAACGCACAGATCGTCCGAGAAGTCCCTTGTCTAGTACGGGGGATAAAGAAGTTCCACCACTACCTCTACAGAAAAAGAGTTTATGCGAGTGACAGACCACCAGCCCCTTGTGCCCATTTTCAATCCCAGGAAGGGAATTCCAGTGATGACTGCTACCTGGCTGCAGCATTGGGCACTATTCCTAGGAGCCCACTCTTATGACATAGAGTTCAAGGGCACCAAGCAACACAGCATGCTAATAGCTTGTAACATCTTCCACTATTAGCAACTGAAGAAGAAATGTCTTCATTCTGTGACCCAGCCAGAAGTATTCCACACCACACTGGTGGACCAGTTGCCGGTAACAAATTCCGACATACAAAGGAAATAAGGAATGACCTGACATTGCCAAAAGTCCATGAAATCACCATGCAAGGATGACCAGCTCATGGTAACTCTATGTTTCCAGAGTTCTCAGCAAGACGAGACCAACTGTTGGTATGTCAAAGAACGCTGATGTGTAGATCTCCTGGTGGTTCACTAAACTGCGCACCAGAGTGTTAGAATATCTGCATGAAAGACACCTGTGTACAGTCAAGATGAAGAGTCTCACCCGAAGCTACATGTGATGGTCAGGAATAGATAAACAGATTAAAGTTTTCGCAAAAAGCTGTTCAGGATGCCAAAAAGTTCAAAATGCACCCCCACAGGCACTGTTACACCCATGGGAATGGCTGTCTTCACCATGGCAAAGAGTACATGCTGACTTTGCTGGGCCATTCATGGACTCCATGTTTCTGACTGCTGTGGATGCTCATTTGAAATGGCCTGAGGTCATACCAATGAGGTCAACCACATCAGCAAAGACTGCCTCCACTCTGAGGACCTCTTCACCACAAACGGTTTACCCGAACAAATTGTGAGTGACAGTGGACCATAATACACATCAGAAGAATTCTGACGGTTCATGAGAAAAATGGCATCAGACATTTCAAGTCAGCTCCCTATCATCCAGCAATGAATGATTTAGCTGAAAGATTTATCCAAGCCTTCAAGAAGTCCATTAAAGCTATAGACAAGGAAGACATTCTTCTACAGCACAAGGTAGACAACTTCCTTTTTGTGTATCAGAACTCTACAACAAATTAAATACCCACAATGCTGTTCATAAGCAGGAATCTGAGATCTCGCATAGACCTCCTGAAACCAGACCTCCAGAGGGAAGTACAGAATAAGCAGTTCTGCCAGTTGCCAAGTGAAGCAGCAAGGCGCTTCGAGATTGGACAGGAAATCCTAGCATGCGATTACTGAGAAGACAAGTGGACACCCAGTTGGATAACTACAAGAACTGGACTATTGGTATACACAGTGGGTGTTGGAGATCAGACATGGAGATGTAATGTGGACCAGATACTGGATGCTCAACTGCATCCAACGAGACAGACACACTATAGTCACCGGACTTGCCTCTTAGTGATGATGTCACCAGGAAACCAAGAATGTTGTCTTAGACAAGACACCTACCGAACCTGATGCCACTCCACAGGTCCAGAGGCTCTATCCTGAAAGAAACAGAGTGCCACCTAAAAGACTAAACCTTTAGAACTGCGAAGTTAGTTAGGACTGTTATTGTGAGAGCATGTTTATTTGGACTATGGGTTTATGAAAAGGAATTTAAATGTTTTGTACATATACGTTTTATGTTGCATTCATCTAAAGGGGGAGGGAGTGTAATTTATGGATCTATTTCTTTTACAGCCTTCCCCCCTTAGCACTATGTATTGATCTGTTGTCTTCGCATGTGCTGTTGTCTAGGCATTTGCTTTGTTGTCTCTCGCTGCAATGCGAATACACCAGCTAAACCCATCTCCTACGTGCGTGCTTTTGTTTAATCAATAAGTAGCTGCGCACAGACACAACATAATATGCAACAAGTTCTGCGACCTTTAAAATGTATATATTTTATAAAACCCTACAGTGTTGTGCAAAAGTCATAGGCACATATATATAGCTAGGGTGCCTAAGACTTTTGCACAGTACTGTAGTAATTTTATGTATTGCACTGCTGCTCCAAAAAATAACAAATTTCATGACATATATGAGCGATGATGAACCTGATTCTAATGTAAGTCCCTACTGAGGACTGAGAATGGGAAGGGAGCAGGGAGAGGGGAATCATGTTTGGCAAAAGGGGAAGGGAGAGGCAAGAGAGACATTCTGTAATGATCAATAAACCAATTGTTTGGAATTAAATTATCTTGCCTGGCGTCTCAGGGCTGGAAGTGCCACCCCCCCCCCCCAAACAACCCGGCACTCCTTCTCTGCCACCTGTGCCACACCCCTCCTATGGCGCTCCATCCTCGCCATTCCCAACATCCATTTCTCCAGCCAGGTTTACAAACTCACTCTTCGTTCCACATTAACAAATACAGTACTGTGCAATATATGTGTGCCTAAGACTTTTGCACAGCACTGTATTTAAATATTTTTTAGATTCAATTATTTTCTTGAAGTTGAATGCTGCTGAAAATGGATACAAGTCATGGTTATGAATTCTGAACTTCCAGTAATGGTGTTTGTAGAGATGGGGGTGACGCACGCACCACATCTCTCCAGATTTCCCAGCTCCAGTCTGCTCCATTCACGCCTGCTGATTGATCGATTGGACAGAAGGTTAGTGATAATCACATGGGCTGTAACTGCAGACAGCAAGTTGAAGTCCATTTTCACCTTCAAATACAAATCGATTTCTCATGGTTCCCTTTGCAATATTACACTCAAATAGCTCTCACAGATATAGACTGACTGTGAGGAATGATCAATGGTACATCCACACTGCAAAGAACAGCATCATTTAGTTTAATTTTCTAAATGTGCTTTCACATGTTTTTTGTAAACTATTGACTGTTATACAAGAAGTTATTGTTCATTCCCCAGTATACTATTCTGACTGAAGTACAGTAAGCCCTGTGTTGAGAGTCGTTTTGGGATAATAAGTCATTATTCGACATCCTGATATCAGTCAACATAGAAACATAGAAAACAGGTGCAGGAGTAGGCCACTCGGCCCTTCGAGCGTGCACCGCCATTCAGTATGATCATGGCTGATCGTACACCTCAGAACTCTGTACCTGCCTTCTCTCCATACCCCCTGATCCCTTTAGCCACAAGGGCCATATCTAACTCCCTCTTAAATATAGCCAATGAACTGGCCTCAACTGTTTCCTGTGGCAGAGAATTCCACAGATTCACCACTCTCTGTGTGAAGAAGTTTTTCCTAATCTCGATCCTAAAAGGCTTCCCCTTTATCCTCAAACTGTGACCCCTGTGATCCTGGATTTTACTTGCAACTTTTAGGCAAGCAATCGTTTTCTAACAATGTACTGGTGATTGTTGCTGCATTCCCACAATGTAATGTCACACTTAAGTAGCAACGAAAATGTCAGTTTGTGCTTCCTTTGTGACTAAGGTATCATCTTCAGTAACTTTTCTCATAAGTATACTAATGGAGAATTGTAATTCATTTACTGATCAAGTAGAAGGCAATTTCTATATCATGCAAGCATATATCTGAATTTTGTTCCAATGATAGAAAATGCTATCTATACTGCAAGTACTTTAGCGTTCCAAAAAAATCTAAGTCCTGGATCTGAGCAGGAAAAGATCCTGCCTCAGGTGACAGAAGTGATGTTCTTATTATATATCAGACAACATGCAAAGTTCTACATATCACATTCAATTACTGTGGAATACCAAATCTTTTAACCTACTATTAACGAAATAAGCACCGTATATTTAGAATCAGGGAAACAAAATGGCACAGTTAATCTTTCCTTACTATACCCTGTCAAATCAATGCCACATCCACCCATTAACAGATCTAATTCAAACCGTGACCAACACTCATCATCAAGTCCGAGCTTAAAACAGACTCATAGAAGGAAATATTCAACAGGGAGATTGATTTGATTAGCTTAACATATTAATTGATTTTTTTCTTGATTAGTACAAGACAATAGAGTGATACTGTATATATCTTAATGTGTTGCTCATAATGATGATACTTTGAAAATGGAAGGATTTTATTAAGTCTTTGCTCCTAAAGGATCACAAACACAGCATTCATCTATGCCAGACTAGTCTTGAATGAGCAGCCTGTTTCATAAAACATTTATCCTGTACCTTAATATACAACACAAATTAACTTCTCATGTTATAATTTCAGCTGTTACAGTGAAGTACTGATTACTTATTATCCAACTATTCAGAAATCTTAACAGCTCCGCATCTAGCTCATTGGCTGCTGATTCCTTCCCCCTTACCAGGATCCAATTTCCTGCGCTCTCTTTAAATTCACAGGGGGCCCATTTTCCCACAGACCTTTTAAACCAGTGGTTCCCAAAGTAGGTGCCAGGAGCTTCTAAGGGGGCAATAAAGATAAAGGGGGTGGTGATGCAGGTTCCATTTCAACACTTAAACGAAGTTGGATTAAGCACATTGATGAGAGGGGTATAGGGGGCTATGGTCCGGGTGCAGGTTGATGAGAATAGGCAGATTAATAGTTCTGCACAGACCAGATGGGCTGAAGGGCCTGTTCCTGTGCTATAGTGCTCTATGACTGGCTCTATAATGAGAAGAGTGCATGTCTCGGATAATGAGGATCCTTAATGGTGTATGTGCACCACCTGCTGAAGAAGTCATTGAGTAAGCTAAAACAGAGATTGATAGGTTCTTGATTAGTCAGGGCATCAAAGGTTATGAGGAGAAGGCAGGAGAATGGGGTTGAGAGGGATCATAAATCTGCCATGATGGAATGGTGGAGTAGACTCGATGGGCCAAATGGACTAATTCTGCTCCTGCGTTTTACGGTCTTACGGTCCTGTAGCACTGCCTTGCTTTACGTACCTTCGGGCAGAGTCAGGTTTTGCCTGAGTTATGATGACATCATAACTTTCCCCCTTATTGATCGCGGCGCTTGAGGTTGGACTTCAAACAATACCCGAATGTGATCATTAATCCATAATGAAAATAGATTTAGAAGCAGACCAGATGAAAAAGTGTAGACAGCATAGTGTGGAGTATCTGAAATATGGATTTATACCAGCACCAAGCAACCAACAACAGCCAATGAGACCATTGTGTTTATTTTTCAAATGAGGCAATGAAACCGTCCCGTCTCCTTCAATATTTGAAGATGACTACACTCTGATAAAGCAAACAAGAACTTGGCTAATTTTCAGTTACTTTGTGCAAACTTTCAGAAACGGAAAACACTTCAAAAACATGAGAAAGGATCTAGTGCTTTCCCAGCGTATATGACGAATAGACTCTTCTTGGGCTTCCAGCCGGGTGTCGATTTTAACTGACATTATTATGAAGTGTTGGCAAACATGGTTTGAAGTATAAACTCTTCTCAAACCAAACTCTGCCATCTTCATCAGGGATGATGCCTAGACATGTACAGTCCAGTGGTACATATACCCCGGTTGTCCGTCCCACCTGATTGGTTAGTCCTTATCCAATCAGGTTTCTGCTGTCGCACCTTGCTTACAGTCAAATTCCAGTTCTTGCTAAGAGTGAGATTTTCGTCTTTGTTAAAATTCTTTTTCTCTAGTTTTATTTCAGTATTTTCCTTCACCAGGCAGCCCCAAAAGCCATTGGCGCAGCACAGTAGTTTTGTACTGTTGAAGTCAATCCTATGGCATTGCGAATGCAATATTCTACTACCACCAATTTTTCTGGGTAACCCAAATGGATACGCCTCCTGTGCCCCTTGTTGCGGGTTTCCATTGTGCGTTCCATCTGGCTGATATATGCTCCTCCACAAACCTGTAAGGAAGCTCAAGTCACAGCTTATGCGGGTCAAAGATTCCCTGTGAATGTGGAGCAGCGTATGTCAGCCAGATGGGATGCACAGTGGAAACCCACATCAGAGAATTGGAAATGTATCCATTTGGGTTACCCAGAGATATCGGGGGTAACAGAACATTGCAGTCACAATGGCCATAGGATTGGCTTCGACGGCATAAAACTACGGTGCCATGCCAATGGCTTTTTGCAACTGCCTGCTGAAGGAAGCCATTGAAATAAAACTAGAGAAAAAGGATTTTAATAAAGACAAAGGTCTCACTCTAAGTTAGAACTGGAATTTGATTGTAAACAAGGTGTTACAGCAGAAACCTGATTGGTTGAGGACTAACCAATCAGTAGGGAAAGATAAGGGGGGTATAGAGTATATACCACCAAACCATACATGCCTAGGCATCATCCCTGATGAAAATGGCAGAGTTTGTCTCGAGAAGAGTTTATACTTCAAAACATGTTTGCCAACACTTCACAGCAAAACAGTGATGGTTTTTGTGCTTCATACAACATTTCATTGCTCATTACTAAATCTAGAAAGACCCGTATCATTGGAGAAGAACTGATTCTGCCAGCACTATGGGAGGTTCTGAGTACGGTTTTACATAAGTCCACATAACTAAAGTGATTCTGCTCAGCGATGACTCCGTTCAAAGGCGAATAGGTGAAATTGTGCCTATTTAGGGCATACTTAGGACAATAGAATTTGCTCTGCAGTTGGAGGAATCAACTTTGCCAGGCAATAAATCTTCGCTTCTTGGTTATGTTCGATTCATAAAAGATGAAAGCATAGTTCAAGGGTTGTTATTTGCAAGAGGACTAGAAACAAAGGGGAATCAATATTTCAGGTTGTTGGGTGATTTTTCAGAGAACAGCATTCCGCTTGTGCAACAGATGGGGCACCAACAATGATAGAATGCCACCATGGGATTATTACTTTCTTGAAAATACTGTATCTAACATATTTACCATTCACAGACAACATCTTGTTGCGAGAAACCTAAGTGATCAGCTGCACAAATCATTAAATGCAGTCATCACAGCAGTATATAAAATCAAGTTCCATGACCTCAATTCTCAACTATTTCAAGAGCTTTGTACTGAGAGTGATGAACAGTTTGAACACTTATTGTTGCAATCAGAGGTCAGATGGCTCTCAAAAGGAAACTCCCTGGAATGCTTTTATGTGCTTTTTGAAACTGTGATAAAATTCTTTGAAGACTAGAATGATTCAATCAGTAATCAAATCAAGAATATTAGGCATGACATTGCTTATTTGTCAGAATTATTCACTAAGTTTAATGAAATCAGTCTTCAATTGCAAGGAAATTCTGTAAATCTTATCAAAGCCAAATTGGTCATCTCCATATTTCTGTCCAAGTTAACCCTATTTAAGTGCAACATTGCCTGTCACGATCTTTTCCAATTTCTGAGCCTCTCTGAGTTGGAAGAGAAAGAAAGAATCCCAGATGATGGTTTTCAAGTATGCGGTACCAACCTGGGTGAGCTGCGCAAAGACATGTCAGAGAGGTTTCGGGATCTCTGCTCAATCCAAATTTTAGATTGAGTAACAAATCCATTCCTGAACACGTAATGAAGAATAAACAGGAAGGATAGAGGAAGAACTATTTTCACTACAGAATGACTTTGAACTGAAGTCGAGTTTCAAAAATTCATATCAGGACTTTTGATTGCAGAAAGAAATCTCTGAACTCTATCCTGCACTGGGGAAATAAGTTATGCTTTATTACCTTCCCAACAACCCTGGAGAGACTTGTTCTGGAGCTGCTTCACCCTATGGTCAGGCCACACTTAGATCCCCTCCAGTTCGCCTACCAGCCCCGACTAGGAGTTGAGGATGCCATCGTCTACCTGCTGAACCGTGTCTATGCACACCTGGACAAGCCAGCGAGCACTGTGAGGGTCATGTTTTTTGACTTCTCCAGTGCGTTCAACACCATCCGCCCTGCTCTGCTGGGGGAGAAGCTGACAGCGATGCAGGTGGGTGCTTCCCTGGTATCATGGATTCTTGATTACCTGACTGGCAGACCACAGTACGTGTGCCTGCAACACTGTGTCCGACAGAATGATCAGCAGCACTGGGGCTCCACAGGGGACTGTCTTGTCTCCCTTTCTCTTCACCATTTACACCTCGGACTTCAACTACTGCACAGAGTCTTGTCATCTTTATAAGTTTTCGGATGACTCTGCCATAGTTGGATGCATCAGCAAGGGAGATGAGGCTGAGTACAGGGCTACAGTAGGAAACTTTGTCACATAGTGTGAGCAGAATTATCTGCAGCTTAATGTGAAACAGACTAAGGAGCTGGTGGTAGACCTGAGGAGAGCTAAGGTACCGGTGACCCCTATTTCCATCCAGGGGATCAGTGTGGACATGGTGGAGGATTACAAATACCTGGGGATACGAATTGACAATAAACTGGACTGGTCAAAGAACACTGAGGCTGTCTACAAGAAGGGTCAGAACCGCCTATTTCCTGAGGAGACTGAGGTCCTTTAACATCTGTCGGACAATGCTGAGGATGTTCTACGAGTCTGTGGTGGCCAGGGCTATCATGTTTGCTGTTGTGTGCTGGGGCAGCAGGCTGAGGGTAGCAGACACCAACAGAATCAACAAACTCATTCGTAAGGCCAGTGATGTTGTGGGGATGGAACTGGACTCTCTCACGGTGGTGTCTGAAAAGAGGATGCTGTCTAAGTTGCATGCCATCTTGGTCAATGTCTCCCATCCACTACATAATGTACTGGGTAGGCACAGGAGTACATTCAGCCAGAGACTCATTCCACCGAGATGCAGCACAGAGCGTCATAGGAAGTCATTCCTGCCTGTGGCCATCAAACTTTACAACACATCCCTTGGAGGGTCAGACACCCTGAGCCAATAGGCTGGTCCTGGACTTATTTCATAATTTACTGGCATAATTTACATATTACTATTTAACTATTTATGGTTCTATTACTGTTTATTATTTATGGTGCAACTGTAACGAAAACCAATTTCTCCCGGGATCAATAAAGTATGACTATGAACACTATATTTAGTAGAGTGCTGTTTCAGTGCAGTCGTCCAACTTCTTTCAAAGCAACAAAACAGTGCAAATTACTGAAGGTGGGGATCTGAGAATCCTTCCGAGTGACATTCAACCTGATGTTGAGAACCTGATATCACAGCACCAAGTCCATCCATCTCATTGAAAGGTGAAAACGTAATGAAGTAGTGACTACTAATGTACGGTCTAAAATTGTTGATGAAAACTGTTTCTAACTGTAATTAAAGAAATAATTTTATTTGTAGCTGTAAATAGATTTGAATAATAGTTGCAATTATTTGTCACTGCTTTGAATTTGCAGTTCCTGTTTTCTTTCACTATGTATCATAAGTCAAAATTCTTTTTTATGTATCGGCCAGAAAGGGAGAGGGGATGCTGGGGATGTGGTCTGGGAGCCACCCAAGAAAGTTTGGGAACACTGCTTTAAAATCACTGGGGCCCTGTTTTACATATTCCTGTTAAATTTACCTACATCTATTCATCACACTCTAAACCTGAAACCAAAATTAGGACCCTAGTTCCAGCTCTACTCTTCTGCTCAACAGAACGCCATTCCCCAGCCTCTTATAAATTTACCAGGTCCACGGATCCCATGGTCCCTTTAAACTCATGAGGACCATGGTTTCCATGTTCCCTGTCATTCACCAGGATCCTATTCCCTGCAAATTCAGTATGGCCACAGCTCCCACACTCTAAATTCACCAGGGTCCTGTTTCCTATGTTCCCTCCACACCAGGGCTCCCAACCTTTTTTATATCATTAACCAAGGGGTTTGTGGACCTCAGGTTGGGAATTTCTGCTCTACACTCAGCATGGCCCCTGTTCCTGCGCTCCCTTTCGCTCACCAAGGCTCCAATTCCCAAACTCCCTTTCAGTCACCAGTGTCCCAATTACTGTGCTTTCTTGAAACTCACTTGGGTCCCTAGTCCAGCTCTCATTTCCATTCATCAGGGCCGAGGTTCCCGTGATCCTTTGAGTTGGACATGGGTCCTGTTCCACGTGCTCCCTTTAAACACACTGAAGATGAGTCCTTTGATTTTCCATTGAACCCAGTCAGCTGAAGAAATACAACAAGTCAGCGGATTCCTGGGAACCTCTGGAAATGCAAAGAAAGAGCATTTTAGATGTTATGGAGAATGTCTAGGCCAAACATCGAGAGTGTAAGAAGGCCCTGCACAGGCAGCAGATGGAGTTGACTACCCACCCACCCCATCAACCACTATTTATAGAACAGTCTGCTAAAAAAACTGGTCTCATTAACCACCACAAAACCAGAGTGGAAGTCATGCTCGATCCCAAGAGACTGACTAAGAAGATTTAAGCACTGTCAGGATGTCTACTGGTTAGTTCTTATTTGTTAAATAATTAATTGATTTAGGAGACTCCTCATATAAAAATGATTCTACCACAAAATTAAGCACATCTTGTGTACTTCCTTGTTATACTATATGATACTCTCAGACACTGCTGGTACCAAACTGTATCGGTCTCTGCCATTCCTTTGGGTTCATCAGCTGCGTGGAGAGGGGGAGCTTGCTACTTGGGCAACATCTTGCTCTCCATATTGTACTGCCCAGGTTTGCGTATCTAGACATCTAGGACTCAATATCCGTGATCAACTCTGACCGATGGGGGCCCTCACCTCACCTCACTCTCAGAACTAGCTAACAGCTAGTCATTATGTGCACACTTTACCTTTTTCTCTCAACTTCTTTTATTGAACTACTACTTTATTTTATACATTTATTCACAACTTATCTTAAAACATTTAGTCAAAATATGTCAGCAATATAAAGAGTACAAGTAAAAAAAAACCTGCCAAATGATTTTCAAAACATTAATTCACAAAGTTCTCCTTACAGTTCCCAAAGAAATGTACTCTCATACGAAGCTGGGGAGTGGGGCTCTGGAGAGTAGAAAAGCCAGATGAAATTGGATGAAGTATTTCAGGAGGATTTTCACAATTGTGTAAAAATATGGCATTTGTCAATAAATCCCAACATCCACTTTCCAATATAAATCATACATTAGACCCAGAGCTTCAGCCACTTAAATCGTGTTTTTAGTTCATTAGCTCAGTGGGTTTCAGTCAAAACCAAAAAGCTCTCATATATATTTTGCAGTACAATATTCTCCTGCCATTTTACTTTCCTCCTGTTTCTCCCGGCAATTATTCTCCTCAGTATGGAGAAGAATCCTCATAATATGTAATGTCACATCATGATCAAGCCTAGAATGGATCTCCTTTCTGCATCAACTCAATCAAGATCAACCACACACATTTCTCCTCAGGAATCCCAACAGTCTAGCACTGGAACAACAGGAATCCTGCAGATGCTGGAAATTCAAGCAACACACATCAAAGTTGCTGGTGAACGCAGCAGGCCAGGCAGCATCTCTAGGAAGAGGTGCAGTCGACGTTTCAGGCCGAGACCCTTCATCAGGACTAACTGAAGGAAGAGTGAGTAAGAGATTTGAATGTTGGAGGGGGAGGGGGAGATCCAAAATGATAGGAGAAGACAGGAGGGGGAGGGATGGAGCCAAGAGCTGGACGTGATTGGCAAAATGGATACGAGAGGATCATGGGACAGGAGGTCCGGGAAGAAAGACGGGGGGGGGGGAACCCAGAGGATGGGCAAGGGGTATATTCAGAGGGACAGAGGGAGAAAAAGGAGAGTGAGAGAAAGAATGTGTGTATAAAAATAAGTAACACCTCCCCCTCGTAAACATTGACCTCTCTAACTTCCGCTAATGCCCCACCTCCCCCTCGTACCGCATCTGTTACTTATTTTTATACACACATTCTTTCTCTCACTCTCCTTTTTCTCCCTCTGAATATACCTCTTGCCCATCCTCTGGGTTCCCCCCCCCCCGTCTTTCTTCCCGGACCTCCTGTCCCATGATCCTCTCGTATCCATTTTGCCTATCACCTGTCCAGCTCTTGGCTCCATCCCTCCCCTTCCTGTCTTCTCCTATCATTTTGGATCTCCCCCTCCCCCTCCAACTTTCAAATCCTTTACTCACTCTTCCTTCAGTTAGTCCTGACGAAGGGTCTCGGCCTGAAACGTCGACTGCGCCTCTTCCTAGAGATGCTGCCTGGCCTGCTGCATTCACCAGCAACTTTGATGTGAGTCTAGCACTGGAGCAACGCTGCTACAAAAAACAGAACTTAGATTGCAGAGCAGACATTACTGTATTTCTGATCTTACTGGTTTCAGTTTGCAGACACCTACTGTTTCACACTGACGTGCCTACCAGATACTTGACCTTAACCACATATTTATGTTTTCCATAGCTGTTAACCTAACTGTACTCAGATGTAGCTAAATATTGGCTGGGATACACAGCGCAGCAGAAACAACCAGGAATATGATCCGAATAATAACTACGAAGCAGGTAACTGATCACTCATGTTCCTACAACAAGCAGCTTGGTAGCGTACACTATTACAGCGCCAGACACCCAGATTCAATTCCGCTGCTGTTTGTAAAAAGTTTGAACACTTTCCCTGTGACCGCATGGGTTTCCTCTGAGTGCTCTGGTTTCCTCCTACATTACAAAGAGATATGGGTTAGTAGGTTAATTGGTCACATGGGAGTAACTGAGCAGTGCAGACTCCTTGGGCCAGAAGGGCTTGTTACCATGCTGCATCTCTAAATAAATGAATTGGTTTGTTTTATTATTGTAACAAGTACTGAGATCCATAAGAACGTAAGAAATATGAGCAGGAGTAGGCCATCAGGTCTGTCGCGCCTGCTCTGCCATTCAATAAGATCATGGCTGATCTGGTCATGGACTCACTTCCACCCACCGTTTCCCCATAACCCTTAATTCTCCTACTATGCAAAACTCTATCCAACCTTGTCTTAAATATCATAAAAATTGCTGGTGAATGCAGCAGGCCAGGCAGCATCGCTAGGAAGAGGTACAGTCGACATTTCGGGCTGAGACCCTTCATTTAATCTCTTACTAGCTCTTCTTTCAGTTAGTCCTGACGAAGGGTCTCGGCCCGAAACGTCGACTGTACCTCTTCCTAGAGATGCTGCCTGGCCTGCTGCGTTCACCAGCAACTTTTATGTGTGTTGCTTGAAATTCCAGCATCTGCAGATTTCCTCGTGTTTGCGTTGTCTTAAATATATTTAGCC
Organism: Mobula birostris; assembly: GCF_030028105.1. Lineage (NCBI taxonomy): Eukaryota > Metazoa > Chordata > Chondrichthyes > Myliobatiformes > Myliobatidae > Mobula > Mobula birostris. Next base: position 13,749,125 of record NC_092399.1, read on the forward strand.
TCCACTGCTTCATTGGGCAGAGAATTCCACAGATTCACCACTCCTTGGGAAGAGAAGTTCTTCCTCATTGCCATCCTAAATTTACTCCCCGAATCTTGAAGCTATGTTCCCTAGTTTTAGTCTCACCTATCAGTGAAAACAACTTCCCTGCCTCTACCTTTCATAATTTTATGTGTTTCTATAAGATCTCCTCTCATCCTACTGAATTTAAGCGAGTACAGTCCCAGGCAACTCAATCTCTCCTCATAGTCTAACCCCCTCATCTCTGGAATCAACCTGGTGAGCCTCCTCTGCACCGTCTCCAAAGTGAGTATGTCCTTCCTCAAGTAAGGAAACCAGAACTGCACGCATACTCCAGATGTGGACTCACCAGTACCCTATACAGTTGCAACATAACCTCCCTGCTCTTAAATTCAATCCCTCTAGCAATGAAGGCCAACATTCCATTTGCCTTCTTGATAGCCTGCTGCACCTGCAAACCAATGTGCACAAACACTCCCAAGTTCTTCTGCACAGCAGCATGCTGCAATATTTTTGCCACTTAAATAACAATCTGATCTGCCATTTTTCCTTCCAAAGTGGATGACCTTGCATTTATCAACATTTTACTTCATCTGTCAGACCCTTGCCCACTCACTTAACCTATCTGTATCTCTCTGCAGACTCTCCGTATTCTCTGTACAATTTGCTTTTCCACTCAATTTAGTGTCATCAGCTGATGACACTAAATTGTACACTCAGTCCCCTCTTCCAGACAGTAAAAAACTTTCTTTTTGTATGCGATCCAGACATACATAAATTGATCAAAATTCATTAAAGGGTGTTTAAATTTAATAGCCACCCAGTAATCTCTCCTGGACTTGTCATCTTATAATGTTACAATCCATCTGAAAGGTTCTTTTACGTTCGCATAGCCCAACAAAGGCGTTGGCAATACTTCAGTTACTGCAGGTCTCCGCCATTTTCAAGATTTTTCACATTCACGTAAAAAATGTCATCAAGAGGTAGAGAAAGAAATGGAGCTAGGATTTCCAATGTCACACTTATCTGAACAGTATTAGAATATTTTGGGTGGTGGGGTGGAGATATGTCTCTACCAGAGGAGGTGTAACGTGCTCCTTCCCTCCGCTACCCCGCAGATCACTCTTGGGCAAGGTGTAGCACCTGCTTAGCCCCCCGATCAGGGCCAGGTAAAACCATGGGAGCAGGTGGTGGATGGTCGTATGAGCAGCTGGTGCATATCACAAGTCCTGGTTAAGCAACCACTGACACTAAGGGGACAATCCCTGAAGAGTATTGATAATGGCTGGGGTCACCCGTCTTGTAAAGACACTGCCCAGAAGAAAGCGATGGCAAATCACTTCTGTAGAAAAATTTGCCAAGGACGTTGATGGTCAAGGAAAGACCATAATCACCTACATCATACGACACGGTACATAACAATCCAACTGGAACATTCCATGATGTGAGTTCCCAACCCCTGGTTACAAGTTAAGTTGCCCCAAAGAAAGAGGGAGACAGGGAGCAAAATAATCAGCAAATATTTCCAAAGAATGGAAAAGGTTTTTCAAAACAACCTTCTTACGCAAAGGGAACACAGATGAACAATGGACAAGTACCATGAAAAGGCTCCTAGTGGTTTGCAGACATCATATTTTTAGCTGGATGGGTTAACACTGAAGTAGTGTAGGGGCCTTCCTGCCCTGAGCATATTTGGTGTCCTTCTACATATCCCACAATCAATATCACCTGAGGGAATATCACCCCTTTAAAACACAGCTTTTCTAGATTTCATCATTTTGTGCCCGTTATATTTTACTTGTTGGCAACAACAGGCTGGATAAGTGGCTGGATATATAAAAAAGAGCAGTAACACTCTATTCATCATCATTATGTTCCATGTCATATGACGTAGGCAATCATGGTCTCATAACCATGATTGTTCTTGACAAAACACTCTAATACAAAGCAGAAATAAATAAGATTCTTTGGAATGGTTATACCGTAAACAACTTCTCTAAAACGCATTTTGTTTAATTAGTTAAATTTATCCTTAAGTACAGCAGCACTCCAAAGCATAAATTATAGATCAAGTGCTGGATAAATTAAATTGTGAGGCTGAGATTTATAACTTCCAACTAAACTATATAACTTTTAAATGCTAGGTGTGTGGAAAGTGAAAATATTTCAGCATGTTACTGCCAATATTTTTGTATGTAATGCCAATACTTTAATGTAAAATGGAGTAGACCAAATAATTAAAAGATAACATTTGATCTATACTATCTATAAATCATTTACAAAACATAAAACTACTCTGTGAAATGCACAGTTCCTGTTCACAACTTGTTAAGTCAAATTTTGGTTATGCAGACTTGTCAATATTCATCACTGTCAATACCTATAATCGTTATGTCACTTTTCACAATGTAGTGTTAGGGTTCAGCCAGAAGATGACTTTCTGGCCTGACCAGGTAAGATCTGTCCCAAATCTGTCAGTACCTCGAATATAAAATTTTTGTTATCAACCAAATGCGGACAAAGTTATGATAACTCCTTAATTAGACGAAGAATTTTATCAGCATGTCCAAACATCACATTTTGTTACAGATGATGGACAGTCTGAAAATGCCAAATGGTTTTGAGCTGCAGCCTAAAAATGATAAGCATATTCTAGTCTGCAAAATTATCTGCATAAACACCAATTAAACTCTGGCTGCCCTTGGGCTCCATTTTGCATATAGCAATTAAACTTTCTAACCTTAAAAGGACAGACTAATGTAAATAAATCTCTATCTTAACGACAGAATAAAACATGATGCATTACCTGATTTAATATTCCTGACATTATAAAACATCAGCTAATTACTATTATGACCAATCATCTAATGCCACTATATATCAATTTACTATGAGTCATATCACATCAGATCCATTAGTGTGTGACAGATTAAAAGTTTTACATCTCACAAGCATCTCTCAACAATTCAGAAGTCATGGTTTTAACTGTCAGTCTGCCTCATCTTAAACACAGAAGAAAGCTTGTCATTGACCTGAAAGCAATTACAACTGCCCTCCAGTTGACTGCAGCAATCTGAGTCATTCTAACTCCATGATTTTCAATCATTAAAATGATCAAACTGTCCAGAATCACACCTAATAATAACTCACACAAAATGCTGGAGGAACTCAGCAGGTCAGGCAGCATCTGTGGCAGGAAATGAACTGTGGAATGAACAAGAGTCTCAGCCAAAACATTAATTTCTCTCACGGATGCTGCCTGGCCCAGTGTGATCCTGCACCATTTTGTGTGTGTCAATCCAGATTTCCAGCATCTGGGGAATCTCTTCTGCTCCCTAAACTTTTAACTGTTCTGCAGAGGGGAGCATCCAGTACTTTATACTTTATTATCACCAAACAATTGATACTAGAACATACAATCATCACAGCAATATTTGATTCTGTGCTTCCCACTCCCTGGATCACAAATCAATAGTAAATATTAAAAATTTAAATTATAAATCATAAATAGAAAATAGAAAAATGGAAAGTAAGGTAGTGCAAAAAAACGAGGCCAGTCCGGATATTTGGAGGGTACAGCCCAGATCCAGGTCAGGATCCGTTCAGCAGTCTTATCACAGTTGGAAAGAAGCTGTTCCCAAATCTGGCCGTACGAATCTTCAAGCTCCTGAGCCTTCTCCCGGAGGGAAGAGGGACAAAAAGTCTGTTGGCTGGGTGGGTCGTGTCCTTGATTATCCTGGCAGTACTGCTCCGACAGCGTGCGGTGTAAAGTGAGTCCAAGGACGGAAGATTGGTTTGTGTGATGTGCTGCACCGTGTTCATGATTTTCAGCAGCTTCTTCCAGTCTTGGACAGGACAACTTCCATACCAGGTTGTGATGCACCCTAGAAGAATGCTTTCTACGGTGCATCTATAAAAATTAGTGAAGGTTTTTGGGGACAGGCCAAATTTCTTTAGCTTTCTCAGGAAGTAAAGGCACTGGTGGGCCTTCTTGGCAGTGGACTCTGCTTGGTTGGACCAAGTCAGGTCATTTATGATATTGACCCCGAGGTACTTAAAGCTTTTGACCTGTTCCACTTGCGCACGACCGATGTAAATTGTGTCGTGCGGTCCGCTACACCTTCTGAAGTCAACAACCAATTCCTTCGTCTTGCTGACATTGAGGGATAGGTTATTGTCTTCGCACCATGCCACCAGGTTCTTAATTTCCTCTCTGAACTCAAACTCATCATTACCCGAGATATGGCCTACAATTGTTGTGTCATCAGCAAACTTACATATTGAGTTCGATGGAAACTTGGCTACACAATCATGGGTGTACAGTGAGTCCAGCAGGGGGCTGAGTACACAGACTTGCGGGGCACCAGTGCTCAGAGTGATTGTAGAGGAGAGCTTGTCCCCTATTTTTATAGCCTGGGTCCTGTCTGTAAGGAAGTTGAAGATCCAGCAGCAGATCAGTATAATCAAATACGGAGACAGACTGCTGAAAATAGACAGCAGGTCCATAACTCTTCAGGTCCAAAAGCAGTCCATACCTGCATTCAGCAAGACCTGGACAACATTCAGGCATGGGCTAATCAGTGGCAAGTAGCATTACATCAGATAAGTGGCAGCCAATAATCATCCCCAATAAGTAAGAGACAAAGCCTTTGACATTCAATCATATTACTATTGTCAAATCTGCAAAAAAAACATTTGAGGAATGCTGGAAGATTATCTGAAATAGCCATTAAAATATTGGGTCTATGAAAATGCATCAGAAGTCAGAGATTCACCCATGCTCAGCTTCCAACTCCCCAAAGCCTCTCCACCATCCGCAGGGCATGGTACATGAACGCACTCCATTTGTCTGGCTGACCGAAACACAGCAAAAGCTCGACAAGACCCAGGACAGAAAACTGTACTTAAGCGATGATCAGAAAACAGAAGGTGCAAGAAATCCGAAGTTAAAAATACAGAGTATTAGAAATGCTTTGTGTTTCAGTCATTTGTGAAAAAAGAATCCAAATTAGGTTTACTAGCACTGGCATATGTCAAAAATTGCTGTTTTGCGGCTGCAGTACATAATAAAGACTATAAATTACAATAAAAAATATTTAAAAAATAAATTAAGCAGTGCCAAAAGAGAGCAAAAGAAATAATAGTGAGGTAGTGTTCATGGGCTCATTGTCCATTCAGAAATCTGATGGCGGAGGAGAAGAAACTGTTCCTGAACAATTGAGTGTGTCTCTTTAGACTCCCGTACCTCCTCTTTGATGGTAGCAATGAGAAAAGAGTATGTCCTGGGTGATGAGGGTCCGTAATGACGGGTGCCGCCTTTTTGTAGCATCACCTTTTGAAGGTGCCCTCGATGCTGGCCAGGCAATTGCCCACAATGGATCTGGCTGAGTTTACAACTTCCAGCAGCTTTCCCCGATCCTGTGCAGTGGCCCCTCCATACCAGATAGGATGCAGCCATTTAGAATGTGAAAAGTAGGAGGTCAGACTTTTCCTTGTTGGACTAGTCATTTTCTAGTGATACAAATCACCCCATGTCTGCCTCTTGCATGAAGGCATGGACTGTTTCATTTATTGGGAGCTTATAAATGGAATTATTATGCAACCATAGCAAATTGCCTCACTTCTACCTTATGGAGTTAATGATGAAACAGCCAAAGAGGCTAGAGATTGACCTCCAACAACCACACACATCTTCCTTGTGTGTGACAAATCATTTCAAGCAATGGAATATTTTCACCTTGATACTCGATAACTTCAGTTTTATCAAAACTCCTCAATGACACATTCATCCAAGTGCTGTTAGTCTCTCCGCATCTCTAGAACTGTTGATCCATGTAAGTACCACATGATAGCCCTAACATCAATTTCCACTACGTTATAAATAATTGAGGGTAGAGTGATAGGGTGATAATTCACCAGATGTATTTGTACCTTCACTGTACCAGTTTGTCTGAAGATGCAACTAGTTCTAGAGCACATGCAGCATAGTTAAGACACTCAATTCACAAACAAGAAAACCTGCAGACACTGGAAATCCAAGCAACACACACGAAATGCTGGAGGAACTCACCAGGCCAGGCAGTATCCATGGAAAAGAGTTCCGTCAACGTTTCGGGCCTAGGCCTTTCATCGAGACTGGAAAAACAGGTCCTGATGAAGGATCTCGGCCCGAAACGTTGACTGTACTCTTTTCCACAGGTGCTGTCTGGCCTACCGAGTTCCTCCAGCATTTTGTGCGGATAGCTAAGACTCTTCTAGTCTAGTAGCCTTAATTACATTCAATCACCTCAGCCATATCTTATAATGTGTTGATTTGACTACTGTGCTGTTAATGATCTCTGGACCAATCTAAGCTATGTCGATTTGACACTTCTGGCTGAAAATGGTTGCAAATCATTCATCTAGTCCTCACATCCTGAGCCCTGACATCTCTGAGAGCTGAATGAGATTGGAGCCTCCTCCTGTTATTCAATTGCTCACCATTATTCTCAAACAGATATGGTACGGCATTCTGTTGGTATTTCACCGATAATAATTACCCCTCTATTTTGTGATAACAACATCCTGAGCATCTCTCTGCCCTGTGATACTGACAATTACTCTTCGCCCAAACATCCCCTATCTTGCCATATAATGCAGGACTGCGGTAACTATGTGGCTGATAGTTGGCCACAGTTCCCAGCACCTGCAGATTTTCTCGTGTTTACGGTCTCAGTGGTCCGAGAAGTCGGTTCCCGTGCAGCATAACCCACCCCAGGCCTCTCCGGTTCCCCTCCGTCCGTCCCCCGAGCCCGCCGCAGCTCCCGCGACCTGCGCCCCACCCGATCACGTGGTCGGGCTGACCTCAGCCTCGCGCGCGCGCCCTCGCTCTGCGCGTGACGTCGTCAACGTGCGCCGGCAGTGAGTGCGCGAATTGCTGTCTCACACAGGGCCGGCGGTCTTCGGTTCGGCGCTTAATCATCCACGGACTCTCAGTGTGAGCGGGCCCCGCGATGGAGTACCTGATCGGTATTCAGGGCATGGACTTCGTCCTGGTGGCGTCTGATACCGTGGCTGCCAGCAGCATCATCGCCATGAAGCACGGTAAGGCGACGGTCGGGAAGGGGTAGTCGGCACCGGTGCCGTACCTGGGCCTTAGCCTGATCTACTATCCGCGGCTCAGTGATAACACTAGTCCAAGTAATGCATCAATATTCCCTGGTCTTTTTCTTGCGTGCTTCGCAACCGAAAGCCGTTATAAACCGGTGTTGACATCTGGACTCAAGTAACACACATCAAAGTTGCTGGTGAACTCAGCAGGCCAGGCAGCATCTCTGGAAAGAGGTGCAGTCGACATTTCAGGCCGAGACCCTTCGTCAGGAGCGTTCACCAGTAACTTTGATGTGTGTTGCTTGAATTTCCAGCATCTGCAGAATTTCTGTTGTTGACATCTGGACTGGCCTGTTGGGAAGGTAGTGGGATCAGACGCATTTGCTGCACTCAAAGGGCATCATACAGTCACTCAAATAGAAGAATACTATCTTATTGAGGATAAATAGGATTAAAACGTCAGAATGGAAGCTGTGGGCCAAAAGGTACAGCAGAGAAACTGGCCAACTGTATAAGTCTGTAAGTAATGTGAAAAGCGTTTTATTTTTCTAACTCAGGTAATTATGGAAATCTGTTCCCAGCACCTTAATGGGTAAATCTCTTCATTTGGTTGATACAGTAGATAAATTAATTACTGGTGAAATTGATTCCAGTGAGGTTAGATTCCCATAGACTTTTCCAAAAGATTTTTAAGTTTGTACAGATGACTTGATTTTGATTCATCTGATGTAATATATTTAGTGTTTCCATTCGTTAAAAAAAGAAAACAAAGTAAATTCAGTAACTGAGAATATTGACACAAGTTACATTAGCACCCTGCTTGCTATTGGCAGTGTTTTGTTGTCACGGTGCCATTAATCTGTCAGATTTTTATATTACTCTATACAGAAAGTCTGTTTTGTAAAATACATCTGATTTAAGTTATACGAAATTAGCCCCCGCTGATGCTGTCAAAAATTGTTCATAAATGCTAAAATAATTGTACTTAATACATCATTCTCCAAATACAGCAGAGCATTTTAAAGATAACGGGCTTTTTGGAAATACTGTTGTGGACATCTAAAATATTTCTCTAATAAGCTATAAGAGCACTGAAAGTATTGCCTTTGGAAGTTTGATAACTAGTGTTTTTTAAGTTGCATTTTAGGGTGCCATCTGAGGTTCCAATGTAAGTACAAATTTGATGCATAGAGTTCTCTGTAATTAATATGATACACAGAAGGCTGACAGGGCCTAATTAATTCTACTGATCCACAATATTTGTGCCCAGCCATCACCTTCCACATGCCTTTTAGTGTGTTCTTGAGGTCTTGCTTCTGTGCTACTAAGCAAAATGAAAGTGAAAGAATGGCTGGGAAGGTTGAACTGCCAGTTTCAAAGAGACAAAAGGGAGATTAACACTTTATTGAAGCTATACAACAAAGGCTTTAAAGGCTTCCATTCCAGCATGAAAGAGAGAATTAATAATTGTTTAACTTTGTAATTTTGTTTTTGCCTCTGTTAAAATTCAAGTATCTCACTTACTGAATTCTTACATTCAGTGTAAAAGAAATAAGGCATTAATTGTTGGATGTTTCAATTCTTCTATCCAATTTCATTAATAAATACATCTTAAAAGTACAGTGATAGCACTTTCTCAAGTTTGGGCAATCTTTTCAAAGCTGGATTTTATTCCGTCTTATGAGTTTGAAATGTCTGCTGATTTTGAACAAAGATTGGAGCTATTTGAGTTTTTGAAGTGTGTATGTCAAATGGCATAAAGCTACCTGCTTCACTAGTCTTGCAAATTTTTAGTTTATGAAGTCACATTGTCCTCTCGATGGCTATTGTATTATTTTTGAGTGAAATGTTCAGCTCTTCTGTTCATTAGCATTTGTAGATTTTATTTCACTTAGCTAGGTGATTCTAATGTTTATTAATGCCTTGTGATTTTTGTTATTTCATTTAGATTATGATAAAATGTTTAAACTGAGTGAGAAGATCTTATTGTTGTGTGTTGGAGAAGCTGGAGACACTGTCCAATTTGCAGAATACATTCAGAAAAATGTACAGCTTTACAAAATGCGAAATGGTGGGTAATTGTTTCTCATTTCATCTTTTATGCTCAGGACCTAATTTAAAATGCTGCTTAGTTTTTAGAATTGATAGCAGTTATGTACTTGCTTTGAGAAAGTGACTGAAATGAGGCACCTTTTGTTAGTATTCTCCTGTGTTCCACTTAGTCTTGGGCAACCCTTGAATCGGAGCTTTAAGGCTATCGTGGGGCCATGGTCCTTTGTTCGTCGGATGCCATGTCATATGATGTATGCGATTATAGTCTTTCCAGACCATAATTTTTCTGCAGAAGTGGTTTGCCATTGCCTCCTTCTGAGCGTATCTTTATAAGACGGGTGACCACAGCCATTATCAATATGCTTCAGAGATTGCCTGGCGTTAGTGGTCACATAACCAGGACTTGCACCAGCTGCTCATATGACCATCCACCACTGCTCCTGTGGCTTCATGTCACCCTGATTCGAGGTGGGGGGGCATTAAGCAGGCCCTACACCTTGCCCAAGGGAGGGAAGGAGCGCTTTGCATTTTTGGCAGAGATGTATCTCCTCCCCACCACCCAACATGACTCTAGGGCAAACTTTACAAGAGAACCATATAACAATTACAGCACGGAAACAGGCCATCTCGGCCCTTCTAGTCCATGCCGAACTCTTACCCTATCCTAGTCCCACTGACTTGCACTCAGCCCATAACCCTCCATTCCTTTCCTGTCCATATATCTATCCAATTTAACTTTAAATGACAACATAGAACCTACCTCAACCACTTCTGCTGGAAGCTCATTCCACACAGCTTCCACTCTCTGAGTAAAGAAGTTCCCCCTCATGTTACCCCTAAACTTTTGTCCTCTAATTCTCAACCCATGTCCTCTTGTTTGAATCTTCCCCACTCTCAATGGAAAAAGTCTAACCATGTCAATTCTATCAATCCCCCTCATAATTTTAAACACCTCTATCAAGTTTCCCCTCAATCTTCTACGCTCCAAAGAATAAAGACCTAAATTGTTCAACCTTTCTCTGTAACTTAGGAGATGAAACCCAGGCAACATTTTAGTAAACCTCCGCTGTACTCTCTCAATTTTATTGACATCTTTCCTATAATTCGGTGACCAGAACTGTACACAATACTCCAGATTTGGCCTTACCAATGCCTTATACAAATTCAACATTACATCCCAACTCCTATACTCAATGCTCTGATTAATAAAGGCCAGCAAACCAAAAGCTTTCTTCACCACCATATCCACATGAGATTCCATCTTCAGGGAACTATGCACCATTATTCCTAGATCCCCCTGTTCTAAAGCATTCTTTAATGCCCTACCATTTACCATGTAAATGAACAGACTGATCAATAGCTTAAATGTCCCAGGCAATGTTGTGTTGCAGTATTGTTTGATTGAATTTACTGGCTGTTATCTTTTTTGTTAAATACTTTATGTTGCACTTCTAAAAGTACTAAAACTTCTTTTGCATCTGGTTTGGTAGCTCAGTTACATCAACTGGTGCCCTTTTCTCAGGAGTTCATATTCTTAGGTGACAATAATAACTTCCTAAGCTACATATTTAAATTTTGTGTCTCATTGCAAATCTTTGTTTGCTGAAGTTGCATTTGCTGACAACTATCTCAGAATTGTCAGATTGAATCATCTTGTGTAAATAATGTGGGGGGGGGGGTCACGGTAGCATAGTGGTTAGCACAACGCTTTACAGCACCAATGACTCCCAGTTCAATTCCCTCCACTGCCTGTAAGGAGTTTGTGCGTTCTCCCTGTGACCGCATGGTTTTTCTCCGGGTGCTCTGGTTTCCTCCCACAGTCCAAAGACATGCATTGGTCTTTGTAAATTGTCCTGTGATTAGGCTAGGGTTAAATTGGGGAATTGCTGGGTGGTGTGGCTCGAAGGGCCTATTACATGCTGCATCTCAATAAATAATGTATTGACAGCTGCTGATATTTAAACATTTTGTACATTAATATCATGAAAGCCAAGGCCAATATTATATTGTTGAGCCATGTTGCCATGTTTTACAGCTGTTCGGGTAACAGAAATTTACTCATACAGAATTCGTACATTACCACCCAAGATAGAGTAAAGTTTACTCGAGTTTGTGGGAGAAATAAAGATAAGCAAATAACGCAATTTTTTCGGACTAATTTCTTGACACGTGCAGATGATATGGCTTTGTATTACAGAAAATCAATCCCAGTACATTAATATCTAGGTATGTATACAGATACAACTCTGAGATTCGTTCTCCTGCAGGCAGCCACAAAACAGAGAAACGCCATGGAACCTGTTCAAAGAAAGCAGCAAACACCCAACGCGCAAAAAAAGAACAAATTGCGCAAACGGCAAAAAGTGAGCAAACAGCTCATAGGATATGAAACATCGAACCAGGAGTATTCCGTTCAGCTCTGCACCGCTGGCCGACTGCAGACCACAGAGCTCATCTTCACTGAGTCCGTATTGATTGTCCCGATCAAACCACTCAAAAAAATAAGCAGTAAAGAGTAACCAGAAACACATGCAACATGAACCTCAAACTCTCCCAGAAAGAGTCCACAGCCACAGGGATCGCCGATCAATCCTTGCAACGTGGAACACAAGACTCCTGCACTTTCCCTCTGGCAGCAGCGAGCGGGAGGGAGAGGAAAAAGGAAAAATGGGCAGACGGTGCTAAACACACGCCTGTCCTCTGCTCTCATCTTAGTCAGCTTCAATTTTGCTCGCTGCCTCAATTGGAGAGAAGCATTGGAGTCGATCATGGGCTCGCACCCCACGTCCAGACTTCCAGGCCGCACTTTCTGCTTCCAACCTCACTGATCTCCCTCAGAGACAGTGAAGCACAGATCTTTCAATCAGCACAAAGAACACACCATCAAAATGTAACTCACAGGTTTGAATCACATGCAGCTTAGTAGCAGAACCCTATTTGAAAGAAGTAAAAGTAGTAGTTTCATGAACCATCTGCAGGTCATGACTGTTGTTCGCTGGTGCATCCACATGCAATCCTAATCTGTTAATGTGGGGTCACCTGTAATTGACTTGCAGCATGAGTGCATTTTTTAAATGTTTTATGCCTTAACTTTGCTTTAATAGTATGCAATTTTTTTTTCATAATGAATAATTGGAGATACTCTTCATCTTGTTCTAATTGTGGCATTAAAATCTAACATTCAAAGTAAATTTATTATCAAAGTACGTATATGTTACCATATACAAACCTGAGGTTCGTTTTCTTGCGGGCATACTCAGTAAATCCAAGAATCATAATAGAATCAATGCAAGACTGCAACCAATGAGCAAAAGACAACAAACTGCAAATGCGAAAGAAATAATAAATAGCAGGGCATGGACTAGTGAGTCCTTAGGTTGTGGGAACAGTTCAGCGATGGGGCATGTGAGGTTACTTGAAGTTGTTCCTCTGGTTCAGGAGCCCGATGGTGGAGGGGTGTTAGCTGTTCCTGAACCTGGTGCTGAGGCTCCTGTACCTTCTTCCTGATGAGAGCATGACCTGGGTGCTGGGGGTCCCTGATGATGGATGCTGCTGTCCTGCGACAGCACTCTGCAGATGTGGTCAGTGGTGGGATTAGCTTTGGTGTAATAACACCCTCATTCAATTATTTGTTACAACACAATAACAGTTAAGAGATTCAGTTTCTGTTTAGCTCTATATTCACTTTGAAATTGCTTCCATGTGCTGGGATTGAAATTGGGGCACACCTAGCCAGCCAAGAAGTTTGATTCAGTAAATGAAATGTTCAGTAACCTATCAAAAGTTCATATACTTTCTTGGCTTGATTATAGTTGATTGTTGTAAAGAAATTTGAAATACTTTAACTAAAGAATACAATTATAAATTAGTCTGTTTGGTTAAGAGCTTCATTTGTTACGTTGCTGCATAGGTGAACTTTTCCAAATTGCTTTTTTAAATACATAGAGTTTCCACTAAACTTAGCATAAGCATCAAGTTTTAGACTAGGTCGTGGCAATTGCATTTGCACATGAGAACTGGTTCTTCTATCTTCTGTTCACTGCAAGTTCTTTATCTTAACTGGTCAGGTATAAAGCAGGGCCCTTAGTATTATTAAGGATCCTTCCACCATCCTCTTTGACTTTCTACCATCAGGCAGGAGACTACGGAGTGAAAAAACAGGAACGGTCAAGATGAGAAACAGTTTCTTCCCCCAGGCCATTAGGCTTCTGAACTCCCTGCTGCATCATTTTCGAAGTTTCACTGGTTAATCAGTTCTATACCTTACAGTATTTAATATTAATGCACTTTAGTATGTTATTTATGTGTGATTCATCTGTAGATTTTTATCCTTGCCTTCATAAGTTATCGTGTAATACGGTTCTTTACACCGTGGTTTGGAGAAATGTTGTCTCGTTTTTACATGATGTACATGTATAGTTAAATGACAATAAACTTGACTAACTGCAGACAAGCTATTACTTTGCATCTTTTCAAATTTTAAGAAATACTGAGAAATTTGCATTCTCTTTGTGGCTTTGGGCTGTCAGCTGCTTTTTCCAATTTTTTTTAATACCATTTCTAATTTTTCTGGACTATATGGACTACCACCGTCATGGTTGGTATCAATGAAATGACAAGTTGCTCTGTTGACTTTCATTATCAATAGCAAGGTAGCCTAGCCTTGATTTAAATTCTATTTTGTCATTGGCACTCCATCATATTTGCGCATTTACTTTCTTGAATGACAGCTTTCATTTCTGTAAGAGATTGTAAGCTTTTCAGGGCTTTAGATCAGGGAATTTACACTTATAGCAGCTATTGATATTTTGCTGACAGCATTTCTTTACACAAAGTCATCCCAGTGCTCACTTATTTGTTGGAAGAGTGGCTTGTTACTTCAGTGGAGTACCTTTCCAAAGGACCAGCAGCTTTGATGGCACCTCAATCTGTATTCCTGACTACTGCTTCCTCATTTGTTATAAATGTGTAGCTCAGGATATTTGTCTTTGACCACTTTGATTAAAGTGGTGGCTATACATTTACCTTATCGCATTGGGCAGGTCAATCTCTATAATTTCCTATGTATTTTGTTTCCTGAAAAAAATAAGATATTTTCATATTTATGCTTGCACATCTTCATTTTAATATCAGCTTTATCAACTTTGCCTTGCCAAATATATGTAGAATTAAAATTAGTATACTTTTTCCTCAGCAATACTGTTGTGAAGCTTTCATTGCCTTTCCACTAATTTTGCCTTCTCCCCACACTGTAGCTTTAGGGTAGTTTTTTTTTCATGAAAGCTAAGTACTTCTGGAGCACTCGCAAAGTACCTTGATATCTAACAGTAGAAACAGTCATCTCCAGTTGTGGGAAAGAATATTGTATGCTGATGAAGTGGATAAAGTTCATATGAATTCTGCTTATTACTTACTGAAACTTGGCCAAATAACTTCCACACATCCCGTGGGATTAGTTCCAGGTCTGAGCAATGCTCCTTTGCTTTTGGTAGTTTTGTGAAAAGGCCTGTTGACTAGGATACTACGTTTCTATGAATAGTTCCACAGGACTCTTTACTTCCACTTGAAATGACGTGGAATGCAAATTTAATATCTTGTCCACATCTTGGGGTTCATCTTACATGAAAAGCAGCAGTCAGCTAAGTTTGGTGTTCTGTGGAAGCTCTAAAACAGCAATTCTGTGGGTGTGGGAGGAAAACAGTTTGTGGATCGGGGAAAAGTACATTTCATCAAAAGGAACAGGACAGGATAAATTCTAAAATGTCCATTTTGAATTTATTTTTGCAAATATCTGATGAGGCACAATCAAAAAAGTTTGATTTTAGAGATCTGGTAGAGAAATAGTAGAGATTTGCTTGTAGGGTTGTTTGCCAAGCCTGGAGCTTAGGTCGTAAATGTTTCATCACCAGTTGAGGTGACATCATCAGTGTGCATTTGAGTGTTGTTTCTGCCTAGTGCTCGCATTTATAGTGGTCTGGCTTGACAGGCAACCAATCAGAACAATGAGTCGGACCAGTATAAACACAAGTATGACACTCAATTGTGCACTGATGACGAAATTCTTGCGACTTAACTTCCAGTCCCTATAAACAAGCAGCCAATCCAAACTACCATATTCTCTCCCACTTTAAATAGTAAAGATTTGCCAGTAAGCATAAAAAGAAGTATGGCATTGAAGTCTTTCCATGCTGTCAACCTAAATTATGGACAACTGCTATAGTTGGATGTCAACCACAACTTTCTTCAGTGTTTGGTTAAGCGGACACAATTCTTTCTTCACCATTTCAGTCATTATATATTGTATAGATGAATAACATTGTGTAACATTTCTTTCACTGTAGGAATGTTGTCTGTGATATACCACCATACAGAACATACAAATTAAGAGCAGGACTTGACCCCACAAGCTTTCAATAAGATGACCAATTGTAATCTCAACTCCTCGTGCCTGCCTCCCTGGTTATTTTTCACCTGCTTACCAAAAATGCATCCACTTCTATTTTAAGAATTGACATATTCATAGTTTTCAAACTTGTGCTGCATTTGCCAGATCTTCAGCTATTTACTTAATCTATTTATATAGTTTTGCAGCTTTCTTACATCCTCTTTACAACCAGCTTTACTACCAAGGTGATATCAGCAAATTTACACCCAAACTTTTATGTCGCCTTCATCTAAATTATTTAAATCAATTGTAAACAAAAAAAAAGAGTTCCCAATACTGACCCCTGTCCTATGCCATTTTGCTACGTCTTCCAAACTAGGAAAAGACTATTTATCTCTATTCTCTATCCTGTCTTCCATCCATACCAATATATATCCTTCTACATGTTGAGCTATCATTTTCTACAGTAGACTTTGATACAGCACCTTATCAAATACCTTTGGAAATCTCAAGTATATTTCATCCTTTTTTATCCCTTATCCACAACACGTTACTTCAAAGAACTTGTGTAAGTTGGTTAAACATCATTTCCCAATTAGTAAAATATATCGTCTTGTCGAATTACCTTAATTTTCTAAAGTAACTTGTTAGATAATCTAACAATGGCTTCTGACTGTTTCTCAATGACAGATGTTAATCCTTTGGACTTTTTGAATAAAGGAATTACATTATTATTTATTAATCTAACAGGACCTTTCACTTGTCCAGGGAATTTTGGAGGTTAAAACCAATGCATCAACTATTTCACTAGCTATTTTTGAAAATTTAGCAATGAGTGCAGTATTAATATGAGAAAGGAAAAGGTGCAGTTTTCTTCAGAATTAAATATCAATTTATAGATAAAATTTGGTGACCTTTCATCCTTGTGTCATCTTAGGTTATGAACTGTCTCCTACGGCAGCTGCTAACTTTACTCGTAAGAACTTAGCAGAGTACCTCCGCAGCCGGGTAAGTAAGCTGAACATCGCTACTAAAAGCTATAGTAAAAATCTAAATTCTTCCTTTTTAGGAAGGAGTTCAGTGCATAATTTCAAAGATTTGGTTTTGTATAATGTTACAGTACATAATTGGGCTTTTAAACCTGATCATTTTCCCCTTGAGTAATAATCTTTTCTTGAGATCCTGTTTTTTTTTATTTCTTGAGCTGCAGTGCAGAATGGGCCCTTCTGGCCCTTCGAGCCACGCCACCCAGCAATACCCCAATTTAATCCGAGCCTAATCACAGGACAATTTACAATGACCAATTAACCTACCAACTGGTACGTCTTTGGTCTGTGGGAGGAAACCCACACAGTCACGGGGAGAATGTACAAACTCCTTAACAGGCAGTGGAGCGAATTGAACCCCAGTCTCCTGTAGAAACATAGAAAACCTACAGCACAATACAGACCCTTCGGCCCTCAAATCTGTGCTGAACATGACCTTACCTCAGAAATTACCTAGGGTTACCCATAGCCCTCTATTTTTCTGAACTCCGTGTACCTGTCCAGGAGTCTCTTAAAAGACACTATCACTTCTGCCTCTACCACTGTTGCTGGCAGCCCATTCCACGCACTCACCACTCTCTGCGTTAAAAACTTACCCCTGACATCTCTGGCATATAATAGGAATATACCAATTAGGCCAGGCTGGCACAAAGCAAATGCTGCTCCCCTCCATTTTCTCTTGCTAATGAGATTTTAGTCCAGAAAGTTCTTATCTTATGGGTTTTCTACCCTAAAACTTGGTCAACACTTTACTGTAAAGCTTTGTGCTAACCACTAAGCTACCATGCCATCTCGTTAAATTGAGTAGGTAATGCACATAACTAATTTGGATTAGATTCAATATTAAGTTTTTTTTAACCTGTTTCTGTCCTATAGTTAATTAGCCCCTTTGAGTAACTTCCATTTTGTTATAAAATGTGAACCTATGGGAATTCACTAGAGTAAGGTTATTTATCCATATTATCATAAATAACTGGGATAGCTCAAATTTACAGTACCAAATACAAGTTCAGTTCAAATATCATTAGTGTTTGTTTCCCCAGAGCATCTCTATGTATTATTATTGTTATTAGCATGGTACATCTTTTCTGAGGAAAAATCAGTGAGGGCAGATTTATAAAATGTCCTTCTCAAGCATATATTGTCCTGCAGTTTGACTAAAAAATAATATTAATAAGTCTATAGTATCATATTTGCACATTTATTTTATCAACTTGGAGTATTTTTTTTAAACTTGAAGATATTAATACCGACGTTCCATTTTACAGGCCCTCATGAAACAGGGAATCCACATTGTTGTTAGCACAGTTAGTTTTCCATAGCTAGTTTGTCAGTAAAACTTCAAAAATGTGTATATCTGTAGCTATTTAGCTATTGTTGATATATTTGTGGTTGTGAGCATTTACTGCATTCTGTTATCATTCATTACTCCCTAAATTGTCCTTTTGTGGCCAAGGTAATACAGATTAGTCTTGGCTTCATTATTTGAAAATGTGTATCTTGCCGATGTGGTCTTGTCTTTTCATCCCAGGGGATTCTGTCCTCCGGAGACGCAAAATAGACTGTGGTCAGTGGTACAGTTGCGTAAGATACAGAAATCTATCCATTGTGCAGTGTCATACCAATATTTCCAGGTTCTTCAATGTGGGTTTTCATTGGTGTTTTCAGTTCCTAGTGGATTCAAGTGGGTTAATTAGGTCGTATGTAAAAGCTACTGTACAGGTTTCAGCTGTGGGTTGGGCTAATGAAAACAAAAGGTAAAAAAAAAGAGCTCCTCTGCATCGTGCTTAAATTAGACTTTGTAAATTCAAAATGTTTATTAACCCTTTTGGAATATTCTGTCTGAAACTATTATCTTACTATGGAGTTCAGCTCTGGCTTTAATGCATCTGTCTGGGTAAGTATTTTAGCAAAAGACAAGTTCCTCTTTACTCTCCAGGCCCCCCCCCCACCCCCACCCCCACCCCCAAGCCCATCCCACTTCACTCCCAACCCTTCAAGGAAAACACATCTGTCCGTGCCAGTGGTCTCCCCGTTGTGCAGTCCATCTGGAGTAGGCAGGCTGTTGGGCAAGTCCAGGCATGGGCAGGCTGCGGGGATCAAACACTGGGGACTTCAGCTGCACCTCACGACCTCCACTAACCAAAATCTTGTTAATTACCTTATTATAGAATTTATTTTAATCACTTGTAACAAGTCACAATTACCATGCTCCAGCAAGGGAGCTCAAACCATTCACAGCATTTACCTGTGCCATATGTTGCTAATCACATGATCAGTGACAGACATCTAATCAGCGAGCCTCATCAGCCCCCCATTGCACTCTGCACAGAAGGGTGGGCAAAACATCCCAATTAAATTATCCATAATTGATGATGTTGTATTGGCACTGAACCTTGCCCTCCCTTGACACCTAACGTTTTTTAGTGAGCCAGCTGTTTAATTTTCCCTGGTGGATTGGAATTGTGATCTCAATGGAAGAATGTGTTTCGAGTGAGCTAAAAGATGGAATAGCATTGATGTCCCAGAGCTGTAGTTGCTGCCTGTTCTGGATCCTAGACAGCACAACCAGCTGCAATTATTAATCTGACTCCGCCCCCACAAGTGATAAAATTCATGATGCTTAGTGTGTTTGACAGGGTGTTAACCTCAGGAGTCTCAAATGTGATTGGAGATTATAATATAAGATTTAATATTTTTGTCCTAGTTTTGGAATAAGTTAATGTCAGAACATGTCAGCTTGGATCATTGGTGAACAGGTATTTTGTGTGAAACCTATTTACAGATTGCTGTCCAAATGAGGTGGGCGAAATCAGTGGGCAAATATGATTCCGATATTCCATTTCTTATTAAAAATAGATTAACGTAATCCAGGTATTTCACCATTGGTAGAATGGCAGTCTTGCGTGGTTGAACACAGATTGAATCCTGAATGGTATAATAGTAACATCACATTAAACAAGTCTCAGCTCGTTCAAATTAGGTTTCTCAGTTCAGACGTGTGTCAGTCTTCCAGCTAATAGACCTATGGTTTAGATCATGCCAGTGTTAGTTTTGTTATATTGATTAATGGTAACATTAGAACATGCTCAAAGCCTCAGTGCAGAACCTAGCCTGAATATGTGATATTTCCTTTCAGGAAATTTGAGGAAAGTTTTCTTTTTATTTAGGCAGCATTCAATTAATGCTTATTGCTATGCAGAAGATAAATCACCAAGAAATGTAGTACGGTCAAGCATATTCATAAATAATAACCACACAAAATGCTGGAAGAACTCAGCAGGCCAGGCAACATCTTTGGAAAAGAGTAAACAGTCGACATTTTCGGCCGAGACCCCTCATCAGGACTGTTGAGACTCTTTAAGTAATAAATGAATTTTCCATAAAATCAGATTTAAGTCATAGCCATACTTTATTGATCCCGGGGGAAATTGGTTTTCGTTACAGTTGCACCATAAATAATAAACAGTAATAGAACCATAAATAGTTAAATAGTAATATGTAAATTATGCCAGTAAATTATGAAATAAGTCCAAGACCAGCCTATTGGCTCAGGGAGTCTGACCCTCCAAGGAAGGAGTTGTAAAGTTTGATGGCCACAGGCAGGAATGACTTCCTGTGATGCTCTGTGCTGCATCTTGGTGGAATGAGTCTCTGGCTGAATGTACTCCTGTGCCCACCCAATACATTATGTAGTGGATGGGAAACATTGACCAAGATGGCATGCAACTTAGACAGCATCCTCTCTTCAGACACCACCGTGAGAGAGTCCAGTTCCATCCCCACAACATCACTGGCCTTACAGATGAGTTTGTTGATTCTGTTGGTGTCTGCTACCCTCAGCCTGCTGCCCCAGCACACAACAGCAAACATGATAGCACTGGCCACCACAGACTCGTAGAACATCCTCAGCATTGTCCGGCAGATGTTAAAGGACCTCAGTCTCCTCAGGAAATGGTTTTTACTTTGGTACCATTTGAGTTGTTGATAATCCAGTCAACTAGCTCTCTTCCAGACATTCTGTCACCAGCTACATTCCAAACTTCCACAATAGCATACAACTGAGTTTAGTATTTTTATTGCTGTCGTTCCTCTCCATGCTTTGTGGCGTATGGGGCAGCATTTTTTGCTGCTTCCTTAGCATTTGTCTGTTTTTACGAGGTCGAGTTACTAGCTCAATGCTCACCCCGGCACAGATGAAAAACATGCAAAGAGCTGGCCAGATTTGAACCCGGGACCACTTGCCTGGAAGTCCGATGCTAGCATCACTACACCACTGGCCAGCTGCTATTATTTAATTGGAACGTGGTTATTATATCTAGAAATTAGCAATTTTTTCTTTTTAAATGTCCTGCTAAATGATTGGCTCCTTTAATCAACATGAGTTAAAACTCTTGTAAAATTTATTATCAGGGTATGTACATATCACCACATACAACTCTGAGATTCTTTTTCTGCGGGCGTACTTAATAAATCTATAGAACAGTGACTGGAAACTGTAAACAAACTATGCAAATGCAGATATAAATAAATAGCAAATCCTCCACGTAATTCTTAAACTGAACAAAACATTGAGGTAACCAGCAGCTGACCAGAAAGCTTTTGGCCAAATCATTTAAAAAAAAAATCTAGTGTTTGTCAATGATTATTTGAACATGAGACTGCTATTGAGAAATTGCCAAATTGCAGACTGTGAATGGCTGAGTTGGTGGCAGAGCACTTAAACAGATACAGGTCCTGTTAAAATTCTAATCTCAGCCATCTGCTGCACTAATGTGTTTTTGAAACTGTGGATAAATCATGTCATAGTAATTGGCAAAATTGTTTTTGGAGACCAGAACATGGACAGATCCTGCCTACTGCTTAGGATAGTTAAACATATTTAATGATAGCACTTGGGAAGTCAGTGTTCCACATAATTATTAAAACCAAAAGATCTAGAGGATTTGGGAATCTGAAATTAAGACAATCTGCAGGTTATATTCAATATGTCAGGCAGCATCTGTGGAGAGAGTAGAAACAATTAACAACATCATGTCATTATCATTATTGTTTGCATTCTGGAGAAAGTAACATTTAATGCCAAAAAAAAATCAGATGAAAAATCTGTTTTCCTGATACTGAGCCACAGACCATTACTGCAAAAAGACCATTAAACTTTTGCACAGTACTGTAGTAATTGTACTGCTGCAAAAAAAAGCACAAATTTCATGACATATTTGAGTGATGATGACCCTGATTTTGATTGGGTCTCTGTTGTGGACTGAGAGTCGAAAGGCAGCAAGGAAAGGGGGAATCACGGTTGGGGAACAGGGGAAGGAGTGGAAAGCACCAGGTAGATATTCTGTAATCAATAAACCAATTGTTTGGAATCAAATGACTTTGCCTGGTGTCTCAGGGCTGGGTGCGTATGCACTCCCACCACCCCCTGCCCTGGTACTCATTCTCAGCCACCTGTCTCACACCCCTCCTGCAGTGCTCCCCCTCACCATTCCCAACATTCTTTGCTTCTGCCAGATTTACAAACTCGTTCTCTGCTCCACATTGACAAATTCAATACTGCGCAACAGTCTTTGGCACGTGTTTTGCATGTGTTTTTGTGTGTGTGTGTATGTATGTGTATACATATATTTATAATGTGTGTGTACATACCTTTTGCACAGTACTATAATATTAAGTAAGCATTTTGTTTCAGGATATAACTAACAGCGATAAAATCTAATTAAAGCCGGGCGACTGATTTCTGATGCAATGTAATTTGGCTTTTGGAAGGTGTTTTTAATTAAAATAACAAAAAGAAAAAATAGCTTGTTCTAAAAATTAATTACAGCGGTTTGTCCCATTTATAAAGCGAAGTTGTTGGCTACAACTCAATTGCATGAAATCCTTTCAGTATTATGTGATTTGATAACTGTCTTCATCCAGAGTGAAACATAAAACGATAGTTTCTGGGATATCTCACTCTGAAGATTTGACTGAGCATTTCCTGAGATGATGTATTGTTAAGTGACATAATTTCTGCGACAATCAGACAAGGTTGACCTTATTCTCTGTTCACTGTTTCTTTTGTAGAATTATAGGAGAAATTAAAACAAGTTTCCCAGAAGTGACCAGCATAGACTTTCTTTGGACAATAAAATTTTAATGTTACATCCTATATTTGTGAGCTGAAAGGCCTGTTCCTGTGCTGTACTGTTCTGTGTTCTATATTTCAGATCTGTGTAAGATGTCGCCCATATTTTGATAATTCAGCTAATTCCCATCCCACAAATCTACAAAATCCTAGCCTTGAAATAAGTTTCCTGAATCCCCGGCACTTGTCTTCAGTTACAAGCTAGATCTTTATTCTTTCTGAGCTCCAGTGGTAATCTCTTCCCCAGTCAGACCCTTGGCACCCTCACGGCTCCAATCTATGATGTCTGAAGAAGTGGAATTGCTGTCATTGATAATGCCGGTTTTTAGAAAAGATTTGCACCAATTATATTTAATATTCATGTCTATTTAGGTCCTGCAAACTTAATGAAAACGTTCATTTGAATTAATGAGGTATTTTTATCCCTCCTGTTGTTTAACCCTAAGGATGCTTAAAATTTGAGGGGTTCGTTCAGAGGTTAGAATGATTTTAAAAGAAAATTCAGGTCATATTCCACCTGTGGAGTGTATTCCACATTCACTTGATGGAATGATAATGCCACATTAATGCCTCTTTTCTGTGATCACTTTCAAACTGAGTAAATTTGAGTAAATTCTTATCGCTGAATGGCTCCATACATTGAATAGTCTTCGCATCTGAATAATCAGAAGTGCAGCTGTAAAACAGTTGCATGTGGTAGAGATGAATTGCCAACTATATTTTTTCAGCTTTCCCTATCAGCAGCAATATCAAAGGTACAGTCAGGGCCAAGAAACAGTCCTGCCTTGTATGCTGCTTAGTTTAATTGTCAAATTCCTTTCCAAATGATTTTGGTACCTTCTACACAGGATTGTTCACATTATAGGGTTGCCTCTGCCAATGTTTTTGCATCTTTAATCAATCTTGAAAAGGTGGCATAAATCACTTACTCACTGACTTAACACATTTGCCAGTCTTTGTTTATGTATCACACTACATTTCATCATGTGTGTTTCAATCGTCTTTAGCTCTTCCTTATATACTGTACCGCTTAAACGCCGATATTTCATTATCTATTTTGAAGTGACTTGTTTTTTTGTAATTTTAAGACAAAATCTTCCACAGAAAGATTTAATGTTTCAAAGTATTGTATTTTTATTGGCATCTCTTAAAGTGCTACCCATTCAGTCTTCAGAATTCACTCAAGGAATATGGACCATTATGGTGATTGAATACTTCAAGGTTATTTGGCATCATCAAGTCTCACAAAAGTTTATACAAGTAATTTGTACCATGTTTCTATATTTGAAATATTCAGTTTTTAATGCTCATAAATATGACTGGTATGGAGCTATATTACTAAAAGCTTCTGGGTATTCTGAGATTTTCAGGGGATTTTTGAGAGAGAAGTTGGAGATTAAGTATTAAATGCTGAATGAGCCATCATACCCACATAACTTTTGATTCTGTAATTTTTATTTTATTTTATATAGAAATACAGCGCAGAATATGCCCTTCTAGCCCTTGTGTTCTACCCCAGCACCCTCGACAGCCCCGATTTACCCCAACCTAATCACGGGACAATTTACAAGGGCCAGTTAACCCACCCTGTATGTCTTTGGACTGTGGGAGGAAACCAGAGCACCTGGTGAAATCTCATGGTTGGGGGGGGTGCAAACACTTTACAGAGGATGCCAGAATTGAACTCCGACACCTCAGGCATTACGCTACGCTAACCGCTACACTGCCATGGAGCCCCTGAATTGTCAAGCTAGTATGTTAAATAGCAAAATGAACAATAATGTTTGTCGCAAGTGAATTTATAAGAATATATTCAGCACTTGGAAATACACATTATTTCTGTGAGTCCTTGCAACATACTTTTTGTATATTTTTATCCTTGGAGCAACTAATATTAAATTTGAGCCTGCCCTTTAGGTGTTTGTATTGAATTCTTGTGCTTTAAATTCTGGCACTCAGTGACTCTTTGACTACTTACAGCTTCAGCAGAAGCTAACATAGTGCAGTTCTGGTAATTGAAGAATTACATAGGGAAGTAGCACCCCACTGCCAAATTTATATTGATGATTAGATAAATCAGAATTACTTTCATTTCAGATAGTATGAATGACCCATATGCTGTAAATTGAAGGAAGCATTGAAGCTTCTGAAAGGATCTCCATTGTTTTGAAAGACTCCATTATATCTGAATTAACATATTTTAAGTTCTTCATTTGTGGCAACAAAGTTGGTCTCTTACCATTACTCTGAAATGCATTAAAATGTTATTTAAGCCATTTCATTTTTGGAGAATATTACTGAAATTAATTCTTTGGCTACATATTGAGTAATAATGTGTCAGGATTACAAGATGCATGTAATCAATTGCACATAGGAAATCATTAAATGTAACCTTTTTAATTAAAAGCTGGTGCAAGAATGAGTAATGGGAGGAACTGTCACTGTACTAAATAATGTTTAATACTGTGTGTATATACATTTTACACTTGTTTATTAGTTACTGTAAAGATAGTGAATACGTTAATAACATATGCTGAATTGTGCGTGGTGTGGCATAAATTTGCAATCCCTGGCTCACATACACCCAGAGTCCATTGAACAGGAGGACTTGGTCCCAATATGGTTCCAAAAAGGCTGAGGAATAAGCATCGAGCCTATGGCAGGTCATGAGTCCCTATCCCAGGATTATGCTGGTCTCTAATTGACTCACCTTTAAGGGTGTTTTCATTTGTCTCTGATAACTGAAGATATTTAAAATCAGTTATTGAAGTGAGTTAATTAAAATAACCTTCAATTAAAACACACATGACTGGAGACACTTAATTAAAAACATAAAACATAATTAAAAGAAAGATTTTTCCACGTGCCTTTTCTATTCAAGTCAGTGACCCCATTCTTGTGAGTGGACTTGCACAACATATGCCAGCCTTGGCTGGCATAAAGCCAAGGATCCAGATGCAAAATACATCTGGCGTCGGTGCACAGCAAGTTTGAGTTCTGCCCTTGGATTCAGTGCTGTATCAAGCGGCAAGGCAGGAAGTAGAATGTGGCAGAATCTAACCTCCAGCACATTTCATACTTTAGTGCTGCAGCATTCAGGTGCAGGAATCAGACGTGTGCTGACCTGTGTAAAGCCTTTAGCTGGCAGCTCTCCACACAACTGGCTGAAACATTGAATCCAAGTCTGTATAGTTGCATTCCTGCACCCCAAGTTCTCGCTGCAATTTATCCACCAGAGTTTTTCTAGATTCAACCCTGTGTAAATCCTACAATAGTAATTTTGTTCCTGCACTTTATAAATACTCATACTTAAATATCTGCATACAATGCATGGTATTTCAGAACATCTGATCTGTCTGAAAGTATGAATAAACGATTTCTTGAAGTGTTCATAGTAGCAACGATGTGCATAATTGAAAACTTTCTCTTGTTATTAATGTTTTTAAATCTCTCAGAATAATTCAAGTTCAACAGATCTATTTTGAAATCTGCTTCGTGTTTACTGCAATAAACGCTGAGTTCTGTGACCCATCTGGTGTTCTTTTAGAACAATCTAGGCCAGTGCTGCTTTACATTTAATTGTTTAGGAGTAGCATGCAGCTAAGTACAATTCCAGGGGGAAATGATACTTCACTTGCAGGAACAGTAACCTGTAATGTCAAACATTCAGTTTCACTTCATTCAAATTTGTAGGAAAAGAAATCCGGGAATAACCAGTTCCCTAACAATTCACAAAAAATTGTTTGAATTTCGGGCTTAGGGGTTTCCACCCTTTTTTATGCCATGGAGCCTCACCATTAACCAAGGGGTTTGGGAACCCCTGACTTGGGGGCTTTTTCTTCTCCCTTTTAAAGCCTGGAGTCTGGTAATGAAGGATGCCCGTAAGTGCTCATGCTTTTGTAACTTGTATGTGCGATCTGGAATCTTCCTTGCCTTTTTCTCTAGTTTGCCGATAAGACCGAAGGATAGTGGGGAGAGATACAATATCTTTCTTCCTTTACCTTATTTTGTTAGAAATTGTGATTTGGTTACTATTGTAGATAATTAGAGAAAGAGAAATCATAAGAGGTTTTGTTTACTGTTTATAAATACTGATTCTTTCCTTATGGCCTCATCACAATGTACGGAACACCAACTCGGAAGGAAGATAACATTGGAATTAGATTTGGAGGCAGCAAAAAGCTCACTGCTGCAATGATTAGCCCACTTAGCTCAACTGGTCAAAGACTAATTTCCTTTTCTATATGATATATCTGCAAGTCATTTCCATATTCGTCAGTGTTGTGAAATTTCATTGTAGTTTGATGCTGATCATTTGAGGGAGGGCTGTCTTATTGAAACATTTCCATGGCCTGTAATTTATACCAAGATGCCAATCCACTGAACTTGCTCTTAACCTAGAGTGGATTCCCTGGCATTAACTTCCTTGAACTTCCAAGATGTTGTGCTCATCAGTGAGCCCCTGTACAGTGTAAGGCATTTGCAGTCATGACAAGCAAACCTTGTCACAAAATTGCTGTGATGGCTAGTTAAAACAGCTCCACAGGCTTACTAACTATCAAAGATGATGAATGTTCGCAAATGTCTCTGATGTTTGCACGCATTCAAAAACTACTAAAAATTAAGTATTCCTTTAAACTTAAAAACGATTAATGCTCTTAAAATGCTAAAAGGCAATTAAATACAGTATTAAATGATGCAAAATAACTTTATACTTGCCCTCTTATTTTGTGGCTGCTCTTCTCCATTCAAATGAATGAACTTGCTTTTTGTGTGCCAGATCTAAACTGACCCAGTTTAAGAATAGGAAATCTGTGTTTGTTTACCCTTCACTGCTGGAGTCATGGGAAGCAGTGTTTAAGGGCAGTTGGAAAATCTGCGCTAGAATGTTGGGGACTTGTACATACTATTATTGTAAGTATCACATAGGCACTGCAACAGAGGTAAATGCCAACAATTCCAACAGAAGACCTGGGTCAATATAAGTTGTGAGCTATGAAATTGTAGTTTTCTAATGCAAGACCCTGTTCTACTGACCCTCCCTCAAACAAATGCAGGAAACTTTGCTATTTTACTATCTTTCAAACAGGAAATGATGGAAGAATTAGTGTGATTTTGAATGATAAAAGGTAATTAGATGCAGCCAATAAAGGCAACATGCAAGTCTTCTCTTATTCTTGTATAATTCTCATTGCAACTAAAGCACATCTGTTGCTTGCTGCTTGTTAACCTGCACCAGTGGGTTCAAATCATCCTGACTATTTTGTCTGCACATACAGTACCTCTCCATAATGGCAACCTGGCCTGTCCTGGTCATGTAGACCAAAGAATAGGCTTCTTCACATGTATGTGGAATGATGTTAACCATTTCCAAAAGTGTCGGATGTTGACCCATTTTGTTTTTCTTCAACCAAAACAATTTGAATTGATGGTGTAGACGTGGGAGAAAAATAGTATATGACTCTCAGTTCAATAAAAGGCACTTGAACTCTGCTGGTAGCTTCTGTGGGTGGCACTAGGCCCCACGAGTTTCCCCATTAGGAATGGGGTAAATCTAACTAAACTTGAAAGAGATTTTGATTATCATCTAGTAGTGTTTGTTCTTGAGCCTTTTAAAACAAAGCTAAACTGATATGCAAAAGCATTTAATGCTCTAAGCTAAATATGAAGGTATAATAGCAGCTTTGTTTTTTTTCCCTTCCACCCACAATTTACTGTATTCTTCTCAACAAAGACAGAGACTAAAGATCTAATGTAACTTGGTTTTATTTTGAGGTTACGTCACCATTCTAGTTAAGTTGGGATGAACTGCTATCTTTTGGAATTGATTGCTGGGATTGGTCAAAGAAGTCAGTCAGTGTAACTTCCTTCATCAGTATTTTATTCTTCCTCAAACTGTGCCGGCTGTTGGTGCAAGCTTCTAAAGATTTAATTATGGCTGCTGGGGGTTGGAAGAGGTCCAATATGAGATTAACGCTCCTGCTCCACTGCTCGGTGGGGTACTTCCTTGCTCTCTGCCCGAACTGTTAGCTTGTTTCACCAGATGTCGCAGAGAAACCCATCAAGAGTATGCTGCTTATCTTGTTTATTTCTTTAACTGTTAGCTTAGTTATTATGCCTCTGTTATTTCACACAGTTTCTTCATTAACGCACAATAATTTTTTTAATCAGACAACTTTTTTGATGCCTTGAATGACTTCATTTTTTATATAAAAGCTCTGTTTATATTATTGTATATTGATCATCTGATGTAATTTGGATATGACAGCAACCCTTTCTATCTTTGCTCGAGTCATAATTGATGTCCAAATTTCACGGTTAATTTGTTAACTATCATTCACATAATTTCTCTTGCTGTATATTTTCCTTTGCCATTTCCACTTCTTTGGGTGCTTGACTTTAGTATAAAATTCTTCATTCTTCTCAGTGTTCAGCATCAGGGACTTGCTATTTTTTTTTAAATTAACATAGCATTATTTTAGAATGATAGAAAATAAATGAAAACAGGATCTTTGAATTTTTTCATAGCATTTCAGAATTTCTGCGATCTCTGAAGCTACCCATAAGATGCATGTTGTAGCTATTTTACTAAAATTACTGTGATGTACATCTGGATACATGAGGGAGACCTTTTGTTTTAGATTTGCAGTTGTTGTTTGAATTGCCCATCTGATATATTAAAGCATTGATACTTGCACAGACTGTGGAACTATGAATTATACCCTGCTGGATCCTATGTATCCCTGATGAAGGGTCTTGGCCCAAAATGTTGACTGCTTATTCTCTAACGATGCTGCCTGACCTGCTGAACTCCTCCAGCATTTTGTGTGTTACTCTTGTATACCCTACGTATATAGATTTTCAATAGGTGAGATATTCAGCAAACCCCTTCTCATTCCACTTTAACTAAGGTGCTCTCATAGTTTTCCACAAAATACACATTGTTCTTTTGCATCACTCACCTCATAAGTTTTCTTCCACTTTACTTACCGTTCACTATTAAAAATTATGATACAGAGGAAAATGATGTTCAGCCCATGTCTATGCTTGTTGAAAGAACTAATACTAGAAGTCCAAAGCAACAAACAGAAAATGCTGGAGGATCTCAGCAGATCAGGCAGCATGTATGGAAATGAATAAACAATTGATGTCTTGGCCCAGAATGCCGACTGTTTATTCATTTCCACGGATGCTGCCTGACTTGAGTTCCTCCTGCATTTTTTGTGTGCGTGTGTTGCTATCCAACCTAATGCTCCTTTCCATCACCAGCTTCACAACCCTGCTAGTCACAGAACCAATTACCCTTTCAGGAAGGGCTTGAATATATTGAGATTCTGTCTCTGTCATCATTGAAGGCAGATCAAAAGTTTTACTAGTCTTCCTTCTGATCCTCATGCCATTAGTTTTAAATCTATATCACCAGTTTGAATTCTTCTGCGAAGGAAAATGGGTTCTTCTTATTTACAATTTTAGGCCACTTGCAATCTTGTATTTGCTTAGACCTATCTCGTGTCTCACTGTTCTGTTGTCTACTGTCAGTAATTTGTTATCAGCTAAAGGCAGGAAAAAAACACACTTTGGACAAATTCATAGCAGCTGCATGAAGGCAGTGGATTGGAAATGCATATGGTTGGTTAGGTTTTCTGTGTACATGATAGCTATATCACTTGTCATTTTACAAACCTAAAATACACTGGACCACTTAAGCAATACTCGCTTTTAAAAAGGTGGACTTAAAATTGAAGGTTTATCCGTTTTCATTAAATATTGAAGAACAGACATAAAGCGCAAGTTACACTTAACCAAATTTTGGTTGCACAATTTAAAGAGCAGTGAACAGTTTTAAATGGAAGATGTATGTAATTCTCAAGCTTCACTGTGGGTTAAACCCAGTAGAGAGGCATGGTGCCACTAGAAAAACTGATAATATAATATTTTGTGTTTTGTAACCACATCTTGAGCTTTAATTCCCATTAATAATTAATATGAAACCAGCAATATATTTTCTGGTTATTGAATCTAAGGGAAATCATAATGACCTGTACTTCAATATCTTTGGCATAAAGGAATGATAATGAAAAAAAGATTGGATCAAAGCCTCACGGCTGCTGAGTTAAATGTTTAGTCGGTGATACTTGAAATATTTTAATTCAGATCAACAGTGATTATATTTATGCAGTAACTCCAATTCCCATAATCATTTCTATCATTGTGCTGTGCTTCTGAGTATTTTTTGTTTGTTAAGAAGCCATATTAATTCTAAAATTGAAACAATTGCTTGTTTTCCAGTGGCTAATCAGGATGTGAGCAATGCAGTCGGAATGTACTTAGTGCTGCTTATCACGATCTAAGTTGGTTTGCTTTGAATGATGATCGCGCTCCTCCCATTTTGTTTTAAAGACACCCTACCATGTGAACATGCTTCTAGCTGGTTGTGATGAACATGAAGGCCCTGCACTTTACTATTTGGATTACCTGGCAACTTTGGCAAAAGCCCCTTTTGCTGCTCACGGATACGGAGCTTTCCTGACACTCAGTATCTTAGACCGATACTACAAACCAGGTGGGTGCATCTGTGGTAAAGAAAATATTGTAATCGTGTTACATAAATGCAAATCATTATGTTCTGACCCTTTTTTTAAACTGTTTGGCATCACTGAATTTAAAATATTTTCTGTACAAAAGCCTCGGTTACACCACAGTAATGATCTGTGAATATATTGTTTGCTCGCGCAGACTTTGCTTTTTGCCACTGTCAGTCACCAATAACTTTCCAGTTCTGTCTTGGTCATTTAATTATGCTAATTTAGTCAGCACTGACTCCTTAATTCAGCAAAATGGTTAGGCAACTAATTCAATGTTTATTGGTATTTTGTTAACTTAATCTATTTGAATACTCAGTAGCTGAGCAGGGTATAGTTGCTAACTTTATTCCAGTCCAAAGGTCAGTTTCCAGAAGGAAGTGAATTGTTTCTTCTGAAGCGGCCAATGTACATTTAGTGAAGCCAGCTGTGCAAAGCTGGTTGAAGTCAATCTTCCATACACCAGATAATTTTAAAATTAGGTTGTTTTCCTATTTATGATAAAATGGTTGATTTTTGTGAATGATCGTTTGGTAATTTAGTTCTTATTTATCGCCAAGACTAAGGCTGTGTAGGCATTTCTGTCATTTAAAATGTACAGAAAAAAATCTTTAGAAGAGAGGAAAAGACAAAGAAGAAATTTTAAAAAGTGTATCCTCATGCCAAGTTTTTTCTTCTTTACACTATTAAAACACATTGTAATCCTTTCACAATTGGAATTTGATCTTATTTTGCACATTCCAAAGTACATTTGGACAATCTTTCTGAAGCATTTTAAATGTAAGAAAAAAAGCTTTATTTGGACTTGTGCATATGTAATTGCAATAGTATTTACTAACAATTTTTTAAAAATTTTGACAATTAAAATTAATTCTAGATTCATGTGTTTCATTTCTGGACTTTTAACTAGCTATGGTTTTAATACTATCGTTTCACCTTTAATTATAGCTTGTAAGAGTTTTAACAGCCTTGAATTTCTTTTAAAACACCCAATGAATAAAATTGTTCTCGATGTGTTAAGTGGAATTATCTATATCATGTATCCTTCTGGAAGAGTAAGCACAGGTCTTTACTCTTGGAAGTAAAAAGCACGTGTCACTTGCGTTGATGAATCTAATGCTCAGCAGGAGGCTGGTGAAAGAATTGCGCTAAGAGCAGCCAGCATCTGCAGATGGAGCTCATTACCCTGTTTGTAATAAATTGAATCTAAGAGGTGCCTGTCCTTTTCCCGGGTTTGGACCAGGAAAAGGAGGCGGGTTCTGATGCGTTTCGATTTCCAAAAACTAATTGATTCGTTCCATCTTGCAGTTTGAGTGGGCCTGATTCTGTTTAAAAAGCCTGCTTTACATATGGACTGTGTTCAGCTGTGAGTCAGATAACTTCTGTTTTCTAGTCTGGACTTTATTTAATTTTGTAAGGGGAGGGGGATGGGGGCTTGTTTTTATTTTGAGAAGATTTCAAAATTGAAACAATGTGTTCGCAGATCTCACGCGCGAAGAGGCAGTGGAGCTCTTGAAGAAATGCTTGAAAGAGGTGAGATCCAAATCTGAATAGAATTCTATAAGAAAATTTGTTCTTGTATAAAGACATTGTTCACCCCTGGGGTTTCTGAAACTAGCTGCATATGTTTATATTTTCACACATTGACATCAAAGAATGAGGAGAATGCAGTTTGATTCTTATAATTTTCTCCACGTAGTGTTCTCTGAACAGGTAGCATTAGGTTTGCTCAGTACAGAGGGTTCCATTAAAGGATGCTTCCAGGCTTTTACTGAGTTTTGAAAATATGAGCTGCTCTGGTTAAACACATTCCTCATTTAGGCGTGTGCATCCTGGCACCCTGAAGGTGGCTGATGTTGTTCTGTTGTTTAGAAAAGCTGGCAAGAACAAGCCCGGAAACTGCAGGCCAGACAGTAGTGGGCAAATTCCTGGAAGAAATTCTAAGGGGCAGGATCTAGCAGCAGAGACTGATTTAGAAGAATTAACATGGCTTTGTGCATGGAAAGTTGTACTTGACAAACTTGTTAGTTTTCTGAAGCGGTAACTAAAAAGGTATACGAGGGTGGGGTAGTAGATGTCTATTTGGCCTTTGATAAATTCCACCTGGTAGACTAGTCTGGAAGGTCAGGTGCTGTGGAATCCAAGGAGAGCTACTTCGGTAGATTCAAAGTTGGCTTAACGGTAAGAAACAGGTTGGTGGTGGAAGGTAGTTTCTCAGTGGTAAAAGAGTCGGTTAGCACATTGGCCTTCATCGTCAAAAGCGTTAAGTATAAGAGTTTAGGGCATAATGTTGCAGTTGTATAAGTCAGTGGTGAGGCCACACTTGGAGTACTGTATACAGTTTTGGTCGCCCTGTTATAGGATTCAACTGAAACAATTGCAGGAAAAAAACTGGAAAAAAGCAGGAGAGTTTTGAGAATGTTGTCAGGACTAGAGGGCCTGAGTTACAGGAAGAGGGAGGCTTTGCCATGTCTTTGTTCTTTGGGGTGCAGGAGAATTAGGGGTAAACTTAGAGGTGTACAAATTCACGAGGGACATGAACAATAGCAGTCTTTTCTCCAGGTCAGATAGAGGGGAAAGGTTTAAAAGGGACCTGAGGGGCAACTTTCATATGAAATGGATGATGAAGGATGGAATAAGCTGCCAGAGGAAGTGGTTGAGGCAAGTGCAATGGTATCATTTTAAAAAACACTTGGGTAGGTAATGCAGGGCGAGCACAGGAAATTGGGACTAGGTGGGTGAGTGCTGTAGTCAGCATGGGCTCATTGGGCCTGCATCTATGCTGCATTCCTCTGACTTATTGATTAAATGGGAGTGTAGACTTTCATTTGACTACTTTCTTTATTTTTCCCCATATAATTGTAATGCTGCTTTTAATATTTTCTGGGAAACTTCAGTACACAGTATGAAGGGTAGGTACCCCTATTTTAAAACATGGCTCTTCCATACTGTGGTAATATGGGGATTAACAAATGTTCATTGTATACAGTGTGCTCTTTTACTCCATTGTACCCCATCTTTCATAGTCATAGCTGGAAGAAGTTATTTCTGTATGGAACCTCTATGTGATTAAAATGTATCAGTTGGCAATGCTCTGATTCACTTGTAATTATTTTGTCTTTTCAGATCCAGAAGCGGTTTATTCTGAATCTTCCCTCCTTTACTGTCCGGATCATCGATAAGGATGGTGTTCATGATATGGCGCAGATTTCTGTGTCACAGATATAATTTTACCTTTTTTTGGCTTTTTTTTTTACTTGTAGAAATTTATTATGTATACAGACCCAATAAAGCCTGAGGTTCACTAAACTGTGGAATTTATTTGAAAATACGACCTTGCTTATACACAAACACAAGATTTTACACTTCACGTTTATGTTGATACAACATTCAATGGCAACATCAGTTAGAAAAAAATTCAGAAATAATTTGCAAAAAATGTGCAAAACTAACATTTCTGAAATACAGGTTGAAAATCTACTCTTATCCAGTCCACAGGATAAGGCCCCTGTTCATCTTTCTCTGAGTGGGGAAAGTGTTCTTCTTAGATATGGGGGGAGAATTGTTCTGAACTTAAGTTTCTCCAAGTCAAAACTGAGATTGTAAAAGTTGCCTGGTCAGTTAGTACAGATCTTTAGTTAATTTTATATCTTGGTTAGATCTAATTTAAAATTAGTTAGATAGCACAGATTTGTACTCCAGATCCCAAACCTGCTGGATCAGAAAGTTTCAACCTGTACTCTGCAAAGAATTGATTTCAAACCAGTAGGTTGACTTTTTTTTTACTTCTGACTGAACGGAATTAACTTGTATTTGAGGAAATAATGCTTTATTATGCTGTAATGTTGCAGCAACAGAGGATAAGAACATAAGGTAGTCGGGGTCAGAATGTTGCAGTCATACTTAAACTAGTAGTGTTTACTGATTGGCTGTGCTCAAAGTAAATAGTTTTTATGCTGGAGTTTGGTGTGTATTTTTGTAAGCATAGAACTCCAAGTGTATTTACTAACATTACTTTGAAAATGTTGTCATACCCTGTTGATATCATGCATGACCAACCAACTGGTCACTGTTGATGGAAATCCATCAGAGTAGAAAGGGAAATTGAACTGGGTTTATGGATGTCTATCATACCTCAATTCCCCTTTATGTTGGTTCCAGTTTACTTTACTGGAGGTCTGTTTTCTATTAAAATTTATACAATTGTTACTCTCCTCTGCTCTGCCGTGGGTCATAATGGAAATATTCAGTATTCTTGTAAATAAAATTTATTTTCCTCATTTTTGAATTGCTATTTGTTATTATAGAAGAATTTTAATCAAAGTTGAAAATAACTTAAACCTATTAAATCCATCAGATCCATTGCTCACAATTAGTTTGAAGCTTAAACAAAATGTCAGTCATTGTTTGAAAGGCTAATCTTTGTGGTCAGATTTGAACATGTCTGTAGTGTGTGATCTTGTCATTACATAAGAAGAACCACTGCTGCTCTATATTACCTACAAGTAAATCATCCCCTGACGAGGAACTAACTAGCAAAAGCTGATATATTGAACATGATTTCTCTACTACTCATCCCAATATTTTAATATAAACTCAGATACAGTGGTGAAATTTTGCTAGCATCTAAATTGTAGTTAAAAGTACTATTTTTGGTGTAAGTAGAGGTATAAGTATGAGTGCTCTCTGCTCTTTGAAGTGCAATATCTTATTGAAAGCAAAAGGTATTTCTCTAACTTCCGGTTAATTACATGTACCATCTGTAATGCAGTGTGTTGAAAGTTCAGTGGCCAGACTGCAGTATAATCATTTTAATATTTGGATATTAAGGAATATGGGGTTAGTAAAGAAACGTGGTCCTGGGGCAAGTGACCAGTCATGATTTATTCAATGGTGGAGCAGGTGCAAGGGACCCAATGGCCTACTTCTGGTTCTATTTTCTTTTACTTAGAGATACAGCATGGAATAGGCCCTCCTGGCCATTCAATGCGAGCCTGCCCAGCTATCCTTGACAACCCTAACTTAACTCGCAGAACGATTTGCAATGATCTATTACCCGACCCGTTACACCTTTGGACTGTGGGAGGACACCAGAGCACCTGGGGAAAACCCCACATATTCAACGGGAAGGACGCTGGGATTGAACTCCAAACTCCGCGACACCCCACACTGTAATTGCGTCATACTAACTGCTACACTACTGCTTGCTGTTGTGGTGTTCACTGAGCTTGGCCATTAGCTTGCAATTCAATTCAGACACCTCCTCACCAGTTGAGGTGACATCCTCAGTGTGTAGTTGTTGGTGTTTCTCTCTGGGAATGCTCACATTTATATAGTCTCCTGTTTGCTTGCCTCGGTCCTGATTGGCTACCCCTGCAGTTGACCTTTGAATTCTATTGGCTTGTGATTCTTCGGCTCTTCGGGGTTCGTAGGGTGTCTTATTTCGATATGTTTGTTTACAGTTATCAGAAAAGAAGCACACTTCTAAATATTCTCGTAGTTGCCTGCAATGTATGAGTGAATAATATGGAGTTAAATCATTTTTCTTGAATTGCACCAACTTTTTTTTGGCTGTTTTCTCCTGCATATTAATACATTTTTTTCATTTATTGATAAGCCTTATCCATTGCGCTTTTATTGAGAGCAGTAAGCATTGCAATAACTTATTACCAACAATGCTTGATCTAGCCAGTTTCATGGGGCTTTCCTGAATGTCAAGAACAGAGTCATGTCAACCAGTTTGTCTGTAATTGTCTGTAAACTTCTATAATTTTTCTGTAATAAATCGTTTTCAGCAGCCAGCTTTGTTGCACGTTACTAAGGGAAAAACCACTGTTCTAATGAGCATCTTGTATGTCTAATTAATGCAGACGTGTGCAAAGTTTCTTCTGATTTAGAACATTCTGAAACATAACCATATATTTACATTAAGTCTGTTTAAAAAGGTTCAATGGAGTGACTTAATAAAAATTCATTTACTAGGAGATGTAACACTTATCTGGCTCTTCACCTGTCCCTTTGTTTTCCTGCGTGTCTCAATGCCGTGATCTTTATTCAGTGGTGCTCATGTGCACAGAGGTGATTAATAGACATTTGATAATTATTGCTCCAAAATAAACTCGTATTAATCAGTTTGAAAGTAACATATGTTTTGCCTGAGGCTGGAAACCCTCCGGCTTCCCCGCTGAGAGAGAGGCTGCAAGGCAGCAAGGGTATTGCTCTTCTCATCACAGGCGTAGGGCCAGCCAGTAGCTTTCATTGAGAATTTCGTGGCATTCAGAATATGATGGGGATCCCTTTTTTAAAAAAAAATTATTATATCAAACCTGAACATAAACAGGAAGAAGATACTTAAAATATGGGGATTTGATAGTGTAGATGAAGAATTATTCCTTGTGGGTAATTCACCATAAAGGAGCAACATCTTAAAAATTAGTTGGGCTATTCAGGGGTTAAATCTGATGCCTCCCTGTCTTCAAACAAAGGACTGTGGAAACCTAGAACTGTTGTCCAAAAGCTATGGATGCTAAGGTAAACTGAATTTTCAAAGCCTGAGGTTACATTTTTGGTGGGTAACTGTCAAAAGTATATGAATCAAAGCAGTTACATTGTGGCCGAGGCACAGGCATTCGTGGCATTGAATGTTAGAATGGAGGCAGCAAAGAGTATTGCGGATCGCCCTTGTTCGACAAACTCCTGTGTAGACCTCAAAGTCGATCTCAGAGTTTAATATTGCTGCTATTGATAATCATTTAATTTGTTTTCTTTACAATCAAACTGTTAAAAAGAATCACATTCACAGTCTCTCCCAAAGCACCCACAAACAAGGATTTCTTCTTAAGTAGTCAGGTTTTTATTTACAAAGTCTTTAATAATTTACTAAAAACTTAGTAAATCTATCAGTCAAGGTGAACCATATTTAAATTATTACCTTTGTTAATTTGGATCAATTGTATATGATATGAAATATCACAAGGTGCCCTTTAGAATATGACTTAGTGATTCTAATATATTTGAGAAGCATATTATTATCTAAGGGAGTATATTTTACTGAGTTCTTTAAAATGTAAAAAGAAAGAAATCTGGAAGTTCTAGCCATGTTTTCACTGAAAGCCCTCTATTAAAAATCTCATACACAGTTTGCTAACTTTGGTTAACATTAAATGATGAAGTTGGAGTTACATAAATGCTAATGTCTTCAAATCTTTTGTAACTGGTTATATTTAAACCATCCTAAATTCTATTTTAAAAATGTACAAATTAACAAATAACAAAGACAGGTTAATACTGAAAATGGAGCCACTGTTTTATGGTGAGTATTCAATGACTTGTTGTATTAAATATTAAAGTTATGGTTGAATCTTACCCTCATGATCTGTGGTATAATTTGGCAGGGTGGAAAGAACTTCCTTCAAAAGTATAACCAGTACCTCCCACCACATTACTACCTAGGCAAGCTTGCACTGTTTCAAGCAAATTTATGGCAGTTTTAGCCAATTGTGCTACCAAAAAAAAACATATTTGTCAATATATCTGGACTAATATTCCTGAAACCTACTAAGTTGTTGTCTCTTGTGAGGGATAAAAAAAAGTATTTGTATGTTAAAGAACTTAACCAATGTGCCAAAAGAATAAACAGCCGAAGCATTTAATTTTTGCCAAATGAGATCCACAGTTTTATTTTGGTGGAAAAGATAAATTTCAGAATGTGTTAATTCCTCAAAGGGTTAATGCCTCAGGAATATCAGTAGGAATTGTGATCATTCTATTAAAAGGCAATCATTTGTTAGGTGTGTTGTATCTCCAAACATGAGCCCTGATTATTATCATTGCTGTTTGCTTAATTTGTGATTGCTGCTACAAATTTCTTTAGTAGATGTATTGAATTAAAGCAGTAAAAAATGTGATGGTTAATTTTACAGTCTTTGCACAAAGTTCATGTTAATCCTTATTAATTCAGAATCATATTTCTAGAATTTGCTGCCAAAATTAAGCCCTCAATTTATGGATTTAGCAGAATCTGATGAATTTAAACCAGCAAATCCAATCATTCTAACCTGTCAGCTTTAAGCTGGATTCATGCAGCAGCAATGCTTAATGGATAAGTATTTTCATATTAATTTTATGCATGCTATTTCAACCAATGTTTCTCCCATTATTTAATGTATCTTCCAATATCTCTAGTATTATCTTTAATAGTCAATAAATTTAACATTTCCAACAAATGAAATGTTGTCTGTTACCACAATATCTTTTGCTTATTTTTAACTTTGGCTAAATGACTGACTTGGGTATGTTTATTACAGCACTCTCACTGTTGACCCAACTCTATCCCTCAACACTATAGCTTCCATTAAAACCACTGGAATTTATTCAAGCAACTTGATGGATGATGGAATTGAAGAGGAGCTTTTTAGAGGTGAAACAACAGTTTCAGATTAAGGTGGTATGGTTTCCAGTTTTGAGAAGTTAGTTGACCTAGGCTGACTTTAGTGTTGATGTCAAATGATTTGCCCATTTCTCACACCATAGTGTACATGCTCAATCAAATGAAAATCATGGCACGGGTAACTTGTCACAAGCTTCATATCTTTAGTTCTCCAAACTAGGAGTTTTTTTTTTACCATTTGACATGGTGGCATTCAAAAAGTTAGTAAAAATGTATTTGTAAAAATGATTCAATTTTTCCATGACAGCAAAGATAAAACATCAAACTATTTTAGACAAGTTCATTCAATTTACCCTTATTACTAATGGAACTATAATATATTGGTACCTTGTTAGGATTTTGCACTTTATTGTTTATCTGCACTGCATTTTTTTGGTAGCTCCTACACTTAATTCTGCATTGTTACTGTTTTACGTTATTCTATCTCAATGAACTGTTTTAATTATTTGGTCTGTTTGAATAGTAAACAAGACAAGCTTTCCACTCTGTCTTGGTACATGTGACAATAACAAACCAATACCAACATAAATTATCTCTGCCAATATTCTACATTAATTACAATACAGACTGCCAGATGTTAATTCACCGGTTCACACATCAAAGTTGCTGGTGAACACAGCAGGCCAGGCAGCATCCTGACGAAGGGATCTCGGCCCAAAATGTCGACTGTACCTCTTCCTAGAGATGCTGCCTGGCCTGCTGCGTTCACCAGCAACGTTGATGTGTGTTGCTTGAATTTCCAGCATCTGCAGAATTCCTCATGTTTGCTTTTTTCATTCACCGCATTGTGGTTTTGTTTGGTGTGAAATGTCTTTCTGAAGAACCGATATATTTTGTACCTACATGTGAGTCGACACATGAACTTGCTTCCGTCTCTTTCTCCAAGCAGCCCACCTCAATTAACTTTTTCAGCAGAATGTAGCTGCATTACCTGTTTTGTTCTGATATCCTCTCTCATTTAAAAATGTTATTTTTGTACTGGGGTGCAGTTCTGCAGTGGTTGGCAGACCCCGTGTTGGTGGCTAAATAAACCACTTCTGTATTACTCAGAATTTACTAGAATGAAATGGTCTTTTTGCAACACGTTAGATTCTAAGGAGTGCTTCACAATGTAGACACTATGGAATTTCCACCAGTGAGTGAGTCTGGAATGGGAAGGCATAGATACAAGATAAAACCAAGATTCATGGAAACATCTCCTCATAGCGGTTGGATTATTGGATCATTGAAGGTAATTAAACGTTGGAAAGATTGGGGAACAGAGGGCCATGTGGAACTGATGCAGAAGAGGTGGTGAGGCCTGCAACAAAAAATTATGAATTTGTTGAACAGCAGGGCTGGCCTGAGGGGCCAGGAGGCCCGTGTCTATTCTGTTGTTGATTCTATTGTACAGGTGACTCCAAATAGTACATGATAGTTCATTGGAACTCAAAGCTTTAACCCCTTTTGCTAAACACTGAAGCTTTCTCTTGGTTTGATAGCATTGTTAATGATAGATTAGGATGTGGTAGGGTCTGTATCTGTATGTATGTCTGTATATATATATATATATATATATGTGTGTGTGTGTGTGTGTATGAGTGCATGTGTGTTTGGAAACAGCTGCAGCTATCAGCTGCCTGTCCCCATTGTTGAGGTCAAAG
Source organism: Mobula birostris (assembly GCF_030028105.1). NCBI lineage: Eukaryota > Metazoa > Chordata > Chondrichthyes > Myliobatiformes > Myliobatidae > Mobula > Mobula birostris. The sequence goes on from NC_092399.1 coordinate 13,790,525, forward strand.
GTACTCGGTCATTGACAATACATCTATTATTACCACTTTAATGAAGCACAGAGTGACAGGGTAATCCTGGCCTGTCACAATTCACTATTCACTGCACACTTTTGGAGACCCTCTTGCATGCCCCTCCACCTACATCCCCACTCCCCCCACAGACCCCCAACATGTACGCAAATATTTATTTTGAAGTAAAGGATCTAAATATGCAGCCCTCAAAGAGTTAATTGATAATAATCTCAAATAAATTAAATAGGAACTAAGTGATCCCTGCATTTTTAAAAGCATTTTTATCTATCTGATATGCACATGAAAGTTTAGTAGTCAAACAAAACCAAAGTTCAATATTCTTTAAATTGTGGGAATATTTTTGTTCTAGATGTATGTACTTCTCTCATTCCACTTAATAATTGACAATGTAATATTTTTAGGGAATTTGCAGGAAATGGGAATGAGCATCAGTCTTAAGTGTAGGCAAAGGTTTCTTTCCTACTGAGTAAACTACAGCACAAACAGTGTTAGATCAAAGTAGCCACAACCTGATACCACTTGAAAAATAATCTGTAGCTTTGGAAATCTCAATAATTTTCCTAAAATTGACTATTAGGAAATTTAGCTATTAAATAATGAAAACATCTCAGTTCATTACTGATTTAGGTGCATAACTTTATCAGTTCTGCCAACTATTGAAAACCCTGGATACAGTGGAGGTGGAGAATTGGGACTAGGAAGCACAGCCTGAGAATAAAAAAAATGTCCCTTTGGAACAGAAATAAGGAATAATTTCTTTAGCCAGAAGGCACAATTCATTGCCACAGACAGCTGTGGAGGCCAAGTCATGAGGTATATTTAAAGCACAGGTTGATGGTTTCCTGATTAGTAAGGGTGTCAAAGGTTATAGGGAGAAGGCAGGAGAATGGGGTTGAGAGGGATAATAAATCAACCATGATCGAATGGTGGAGCAGACTCGATGGGCTGAATGGCCTCATTCTGCTTCTATATCTTATGGTTCCATTTGTCTGTTGTTAGGTGCTATTCTCTGAGTAAATCTCATTCTGATGTGGAAGTTCAAGTCAGATTTTTATTCTTACATGATATTTTTATATATTTGTATTGTGGCCTCAAGAGACTCAAGGTAAATTTACTATCAAAGTGCACATATATTACGTTGGGATTCATTTTCTTGCAGGCATTTATAAGAAAAAGAAATACAACAGAATTTTATGAAGAACTATATACATAAACAGATACAGCTTGACAAATAACCAATGCATAAAAGAAGAGAAGCTGTGCATTAAAAATAATACTGAGAACACGAGTTGTAAAGTGTCCTTAAAAGTGAGTCTGTAGGTCGGAGGATCAGTGCAGAGCAGTGGTGAATGAAGTTATCCACGCCAGTTCAGGGGTCTGATGGTTTTAAGGGTGCCGGCTGTTCCTGGACCTGGTGCTGTGGGTCCTAAAGCTTCTGTACCACCTGCCCGATGGTGGTAGTGAGAAGAGAATATGGTCTGGATGGTGGCGGTAGTCAATGGGTACAGAAGACACGTGTGCCAATTTCTCCATAAGTTAGAAATGCCTGCTTTCTATCACTGTCCCTGTCATACTCACTCTATTTTCTTTCATTTCATTGAATAATTGCCAATAATTAATGGAATATAGATTGCATCCAGTCATTAATTCATATATTACAGCATTTTATCATTACTACTAGCTTGAAAATGCTTCTAAAATGTATGGGAGAATTTGTATTTAAGTTAGATTTTCATAAGTTGAGTTGAGTCCAGAAAGGCCTGTACCAGAATTGATAACATGGAAATGTCAAAGCAACAATTTAGGAAGAATCTAATTTTAAAAATCACTGTTAATATAGAAAGTGTAACCATAATAATGTTTTTGCAATACAACCAAATGCAATTATATATTCATTTTGGCTGAGCAGATTAATGATTTGAGTTTTCACTCATTTCACTGTTAGTCCAGGCTTGTAAATCAATTAAGCCCTCCTTTGAAAGGAGAGAAGCCAACCAGTCATGCAATGTGCGTGTTGCATCCCTCAGAGGTAAGTATTGAATTCGACATTTTTAAATAACCAGTCTTCCCCATTTGTGTCAGAAGTGGTTAGTACTGATATGTGATCATCCACATACAATGCAATCAATTTTCTCCTCTCAATTGATTCAGCCTTATCTGCTGTCTTCTACCTCAGGTTTTCATCATCTGCTGTATTTTGCATTTCGCAGTACGTTGCAGTCTATCCTTCTAAATATTTGTTAACTAGATGGCATCCTATCATAGACATTCTCTTGGTTTTCTCAAATCCTCCTCACTCCTCCCAGGACATGCCCTGTTCTCATCGCTACCATCAGAAAGGAGGTACAGGAGCCTGAAGGCACACACTCAGTGATTCAGGAACAGCTTCCTCCCCTCTGCCATCTGATTTCCAAAAGGACATTGAACCCATGAACACTACCTCACTACTTTTTTTGCACTTCTTAAATTTAACTAATATATATATATACATACACAGACACTTATTGTAATTCAGTTTTTTATTATTATATATTGCGTTGTACTGCAGCCACAAAAATAACTAATTTCACGACATACGCTGGTGATATCAAACCCTGATTCTAATTGTGCTTTTCCAGTTCTGATGAAGGATTATTATCTCAACATCTACTGCCGGATTCACTGAGTATTTTGAGCACTTTCTTTTCATTTCAGTGATAAATATTGTTTGATTGCAAGGAAGTAAACTTTAAATGCTGAAGCAAAGTTTAACAGAGAGATTCATTGTGATCTCCATGCTCAGAACTGGATGAAGGTTTTTTAGGCCAGGAGCACAAAGATTACATATGTTTCCTCCACACACTCCACTCGGTGTCCGCATAATTCCTTTCATCCGCATGAAATATCCATCATGACCCATTTCAACAGTTCCGCAAATGCATAACTTGCTGTATTCAACTAACTCTAATGTGAAGCTGGAGACCTGAGATAACAATTGTTAAAAAAGCCAGAATTAGATTAATTCATTACTTATAAAACGGATGTCAGAGTTGCCACAGTTGACAGTGGAGTGGCCCTCTGTGGAGGGTTTGCACATAAGACCATAAGATATAGGAGCAGAATTAGGCCTCTTGGCCCATCAAGTCTGTTCTGCCATTTCATCATGCTCAGCCCCAATCTTATGCCTTCTCCGGTATCCCTTCATGCCCTGACCAATCAAGAATGTATTAAATATACCCAAAGACTTGGCCTCCACAGCTGACTGTGGCAACGATTTCCACAGATTCACCACTCTCTGACTAAAGAGATTCTTCCTCAACTTGGTTCAAAAAGGACATCCCTCTATTCTGAGGCTGTGTCCTCTGGTCTTAGACTCCCCCAGTCATAGGAAACATCCTCTGCACATCCACTCTGTCGAGGCCTTTCACCATTCAATAGGTTTCAATGAGATCTCCCTTCATTCTTCTGAATTCTAGTGAGTAGAGGCCCAGAGCCATCAAACGCTCCTCATATGACAAACCTTTCAATCCCAGAGCACAAAGGCCAGAAGCACATCAAACACTTGTGTTTGAATCCTTGAAATATTTAATGCAAGAAATGCTTGGTAGAGTGACATCATAATTTTCCTAACTGCATTCCCCTTTAAACTGTTTCAATAGTATTCTCTTTCGAGACAACATGAAACTGTTTGACATGCAGCTCATTTATATCAAATGCAGATACATTGACCATGAGGGCATAAAGAGAAAATGTGTTTAGTGTTAGTCTTTTTTTTTCCCTTCCTGAATTGCAATAAGGTCATAATAACAAGAAGCATTGTCCATTTCTCTGTCATTTCTTTGTTCCAAGCCATACCTCAGATATTCCACATAACATTAAGTTCAGAGTTTGTTACTGGGGCACATATGGTGGAAAGCAGGTCAGTTCACCCCTGCAGGACCAGTAGGAAATGATTGACAGCTGTTTGCTAAGTTGATTTTGGATAATATATTCTACTGCCACTATCTCGATAAATTAAGACTTATCAGGACAATATGTGGGAAGGATATGAAGCCATTTTGTTAATAGAATTGTTCCAGCTAAGCTAAAACATATGGATGCTAATGCCCACCAGATATTGAGATTAATGATACTGGTACATAAAAACAATTGTGAAAATACAGAAGTAAATCAGGAAGAGATCATCTGGGATGTCAGTGGCTGGTTGATTCTAGATTTCCTGAATCTTTACTCTCTCCTCAGAACCATTAGGTGCTTCCTTCCTCTGGGATCACCACTTCCAAGTCCCCACCACCAATAGTTTAGGACTCACCTGTTAGTCCTTCATTCTCCTGCCTACTCCATTTCAACGAGAATATCCCTCTGAAAAATCATTAGCAGAAGCAATGGATTGCAAGGCGATAAAGGAGGAGGAATTTGACCAGGTAATAAAGTGTGCGTTTAATCATTATTTTGGGAACTAAATTGTTCTGGTTATGAACATCTAGTTATGGATGAGTTTATATAATCCATAACAGGATGTTTAGTTTACCTGAGACAACCATACAGAATGATTACAAGAGTAATCTACTGGATGATCTATTTGATACAAGAGCAATCTACTGGATGATACAAGAGTAATCTACTGGGTGCGTTTATATCATCCATAACAGGATGTTTAGTTTATCTGAGACAACCATACAGAATGATTGCAAGAGTAATCTACTGGGTGATCTGTTTGCTCTTTAACCCCTTCCCCCCACTTACCTGCAAGATTCTAAAGGTGCAATAACATGCTCGCCTTTCAGTGGGATGAGTGGAGCTGTAGCAATCTGCGAAAGGCACAGTAGAACGTTCTTTTCTGGACTCGAACTAGGCCGCTGGATCACTAAGCAGCCAACCTTACACCAACGCAATGAGGCATCAGATTTTTCGGTCTGCCAGATGCATCTCAGGAACTTACTAAGGATTTCTTGATTGCATCAGCTTCCCCCCGGGAACTCTACCAAAGGGAAGACAAGAGCAGTTAAGTTCACTTCCAGCTCACACGTTATCCTGACAGACTGTTCCACCGCCATCCCAGGGCTAATAAGAAAATAGGAATAGGAGTCAGCTGCCTGGCCCCTCATGTCACCATTTGTATGATCAAGGTTGATTCAAGACTGTTTAATGCCACTTCCCGTACACAAGTGTAAGGAGAATGAAATAATCGTTACTCAAGATTCAATGCAGCACAAAGTAAAAATACAAAAGATAAAGAACACGATGATAATAATAAAACACTCAATAAACATAAATAAACAAGATAGTTCTATACATAGATTGATTGTATGTCCATAAAGTGACACTAGGTTGTTCATAAGGTGACCAACAGGAAATAATAAAGTAGTGGTGGAGTTAGTGGGTGGAGGTGAGTGGCGCGTGGCCAAGTGGTTAAGGCGTTGGACTAGTGATCTGAAGGTCGTGAGTTCGAGCCTCAGCTGAGGCAACATGTTGTGTCCTTGAGCAAGGCACTTAACCACACATTGTTCCTGCACGTTTATAGCCCAGCGGCTATATATATATATATGTATACCTTATTACTTGGGGAGAGCAGCTGTTTCTGAATCTGGTGGATGTGTCATAGCCTCCTCAGCGGGACAGACAGTCCATGATCAGGGTGGGTGAAATCCTTCATGATATTGCTGGCCCATTTTCCAGCACCTTTCTGACTGTACATCCTTGATGGCGGGTAGGCTGGTGCCAGTGATCCGTCCCAGGCTTCGTTTCCTCATAGCCCTCAATTCCCTGATCTTCCAAAAACGTATCCTGCTTCTTTAAGTATCAAAATTAATTTAGTCACCGCAATCTGGAGTAGAGAATTCCAGCGATTCACCACACTCTGTAATAAGAGTATCCTGTCATAATCCAGAGTCCATTACTAAATGTGGTCATTGCAAAAACAACCCCAGATTCAAGAGAAAAGATTGCTTTTACCAGGAATAACTGGCAGATTTTAAATAAAAGAAAACTCGATGAGTTGTAAACTAGGTGTCAATTCATTGCAACTAAGATCAAGTATTATGCCCTGTGTTCTGTAAAGGTGGAATTAGTCAATAAACTGTGTAGTCCTGAAAACAACCACTGCTCAAACTCACTGTTTGCAGACCCACCTACCTGGATTTACTTCAATCTGAACGTAGGGGACAAAACAAGTGAGAATAGCCCATAACACAGACTGGGTTCCCAATTTGCCACTGCCAAACGCCTTTGTTATACATTGTTGATAGCAGACACACTTTAAAACTATGCAGATGCATGGGTGGGATATGTGAACATGGTAAGTGCTGGTGGGAGAATTAGAAACATTAATGGGTTTATGAAAGAGAAAATATGACGAGGAAATAAATGATTGAATGGGATTGAGTGAATTGCTCTGAGAGTATGGAAGGAGGAGGGGCACGGAGGGGGGGTGTGATAGGCAGGTGAGAAGACGTGGGGGGGGGGGGGTGATAGGCAGGTGAGAAGAGGAAAGAGGCCAGAGAGGAGAATAGAAGAAGAGCGGAGGGGGAGGGATTTTTTTTTTACAAGAAGGAGAAATCAGGTTGGAGGCTACCCATATAGAATATAAGGTTTTGCTCCTCCACCCTGAGGGTGGCCTCATTGTGACACAAGAGGAGGCCATGGACCAACATGTTGGAATAGGAATCGGAATCAAAGTGTTGGACTGACGGGAAGTTCCACTTTTGGCAGGTGGAGCAGAGGTGCCCAGCGAAGCAGTCCCCCAGTTTACGACGGGTCTCATCAACGTTGAGGAGGCTGCATTGGGAGCACAGTAGACAACCAGCAGATTCGCAGGAGAAGTGTTGCTTCACCTGGGGGATAATCAATATTATTTTTAAACAGTACTTGGTGTGTGTAAAGGAATTGTGGAAGTGTTGGGTGTAACATCAAAATTATGTGGTAACACAGAGAACTAGCCGGAGGCAAACGTGTCAGCCCTCTTCAAAAAGTGACAAGAGTTAGCCAGTTGTTCATACTTCCAGTGCTTGTTGGCTACCACACCATCAGATAAAGGATGGTGACCAAAGAAACAGCACCTCAGGAACCTTTGGCACAGCCAAGAAGGGCCAAAAGGCCTGTTTCTGTGCTGTAGTTTCTATGGTTTCTATGGTTTCTAAAAAGACGGTGAGACGGCTGAAATTGCAAAATGAGTTAAAAGCTAGTTTCTCAAGCTGGTGCAACGTGAGGGTATGAAGTATGGTGTGACGTTACACAGGGTCACTCCTACCGACTTTGTATAAAAATCGTCAGGAGTTGCAGCAGGCTGGGGTGGAACTGGAACTGTGATGGAGATGGTGGAGACTTGCAGGAGAAGGTTAATGGCCCAGCAGGACAGAAAAAGGTGGTGAATGGAAGTGACAGAGGCAAACACAGAAATGAGAATTGGGGAGCAAGTTATGTTTTAAAAAGGAAAGCTCTAAATGGAATAGAAAAGCCAAATAGTTATGGGGTATAATTTGTTTAATGCATTTGCACAGTCAGGGGAGGCCACTCTTCTTTTTGCTGTGTGTTCAGTCCGCTGTGTAGCATTTCGAGGATGTTCACTGAGGTCTGGAACTGCTGTCAGTGTCTCTTCAGGTTCTTCAAGGTTGCCCTGTGCATTAATTTCACATTTGAGACCGAGAAACAGGTTTCATTTTCTGAGCCAAAATAAGTGAGAGCTGACAGCTCTCAAATTATGGCTTGTTGGTGGCACCCAACCAAGAGAGATAGTTGTAATTAAACATCTAATTAAAAGGTTTTGAAGTGTAAATAAAATCTGTAGTGCATGAAAACCCTACCTTCTCACATGAGACACAAACCAAAGCAGAGCCCCTGGTTGGTTCCAATTCAATGTCCAGGCGTTTGATGGTGCACTGCAACACAAGAAGGATCAGTTATGTTGAAAAGATTCTGTGAACCTTTTAGGAGGTGCCCTGCTGTTTGTTCTTCCCTGTTCTGTTTTGTAGCTTCAAAACATTAAACCAATTCAAAGGAAGAGACAGGAGTCTGACATTTAAATCTAACTTTGTATTTACTTTATGCAAGGTGTGCACATTTCATATGGTAACATGACGACATATGTAATTCAAGTATTATACATATAACCCATAATGCATTATTTAACCATATAACCATGTAACAATTACAGCACGGAAACAGGCCATCTCAGCCCTTCTAGTCCGTGCCGAACTCTCACTCTCACCTAGTCCCACCAACCTGCACTCAGCCCATAACCCTCCATTCCTTTCCTGTCCATACAGCTGTCCAATTTAACTTTAAACGACAACATCGAACCTGCCTCAACCACTTCTGCTGGAAGCTCGTTCCACACAGCTACCACTCTCTGAGTAAAGAAGTTCCCCCTCATGTTACCCCTAAATTTTTGCCCTTTAATTCTCAACTCATGTCCTCTTGTTTGAATTTCCCCCACTCTCAATGGAAAAAGCCTATCCATGTCAACTCTATCTATCCCCCTCATAATTTTAAATACCTTTATCAAGTCCCCCCTCAACCTTCTACGTTCCAAAGAATAAAGACCCAACTTTAAAGGACCCAACTTTAAATTTAAAGGAACAAGAATGCTTAATCATCATATATATATATTTATACAAGATGACTCAAATACTACTAAAATATTAAATACACAAAACTTCTCCAACTTAGCTATAAACTCCAACTTAATAGAGAATGCACCTCAACTATAGCCACAGTACACTATATAATACAACTACTATATACAGACAACCACAGCATAGTACATTTTAAATTGTTCCATTGAGGCCTAACGATCTAATCGCTGTGCAGATTTCTCACTCTTGTAGAATAACATCTCTCCTGACAAGGCAGGTCACTCTGCCTGGCAGGTGAGACTTGTGGCTGTGGAAACAACCTCAGGTTCTGGAGTCTCATCTGCGGTGGGTGTAGGAATTGACTCTAAGACTGCAGGAAGTGGTTCTGACAGTGGTAGCCACCTTTTTTTCTTTTGCTTTGTGCATGTTGATCTTGGGAAGGTGCATTTAGTTCAATGGAGTATTCTTTATTAATCCTTCTATTGCCCCCTTTACGATCTGATCCCCCCTCTTAATTTCCTCATCCACAATATCATCTGCCAAATCCTCTGTTCTCGTATCTCCATTGACTCTTTTCTTTTTTGGCCTTCCATTCATTCAGCTGGGGTTTGGCCTTTGCATCTGCTTTTACAAGCAGTTTTTTGTCCACTTCAAGTTCATGCAATAACCTTAATGCACACAGAGTAGGTTCTGGTTCTTCATACTCACTCAAGCCGAATGCTTGGAACTTTCCTGGAGCTCCTTGAACTCTCTTCCAGCTTAAAACCAAGCCACATTTCACAAGTAACTGTTTGACGTCAGAAGCTTTCTTAGATGCATTACCTGCAAAAGCTATTGTAGTTGGATCACTGATTTCGTTACTTTTACAATTCCTCTGAGCCATATGGTCCTTCCTTGGTTCAATATGCTTCTCAACCAGGACAGAGGTTGACGCCAGCACCTGTTTATCCTCTGTTGGGCAATGGTTCCTGGTGTTCAGCATGGAGGCAGCTGTTACATCATCTACTACCTTTTTTAATTAGCTTTGAGTTGACATTACTGCAGGGGTTCTGGCATACAAATGGTGAATGGATCTCCAGTCAAGTTCTAGTTATCTCATCCAATCACGCCCCATAATGCTGGTCCTTCTTTTTCTGCCGCATACAAACTCAGTGTGGCTTGTTGGTTGTTGTATTTCACCGTTACAAATGTCATTCCCACAGGAGTTATCTCTTCTCCAGTATAAGTTCTGAGATGGATATCTGTAGGCTTCAGTTTAGTATCTTTGAAATGTCGTTCAAACTTCATTTTGCGGAATGACTGAAACAGCTGAGCCGGTGTCTTATTCCATTTTAATTAATTTGCTGTTCACTTCTGACATAAGCCATATTGCTTGTCTATTGTTAATTTTCCCATTGTAAATCTTAAGGTTACCTGGTCCTGTGTCATTCTCATCATGATCAGATTCTTCACCAGCAGCGTGCAGATTAGTGCTCTTTTTGAAACTGTAATGTGACTTTTTATCTTCTTCTCTGTGAAGTCCATTAATTTTTTTGGTCTACCCAACATGCTCTTTGTATGTGTCCTACTTGTTGCATTTTCTACAAGTTTTGCCTTTAAATCTGCAGTGGTCTGGTGTATTTGAGCCCCTGCCACAACAGTAATACAATTTGTTTAGCCAGGCCGGTTTCTGTTTGTACATCACAATTTTGTTCACTCTCACTTTTATTCCTGACTGCAAATCAGTTGCACCTCTGTCTGTTGTTTCCATAGATACAGCAAATTCAACTGCTCTTTTAAATGTAAGTTGTACTTCAGTTAGAAGCCTTTTTTGAATGCTTTCTTTTAAAATTCCACAAACTTTTCGATTACTTTTGAAAAAAGATCTTTTTGATTCCAGTTAGGAAATCTAAAGCACTCTGCAGTCAACAATGGTTTAATCAACAAGTGTTTGCATTACTTTCACAAAGCTCATTTCGGTTGGTTTGGTTGGAGCAGTTAAATTTCAAAGCAAACTGTATGCCTTTAAACCCAATGCGCTTAGCAAAATTGGTATTAGGTACTCATTAGTTATTTCATTTGCTTCAAAATATTGTTCAATTAGCTCACTATACATGAGCCAGTTGTCCCTTGTGGATCAAACGTGTCAATCTTTCCAATTTGTCAGCCATTTCTGCTCTTTTTTTTAATGATTATCACTCTTTATGAACCTCTGAATTCTTCCATTTTCTGATTTACCTTTTAAAAAACTAGATAGTGTCTTCCCTTCCAAATAACACGTAATGTGCTGCACATGCTGGACTGCATTCTTCGCTGGGCTTTTTTTCAGTTCAAATGTCTCGCTGCACTTCAACAGGTTGAGTGCTGTCTCGGGTTCGTTTTAAATATACCTTGTCGCCATTGTTATGTTTTGTAACCTCAAAACATTATAAGCTAATTCAAAGGAAGAGACGGGCGTCCAAAATGTGAGTCTAACTTTGTATTTACTTTAAGCAAGGAGCACACATATCACATGGTGTGCAATTAACATATTTGTATATAGAACCCATAAAGAATTACTTAAATGAACAAGAATGGTTAATCAGCCAAATATATATACAAGATTGTATGGGGTATGGGGTGTCAGGGAGGGGTAGCACCTCTGGTGGGGGAACACGTCGCGTCCTTTTCAGGGTGGTTAGTCCACCTTTGGTCCCCACCTGGCACTCAGCTCTCACCTGTGGCTCCCCGTAGCTGTTTGCATGCGACAGCGGCCACACCCCGGGCAACGGCTTCGACAAGCCGGCTAAACCAGGTGAGGGTAGCCGACGGTCTCAAACCCTCGGTGAGATAGGGAGTTGTCTATCCCAGCATGTGAAGACAGACTCCGGCGGATTGAGCGGACGAGACCAGCGGAAGGTCCAACGGTCAAGAAGGCGGTCTCTGCAAGCGTTGTGGAACGTGTAGAGCAGGACAAGACACAGAAGACATCCTGGTCATCCACTGCGCCTAGTCCCATCTCCAGCCGTCTCAACTCTGTCTTGCCACTGGATCCAGATGGGAATTGGGAAGAGAGAGTGAGGCTGACGCTGCGCAACTCTCCCTCACTTAAATCCAAATCACGCGCTAGTCTCGACACCATCATTATGGTGTCAAGGTCCTCTTCGACGTCAATGATGGACAAACAACATATACAAGATTACTCAAATATTACTGAAATATTAAATACACAACAGTCTCTCACTTCAGAATATGAGGAGACCTTCAGAGCTTGACAGCATGCAGCCAATGAAGTTGTTAGCAGTTGACTGTAGCCGCTGGAAATAATAATGGAACTCAATAAAATAAGTAAAGCTTTAACAAAATAACCCAATTCTGTCATATTTCTGCAGCTAATCAGAAAAGATTTAAGTTTGTATTCTACATTAATTTACCTTCAGCGTGTAATATTAAACATAAATAACGTTAACAGGCTGAATGAGCACATAGCCATCCTTGCCAGATTCCCTGATGGATGCACTTTTACTTATTTCTGGATGCTGATTTTTAATTTCCATTCCACCTGGTTTTCATAGGGTTTATTTGTTTGTCTGTTATTAGAACCTCAGAAAAATCACATTTATGTTTATTTATTTATTTGCTTCGCGATACAGCGCAGAATGGGCACTTCCGACCCTTGGAGCCACACTGGCCGGCAACCCCCAATAAACCCAATTTAACCCTAATCTAACCACGGGACGATTTACAATGACCAGTTAACCTACCCAGAACGTCGTTGGACTGTGGGAGGAAACCGGAGCACTTGGGGAAAACCCACACATTCCACAGGGAGGATGTACAGAGACTCATTACAGAATGGTGCTGGGCTTGAACTCCAAACACCAGCACACCCCCAGCTGTAACAGCGTCTCGCTAACCCTGTGGTGCCAACGTATCTATGTATCTATGTGGTATGTGCTCATGCTTCCAAAAAGTGTTGGTTCAAGTTGCATTCCAAAGGCCTGGACACACAAAACCAGCCCATCACACCAGTATAGGATTGAGGAAGATAGATACTTTATTGATCCCAAAGCAAATTACATTGTCACATGTACACAGATGTACAAATATACAAATTTTAGAAGAGAAGTCAGAAAGAATACAACATAAGTTACCTCAAACAGTCTTTCAGGAGGGGGCTAACACTTCCCCAGCTATAGGTTGGCTCATTATAGAGCCTAAGGCCGAGGGTAAGAATGACCTCATATAGAGCTCTTTGGAGCGGTGCACTTGTCTTAGTCTGTGACTAAAAGTGCTCCTCTGTTCAGCCAAGGTGGCATGCAGAGGGTGAGAGACATTGTGCAGAATTGCCAGGATATTCTGTTGGGTCCTTCGTTCCATCACAGCCACCAGTGTGTCCACGTTGACTCCTATAACAGAGCCAGCCTTTCTAATCAGTTTATTGAGCCTGTTGGCATCACCCGTGTTGGTGCCATTGCCCCAGCACACCACCAAATAGAAGATTGTACTGGTGACAACAGACTGGTAGAACATGTGAAGGAGAGGCCGGTATACTCCAAAGATTGTCAGAGTCGCTGCTTTATCTTGATGAGGTAGGGATGGAACAACGAGCCAGGTGAAGATGGAAGATCTCATAATGCTCTTGCCAAGGAAAAGAGGGGAGGCATTCAGACTATTGGAGATATTCCTCTTCCCCCCACTGTTTCTGCAACTTAAAAAACATTTTCTATTTGACCACGGAGTTTTTCAACCTGCACTCAAATCTTTTTCTCTTTCCGATGATGCTATCTGACCTGTTGAGTGATTCCAGCATTTTCTGAGTAATCCCATTTATCAATTCTGCTTTTGTAATCAGCACACAGGAGGAAGGTTGGAGGTTTGGCTGAGTGGTGTAATAACAACAACCTCTCACTCACTGTCAATAAGTCCAAGGAAATCATTGCAGGCTTCAGGAGAGGGGAACCAGAGGTCCTTGAGCCAGTCCTCATTGGAGGATCGGAGATGGAGAGGCTCAATAACTTTAAATTCCTGGGTGTCACTGCCTCAGTGGACCCATCATATTATTGTGAAGCAAGCACGACAGTGCTTCTACTCCCTTGGGAGTCTGTGGAGATTCAACATGTCATCAAAAGCCTTGGCAAACTTCTATAGACACTTCCCAGATTCTTAATCTGTTCAGAATCTCCATTGAAGCTGGGATCTGATGTGGCAGAGAGATTGAGATCCCTTCAGTACCAGAATGCAAGGATGGGCATGATGACATCTGTCATTTAGTACTTTTGAGTTCTTCAGAGATCCCTATACATTGAGGTCAGGCTTTTAATGCATCAGCTGAGTGCCAGTAGTTTCCACTATTGAACGTAGAAGTTGAGGAGTTTCATTTTCCTCTGTGATGTGCACTGTTTGGATCCTTCTCTGGCTCAGCCAGCAGAAAGCAGTGATCTGATCCACCGTCAAGTCATTGAAAACTATTCTTGGTGCATCGAACCCCAGAAAATTTTAAGTTGGTGCCGCATGAGATAGAAAGAGTTTTCTTTGTCACCTGTACAGCGAAACACAGTCTGAGGATTGTGCTGGGGAACAACGCGCAAGTGTCGCCACAGTTCTGGCGTCGTTGCACTAACCCTAACCGTATGCCTTTGGAACATTACGGGACACCGGAGCCGCTGGAGGAAACTCTTGCAGTCGCAGGGACAATGTATAAACTTCTCACAGTCACAGAGACAATGTATAAACTCCTTGCAGGCAGCATTGCAAATCGACCACATTTGGAATTTTGTGTTTAGTTCTGGTTGCCTCATCTTAGGAAAGATGTAGACGCTTTAGAGAGGGTGCAGAGGAGATTTACCAGGACACTGCCTGGACTAGAGAGCGTATCGTATGAAGATAGGTTGAGTGAGCTCGGGCTTTTCTCTTTGGAGCAAAGGAGGATGAGAGATGTATGAGTTAGAGATACATAAAAAGATAGGAGGCATTGATAGAGTGAACAGCCAGCACCTTTTTTTTCCCAGCGCTTTTCCTCAGAGCATATTGTGATTTATGATTATGATTATGAGGACACGCAGTCCTCTTTTATTGTCATTTAGTAATGCATGCATTAAAAAATGATACAATGTTCCTCCAGTGTGATATCACAGAAACACAAGACAGACCAAGACTGAACAACTAACAAAAGCCACATAATTGTAACAGTGCAAGCAATACCATAATTTGATAGAAGAACAGACCATGGGCATGGTAAAAGAAGTCCCAAAGTCTCTCGAAAGTCCCAATATCTCACGCAGACGGTAGGAGGAAGAAAACTCTCCCTACTATGAGCTTCCAGCACCGCAAACTTGCCGATGCAGCATCCTGGAAGTACCTGACCACAGTCCGACTCTCAGTCTGTCCAAAAACTTTGAGCCTCCGACCAGCCCTCCAGCACCGAGCACCATCTCTGCCGAGCACTTCGACCCCAGCCCCAGCCGCCAGCAGCAGGCAAAGCCGAGGATTTGGGGCCTTCCCCTCCGGAGATTCTCGATCACACAGTAGCAGCGGCAGCGAACCGGGCATTTCAGAAGTTTCTCCAGATGTTCCTCCATGTTTCTCACGTCCACCTCCATCAAATCAGGATTGTGTATTTTAAGGTGATTGGAGGAAAGTCAGAGGAAAGAGGTAATTTCTTTACTCAGAGAGTTGTGGGTGTGTGGATCACCCTGCCAGGGATGGTAGGAGAGGCAGGTACATTAAGGGTATTTAAGAAACTCTTAGATAGTCACGTGGATGATAAAAATGGAGGGCTATGTTGGAGGGAATGTTTAGTTTGATCTTACAGTAGGTTTAATGGTCAGCTCAACATCACAGGGTGAAAGGCCTGTAAAGTGCTGTAATATTCTCTGTTCTAAGTTTGATGTTCTAAATTTGATGCAAATTTATGGGAGAAAATTATGTTTAAGCCACATTGTAGCTGAAAAATCCTCCATATGTTCCACAGTGACAGAAAGCTGCTATTTATATACTGTGGTTTTACAGTGAGAGAACCGAGCTGTAACATACTCCTTTGATTAGGAAATTTAACAAGTTTCTTGATAGATTGAGACAGATTATTTGATGCAATCCCGTTACTATGCAGCCAAGAAGCCTAGCATCCTCAATAACATACATGGCACATCTTTGCAAATGATTAAAGAGGCGTCCAGCAGCCACTGGTGTTACATGAGTGTGTATAACATTGGTTTAGTGGAGCAGCACCTGGTTGAGCTCTCTGGAAAATGTCTGGTTCTATTCATGCATTAAACGAAGTGCAGGGAATATTTTACGCCATGGAAAAATAAGCCAGTGAAGTTAATGCCGACCATCAGGCGTCCTTCTAGGTCCTCCTGGAGTTATTTGGAAAATATTTTGAAAGTTCAAAGTTCACATATGAATGAAAAAGAAAATCTGATGGATAGTAAAACTGACAGTTTCACAACCATCCTACTTACAGTACAAGACAGACTCCTGCTCCACTTCACAACATTGCATGATCAAATGGAAAATAGAGAAGAGTGAACGTCCTACTGTAAGATCGTGTGCGAAATTCAGACCCTGCCAGACAGGGATCTCATTCCCTCCCAAGCATGGACCTCAACCCCTGCCAAACCTGCACACCAAATGCTACCAATCCCTACAAGTAATTCTCCTCAACTCAAAGTTCAAGGTAATTTTATTATCAAGGTACATAAATGTCACCATGTACAACCCTGAGATTCATTTTCTCAATGAATCTATAAAATCATAGCATAACAGAATCAATGAAAGACCGCCCAACTGAGGCGTTCAACCAGAATGCAGAAGACAACAAACTTTGCAAGTACAAAAAGAAGAAATAACAATAATTATAAATAAGCAATAAAGGTCTAGAACATGAGATGAAGAGTCCTTGAAAGTGAGTCTATTGGCTGTGGGAACATCTCAGTGATGGGGTAAGTGAAGTTGAGTGAAGTTATCCCCTTTGGTTGAGGGATAATATCTGTTCCTGAACCTGGTTCTCAAAACATGGATCTGACCCCCTGCTAATGAATTCTTGACGTCAAAGCAGCTCAGATTTCTTCAAGTTGAACTGTGTATTGTGATTCCTTTGCCCTCTTTGAACTTTAAGGTTTAATTATCTGGGATGAATTGTAGTAAAAAAAACAAGACATCGTGAATTTCAGCTCTACATGTAGCCTCTCAGTCTTCCATGGAGTCAAGAGGAAGAATACCTTGTTCTCTAACATTTTGTACAACTTTTGTTCCTCTGTTCAATTGGAACCTTTTCAACTAGACAATGAGAAAGGTTTTTATATCGTAATTGACATTGATTTGAACTCAGATTTAAGCAGCAAAAATATTACATTATATTGTTAGACAAATTATTTAGGTGATTCAAAGCCCTTAGAAATTAAGTTATAATATTCTGAAACAGGAACTGAAGTGGAATGTCAAATAGTAATAGAAGAATTATATAGCAATAAACGTGGCCATTTGGCCCATCAAACTTGTGCTCAATTCCTGGAAAAAAATCCACTTTGTATTATTCACCTGCTTTTCTCATTGTTATCATCAAGGAGGAAGTACAGGAGCCTGAAGACACACATTCAATGTTTCAGAAAAAGTTTTTTCCCTTCTCTCATCTGACTTCTGATTGGTCAATGAACCCATGAACCCTACCTCTCTTTTTGCACTAAAAGTGTATGCGCCTGTAGACCTGTGGAGTGGTATCAGGTTTGGCCGGTGTCCTGTCAAAGACAACTTTCTCTGTTGCAGGTGTCACGTTGCTGTTGGTGACATGATCATCACTGAGATGTAGGTCTGGTGACTGTACCATGTCTGCTTTGTTGGATGCAGTCGACTCAGGTGTGTCCTTCAGCTGTGCATCCCGTATCTGGTCCACATGACGTCTCCATGTCTGATCTCCAACGTACACTGTGTACATCAGTGGTCCGATTCTTGTAACTATCCTATCGAGTGTCCTCTTGTCTTTTCAGTAATCACACAGTAGGACTTCCTGTCCAATCTTGAAGCTCCTTGCTGCCTCACTTGGCAACTGGCCAAATTGTTTATTCTGCACTTCCCTCCATAAATCTGGTTTCAGGAGGTCTATGCAAGATCTCAGATTCCTGCTCGTGAACAACGTTGCAGATGTTTGATTTGTCGTCACATGAACAGAGTTCAGATATACAAAAAGGAAGTTGTCCACCTTGTCGTTGTCCATTGCTTTAATGAACTTCTTGAAAGTTTGGATAAACCTTTCAGCTAACCTATTCATTGTTGGGCGGCGAGGAGCTGACTTGAAATGTTTGATGCCATTTTTCTTCATGAGTAGTCTGAACTCTTCTGATGTGTATTGTGGTCTGTTGTCACTCACAATTTGTCTGGGTAACCCATCTACGGAGAAGGTAGCAGAAACGGTCTTTTCTGATGTGGTTGCATTCTGACCTCTGGCCACTTTGAATCAGCATCCACAGCAATCAGAAACATGGAGTTCATGAATGGCCCAGCAAAGTCAATATGTACTCTTTGCCATGGTGAAGACAGCGACTCCCATGGGTGTAAAGGTGGCCCTGGAGGTACATTTTGAACTTTGTGACATCCCGAACAGATTTTGGTCAAGTCTTCAATCTGCTTATCTATTCCCAGCCACCACATGTACCGTAGCTCCGAGAAAGACTCTTCATCTTGACTGTACCCAGGTGTCCTTCATGAAGATTCTCAAACACTCCGGCGCGCAGTTTAGAGGAAACCACAACACAAGATCCACACATCAGCATCTCATTGAGAATTGTAGAAACATGGGATTACCATGAGATGACCATCCTTTCATGGTGATTTCATAGACTTTTGACAATGTTGGGTCATTCCTTGTTCCTCTTTGCATTTCAAAATTTGTTACCAGCGACAGGTCCACCAATGCTGTGTGGAACACCTCTGCTGGGTCATGGGATGAAGACTTGTCTTCTTCAGTTGTCAGTAGTGGAAGACGTGACAAACTCTCAGCATTGCTGTTTTGTTTGGTACCAATGATTCCATAAGTGTGGGCTCCACAGAAAAGTTCCCAGCCTTATAGCCGAGTAGCAGACATCAGTGGGATTCCCTTCCTGGGATTGAAGATGGACACAAGGGACTGGCTGTCTGTCACTAGTACAAACTTTTGTCCATAGAGGTAGTGGTGGAACTTCTTTACTCCCCAGACTAGACTAAGGGCCTCTCACTTGATCTATGCGTAGTTGCGTTCTGCGCTCGTCAATGATCTTGAAGCAAACACAATCAGACATTCAGATCCATCTTTCATAGTGTGTGACAAAACAGCTCCAATGCCATAAGGAGACACATTGCACACAAGTCAGATGGGCAGGGATTGGTCATAATGGGTGAGCAGTTCATCGGATATTTGTTTTGGTTCTCTTTATTTCCTTAAGTGCTCTTTCACATCTTTCTGACCATTCCCACTTTGCTCCTGTCTACAACAGTGCATTCAATGGGTGCAGCTCTGTAGCAATGTTTGGGAGAAACCTGTGGTAGTAGTTTACAAGGCCCAAGTATGACCTGAGTTGTGTCACATTTTCCAGTTTGGGTGTCTGCAGCACTGCTTCAATCTTCTCTTGTGACTTATGCCAGCCATTCCTATCAATGACCTGTCCTCGATATGAGATTTCATTCTGAAAAACTTACATTTCTCTCCTTTGCGCGCAGACTATACTCACCCAGTTTGGTAAGCATATTACCAAGGCTGTGGAGGTGCTCTTCATCATTCTTGCCAGTCGCAATGATGTCATCAAGGTAACACTGTGTTCTTGGGATATCTTGGAGCACTTGGTGCATTGCACTTTGCCAAGTTGCTGGAGCTGATGGGATGCCAAAGACAAGACAGTTATACTGGAACAGTTCCTTGTGAGTGTTGATTGTGAGGAACTTCTTGCTTAACTCCTCAATCTCCATTTGCAGATAAGCTTGTGACAAGCCAATCTTTGAAAAGATACAAAAACGTCTCCTATTCATGGCACAGGGGATCTGCACAAAATGCAGCACTGAGTTGATGCTCGCTTTGAAGTACCCACGTATACGAATTGCTCTGGCCTTCCTTTTCTTGATCACCAGGACAATGAGTACGGCCCAGTTGCTCCCCTCATGCTTGGAGAGAATGCCAGTGCCTCCAAGCCTCCAAGCCTCCAAGCTCTGAGGTCCAGCATCCACTTTAGGACATGGTGCGTAAGGCACTGGATGCACTTTTTGGAAGCTTGGTGTTGCTGCTTCACTCAATTCAATTCTAACGTTCATGCCTTTGAGTTTACTAATGCCCTTCTCAAACACCTTCTCATTAGCATTAAGCAGCTGTGAGTCTCTGGTTGGTGCTGCCATTTGGTCTGCAGTTGCCTGTTGATAACACATTGAGAGCTTTGATTGAGTGCCCGTCCAGTTGGATTTTTCTCAACCATTCACATCCAAAAAGTGCTGGTCCTCCACTTTTCAATGCATAAAGCTCTAACTGCTCTGTTTTGCCTCCGTACTTCATGTCTGGAATCACATATAGGCCAGACCTTGTAAGGATGATAGGATTCCTCCCCTAAAGGAAATTAGTGAACCAGAGCAACACACACAAAATGCTGGAGGAACTCAGCAGTCCATGCAGCATCTATGGAAAAGAGTGCAGTCGACATTTCGGGCTGAAATCCTTCAGTCAGCCCTGCCTGGCCGGCTGAGTTCCCCCAGCATTTTGTGTGTGTTGCTCAGATTTTCAGCATCTACAGATTTTCTCTAGTTTGTGATAGGATAACCCTTTTGTTACTCTTCCCTGCCATCTCCTTCTCTAATTCCACAGCTCCAAACCTGGGTGCTATTCTTTCCCATATTCTACAATTCATTTCTATTTCAAGTGCAAGCTCGAGTTCAACTTCATTGTCATCTGACTTTACATAAATACAAACAAATGAAGCATCACTCCTCTGGACCATGGTACACCCACAAAACAGCGTTTAAAACAAAGTATTACCATAAATACATTTATAAAATATGATTCAAAATGCATGTACTGCACAGCGCAGGTAAACAGTAAACAGTGAACAGCTCACGGTCCTAGGGATGAGACCTAGATGGTGGCAGGGTATTCGTTAGTCTCACAGCCTGAGGGAGGAAGTCTGGTTTTAATGCTTCTGTACCTCCTTCCTGATAGTGGGTGAAAGAGATTGTGGGATGGGTGGTAGGCATCCTCAACAAAGCTTTGGGCCTTTTGTCTATAATGCACCCAGTAAAGTTCATAAGTAGGGGGAGGGAGACCCCAGTGAACTTCTCGGCAGCTTTTACTATTCCTAGGACAGATTTAGCTGCAAAGAATGGCCAGCTCCTGCTCCAGCCACAATTCCCCTCCCATATTGTGCACAGTGTGAACGGATATGAAATGTGCAGCCTCAGACTAATTTTTGTTGAAGAACAAACTCAGCTGCAAAGACAAGGGATGAGTTTAAGGTCCCACTCACTTTCAAGGGCTCTTGATCGCATGTTTTTGAAATTTATTGCTTATTTATTTATTTATTATGGTTATTGTTTCTTTTTTTTCTTCTTTATTGTACTTGCACAATTTGTTGTCTTTCGCACACTAGATGTCCGCCCTGTTCGTGTCTTCTTTCATTGATTCTATAATGGTTATAGGATTTATTGAGTATGCCCACAAGAAAATGAAACTCAGAGTTGTATATGGCAACATATAAGTACTTTGATATTAAACGTACTTTGAACTTTGAAAAAATAATGGAAAATGATTGAGCAGTGGCTGTAGTTTCTGATTCTCAGTGAGATCCTAAAACACATTCGGGTCTTGAACATCGCTCTGCATGATACCATTCTTGGCTTGGTTACCTTGGGCAACTGTGGGAGAAAGAGGATACAATAAATCTGAAAACCTATTAAGTTACCGGTGTGGTGTTAGTAGACTGAACAAAGGCATTTTCAGGATGCAGTTTGGCAGCCAAGACTAGTGCACTTATAGGAAGTTTACATGTTGGGGATTTGGAAGGAAGGAAGGAAAAGCTCTCAAATATTCTAATAAAGTCAAATGGAAAAGTGAATTCTTTCTTATGCAATGCAGGAATCTTGCAACAACATTTTTTTTGGATCTACAGAGAATTTGCCCAGCAATCTGGATGGAAGCATAAGCTCCAAAACACGTAGCAGAATTGTTTTATTCAATCTCTGACTTTATATCAAAGTTTAGCTGAATGATCTGAGGAAGAGGTGAGCCACTGCACTGGTCTGATTGTGTGCACGTTCCTGCAAAGGCTTCTAAAGATACTGTATCTAGAAAAATCAAGTGGAGGTAAATCATACTAACATAAAGAGAAAAGACATACCATTATCTATACAGAATGTTTATACAGAAGATCTGATTTCAGAGAATGTATATGTAGAGTATATCTTCTACATTCCAAAGACTTAGGCTGAGGGTTAGTACATTGTGGCAGCAACACTTAACAGGCTGCCCCCAGCACAATCCTTGCTGATATGATTTGACGCAAATATATATTTCACTGTGTGTTTCAACGTACTGTACGCGTATCAGATAGAGCCAGACTTTAATCCCCTTGTGGATGGATGCCTTTCTCATTATCCCCTTTTGATTGTTAATTTTTTCTGTTCTTTAATTTTCAAATAACGTTTCTTGAATGTAAGGAGTAAGACAGAATGGTTTTCTCAGAGTTGCTAATTTTTAAGATTTTTATTTTATAAAATATTTGTAGAGGGAATAAGTTTCTAAGTTTCTCTTTTTTCAATTTAGCTTACTACTCCAAGTATAAAACAGTGCATTTGAATGCAATTACGATCTTAGAATATCATTCCATGCACTAACCTAGGACGCCACTTAAAGCAGTCTGATTCCATTGAGAGAAAACCTTGGATTCAAAAGCAAATTATTAGTTGCTTGATTCCTGGAATGTGACTTTATTTTCTTCATTGTTGATGGTTCTATCGTTGTGCTCCCTCCCAGATCATCATGATTGTAAAATATGTTTTCTCTATGAGACTCCGATTCTGTCTCCGTGAATTAACCTACAGGTGAAGGTTTCTTCCTATCTTAACTACAGTTTAAAACCATTCAGAAGTCAACCTGCTCAATGCTTGCAATTGTTCTTTCTCATTTATTTTAAACTGCAGTTTAACTTTAACCCAATCACCACCATTTCTGTTCAGTTAAGTTAAAATCGAGCCCCCTCTCAAAAAAAAATTAGATGAAATCAGCCTTAAGGTAGATAAGTCAGGTAATAATGTTATGGAAATTCTGTCTTGAAGTCATTAACTTCCTCTGTCGGTTGGTTTTATGACCAAGATGTTAATCTGTTCAGAGTAACTGAGGTAAAAATATATATTCCAAGCTAAATTGTTGATAATTTTTCAAGAGACATTTTGTTCCTAACTCTGATGAAATCACAAAAATCGCAATCTTTTTGTTTTTTTTTCAGTGTGGATCACCCTGCTGTATATGGCCAGTATTTACTCATTATAAATTTGCCATCTCTCTGTTCCTCTTGGTCCAATCTGAACACAGGTGAATTATTTTCACTAAATTTTGCTTAATTTCTAGGCCATTGGTATGCTTATTTGCAACCGTGTACAGTTCAGAACAAGATGGAGATGGTGGGCTAATTCCTTCCCTAACTTCATCTAAGGCACAGGCTGTTTCTGAAATGTTGTGATTGTTTCTATTACTATTGCTACACCAAGCACATTTCCCTCTGTTCCCTGACAAGGTTGAAATTGTTTCAAACCCCTGTTGAGGCATAAGTGACTGCCTGGACCTACCCATCACTTGCCAGCACTTTCCCCACCCCATCCCCTCATCTTTTTATACTGGCTGTCTTCCCTTTGCTTTATCTATCCAAATGAAGGGCCTTGGCCCAAAACATCAACCATCTATTTTCCTCTACAGATGCTGCCTGACCCACTGATTTCCTGCAGCAGTTTGTTTTACTCCAGTTCCCTGTTGCAATTTCTTTGGGGAATGCACTTACAACTTTACTTCATGACTTCAGAATACGGTGAATCGTACTGTACATTTGTCCAGAAACAATCAAACTAAAACAAATTCCGCACGTGTCAGTGGATCCAAAACTCCACTCAGCAAAGCAAGTTGGTTGGTCATTTATAACTTTGGCTGTATCTGAGAATTTCCACCCACAACTTGACAGCTTCATTCACCTACAGACCTGCTGTGTCACAACCACGATTAATCAATGTGGAAAGTCCGGCAGATATGAAAGGTAGTATTTCAGAAAGGCAGATTCTTCCTTTCTGTTTAATTGTTCAATGACCATTTCACCTGTTACTGCCACGTTCCACTGTTAGACCAGGTATTCACTTCCCTTGGATTATAATTGTTTTGTATTTGATGAAGCTATTAAAGAATTCATAATTTTATTGCATATAGTTGAGAATAGTTAAGTAACTTTCAATCCTGCATTCAGAGTTTTGCCTTTAAAGGAGGCTAAGTTAATATTACAGCTAATCTCTGTTGTATCACCATCACACTTTTGGTCTTGGCTTCTTTAAACGTAATGCTGAAGCTTCTATCCAATACTAATTCTTCAGTCTCACTTTCATCAGCATATCCGGTAGTTATCAAGTAGAAGCATTTTCCACGGGCATTCACATCAGAGGAGGTAAGCTATTGCTGCAGGGGTCAGAGCTGTCAAATGGGTAAGGGAGGGAAAGAGCACAGAGAATTACTGGCTGAAAAATGCCCTTATTTCCTTTCTGGGCCACAAGTTTACCTCAACCACGAACAGTGCAAGATTGATTGTTACAAAAGTGGGCTGTTTCATCTTGCATATAGCAGCAGTCTTGTTTCTGTGAGCATGCAGTTTCTCTAACCATACGGTATGTTCTAATTACACTATCGGACAGAAAGGAACCAGCTGTAATTTTATCTGTGAGGCCTTGTCATGTGCAAGTTGGTTGCTGCAGTTCTCTACTACACATCAGTGGCTGCACTTCAAGAGCATTTCGGCGCTCTAAAATGATTTCTGATGGCCTGAGGTTCTGAAGGATATTATGATCAATCCAAGTTATTTCTTCGTTGCTCCCTTAGTTTTAACCACTTCCCATCCATGCCTTTAAGCATTTTCTGGCATTTAGATGAGAGAAACCTCAACCAATTGTTTAGCTTTTCATGCCTAACAACCAGAAACAGCTGTAGAATATTCCCTTTTTGTCTTCTCTATTTAACATTACAAGCTTTCCTTCTGCAAAGCCATGTCATGAGCTACTAGAGCACCCATCGGCCATTTTGGCAGAGATGCCCACCCCCATTTCTTCCAGGTACTTCATTTCTAGCCACAATCTACAGACAGTAAGAATAATGCATGCAGCAACTTCCTTAAAATTATCCCCAGCCCATAATTACAATTTTACAGTTTAAACATTTCTAAATGAGAATGAGAGATATATACAAATTTAAGACTTCCTCCCTAATGCCCTTCTCCATTTTGAGGGCAAAGGATGTGCATGCAGTTTCAAGAAACATTTCAGACCGTCACAATTTATTATCTGGTGTCAATTGTATAAATAGTATGACTTGCCCATAGGAACCAGCTGAGTGAAATTAGGAATCTTGGTCTGAGAGAGGTCAGGAAATTATAAGCCGGTGAGCCTGACATCAGTAGTGGGAAAATGATTGGAAGGTAGTCGATGGGACTGGATATATGAGGATTTGGATAGACAGGGATCGATTAAGGAGAGTCAGCATGGCTTCGTACGTAGTAGGGTGTGTCTAACCAATCTTGTAGAGTTTTTTGAGGAAATTACCAGAAATGTTGATGAAGGCAAGGCAGTGGATGTTGTCTACAGGGACTTTAGCAAGGAATTTGATAAGGTCCTGCATTGGTGAGGCCTAATTTGGAGTATTTTGTGCACTTTTGGTCACCTACCTACAAGAAAGAAGTAAAGAAGGTTGAAAGAGTACAGAGAAAATTTACAAGGGTGTTGTTCTGGAGGACTTGAGTTATATGGAAAGATTGAATAGGTTAGGACTTTATTCCTTGGAATAGAGAAATGATAGAGGTATACACAATTATGCGGCATACAGATAGGATAAGTGCAAGCAGACATTCTCCGCTGAGATTGGGTGGGAATACAACTAAATGTCATGGATTAAGGGTAAAAGGTGAAATGTTTAAGGGGAAGATGACGGTAAACTTCTTCACTCAGAGGGTCAGTGTGGAATGAGAGGTGCATGTGAGCTCGATTTCAACATTTAAGGGATGTTTGGATAGGTACATGGATGGTAGGGCTGTGGAGGTCGACGGGAGTAGGCAGCTTAAATGGCTTGGCATAGGCTAGATGGGCCAAAGGGCCTGTTTCTGTGCTCTACTTTTCTATGAGTCCATGACTCTAGGAGAGGATTCTGAGATTGATTTACCTGTTCCAACAGTGAATATCTGGGGTCGATTTACCTGTTCCAACAGTGGATATCTGAGATTGATTTACCTATCCTGGGAGTGGATACCTGAGGTTGGTTTGCCTATCCCGATAGTGGATTCAGAGGATTTTGTGGAGCCCACAGATCCTTTACTTATTGGTTTTGGTCCATGGCATAAAAATGATTGGGAACTCATGGATTAGATGCTGGTTTTACCATCAAATCATTTGCTCAAACACACAGGTCAGCTTTTAAAGCATGTACTTGTACCTTAAGGCAGACCTTGACTGATTGTTCCTAATGGACTCCACTAGAAAGTTACAATATGATCTACAAGGGCTGGACTTTCCCAGGTGGGTGAGCCAATGATGCAATAGCAAGGTGAAATAGCACAGTCGATTGGGGATAATTATCTGATTGACGTAATTAAACAATCTGTTACTCAGATGCTTTGATATTGGGTTAAAAAGGAATGTCGTCAGAGGAAAGGGATGGGGAGGAATGATCGGTAAAAGTAGAAGTTGCATAGGGGAAGAATGTAACAGGATGTTTGTTTACAAACGGGTGGTCTCATGTTCTGTCTGGCTTACAGCCCGGTGTTTTTGTTTGGCAAAATAATTTGACCCACATATTTGCTATCGCCACCATTGTTCTTTAATTTATGGAAGATCAGTAGAGAACCATGTTATGCTGTCCTGGTATTCCATATGAAACTGTGGTCTATGTGCCCTTTAGCTGCAAAGGGAAACTCCTATGTTATAGGTGATGGACTGATCCTACCATAAGATACTGAGTCACATCTTGTAACTTTGTACAGTTCAGTGGAAGACAACTGACAGCAGTTACTTATCTCCATTTCCATAGGATCAATTGTGGTCAACTGTAGAGACAACTTTAGCAAATACCTACTGGTGACAAAGACAGGATCTCCGGATGTGCTGTCCTGCAGAAAGTAACACTGAGTGAGCCTGGTCAACCAACAACCAAGCGTTTCTGCTGCATTGTTCTGTGTTTAATTGATAAATTAACATGCCAGACCCTTAAAAATAAACGCTGCAAGTCCCCTCAACTGATGGGAAATTCAAGACCTTTCTTTTCCAAAACGTAGTGTTATTCAATCAAACCGAGCATCTAAGTTTCAGCACTGTTTAAATTATTTTCCTTTATTAACAAGACAGATTGTGAGGAAATTCAAAACACAAAAATGGGTTTGATTTAAGTTTTTTTTTGTTTGCAGGGTGTCTGGGGTGGAAGAGAATAGGTTACAAAATCTTACAAAGTCCTGATAACCAAGTTTTCATTACATGAAGGAAACATATAATAGAATTGTTCTGTATAGCAGCACAATTTATTCAACAATTTATGAAACACTCTAGACAAACAAATTAAGAGATTTATAACCTCATACCTCACACGCCACCGTTTCAAAATATGGTTCAGGAACACATTCACAAATATTCCTCTGTGCATCACTTCCACAAGAAAATACAATGACCTTTACACAGATACTGCCAGTCTGACCTTATCCTGTCCCTGAAACCTCAAGTTTAAAAAAATCTAAAAGCAAAGTCTTCATCTCCTATCACTCACAGCAGAAAAACCAGGTCAGCAGATAAATAGCTTGCACAGGTCTATTTAAAGTTCCCATTTAATTACACATAAATAAATATACACATGTGGAACACTATTTGCTTGCTCTGCCGAGGTTGTTGCCCCAAGCTTGTGCTTTATTAATCTCTTGCCATATTAATGTTCCCAAAATTCTGGATCAATTGTCCCAAGATAGTTCAATGTGCGTGCCATTGATTGAGACGAGCCTGGGTTCAGGCCTTATTCGATCTCGATAAAACCAGGCTAACTCTTTACTCCTTTCTTGCCTCAATTAGAAAGTTGTCACTGCACAGCCACCTCAACACAATCCTCCTGATGATTATTTTATTTGTCCTTTGTTATTAATTGCACGTTGAATGACTGTTTAATCTCTTTGAT
Source organism: Mobula birostris (assembly GCF_030028105.1). Lineage (NCBI taxonomy): Eukaryota > Metazoa > Chordata > Chondrichthyes > Myliobatiformes > Myliobatidae > Mobula > Mobula birostris. The sequence goes on from NC_092399.1 coordinate 13,818,452, forward strand.
AATTAGAACAGTTTGGTCCGTGCCATCTGTCCCCGGTTATTTTCGATGTTTGGCCTCTTTGTCTGTGCTTTTAGTCCCAGATTCCCCCGAGGGATGGCTGTTGGATGAGCTCAGGAACATCTTATCCAGCCCCTTTATAGCCTCCACCAGGTAATTCTGGAAGGCAGTTAATGCAGCGATGATGGCAGGACTGCCAAAGCCATGTGTGATCAGGCTGAAGTGAGTCAAGCAGCTCTGGACTCCAGCTTCAAGGATTGCTGAGGGGCGGCTGTTTCCGAGTGGAGATCGGTCCTGAGCTAATAAATCTGTGAACTCTTTACAGATCTGCCTAGAAAAGGAAGGAAATGGAAACAGTAAGTTTCAGCGGTCAGTCATTTTTCGAATGAACAGAGTCTACAATTGTAAGAAGAACCTTCGAGCATTTTGAATATTTCCTTAGGCTATTTTAAATCATCTATATACGGTGTATAACGATATATTAGTACCCGTATAACCACACTTTGCTCTACAATGTTACCTCACAGGATTAGCCTGGACTAATGATTCCCAGACATGAACTCAAATCATACCACAGCAGCCTGGGAATCTGAATTCCAGACATTAAATACAATTATTTTGAAGCTCCAGACCCGATGAAAGGTCTCAGCTCAACATGTCAACCACTTATTCCTTCCTCTGGATGCTGCCTGACCTGCTGAGCTCCTCCAGCATTTTGTGTGTGTTGTATAATATGAAGCTGTTGTATTAGTAATGGTGACCTTGAGACTACTGGGGGGAAACAAAACATCTGATTTATAGACATTCCTCAAAGAGGATTTGTCAGCCTTATCCAGTCCAGCCTCGATGTGCCTCCGAGCCCATGCCACCACTGAGGTAATCAACAGCAATCAGTGAATTCATTGTCCATCAACAACAAATTAGCACCAGAGTGGACTTCTCTTTCACCAATGGACCCAGTGAGGCCAAACATCCTTTTCTCTAACTTTCATGGTATGCGAATTCCTGGCATATTGAGCAGGGAGAAAAATTCAAATCATGTGGCTTTGTTCGCATATCTGCTTTCTTAAGAAGCTCACAGTTCCCAGCATTGAAAGAAGTTTGTAACTGTCGATAAAATTGAGATATCTCACATCCCTTGCCATTTTCCACGAAGTACCGCTGACGATCTCTACCAGATACAAGAGCCAACAGCTTCATAGGCCTCTTTTTATGTCTAGGGTTACGCAGAAGGATTCAAGACTGCACAGTTGCTGTTTCTCACAACTGTGATCACATCAATAACTGACACAGGTATTCAGGCTGTGGAGCACCTGTAAGGCCTAGGTCATAATCTATCCCTCCCCACAATTAAATCCATTCGTAGTTCCAACCACTCACAATCCAGCCCATTTAAGAAAGCTGATTTCGGAAGTCTTAGCCATCAGTGAAACAGATATTTGTAAAAAGCACAACAGTTGACCTATGGCTATGATGTATACATCAACTCCGTGACTCCTTGGTCGTGGGCCACAGGACATTCGTTTATAAAGCGGACAAGATTTAACAGAAATAAGGAAAATCATTTAAAACTGCAGACGATGCGAAAATTGGGCGGTGTTGTTAGAAAGGTAATCGGTTTGGTAAGTTAGGCAGAGCTGGTCATTTCGGCTAAGAAATTGCAGAGAGAATCTAATCCTGATAAGTGAGAGGTAAGGTGAAACATATACCATGTATGATGGTACCATAATGAGTGTTGAGGAACAAGAGAATATTGCAGAAGTTCAAAAAGACCCTGAAGGTGGCAGCATAGGTAGATAGGATACTGAAAAGGCTATGCAGGATGCTAGTCTTCATTTATCTGGGGCACAGAATACAAATGCAGGGAGGTTTTGGCAAGGCCATAGCTGGAATATTGAGTACATTTCGGGTCACAGCATCACAGCAAGGATATAACTGCAAGTTGAAGGTGGAGAGGAAATTTCACTACGATGTTGCCTTGGATGAAATGTTCAAGAACAGTTACTGTCCCCTCAACCATCAGGCTCTTGAATGAAAGGAATAACTACACTCAACTTCACTTGTCCCATCACTGAAGTGTTCCCACAACTAATGATCTCACTTTCAAAGACTCTTTATCTCACTATCTCATGTTCTCGTTATTTATTGCTATTTATTTACATTTGCATTTGCACGGTTTGCTCTCTCCTGCACTCTGGTTGATCTTTCAAAGATCCTGTTATAGTTACTATTCTATAGATTTGCTGAGTATGCCCACAGGAAAATGAATCTCACTTGCTGTATAGGGGGGCATATATGTACATTGATAATAAATTTACTTCGAACTTTTGAACTTTGAGGGTTGGATAGGATAGGTTTGTTTTCCTTGGAGTGGAGGAGGCTAGGGAAGAACCTGATAGGGATATACAAAATGCATAGACAATGTATTTACTGCCTGGTACACATGGTGACTAAGCCTCTATTGGCCTGTTGGCAGACAGATCAAAGATACGCCAAACTCTGGCAGAAGTTTACCAGTGGCTAGAAGTCAGTCGGAGTGGATATGGACCAGTCCATCACAGGTAAAGTTTCCTCCCCACCATTGAGCACATTGACACGAAACGTTGTCACAGGAAAGCAACATTCATCATCAGGGACGTCCACCACCCAGGATTTGTGAGAGTAAGAGTTCAGCACGGACTAGAAGGGCCAAGATGGCCTGTTTCCATGCTGTAATTGTTATATGGTTCTTTATATGGTTAAATCTTTATCCCTCAAATGATCTTAAGATCAGAGGGTTTCGGAATAAAGTGAGGATAAAAGCATACAGGGGACCTGAGGAAGAATTTCTTTCTCTCAGAGGCTAAGTGAAGTCTGGGCAAACTGGCTGGGAAGATGGTGAAGGAAGGGACTTTTACTGTATTTAACAAGCACCTTAATCTGCACTGCATAGTAAAGTTATGGAGCAAGTGCTGGTAAGTGAGATAGGTAGGCATTGACATGGTGGATCAAAATGCCTATTATTGTGGCTGTATGACTTTACATTAAATGACTGTTCTAAGCTTCTTAAATCTTCTTTTGCTTTTAGATTTTTAATGATATACAAGGAACCTGAAATGAGCCACCAGCCTTATGAGGTCCCGTTTATTATTTCTGTAACGCCTTTCTTTCTAAAATTCTAAAATTCCAGTAATAATTCTGGTGATATCGTGCCCAGTTGAAAGAAAATATCGATATAAGAAATATCGAGGTTGAAAAAGTAATTGGCCAGATTTGCCTGCGTTTGCATTTACTGCACTGGCAATTGAAGGCTAGTGACAGAGAGAACAGCCATCAGGACCGTCACAGAGGCTGCTGAGCGAGCCTCCAGGTGGCTGTGGATCAAGAGGTGTGGCCCGTGGACCAACGCTGGTGGGACACAAGCCGGGGCCTGGTCAGCCCTGGCTGGGTCACATGGCCGAGAGCGTCTGATGTTGAAAGACCCAAAACATCCGATGACCCCAGGTAACATCACCGATGACATGTCTGAGTGCAACTTGGGATGCATCTCAGCAGCCCAGTACATCCCTACAGAAAGACTTTCCATGCAGATTAACTACCCTGGAGCCGATCGTGCAGTGGATGAGGAACTCTGTCAACTGCTTTGTTCCTGCTTACAAGATAAAAAACAAAGTCCTTCATTCCAAGGATGGAAATCACAACTTAATCTCAATTTTCCTTGACAGCATCAATCTATTTGGACAAGCAAGTCTTAAGTCTGACTGGGTAGCCAAAACTAGACATGGGTCGAGATCGCGCGGCAAGCAAACAATAGGAGTTTCAGCTCATCGAGGAGACAGATCAGAGGGGGATGGGTTGGGTTGCTCGAGCATACAGCTGAGCAAGGCCCCAGGCCTGGAAACAGCTGCCAGCTTGGTGCCCCGGAGGTGCTGTGTGCACTTGTGTCACACGGAAAAATAATGAAAACTTGCAGGGAGCAAATCAAAGCAAGCAGAAGAAAATGCCCAGAACGAAATATGGGAAAGCTTCGTGTGGATCTGAACAGAAGCTGTGTTTTTCTTGTAAAGTGCGGAGATGATCTGAACAACCCCGTCTTTAAATGAGTCTTTATCCTGCTCACAATACCCATAGGATCTGGAAACAAAATGTGAAATAATTATAGGCTACATACTATAACAGATACAAATGTCTGGCTGTGAGTTACCAGGCAGTGATTCAATTAAGAAGTCCTGATGTCACCATAAACCACGAGAGTAACATGGCTCATGAACCTCAGAAGATTCAATGGGTACATTATAATTAACACCAAACAATTGAAATACAATACTGTATACAATTATTTCCAATTTGACCTTTGCAGGTACTGCTGTAGTCTCACTGAGCACAGGGTACAGGCGGACTGACATTGATTGGGAAGGGATGAAAGTGGGAAGGACTGAAGATTTGAAAGCTGCAGAGGTATGTGATGCTGCACTGTTTGACTGCACAGCAGCAGGTTGTCGGGGACACAGAGCATACTAAAATACAGACCATGAGGTATTAATGTACGATGGTTTACTACACTTTGCAGAGGTGCTCATTGACCTCACATGAGGGTCATGGGTAATATGAGATCCAAATCTGCCCATGAATCAAAAATAAAGGTTAGAAGCTGGAAATATACAACAGGTCGTCAATGACTTGTTCTGAAAGTCCTGCTCTTCTCTCTACGGATACCATCTGACCTGCTACATATTTCTAGCGTTCTCTGTTTTCACTTTAGATGATAGCATCTGCAGGTTTTGTTTTTGCTTCTTGACTGCAGCCTACAACCTTCAAGCCTCTGTTCATACCGGGAGGGATGTTCATAGGCATACACTGGAGTCATTTAGAAACAGTTCTCCTGAGTGACAGCCACTACTTACAAATTCAGAGCATCCTGACTGGTATGGGGACTGTACTTCCCTCAATCGCAGGACTCTGCAGAGAGTGGTGCGGACAGCCCAGAGCACCTGTAGATGTGAACTTCCCACTATTCAGGACATTTACAGAGACAGGTGCGTAAAAATGGTCCGAAAGATCATTGGGGACCCGAGTCACCCCAACCACCAACTGTTCCAGCTGCTACCATCCGGGAACCGGTACCGCAGCTTAAAAGCCAGGACCAACAGGCACCGGGACAGCTTCTTCCACCAGGCCATCAGACTGATTAATTCATGCAGATGCTATATTGACTGTCCTGTTGTACATACTATTTATTACAAATTACTATGATTGCTCATTGCATAATTAGATGGAGATGTAACATAAAGATTCTTACTCCTCGTGTATGTGAAGGATATAAGAAATAAAGTCAATTCAGTTTGTGCCTTCCACTCGTGAGTCCAGATGATCAGAATCTGAGAACTCAGCAGGAATTGAATCATCTTATTATTCTTCATTTGCATTCCTTGGTACAGCAAGAGAACTACAGTAACTAATACACCATATGCAAATATACTTTAAGCATGCAAAGTTTAATTGTTAAGTAAACAAAGCCTTAGGCCAGTCAGCTAGTTAATTAGTGTCGGGTCAGTAATTCAGAAAACCAATACAAGACAGAGTTGTACGATTTATAAATGACCATCCTCTATCTGTTACCCTCTCTCTGCAGATCTCTTTAATATCAAAACCAAAAATCTAAATACGATTTTGATTTTTAAAAAAACACAAAACAAAGTTTCTTGACTTTTTACAAAAGTATTTGGAAAGAACATAGTCCGCAAAATTATGCCATTTAATATTTGTACTGACAAAATAAATATTTCTTTTGATTCATGATTTCAATTGAAGCTCAGGTGGTATCCTCAATAATTGCACACTCTGAATTAAAAATGAAGCTGCTAAAATTCATTCTCCAACAACATTCAGAAGAAACAAAGAAAACCGACTGCCGGATAAGGGAAGGCACACTTTCACATGCACCAAGAAAATCATATTAATGTTCGGAAATTCTCCGCATGGGAATCATGGGAATTCCAGACACGGATGCAGTTGGTTAACTCTGTTCGGCTTATAGGCAGAGGCTGAAGTCCCAGCCTTAAACCTGGAACTCTAAAGCACAAAACACTACTCATAGAGTTAACCTTGAGCATGCAATTGAGAAATATGGAATTTTTAAAATGTTTATAAAGCAGCAGAAATCTTAAGTCTACAGCCATGTAGCCTAAGCACGTTAACTAATGGCTGCTTCATGCACTGAGAGGATTCTATTTTACTATTTTTTTGTTAGTATCTACGGACATAACATTTAAATCTGGTTCTTTCATATATTATATATCACCGCATACCATGTATTGCTTAATGCAAATTAGTTTAAGTATTGCTTTACCATATACCAGGTAGAGAAGAGTGTCTTGGTCATTCAGAATATTGAGCTCTGGGTTAAAAGCAAGGGGATTCCATCATGATCTCTCACTGCATAAATTTGCAACCTTACTCTAGTCACTTAATTAAATTTCTTCCACGTAGGAGAGATGAGGGGTGGATAGAAGCTGCCCAGAAGACAGTGCATTGAAATAAAAGGAATGAATTCAGAGTGGAGTACAATGCAGAAACCTGATTTTCTGGTACATTTAGCAATACTGAGTGGGAAGAATTTGTAGCTGCTTTTGCTTCACTTATTTATTGTTATTTTTCTTTCTAAGATCTTTATAATTTTCAGCAGATCAATCACTCGCTTACCTCAGATCAGTGAGTGATCAATCTACTGGAAATTATAAAGTTGTCAGAAGGAAAATAACACTCGGGAAGTCGCTTGTGATTCCCACTTCCAGCCAGTCTTTCTGAATCCAACTCAATCACATGGATAGTTAACATGTCAGATGGAGTCTAAATGCTCTCGGCTCCATCAAAACCAGTAGTGGATCCCTAGGCTAAACTGCAGTACTCACCATTGCCTGGAGTGGCAGCTTCATTTTCAATGGTTGCATTAAACAACCTAGAAAGATTCACAGGGGAAAACATCACACTCCAGTGAAAGCCTAATATTGTCATTTCTTGCCTACTGCCTCTTACTAGCAGAGCTGTCAAATTGATGGTGACAGTAACAGGGATTCAACGCAATACCAACTGTATGAAATATTACAAAGGTTATTCTTTCAAGAAAATTTAATGATATCACAGTGTTAAGCCCTGTGGGTTCAAGGTTGTTGGCAGGTGTGCAAATTCCAGTTTAAACAAAATATACCCTGATGGCAATACTCGAAAAACATTACATCATGACCTATTAATTAACACCAGACAGGGAAATTTGCCAGTTATTTCCCCATAAGCACATGCACATCAGATACTGCATTGACGTATCAACAGGACAAAACATCGCTAACCTAGAGCTAATCCTGTAGGCAAATAAAAACACACCAGGGGCTAAATGAAAAAGCCCCTGGAAGTTCACAAGGGAATTCACGGTGTGTGATACACCCTTGCTCATTCAGTGCCATGCAGGCAGTACGCTAATACCGGATTCAGTGCTGCCCCTAAGCAACATCTTCCGGAAACACAGAAACATGAGCACTGATGACATCCGCCTTACCACTCCATCGTCCCTAAATCACCTATCGTACACCCTTCCTGAAATAATGAAGGGCCTGACACTATCATTCCCAAACCGACCACTTCATCCTTCCTGGTAACCTTCTGAGCCTGAACGACTCTGCGCAACCTTGGCCTCATACTTAACCCCCAATGACGCTTAGAGCACGCTATTTCTGAGTCTCACAGGCAATTATTTCCACCTATCGCATAGAATCATAGAGCAATACAGCAGGAAAGCAGGAAAGCAGGCCCTTCAGCCCTACACATCCATGCTGACCACAGTGCCCGCCAAGTTAGAATATTTTCTCCACGTTTGGCCCATATCCCTCTAAACCCCACCTATCAATGTACTTATCCATAAATGCTTTAAGTGTTGTTGTCGCACCCACCTCAACCACTTTTTATGGCAGCTCATTCCACTTATGCATCATCCTTTGCATGAAGAAGTTGCCACTCAAGTCCCTTTTAAAGTTTTCACCTCTCACCATAAGCCTATGGCCTCTAGATTCTAGTTTCCCTTCCCTGGGAAAAAGACTGAGTGTGTTCACCCTGTCTATACCCCTCATGATTTTATACACCCCTACATTATATGATTACTCCTCAACCTCCTACAATCCAAGGGTTAAAATCCTACCCTGCTCCACCTTATAACTCAAGCCCTCGAGTCCCAGCAGAATTCCCATAGATTTTCTCTGTACCCTTTTCAATTCAATGATTTTTTTTCTAGGATGGCCAAAAACTGTACACAATACTCCAAGTGCAGCCTCACCAATGTCGTGTACAATGGCAGCATAACGTCTAAACTCCTATATGTAGTGTATTTAAAAGTTCAGTAATTATATTGTTTGATCAAGCATTTTTTGTTGTTCACATAATTCATTTCGACTTATCGGTAAAAGTACTTGAATGGCATACGTCATTACTTCACCACAACAAACGTGAGCGCCTCACGAAAGTAAAATGAAATAGCATGTTTTCCTAGGCTCCCATGTTTTTCTTTCAATTAATTTCTGAAGTTACAAAACACAACAGTGGTGACTAGTAAGTTTTAAAGCAAACCCAAGACAACTACTAGCTTGTCGAAGCGCGGCAAAGGGAGAGAGATGGTTGAGATAAAAAAAAGGCAGAAAACAGACAAAATTCATGGATTCATAAACAGTGAGTACTGGATCATAATAATAATAAATAAATAAAACAGAAAAGGCTGGCTACATCAGAAAGATAGATGTGTTCAATTGCACAATGGATAACTGACTGATGTATACTGAACAAATTGAGCAGTATTTTGAAGCAAATGAAATACCGTGAGAAACAAGTGCCAGTCTTGCTGAGTGACCCTGGTGGAAAAGAGTACAGTTTGCTTAGATGTTTAACTGCTCTAACAAAACCAGCTAAAATGAGCTTTGTTCTTATTATGAAAGTAATTCAAGAACATTTAGAACTGAAACCATTGTTAATCACAGAACACGTTCGGTTTCATAAGTGGAATCAAAAGGAAGTGGAGTCCATTTCAGCTTGTGGCTAAATTGAAGAAATTGTCTGAGCATTGTCAGTTCAGTTATGGAATTAATGATGCACTGAAAGATCATTTCAATTGTAGAATCTTACAAGAAAACATTCAAAAACAACTCCTCACTGAAGCACAACTCAGGTTTAAAAGAGCAGAGAAATCAATGTATCAATGAAAACCGGAGACAGAAACGCAATTGAGTTGCAGTCAGGAATGAAAGTGAATGTTTACAAAATTGCAAAGTCTAAACAGAACAAATTGTGTTATGGTTGTGACAGGGGCTCACATACATCAAGCCAATGCAGGTTTAAAGACGAAATTTGCAGAAAGTGGAACAAAGTAGGACAAACACAAACAAATGGACTACAGAGGCAAAAGCAAAAGATAAAATGTCAAGTTGTAGTTTCAAAAAGAGCACTAATCTGCATGCTGTTGATGAAAAATCTGATAACAATGAGGGTGACACAGGACTGAGCAGCCTTAATATTTACCATGTGAAAACTGACAAGAGACAAGCAATATGGCTTACACTAGAAGTGAAAGGCAAATTAAAATGGACTTTGACACCTGTCTGTTTCAGTCGTTCTACAAAGAGAACTTGAACAACATTTCAAAAATACTGAACTGAAGCCTGCAGGTATCCAACTACAAACTTATAATGGAGAAGGGATAACTCCTGTGGGAATGACATACATAACAATGAAATACAACAACTAACAAGCCACATTGAGCTCGTATTTGTAAAAAAAAAAACAGGAAGTCCAGCATTGTGGGTCCATGATTGGCTGAGACAACTACAAATTGATTGGTGATCCATCCACCATTTGTATGCCACAGAGTCAACTGAAAGCAACTTAAGAAAGGTACTGGATGATGCCACAGTAGTGTTCAAGGATGGTATTGGAAAACTCAAACATATTCAAGAGTAAAATCAAAATGCCACCACCTAAGTTTTACAAAGTCCATCCAGTTCCTTATACCATCTGGGATAAAGTAGCCAGTCACCAAGATCGCATGGAGGCTGAAGGAATTCTTTCCAAGGTTGAGTAGAGCTCATGGGCAATACCAATGGTCCCAGTAGCCAGGAGGACTGGGACTGTCAGGATTTGTGGTGATTTTAAGTTCACCATCAACCCAGTACTGCAAGTAGATCAACACCCTCTGCCTTACAAACCTTTCTTGGGGGGAGCACTTCAGCAAAATGCACTTAGCTAAGGCTTACCTACAGATGGAAATGAAAGATGGGTCTGAAGTGTTTCTCATCATACACGCTCATAAAGAGCTTTATCACTATAAATGGCCCATTTTTGGAGTGGCATCTGCACCTGCATACTGACCGAAAGCTAAGGACCAAGTGCTGCAAGACTGCCCAGGTACTCAGTGTTATCTGGATGACGTTATTGTTATCAGTAAGGATGTCAAGAAACATCTCCAAAATCTCAAGACAATGTTAAAAAGATTAGAAGAGTATGGGTTCAGAACACAATGCAACAAGTGTAAATTTTTTAAACCAAGCATCACTGTCTGTGGTCACACCATTGAGGCACAAGGTTTAGACAAGTGTGCTGAGAAAATTCAAGCAGTGGTGGATGCCCCAAGGCCAAAAGACATGTCACAGTTGCAGTCCTTTTTCAGATTTGGTTGTCACTATAACAGGTTCCTGACAAACCTGGCCACTGTGCTCCACCCCTTGAACTCATTACTACAGATCAGGATGAGATGGCCATGGACAGAACCATGTGAGGTGGCTTTCAAATAGGTAAAGGAAATGGTGACATCAGACAATGTACTCACACGTAATGATTCACATCATGTAATGAAGCTTGCCTGTGTTGCCTTGCCTTATAGTACAGGTACAAATCATGTCACATGCTATGAGTGATGGAAGTGAACGCCCCATAGGCTTTGCATCACATTCCCTTGCCGCTGCAGATAAAAATTGTGCACACATTGATAGAGAGGCTTTAGTTTGGGGTATAAATCATCTTGACCAGTACTTGTATGGGAGAGAGTTTACCTTCATTACTGATCATCAACCACGAGTGTCCATTTTCAGTCCATAGGAGGGTATTCCACTAACAACAGCAGCACGAATGCAAAGTTGGACTCTGTTTCTTGGAGGACATAATTACAAGGTCGAATTTAAGTGGACAACTAATCACGGAAATGCTGATGGATTGTCCTGTTTACCCTCGGAAGAAGAAATAACTGGAAGTTTACACTCCTCTTGACATATTTTCCCTAATGCAAATTGGAAGTCTCCCTATTACAGCAGAAATGATCCAAAGGGAAATGAGAAAAGACCCCACACTGTGTCAGGTCTACGTGGCCATAACAAATGGCTGGACTGTGCAGGAGAATTTTCAGTTCCCATATTTTTACCAGCACCCAGATGAACTTTCCCTAGACAAAGATTGCCTTATATGGGATTGAGAATTGTTGTACCATCCAAGCTGAGAACTAATACGTTGGAGGAGCTACAATCCTGTCATCCAGGCATGGTCAGAATGAAGGTGTTGACTTGAAGCTTTGCCTCGCGGCCTGGTATAGATCAGCAGATTCAGCACCTTGCCATGCACTGTTCATGATGCTAATACATCCCTGGGAATGGCTTGCATTGCCCTGGCAGAGGATTCATGTGGATTTTACCCGACCATTCATGGGCATAAATTTCTCGGTGGTAGTGGATGCAGCTACAATGTGGCATTTCAACGAAAACTTTGGCTAACTTCTATAGCTGCGTGGTGAAAAGTGCACTGACTGGCTGCATTCTGGCCTGGTATGGGAACACCAGTGTCTTTGAGTGGAAAATCCTACAAAAGGTAGTGAATTCAACCCAGTACATCACGGGTAAAGCCCTCCCAACTATTGAGCACATCAACATAAAACATTGCCATAGAAAAGCAGCATTCATCATCAAAGATCCTCACCACCCAGGCAATGCTCTTTTCTCACTGTTGCCATCAGGCAGAAAGTACAAGGGCCTTTGGACTCGTACCACCAGGTTCAAGAACAGTTACTACCCCTCAACCATCAGGCTCTTGAACAAAAGGGGACAGCTACACTCATTTAAGGACTCTGTTATATTGTTATTTCATGCTCATTATTTATTGCTATTTATTTATATCTGAATTTGCACAGTTTGTTTACAGTTTACAGTTCCTGACGTTTACAGTTAATGTTCTATAGATTTGCTAGGTATGCCCACAGAAAAAGAATCTCAGGGTTGTATGTGGTGACAAGTATGTACTCTGATAATAAATTTGACTTAATTTTTGAGAAGAGTTCACAATAGCCTCGATATATCAATGTTGCTGTGTTGACAAGCCTCTTCTCAAGGACTGGTATTCCTGAACACTTAGTCAGTGATAATGCTGCAGAGCAGTTTCAGTCATGCCTGAAAATGAATGGAATAAGAAATATTACATTTACAAACACACAGCTACAAATGGCTTGGTGGAAAGGTTTACCTAGAGCCTAAAGGACGCACGGCAAGTATTGTCAGCAGAACACACACTGACACCAAATCAGAAGCTCGCCAATTTCATCCTTGTATATCGCTACGCAGCATATTCCACAACCAACAATTCACCAGCTATGCCGTTCCTGAGTCATTCCTTGCGCTTGGATCTCTCAAACTCAATCTCAGGACAAGCCAATGAGACAAACTGAGGGGTCCTCAAACAAGGAAATCGATGTCTCACTCCTGGACAAACACTCCTGGTGAGGGACTACAGAGGTGATCAAAAGCGGGTACTTGGAAAGAACAAGGACAGAACTGGACCACTCTCCTCCAATGTGGAGATCGTTTCTCATGTCATCTGGAGACGACACGTTGATCAGTTGAAGAGAACAATACACTGCATATTTGAGTTGAGATGCATTCTATATTGAGTTGGAGTTCATAGCTAAGAGGGAAGGAGGGTAATCTATTTAATATTTCAGAAATATTTGAATAATATTGTAAATATATTGTTTGATTTAGCATTCTGTTTGTTTACATAATTTATTATGGATTATATGTAAAAGTACATGAATGGCATACATCATTACACCACCACATCATGTGAGCACCTCACCAAAGTAAACAAAGTAGATATGTTTTCACAGGCTCCTGTGCTTTTCGTTCAACTAATTTCATAACACTGTACTCACTGGATTGATAAAGACCAGTCTGCCAAAGGCCTTCTTTACCATCCTGTCTACCTATTACTCACTTTCCTCCTGAGTCCTCTGTTCCACACTACTCCCCAGGGCCCAGCCGTGCACACTTAAGTCCTACTCTGGTTTGACTTCCCAAAAAGGCAATCCTACACGCTGATCCAAATTAAATGTCATATGCAAGTCCTTGGCCCACATACCTGACTGGCCAAGATCTCTCTATAATTTTTGATAACCTTCTTTACTGTCTACAATAGCACCTATTTTAGTATCATGCACAAACTCTCTAACCATGCCTTGTAAATTGTCTGACTTTGTTCTTCCCCAGCTTAGCTGCCATTGAAACCTTCTTCCACAACTTTGATATCTTTAGTACATTCCAATTCTCTTTCTACCCTCCGCCATCCTAATGACTTCAAAAACTTGTTCATATCTTAAAACCTACCAAATCTAATTCAACATTCACAATATATTTTCTAACCAAAATCGAAGGGGGAGGAGGGAATGTCGACTCAGACCATTAATGGCCTGCGTCGGGCATTTTCATGCCTTACAAGGCGCAGATTGGAAGTCTGTGTGGGGCGCCACCCCTCGCACAGACTAGAGCAATGTGCGATTAAGTGCCCTGCTCAAGGGCACAAACACGCTGCTACAGCTGAGGCTCGAACTAGTGACCTTGAGGTAACTAGATGAATGCCTTAACCACTTGGCCACGTGCCCAACACAAACATCAGCTCCCATTTTAGCAACCTTTACATTTGTTCCTGTTTCCAAATCCCTTGTCCTTCTGATTTCCCAAGTTCTATTAACTTTAGATATCTACCTTTCTCCGTTTTCTGCCTCTTGTTCATCCACAAGTGTAATCACTCTGTTGTTGCTGTACATAGTTATAATTCCAAGCCCTAAGTTGTCATGTCTCAACCTCCCACCCTTTCCACCACTTTTTCCTGCTAATATAACATTCGAGAAACTTAGTTCTTGTACCAATCTTCGGTATCCACTCTAATATCTTCACATGATTCAAAGATTCAAAGCCCATTTATTATCAAAGAATATGTAAACTTTGCACCTTAAGGTTTGGCTGCTTACAGGTGGCCAGAAAGCAAGAAACTTAAATAACTCAATTTTAAGAAAAAAGACCAAAAACCACTATGCAGAGAAAGACAGCATTCCAAACCAGACTGGGTCCGCAGAGCAGTCAGAGTAGGCCCAAGCCTCGGTCCCAGTTCATCACACCAGCAGCGGGTCAAAAATGCACGGCAGTCTGATCAGTTTACAACCTCAGCGCCCCAGAGAAAGAGTGAACATTCACAGGAGAGGAAGTGAAATCAGCCCTACCCTCACCTCCAGTCTCAACACTTGGGCTTCCAGTCTATCTGTGCTGGCGCTTAAATTGTCCAAGCACTGGGTAGTGCCTCGCCCTAGGACCCAGACCCCAACACTTGGGCCACCCAGCCCAAAGCCTTTCTAAATCTCACCAAATCAACTCCGTGCTTGGTGCAATTCAACCTCACACCCGGGTTAGGTGAACAGGCATTGAAACTCTTCTACATCAACTCCTCTCCAATACACTCACTCCATCCTTGGCAGCGTTACCACCAACTCCGTCTGTGACCCCGGCTCGAACGCGTTGCACCTCGCTATGTTCCAGCACGATTCATCCCCCAAACCAGCCTCACCTCCAGCTGCCTCCTCACTGTCTGCAGCGATAGTTCACCACAATTTGCTTCAGAAAAGATGCTATAAGTGATGTTTTTAGTCAAATTTCTTGCCTTTCAATCTACCAAAAAGCTGTCACACCCCTTCAGTAGCACCACCTTAAACCAGAAGAGGCTTTGTCTTAAATATTTAGATGACAATGTTCTCATGAAATGAGTTGGGACATTTCACTGTTCAAGGCACAATGGAAATGGGAACTCATTGTCTGACTTGTAGCAGGGCTTATTGTTTCAATAGGGAACTATAGTGCAAGTCGTTGCCTACAATTAAAGACAACCTGTACAGTTTAGAGTCTGCCTTCACCTCTTGAAGCAGAGATATATGGTGCCTGCAGCAAGTGTTGGCAAAGGTTCTGCAATGGAAAATAGGCAAGTTTCTGGGTGTCAGGATCTCTGAGGACCTAACCTGGTCCCAACATCTCGACGCAGTTATAAAGAAGGCAAGACAGCGACGAAACTTCAGTAGGAATCTAAAGAGATTTGGTATATCAACAAATAGTCCCAAAAACTTCTATAGATGTACCATGGAGAGCATTCTGACAGGCTGCATCACTCTCTGGTATGCGGGGTGGGGGGGGGGGCGGCTACTGCACAGGACCGAAAGAAGCTGCAGAGGATTGTAAATTTTGTCAGCTCCATCATGGGTACTAGCTTAAAAAAAGTACCCAGGACATCTTCAAAGAGCGGTGTCTCAGAAAGGCAGAGTCCATTATTAAGGACCTCCAACACCCTTTTCTCACTGTTCCCATACTGGACAGCAATACAGCCAGTTAAAATGCTCTCCATGGTACTTCTGTAGAAATTTGCAAGTGTCTTTGGTGACATAACGAATCTCCTCAAACTCTAATGAAATATAGCCATAGTCATGCCTTCTTTGTAGCTGCATCAATATGTTGGGTCCAGGGTAGATCCTCAGAGATACTGACACCCAGGAACGTGAAATTGTTCGCTCTTTTTAGTTCTTATCCCTCTATGAGGACTGGTGCGTGTTTCTTCATCTTACCCTTTCCGAAGTCTACAATCAATCCTTAGGTTGTACTGACATTGAGTGCTTGGCTGTTGCTGCAACACCACTCAACTAGCTGATATATCTCACTCCTGTACACCCTCTCATCACCATCCCAAATTCTGCCAACAATAGTTGTGTCATCGGCAAATTTATAGATGGTGTTTGAACTGTGCTTATCCACACGGTTGTCAATGTAGAGAGAATAGGGCAGGGGGCTAAGCTTGTATCCTTGAGGTGCGTCAGTGTTGATCGTCAGTGAAGAGAAGATGTTATGTCCAATACGCACTAACTGTGATTTCCTGATGCTGCAGTTAAGGATCCAGTTGAAGAGCGAAGTACAGAGACCCAGGTTTTGGAGCTTGTTGATTAGTACCAAGGGCATGATGATGTTGTACGCTGAGCTGTAGTCAATAAACAGCAGCCTGACACAGGTATTGCTGTTGTCCAGTGACCCAAGGCTGAGTAGAGAGCCAGTGGGATTGCATCCACTGTAGACCTCTGGCACCCGCCTCAATGCTGAACTCACCCCGTGACGGTGGCCTGCATCCATCGGGCTCCTGGGACAGCTGCTGCATTGGATGATTGACGGTCTTTGCATGGGTCTTTTTTAACGGGTTCTATTGTGTTTCTTTTTTTGGTTGCCTGCAAGAGTATGAATCTCAAGGTTATATTGCTATGCGTACTTTGATAATAAATGCACTTAGAGCTTTGACCTATTGTGGCTGATTCTGGGCATGACCAATTTCTCAAAGCACTCCATCACAGTAGATGTGAGTACAACTGGGCAATAGTCATTGGGGCAGCTCGCCCTGTTCTTCTTGGGTACGATTGTCGCCCTTTTGAAGCAAATGAGAACAATAGTGAAAGATTGAAGAACAATCCCCCTTGTTGGTTGGCACAGGTTTTCAGCACCCTACCAGGTACACCGTTCACCTTCTTGAAATATGTTCTGAAGTCAGGCTCCATGATGGAGATCACAGGGTCACCAGTTGCTGCAGGGATTCGCACGGGTGTAGTTTTATTCTCCCTTTCAAAGCATGCATAAAAACATTGAGCTCACCTGAGAGTGAAGCATCACAGACATTCATGTTGTTAGGCTTTGCCTTGTAGGAAATAATGGCCTGCCAGAGCTGACATGTATTCAATTCTGATTCTAGCTTCAATTGGAATTGGGTTTTTTTTGTTCTTAAAATAGTTTTCCTTAGGTCATACCTGGACTTCTTGTATAGTACTGAATCACCAGTTGTTGTGTATTTAATATTTCAGTAGTAGTTGAGTAATATTTTAAATATATTGTTTCATTAAGCATTCTTTCTTGTTCACATAATTAATTACGGGTTAAATGTAAAAGTACATGAATGTCATACACCATTATGCCACTGTGTCATAAATGCACACCTCAGTAAAAGTAAGAATGAAGTAGATATGTTATTTATGTCTCTGTATTTCTCTTTTGATTAGTTTTATGTTTTGGAGTTACAAAACATAACAGTGGTGACAAGGAAATTTTAAATGAACCCGAGATGACTACCTACCTGTTGAAGTGCAGTGAAATGTTCAAGTTTTTAAAAAAGCACAGCATATTTTCTACAAAAGAGGAAAACTGCTGAGTAAAAAAAAATGCAGCACATGATTTCTTCAGAAAAGGAGAGAGATGGTTGAGTTAAAAAAGAGGCAGAAAATGGATGAAATTCATGGGTTCATTAACAGAGTTCTGAGTGATAATAATCATAAATTTTAAAAAAGGCAGAAACGGCTGGCTACACAGAAAGATAGATGTGTTCAATTGCACAATTGATAACTGGTTGATATATCCTAACTGAATAGAGCAAAGTGTTGAAGCAACTGAAATAGCCAGTGAAAAGCGAGTTCCAGTTTTGCTCAGTGCATTGGGTGGAAAGACATACAGTTTGCTTAGAAGTTTGACTGCTCCACCCTATCTAGCTGAAATGAGCTTTGCTGATATTATGAAAGTAATGCAGGAACATTTAGAACCAAAACTATTGCTGATCGCAGAACACTTTAGATTTCAATGTGGAATCAAAAGGAAGGGGTCCATTTCAGCATAGGTGGCTGAATTGAAGTGATTCTCCAAGCGTTGTCAGTTAATGGTGTACTGACAAATCATTTAGTTTGTGGAATCTTAGAAGAAAGCATTCAAAAACAGCTCCTAACTGAAGCACAACTCACATTTAAAAGAGCAGTTGAAATTGTTGTATCAATGGAAACCACAGACAAAGACACAATTGAGTTGCAGGCAAGAATGTAAGTGGTTGCGAACAAAATTACAGCATCTAAACAGAAATTGGCTTGGCCGAACAAACTGTGTTACTTTTGTGACAGGGGCTCACGTACACCAGATCAATGCAGGCTTAAAGGCGAAATAT
This sequence comes from Mobula birostris, assembly GCF_030028105.1. NCBI lineage: Eukaryota > Metazoa > Chordata > Chondrichthyes > Myliobatiformes > Myliobatidae > Mobula > Mobula birostris. The sequence continues at coordinate 13,836,767 of NC_092399.1, forward strand.
GCAAAAAATGCAACAACATAGGACAAGTGCAAAGAATATGTCAGGCAGACAAAATAAATGGACTGCACAGGAAGGAGCAAAAGACTAAATATCAAATTGCAGTTTCAAAAGGAGCACTAATCTGCATGTTGTTGAAGAAAAATCTGACGAGACTGAGTAACCTTGAGATTTACCACGTGAAAACTAACAAGAGACAAGTAATATGGCTTACACAAGAAGTAAAATGGCAAATTAATTAAAATGGGATTGGACATTGGCTCGGCTGTTTCAATCATTCCACTAAATGAGTTTGAGCAGCATTTCAAAGATACTGAACTGATGCCTGAAAATATCCAACAAAGAACTTATACTAGAGAAAAGGTAACTCCAGTGGGAATGACATTGTAATAGTGAAATACAGCATCCAACAAGCCACATTGGATTTGTATGTGGTAAAAGCAGCAGGCCCAGGATTCTGAGGCCGTGATTGGTTGATTGAAGATCCATCCACAATTTGCATGCACATCCCCCTACAATAGAGTCCGCTGAAAGCCATGGCAGTGTTAAGGATGGCATTCGAAAACTAAAACATATCAAGCATATAATAGTGTTAAATGAAGATGCCACACCCATGTTTTACAAAGCCCATCCAGTTCCTTATACCACCTGTGATAAAGCAGCCAGTGAGCTAGATCACATGGAGGCAGAAGGAATTCTTTCCAACACCAGTGGTCCCAGTAGCAAAAAAGAATAGGTCTGTTAGGATCTGTGGTCAAGGTCACCATCAACCCAGTATTGAAAGTAGATCAGTACCCTCTGCACAGGATAGAGGATATATTTGCAAACCTTTCTGTAAGGAAACACTTCAGCAAAGTGAACTTAACTGAGGCCTACCAACAGATGGAGATGGAAGAAGAGACCAAAGTATTTCTCACTATAAACACTCATTATCTCTATAATGAGTTTATTTTTGGAGTGGCATTTGCACTTGCGCTCTGCAGAAAGCTATGTACCAGGAGTTGCAAGGCTGTCCAGGCATTCAGTGTTACCTGGGTGACATCATTGTTACAGGTAAAAATGACAAGGAGCATCTCCAAAATCTCAAGACAGTGTTAACATTAGAAGATTCTGGTCTCAAAGCATGGCGCAACAAGTGTAAATTCTATAAATCAAGCATCACTTACTGCGGTCACACCATTGAAGCACAAGTTTACACAAGTCTGCTGAGAAAATTCAAGCAGCGGTGGATGCTCCAAGGCCAAATGACAAGTTACAGTTGTGTTCCTGTTTAGGGTTTGTCAATTACTATAACGGGTTCCTGCCAGGTCTGGTTACTGTGGTCCTCCCCTTGAACGCTTTATTACTGTTTGGGAAGAAATGGCAATGGACAAAGCAATGTGAGGTGGCTTTTGGAAAGGTACAGGAAATGGTGACGTCAGACACGGTACTCACACATTATAATCCATATCATCCAGTGAAGCTTGCCTGTGATGCCTTGCCTTATGGTATAGATGTAGTCATGTCACATGTTATGAATGATGGAAGTGAACGCCACATAGCCTTTTCATCACGTTCTCTTACCACTGCAGAGACAAATTATGCACAGATTGACAGAGAGGTCTTGATTCTGGTTTGGGGTCTAGTTCGTTTCAACCAGTACTTGCATGTGTGAGAGCCTACCCTCATTGCTGATCATCAGCCACTCGTGTCCATTTTCAATACACAGAAGGGTGTCCCACCAATAGTAGCATGCAGAGATGCTTTCTGTTTCTTGGAGGACACAACTAGAAGAATGCATTCAAGAGGACCACTAATCATGGAAGTGCTAATGGGTTGGCCCATTTACCCTTGGAAAAGGAAATATCTGAAAAATTCACACAAGAGAACACTCCTCTTGACATATTCTCCGTAATGTAACTCAAAGGTCTCCCTATTATGGTAGAGGGGATCCAAAGAGAAGCCAGAAAGGACCCCACACTGTCTCAGGTCTACATGGCAACTCAAAATGGATGGAATGTGCAGCAGAAATTCCAGTTCCCCCATTTTGACCAGCACCAGGATGAATTAGCCCTTGATGGAGGTTGCTTTATGTTCAGATTGAGAGTTGTTGTACCAACCAAGCTGAGGTCTAAAGTGTTGGAGGAGCTACTTGCAGTCACCTAGGCGTGGTCAAAATGAAAGCACTGGCTTGAAGGTTAATCTGGTGGTCTGGGATAGATCAGCAAATCCAGCTGCTTGCCATGCATCTCTCGGGATGCCAACACATCCCAAAGGATGCCAAGAGCAGCACCCCTCCACCCCTGGGAATGGCTTGCTTTGCCCTGGCAGAGGATTCATGTCGATTTTGCCAGACTATGGATGATAGTATTCAAGCCCTGTCACAACTGTCAAGCATCCTCTTTGATTCAGTTTTGGTCTGGAATTTCCACTTCACTCGTGAGGTGGCTAGGCACAGCTCAAATGCCGTCTATAAATTTGCTGACGACACGACTATCATTGGCAGAATTTCAAGCAGTAACAAGGGGGCGTATGGGAGTGAGATACATCAGCAAGCTGAGTGGTGTCACAGCAACAACCTTGCGCTCAACATCAGGAAGACCAAAACACTAATTGTGGACTTCAGAAAGGGTAAGATGGGGGAACACACGTCAGTCCTCATAGAGAGATCAGAAGCGGAAAGGGTCTGTAGTTTCAAGTTCCTGGGCGTCAATATCTCTGAGGATGTGTCCTGGGCCCAACATATTGATGCAGGAGATACGACAGTGGCTATATTTCATTGGGAGTTTAAGGAGATTTTGTATGTCACCAAAAACACTTGCATATCTTGACAGAAGTACCCTGGGGAGGATTCTAACTGGCTGCATCGCCATCTGGTATGCTAGGGTGTGGTGGTGGGGGGGGGGGGGGAAGCTACAGCACAGGATCAAAATAAGCCGCAGAGAGTTGTGAACTCAGTCAGTCTCATCATGAGCATCAGCCTCCATGGTATCCAGGACACCTTTAGGGAGAAATGCCTCAAAAAGTCAACTTCCATCACTAAGGACCCCCACCTCCCAGGACATGATGTGTTCACCTTGCTACCATCAGGAAGGAGGTACAGGTGCCTGAAGGCACACACTCAGGCAGAGAATCCTTCCCTCTGCCGCCCAATTTCTGAATGGACATTGAACCCAGGAACAACACCTCGCCACTTTTTATTTTTTTTTTTATTTTTGCACTACCTATTTAATATATATATTCATACTGTAATTCACAGTATTTTTCTCTATTATTATGTACTGCATTGTACTGCTGCCACAAAGACAAGAAATTTCACGACATGTGCCGGGGATATTAAACCTGATTCTGACTCTAATTCTGATTCTGATTCTGAGATGGACTTCCGGAGATCGTACCTAGGCCTCGTGTGACTTTCTTGGTCACCAGACTTGAATGCCTCTGAGCAGCAGATTTCAGATCTCACGGTTCATCCGGGTCTTCTGACTGGGGAAGACGCTCAGTGATTTAGTGGGGACATACTTGTCTACAGCTGTTTTAAGAAAGTCCATCACAACCATGGTGTATTCATTCAGATCCCTAGATGAGTCCTTAAACATGACCCAGTCCACTGACTCAAAGCAATCATGTAGCCGCTCATCTGCCTCCCGCAACCAGCTTGTTGTTGTCCCAATCTCTGAAGCTTTGCTCTTTAGCCTCTACCTGAATGCAGGGAAAGGACAGCCAAGGGATCCAATTTACCAAAATAAAGTCTTGGCATGGAATGGTAGGCATTCCTTATCTTAGTCTAACAGTGGTGTAGTATGTTGTTGGGATCTCAGGTGCTACAGGCTATACACTGATGGTAATTGGATAGGGTTTTCTTCAGACAAGCCTGGTTGAAGTCTCCAACTATGATTTGAAATACACCAGGATGGACTGTTCCTTGTTTGGAGACGGCATCATGCAGTATCGTGAGCACTTGATTCTAGCCGGCCGCTGGTGGTATGCAAAACTGTGGTCAGAATTTGATGGCATTTGACCATTAGGTGTTCCAAGTAGGGTGAACACGAGTTCGACAAAATCGCCACATCACAGCACCGAATGAGAGTTTGTCATAAAACACACACCTCCTCCTTTTCCCTTTTCCAAATCAGCAGTTCGATCCATTCTGTAAACCGAGAAGCTTTCAGGTCTGATCGCTAACTCTGGCATGCCTGGAAAAAGCCTTGCCTCAGTCAAACATAGAATACAACAGTCTCTCATTTCTCTCCAATACCTTAGATATCTTGCCCTCAGGTCCTCAATTTTGTTCTCCACTGACTGCACATTTGCCGAGAGATGCTGGGTAGAGGGTCCCTCTGTGTTTCAGCCTGGCTTGTAGTCCACCCCACCCCACCCCCCACCTCTTTTTTGGCCATGGAGATGGACCTTTGCCCTCTTAAAGGTGCAGGGTCTGCCTAGTCCACCGAGTCCATCAACTGATCGTGAGATATGAAGATCATCAAGTTGATTTAGGATTTGTCAGGATTTGCATATGACAGATCACTTAAAGACCGTCCGTTCTAATATGTTGGCCACCACACCAGAATGTTGGAGATGACGTCCTGATCTCTCACTCTATCTCACTTTATCTAGTCATTGTCCTTCCACATTCTCTACCTGCACTGCACTTTCTCTTTGCATAAAAGCCAAAGCTTATCACTTTATCTCAGTACATGTGACAATAATAAACCATTTATCAGCTTCATCGCTGCAGACTCTGTACTCAAGCCTGAAGGAATGTCTGTTAGGCACAGCTTCACTGGCAGCACAAGGAACCCGATGACTGAGTAGCATGCTGCCTTCGTGGTTGTAGACTAGAGTAAGCAAAGGGACCATGGAATGTCACAGCAGTCCAGCGATCTATTCTCCAATAGAATATTAGATCTCCTAAAGTAGCGCTACAAGTTAAAGGCAGAGGCTCCATAAAGTTACATTCTTTCAGAAAGTCATGGTTTGACTCTTACCCCGACCAATATATTGATACAGTGCTGTCTTTGCCACCCCCCTCACCACCCCACCCCAGAAGTGGTCGACAGGGAACTCGCCTGGGCTGCTGCAACTCAAGTCTAGAGGGGCTCCTTGACAGCGAGGCTTTCGAGGCCCAAAGCCTTTGCCCCCTCCCAGAGCAACAATAGACCTGAGGTCACTCTGCTTACCAGTATCTACAACAGGTAGACACTTGAAAGGGAGGCATAATGACAATGCTCAAAGGTAGTTGACCTTTGCACAGATATGACATGACTAGATTTATCATTTTGATTTATTATGTGATAGCTTTCATTTTTGTGTTGGCCAATTAAACAACATTGAGTCGTGGTAGCTTTTATTTTTGAGGATGGACAAGTACCATGACTGTGTAGTAGAAAACTGACTACAAAGTTTGCCACCCTACCCTACAGAGATCTGACATGGCAGAAGTGACTGGGGTCTATTCTATCACATTTGGTCTAGATTTAAGGTTTTCATCATATGCAAGTTGCCCGCATATGCAAGTACAAGCCCACGAGCCAAGACATCGACAGAGGGGCCTGGTCACCCAATATCCAAACTTGGATTACAGTCTATATCCCATACTTGAGGTTCAAATGCTGCCAGCAATGCAGACTGACAAAGAACATGCCCGCAGTGAGATAGTCAGGATTCACTGCCGATGGCCACAAGCAAAGATGGACAATGGAAGTCTCTTTCATCTCCAGTATATGGTTCCCACAAAACAATTATGTGTGTAGTCAGTGGTGGGGCTTAAGGAAAGCTGGATAGGTTGGAATAGGTCAGTCCCATTCAAGGCATGCTGTGGCAGGCTTCATCAGAGTGAGGGCCTGTGGACAGCAGGAAGTTATTGCGCGTAGCTGGACTCCACTTCTCATATCTATAGTTCTTTAAGCATTAGTACATAAAAAGCAAAGGAAACTTGGATGAAAAGAGAGAATCTAACAAAAGTAAGACTTAAAATTTCTGCATTTTAATCAAAATATTATTTGGAGGCAATGTTATTTAAAAGCAAGAAGAAAATTACCACATATTCTTTTCTAATCTTTTGTCATTAATTCAAGAGGTTATGGGAGAGAGTGCCAGCTTTTTTTTTAATTGTTAATTTTAGCTCTGTGTTATTCATTTATATTACTGCTCTTAAGCCATTCAAAGAGAGTTTTACACATTTGACTTTTGGCACTTTACAAATTAATGTATTCTATATCTGGTCTACTGAAACTGCATGTCCAGATTGCAAGGTGACCTTTACCAGCCAGAACTGTGCTGGCCTTACATACCTCATTTAAGCATGTACCAGAACCAGAGATCTGAAAACAGCTCTTCAATGCTTTGAGCAGTAAACTGCAGATTTCACAAGATTATTTTGAATGAATGTAAAAGCCGTAAGTTACCGCAGTAAGATCCTATCAAGACCTTTGATTCTGACCACAGCGTTCTTGGATACAATTCCGACCAAATCTGAAATCTAATGTTGCTCATCCGAAAATAATACTTAACAAGAATGAACAGTGCAAGAAGATCTTGCTTTTCCATAAGTTTGCCTTGGGAAAAGTCAATTTTAGATGTCTAGAAGACATCAAGAGATAGGTTGGAAAAATGGATTATAGAAGATGAGCTATTATTTTGTTGAGTAGCAAGGCAAGCGTGAAGAGCTGAAAGGCTTACGCCAGCATCCATTCCTTTTATTCAACTATTCACGTTGAATTCTTACAATTACACATTGTATTCATGTCAAAGTGTTTCCTTGTCAACAGCCGAAGTTGAGTTTAAGTAAACTACCCATTCTGCTTGTATGAAGAAATATGAATATTGATGTCTGGTACTCACTTGGTAGCAAGAAGCATATTTTTTCGGGCATGAAGCTCAGCTGGGTCTGAATGTTGTCGGGTCAAGAACTCTGCTGCTGCCTTTGCTGGGAACTCAGTCTCACAAACATACCCAAAGTCCCTGGCCAAGTGCACAGCCTCACCTGCAGAAACCAAAACAGAACTAGAGTGAGTGAAGTTGCTTAGTATCAGAGGAGAGCAACCAAATGTAGCAGGTATTAAATCAAGGAAATATAACAAGTAGTTGCCCTACCTCGTGATTCATGCAGACTGGTAGGATATTAATTTTCTTTCAAAGCACTCAACCTGTCCAGTACAAAGTCAGGACTTAGTGCCAATATTTCCGGGCACAAATTCTGCAGCATTTTCGTACCAAGTGTCTAGATCTTCGCTCAATACTCCAGCTCTTTCAGGTCCACATTTTTCCACTTACCAGTTTCTCTACCTCCTCCTCCACTAACATTTTAAGTTCAAAGACCTGATGCTTGTTGTCATTTTTCATTGCTTTTCCCAAAAATCTACTTTCCTCATCTCGATGTGTTCATCCTAGCTCACAGTTTCCACACATCAGTGGTATTTTCCACTCTTCTCCTAGATCTCTTCCCAAACACTGAGACACCGTTCCCATTTTAGGAACCTCCTCAAAATCTATATCATGAATTTTGGCTTCAGTAATCTTCCCGAATGCTTTCCTAATTCCTCCATCCCCTTTTCCCCCTTGAAATATTTTGATATATATAATATGAAGTCAGAATTGCTCTTCTTATAAACAAGATGATTCACTCTAGCCTTAACTGCACTGCCAGCCTGTAGGATTTTCAAAGTACGTTATAGGAAATCCCAGCCTTGAACTTGCCCTTGCAAGTGCATTTGGTGGCAATGCTTATGTTGTCACAAATATTTGCCCTAAAATGGCAGATTCTAACAATACCACAGAGTTACAGAAAAGCAAAAAAAAAAGATTGTTCATGTTAAGAAAGAGACAACAATATTTCTAATTAGCTTTGAACCTGTATAAAGTTCAGATTTATTTAACATGACCTGAAAGGCACATTGCTGTGAAGTTTTCCTTTCACCAGCAGAACTAAAACACATTTCCAAGTTCTGGAATTTTAACACGCCTTTTTCGGTATCTGAGCTAGGGAAACTAGGAATTTTATACTCAAAGAGGCCTTAAGAGCTGAGCCCCATTTAATGAAGATTAATTTGCCTCCGTTAGACCTTGTGGAAGAAAAGTTATTGAATACCAGTTGCTTTTCATATAGCAAGAGCAATTTATTCTCAATAAAATAAACAAAATGAAAAGCTATTCACAAAAGTCTGTCTTGCCTAAATGGATTGTGGGCACAACATTTTAAAAATAATTGTACATTTAGCAATAAGTGAGGGATTTAAACTCAGAATCTGGAACAGGTATATTAGCACTAACATACGAGGGGATGATTGATAAGTTTGTGGCCTGAGGTAGAAGGAGTCAATTTTAGAAAACCTAGCACATTTATTTTTCCTACATTTACACACTTAGTTCAGCAGTCGTGGAGCACACGGATCTCTTCTTTGTAGAAGTCGGCATCTTGGACCTCCAGAAAGTGGTCCACAGAAGGGGTGACTGATAAGTTCGTGGCCTACAGTAGAAGGAAATGAGTTATTAATTTCATACTTTCTGCATTTTCACTCAAAGAGTTGAACTGCACGTCCATGTAATGAGAGCTGTATAACTCATCTCCTTCTACCTTAGGCCACGAGCTTATCAATCACCCCTCATATGTCATGACTTTTGTTTGTGGCAGAGCTACTGTGCAAGATAATGAAAAAAATTACTATAATTACAATAAGAAATAAAATTAATCAGCAGTGCGAAAGAGGAAAGTGAGGTCGCTTTCAGAAATGTGATTGCAGAGGGGAAAAAGTTGCTCCTAAAATGTTTAGTGAGGGTCTTCCGGCTCCTATACATCTTCCCTGAGGAGAGGGCACGCCCTGGAAGGTAAGGGTATGGATTCCCTGAATAATGGATGCTACCTTTTGAAGATGCCCTTGATGATGGAGGTTTATGCCCATGATGGAGCTGGCTGAGTTTATAACTCTCTGAAGCCTCTTTCGATCCTGTGCATTGGGATCTCCGTACCAGGCAGTGATGCAACCAGTCAGAATGCTCTCCATCATTACTTGCACTACCATCATCATCAAACTTAAACTATCAACAAAAGTTTCCCATGCAGAATCTATTACATGTTTTCCTGTTGCATGGTGTAAAGGAACTTGGGTCCAGGAAGTGACAATAAGCCCTCTGGAGGTTTATCCCAACGTGCCATATATCATTTCAATCACTTGGTTAGATGTGGAGTAACCTCAGTTTGGAGAAAGTACGTTAATGGCAATGAAATTGAAGCTAAGGAAACTGAGAAATTTACGCTCAAGAAAGGAAGCCTTGAGTGTGCCTTTCGCAAATCTTCAGGATTCCATGAGTTAACACATCTGGAACACGAATAAACCACTTGACATCTCTGCACATTACAGAAAAAAAGAGAGGACAAACAGACCTTTTTTGTGAACCAAATTCACTTAAAGCATTGTGAAAACAAAGAAATGGCGTGCATGGACCCAAAACATGCTGGATTTTTTTTTGCCATAACAGATTGAGGGAGTAAGGTATAAAATTATATTTTCAAAACTTTGGGATGGCAAATGATCTTTACATTATCTAATATATGCATTTTTGATGTAAGGGTCAATTCACCCCCTTAGTCCTATCCACACTTGGCCTTTCCTTCTCCCTCTCTTGCCCATGACAAGTTTCTGCTTATATCCTTGTGGGACTACCTACCCCAGGGTTTTGTGAATGAAGCAATATGCACTCACTACTGAATTGAAAGTGAACACCAATTACAATGACAAAATGTCGCTTAAAAAAAGAAACAAAAACATAGATGCTGGAAATCTGAAATAAAAATAGAAAATTCTGGAAAGCAGGTCAGGCAGCATCTGCGAAAAGAGAAACAGTTAACGTTTCATGTCCAGGATTCTTCATCAGAACCAAAAGTTGCTTATTAGCCAAAACTAATATAGTTAATGGTTCAATAGCCAATAGAGGCCTAGCCTATTGATTTATAAACATAAGTTCAAATCCCACCTTACCTGCTGGCAAACATAAATGTAATGAAATCATCTTAGGATGGCAGAGTGGAGCTACATCTCTACCAAAGGAGGTGTAAGGCGCTCCCACCCTCCGCTAGCCTGCAGGTCACCCTTGGGCAAGGTATAGCATCTGCTTCACCGTGCCCCCATCCCACCCGATCAGACTCAAGTGAAGACATGTGAGCAGGTGGTAGATGGTCATATGAACAGTTGGTGCATATCACAAGCCCTGGTTATGTGACCTCTGATGCCAGGCAGACAATCTCCAAACAGTATTGATAATGGCTGGGGTCACCCGTCTTGTAAAGACACTGCCCAGAAGAAGGCAACAGCAAACCACTTCTGTCGAAAAATTTGCCAAGAACAATCATGGTCATAAAAAGACCATGATCGCCTCCATTATAATGAACAAACAAAATAAATCTAGTACAAAAAGCCGGGATCAGCGATATCAAGCATGGAACTACCAGACTTGTAAAATTCTATCAGATTTCCTCATTCAGGGACGGGAATCTCCTGGTATGCAATACCAGGTATGGCCTAAATAATGTATCATTTCTGAACTAAGATTGACTGTTAACTGCACTCTGAAATTACCTGCAAGCCATCCAATTCAACATGAATTAGGGATCAAGAGTAAAGGTGATAACATAGCATAAATATAGAAAATATATTTGTGCATTTCTGTTAAGCTCTGCCTGAGTTAGCAACATACTGTTCTGCCAAAGCCATCAGTTAACAAAATAAATCACTTTTAAGGCTATTGTGTTATAAATTCCTTAAAATCACCCTCCATTCTGGATCACAATGTTTGCCATTAACAATTATAATATCCAGTAACAGTCCCTTTGCAACAGTTTTTAACCGAGCTCTAGAAAATCAATTTTGGAAAATAGTCGCTGAAAAATACACTGGATCTCCCATACGGCATCAAGAAATGATTACATAAATAAAGTATATACCATCTTAGTTGATTGCATTTCCCAAGTTTACTGATGTCTATAACGAATGATCAATAACAAATATTCAGCAAGTGAAATTTGCTGTCAAGGAAAAGGATAAACTGAACTGACCAGGAAACAACACTGTTTCTCAGATATTCACTCACAAGATGAACCAAATGAAAAAAATCTTTTGAATAAAACTGCCAAAAGACGGATCAGCTGAAGCTATTGATTTGCATACAGTCTGATTTAAGGTACATCAAAACAAACAGTGTGCAGAATATCACAGTTGGAGATACCTGAGCTCAAGGAATCAGAATCAAGTTTATTACCATTGACGGATGTCATGAGGTACGTTGCGTTTTTGTAGCACTAATGTGCAATACATAACAATTGCTAAAAATTACAGTAAGAATATGTAAGAAGCAAGTAAGTAATGCAAAAAGAGAGAAAAATGGTAAGGTAGTGTTCACAGACTGTTCAGAAATCTGATGGGGTAGAAGCTGTTCCTAAAATGTTGCGTGTCTACCTTCAAGCTCCTGTACCTCGTCCCAGATGGTAGTATTTATAATCATCCTCCTTGAATGAGAATGATTGTAAATCAGGTGAAGCTATTTTCCAAAAATGAGGAAGTACAGTAATTTAAATCAAAGATGCTGGAAAAATTCAGTATTTAAGATCATTTCAATTCAAGATTTGTTAGACCTGAGGACAATTTCAAACAAACAAAGCAAGAGAAATAAGAGATTGCATGAATGAACGAGAGGGACACCAAGTAGAAGGATACAATGAGAAAAGTGATAATGGAGAGAAAGTTAAAACCATAAGACATAGGAGCAGAAGTGGGCCATTGAGCCCATCAATTCTGCTCCGTCATTCCATCATGACTGATTTATTGTCCCTCTCAACCCCATTCTCCCGCATAACCTTTGAGACACTCTTACTAAGCAAGAACCTATCAAATTCCACTTTAAGTATACCCATTGGCTTGACCTTCACTGCTGCCTATGGCAATGAATTCCACAGATTCACCACCCTCTGGTTAAGTAAATTCCTCCTCATCTCTATTCTAAAGGTAAGTCATTCTATTCTGAGATTGTGCCCTCTGGTCTTAGACTCCACCAATATTGGAAAGATCCTCTCAAAGAACAATGGCAGATAAATTTTGTCAATAAAAACTGAGAAAACAAGAAGAAAATCTATACTTTATACTTATATGATGCTCTTAAGCAGCAAATAATTCCTATTCTTTGGAATCACTTGACTTACAGTGCAGAAAGGCTTGTAGACTAATTTTCTTAAATATCTGCCATTGTGATAAACAGATCATACGCAGAACAATTGTTTATTATTTGCCAAATGTTATCTATTTCCTTTTAGAAACAGAACTTTATTTCCTTAAACAAATTCTAACTTATCAGCCGGCTAATTAGGTTTAACCACAAGAATGATATGATTTCTCCTACCAGAACTATAGAACTTTACTTCTCATCACTGAAGCCTTAAAATTGCATGTTATTCAAGTTCAATATTTCTCCAATTCATGCAAAATATCTTGAGGAATAAAATAAACTTACTTCAAATGCTGCTCTAGAATCCAAAATAACCCTGCACTTGAAAGAGAGGGAAAACAAACTCAGTTTTCCAATATAAACCATCAAATTTTGAGCCATGATTCCATGCTCCAGTACTTTGTCAGATGTGCACCAAATGCCATATTATTAAACACTCAAAATGTCCTAGGGAAACTGGGATTAGACTCTATAAATATGTCAGATCAGAATTTGGGTAGGTTACAGGACACCAGATGCACAATTCAGGTGCAATCATATGATATACTGGACTTGCTCAACCACTTGTCAGACACTAACTAGTAATCCTGGTGGCAGCTTAGCAAAAAAAAATCTAAGCTTGTACTCCCTAGACCACAAAAACTTCTAGTCTAGTCTGCTGCTGGGGTGTTAGAGTTTGCCTCCTTTTTCAAATGTAATAGTGTTCAGAGAAAATGCACAAGCATTTATGGGACCTAATTTCAACTCATATCAAGTTTCTTCCTCATGGAATTTGAACAAAGTTCACAAATACTAATCAGCAAATAATTTACAGATAACATTCAGAATCAATGAAGCAACAGCCAAAATCTGGTCCCAAACTGGCCTTGGAAACATACCAAGGTTCAGGAAAAATACAATTCAGAGTAGTGAAGTGGAGCTTAGGAGGGTTAATGGCGCCTAACAGCAACTCCTTTACTTGCATCTTCAGAAACAGCTCTATTTCCATCTTTAATATCTATTTTCCCTTTCAGGGTTCTTTTGAAGACCCTGACCTGGAGTTACACGTTGACGGTTCTTTTTGCGGGAATGGGACCCGCTCTCGGGGTTTCATAACTGGCCACTGTTTGGCACGCCAAGGGCTCAGCCTAAGAGCTCCGCTCGCCTTCAGAGGACCAAGTTTTGATGGCTCTGGAGACGGTGGGGGGGGGGGGGAATCCGAGGTCAGTATCCGAGCAGAAGACCAGTGTGTCGTGGGAGATGGAAGATCTAAGGCTGTGTGCCCAGAGACCTGAGATCTTTGGGCACAGGGCTCGGAAAAAGTGATGCAACGGACTTTTAACATCGTAAACCAGTGGGCTGTTTGTTATGTCTCCACTCTCGCTGTGAAATGGAGACATTTCTTTCTCCCTTATTAGGGGGAGAGAGAGAGAGAGAGCCTGTGGTATGTCAAATACCAGGTGAACAAGTAGTCTTTGGGGTACTGCAAGTCTGTGTCTTTGCTGTTGCTTTGCTCACGCTTGAGTGCTTGGTCGTGGGTGCCATTGCTTTTATTGCCAGTGGGGGGGGAGGAAGGATTGTTGCTTACTGCTGCTTATGCGTGGGAGGGAGAGGAGCTGGGGGGGGCACTTTGGGGTTCCAACATTTAACTGTCATTCATTCTTTGTAGGCACGCCTCTGTTTTCGTGGATGGTTGTGAAGAAAAAGCATTTCAGGATGTATATTGTATACATTTCTCTGATATTAAATGTACTTTTCAAACCTTTGAAACCTTTGAATCCGACCTAATCTCATAGTATCGTACTGAGTCTATCAGTACATTGGATTTTAGAAGGCGTGCCTTATTCAATGGTTGAATTTAATATCAGGGAATGTATTCAGTATACAGTCTGAAATTCTTACTCTTCACAGACATCCTCAAAACAGAAAAACCCCCAAAGAATGAATGACAGAAACATTAGAGCTCCAAAGTCCCCCTCCCCCTCCCACACACAAGGCAGCAGTAAAATCATTGACCCTCCTTCTTCCACCATGCAAGCAAAAGCACACTCCCCCGCAAAGACGCCTTGATCTGGAGCCCATCAAAATCTACAGCCCACCCCCAATACTTTGGTATCTCAGACAGGCTCTCTCTGAACCAGTGAGGGAGAGAGAAATTGCTCCTGCGATAACGAGAGCAGGAGATCAGCAGCTCATCGCTTCGATATTACAATCTTCCGCGTGGCTTCTCCGTGCCTTATTTTAAAAGGAATGTCATATCTTTCTGAGCGAGGACAGAATTCATTGGACAAGGTAACAAGAAATTGTCATACACACATCGTTCTACTTTATTCGGAGGATAGTTAAGAATGATAGTGGAGTGGCCTTTACCTTTTATTGTACATATTTATAGCCTTTTCAATAACATACCCCTTTATGCTTATCCAACATTTGTTTTAATATGCCACCACTAAATATATTCAGAATAATTTAAACCTGATGTATCGACCATGAAAGTACCTGATTCAGGTTGCCCCTCCCATTAAGTTATCTGTCTGGGTTCTCCCCATATTAAATCCATGGTGGAAAGGACACATTTTAAACCTTTTCCCACCAGCAGACAAGTTAAAATAATACCTACTAAAGCATAACGAATTCCTCCGCGAATGTGGGAAGAGCAACGAGATCAAAAGGCTTCTCTTTAACAACAATTAATTTCATCTAGCCAATAAACAGTAATTCAACCCAGAGCCAGGACTGCTTATTTCAAACTAGATTGATGGCATAAAGTGGATCGTTGCCAAAATATTGGGTACATTTATCAAAGGTTTTATGAAGAATGCAGAGCCAATTAGCACAAATAATACAAATTAGGATTTTACTGGTGAACATCACTATAAAGATGTCAATCCTGAATAGGCAAACGCTAGGCTAACAGTACCCATCATTTCTCATGGATATGATGAATTCTGTAACTGGAATAAATGAGGATATGAAACCAGGCAGAAGGTCCATCGGCAATTAAACATGCTGTTAATTTTGTTATTTATCAATAAGTTTAGCACATCCGCAAGGTAGTAAAGGTATGAGTTTCTGTTGCAGGCAATCTCTGCATAAAACTTTACAGGGAAGAACAACGTTGAAGCGACAATAACAAATCACCCCCGCACCCCCAACCTCATTCAAATAGATCAGATGGAAACAAGAGAATCAGAATCAGGTTTATTATCACTGGCATGTGACGTGAAATTTGTTAACTTAGCAGCAGCAGTTCAATGCAATACATAATCTAACACAGAGGGAAAAAAAATAAATAAAATAAAAAATAATAATAATAAATAAACAAGTAAATCAATTATGTATACTGAATAGATTTTTAAAAAGTGCAAAAACAGAAATACCGTCTATTTTTTAAAAAGTGAGGTAGTGTCCAAAGATTCAATGTCCATTTAGGAATCGGATGGCAGAGGGGAAGAAGCTGTTCCTGAATCACTGAGTGTGTGCCTTCAGGCTTCTGTACCTCCTACCTGACGGTAACAGTGAGAAAAGGGCACGCCCTGGGGGCTGGGGGTCCTTAATAATGGACGCTGCCTTTCTGGGGCACCAGTCCTTAAAGGAATGAATTTCATCCATTCCTCTCTCCATGACCTGCCTATTACACAGCCTGTGCCTGAACACTAGTAAATCCTCGCTGCTATGCAATGGATGAATTAATTTCAGACACATTAAAACATTCATTTGCAGGTAACAGAATAAAATCCGCCACTCCAGTGATGAATGTATCAGGTAGCTGGCCACATTCAAGCTTGATCTTTGCTCCCACATCCAGGTAAACACATTTGAATCGTTTCCTGCTTACTACTGAGAATTAAGAAGAGATGAGTACCAATGGAAATTGAAAGGAACTGTTTAGTTTTCTCTGGGGAAAATTGGTGTAGCTGCACAACAACAAATGAAAAACTGCATTTAATTTCACATGAATGATAATGCACATGAGGAACTTAAGCTTCATGGCAGACTCGTGAGAAGCATGGCTGGAACGAATAGAAAGGACCCAGATCCATTAATGGAGAGGAGGAGGAAAAGTCTGGACTTAAAATAATTGACTGAAAGATTAAGGAAGTCTTTTTCACCGAAAGGACAGTGGAGATTGAGAACTTGCTGCCCAACAGCAATGTTCCAGACTATGAAGTAAAAACCACTCTCAAACTGCCTTCCAAACAAAAGTGAGTTCCCACCAAACTGTGTTTCAGAGCATTTAAGATAACTTGCAGCATCTCAGCCTCCAAGGCTACAGACAAAGAAATGGGACATGGATTGGCACAAACAGCTCTATGTTGCTCATTGTGGACAAGTGCAGAGAATGGCTTTCTTCTAATGCCATTAACTTCTATGTTTCTATGATCTTATGATACAAATTAAGCCCAAGATGAAGATCTGGATATTTGTTGGAAATAAACATACTTTTCTCCCTGGGCTAATGTAACTCATTTTAATTGGAAAAGCAATATAAAAATTAGACCAATCTTATTCATGATGTTAATAGTTATTTAAAGATTTCTATTCACCATCATTCTCCTTCACTTGCCATGTACTCAGAATCTATAAATCCATACGACTTAATGATGGATATTTGCAAAAGTTATGTCATTTCAAATATAGGTTTGAAATTGATTTCAGCTCCTAACGTCCAGCTTCCACAGAGATGAAGGTAAACTCAGGCGTATTCTAACTTTTAAGATGTAGTTAAGTATACCATAGGTAATTAAGCATGCTGTCACTTACTAAGTACTTGATCACACTCCACACAGAAACTGTGGTAAGGAAGATGACTGTGAAAAGGAATCAAAGCAGCCCAAATTCAGGAAGACATCGCAGGCTTCTAGCATATATCCTCGTGATGGTGTGATAAATTTTAGTAACTACAATTTGAAACTTGGAAGTGATGGGGCCCAAGTTTTGACTTGAGCTCAGAAGAATTAAAAGCATGTAAAGCATTGCAAATACCAAAGCAAGATTAGTGTGGAATTGCAGTCCAGACTGAATCCTGCTAAATCAGGAGCACTGGGAATCTAAAGCAGCACACACAAAATGCTGGGGGAACTCAGCAGGTCAGGCAGCATCTATGGAAATGAACAGACAGTCGACGTTTCAGGCTGAGACCCTTCTTCAGGACTGAGATAAAGCACTTCACTTCTCCGGAATGCGAGGTAATATTTCTCGGTTCAAAAATATCGTTGAACCATATAAGAGCATATTAACACAAGTAAGTCCAGACCTCATGACTCCACACTAGATGAAAGATACTTCTTGTTGTTGAGGTTATGAAGATTTACTCCAGCATATACAAACTTTACTCCAGCAGTCACAGAGATCAGTTATAAATTCAGAAGCAGAAGCCAAAGACAAGAGAGAGTATTAATATTTATATAGTGATATTAAAGAATTTGTTGTGACTGTAATATTGACATCTCCCTGAATCAAATATTGCAACTCGTTCATGTGCACTTCAACAGACCAACAAATTGAATCAATGTTGTCGAATACACAACAGCTCGTCATATCACTGGTGCAGACAGCGGCAAAAGAGCTGAGTTCCTTAGGTGAGGAAAGAGTGACTGCTTGACATCAAAGCAGTGGCAGACGGACAGTAGTCGCACAACATTCAATTCTCTATTTTCAAATCTTTGGAAAATGAAGCAGTTCATTTCGACATGGGTCAGCATATAGACAACACACAGGCATAGGCTGCTAGGTTGTAAGTAACATTCACACCACAAAGGAGCCAGGCAATGACCATCACCAACAAGTGAAAATCCAACCATCCTCACATGACCTCAGTGGTGTTCCTGTAAAAACGTTCTCTCATCATTAACATCCTGGCACTCACCTTTAACCGGAAACACTGTGACCAGTCACAAAATTTAAGTGGCTACAAGAGCAGACCAGGGGGATGGGTGTCCTATAGCAAGTAACTCATCTCCTATCACAGCAAATCCTCTCCACACTCATAGGGCGCAAAGAGGAGTGTGATGAATTACTCTCCACATGCCTAAATGAGTTCAGTTGCAATGAATGTTTTAAAATCTCAGCACCATAGAGGACAGGACAGTTTACCCTTTTGGCACCCAGTCAATTGTGGTGAATATTAATTTCCTCCAGCATTGGCAGCAATGTGTTCCAACTCTAAAATGCATTTCGTTACTCACTCTAGGCTTCTTCAACTCCACCTCACTAATTGTGACCTCTCTCATAGAAAAGAACAAGGGCATCAGGAGCACAGAAACACACCAGTTACCTGGTCACCTTTAAACTGTGCTGAACTATAGGCCTTGGACTCTCTCTGTGGACTTCAGTTCAGAGTGCTATTTGCTTCCGTTTATTGCTTGCATGATTTGATTTTTTTCTCTGCACGCTGGGTGTTCAACAGTCTTCTTTTCTCTTAATGGGTTATTTTGGGCTTCCTTGTTTCGCGGCTGTCTGTCAGAAGACGAATCTCAAGGTTACTTAATGTATACATACTTTTATAAGTGTACTTTGAAGTCCTAACTTAGAACTACATCACCATTCCTTCATCGTGGCAGGGTCTAGAAACTCCCCACCCAAGGGCAAATTGGAAGTACGTTCACCAGAGGTTACAGAGAAGATAGCTCACTGTCACCTGATTCTCAATGGCAATTATGGGCGAGTAATAAATGCTGGTCCCTCCAGTAATGTCTGCATCATGAACACCTTGGCACAACCTGCAGACCTTTGCAGTATTGCTTTAAATTAGGTCTCATGGTAAACAGCTGCAGTTAAAGACAAGTTGGATTAAATGAAATTGTGAAACATTTCAGTGAAAATTTACATGGAAGTACAAGTTTTGTGCTTACACCAGGAGATTACAAACTTAGTAGAGTCAATATTTCAATTTCATAACACTGAAAAGTAATGGTGATGTTATCACTTTGGACACTTAAGGACCTATGTTCAATGGCCTGCTTTGATTAATGAAATTAATGTCATTACAGCAGCATAAGGAATATATCTCCATCTTGAAAGACTCCTTATAAGTGTGTAACAAGTGCTATGGCACAGATAGTAGAGCTGCCGCCTCACAGCTCCAGCTACCTGGCTTCAATCTGATGCTGTCTCTGTGGAGTTTGCATGTTCTCCCTCAAACTGCACGGGCTTCCTCAAGGCGTTGTGGGTTCCTCCCACGTCTGAAGGTTGTAGTGGTAGCTGATCTGACCTCAGTAAGTTATCCCTGGGGTGTAGATAGAACCTGGGAGCAGTTGATACGGACATGGGGGAGAGAAAAGAGATGAGCATAAAATGGAGCCTTAATGGTCAGCATGGATAGGATGGGCCAAAAGACCTGTCTCCAAGCTATATGACTCGACGACTACACAACACAATTGAAGTCATGCTTGCAGATAGATCAAAGCATGACAAGTGGAATATGATTCCAAACTATGAAGGGTAAGGTTAGGATCTACTTAATACTTCTTCATACTCAGAATTATCAACAGGTTAACTTTACCAATTTTCCTTTGCCGATCCTGTTCCCTATATCTTCACCCAAGCTTTCACCCATCTCACATTTGCTTTCATACTCTCCTCGCTCATCAGTGCTCTGGGATGAATCCATACATCACAGATGCAATATAGATGCAACTTTCTGGAGTGGGAATAACACTGGACAACAAGATTTTGCTTCCTGAATACCTTTGTGTGTATCTTATGGATTTTGGGCTGCTGATTATGAAAATCACCATGACATTTCCCTATTACACATCATTGTTTTAAAATCTTCCATATTTGCTAGTTCAATTCATAAATCAAGTCAGAATAACTGATGCCAAGATAAAGAAGGCATTTTTGTTTGTCCACAAATCAAACAGGTCATCAATGACAGGAAATTCGAAGAACTTCCAGTGGGACTGGAGAAAGTCACATGGAAGGTATTCAAGGATGTTGTTGCATTTTTTCTTGGCAACTACAGAACACCAAACTACGTGCAGCAAGTTGACAACATGCTTCAAGCATACAAAACCATGAAGTGCAAAACGTCACTAAAGATTCATTTTCTGCATTCCCATTTAGACTTTTTCACCAGGACATTGCGATCTGGAGAAATGGCATCAGGGCAACTGGAATCCATCAACGCTGGCTGTTTATTGTTGGACACTTAAGCAAGAAGGCTCAGACACTGAGTACAAATGAAAATCACCAACAAGACATTTTTAGCTTAGGTGAACGATTGCAAAGCATCAGCATCATTATACTATTAAGCATATTATATTCAAAAAAAGTTACTTTCTTGTTTCTCCAAATTCTTACAAGATACAAGGAGTCTGAAATTATATTTGTGTTCAGCTTCAAGCTGTCTATCATATACAAAAAAAATCTGATAAACAACACTTTTGAAAAAATTTGTTGTCCAGTGTAATCACAGCAACAAGTTACTGGGAAAAGTGGTTGATACCAAACTCATTTAACAAGTCAGCTGTGTACACTAACTACATAGTAGGTTCAAAGTCAAAGTATATTTATTATCAAAGTATGTATACATTTTACAGCCTTGAGATTCATCTCGTACAGGCAGCCACAAAACAAAGAAACCCAAAAGAACCCATATATTTAAAAAAAAGACCATAGAACACATTCTGCAAACAATAACGCAAGAAAACAATGTTCTGAACTGGTCCGCAAAGAGAGTCCCATTACTCAGGGTAGTTCAATGCAAAGCTAAGTTATGGAGCAGTGATCTGAACCAGCTTGTTCCTCACCTCCTGACCTTTTCTATCTGACCTGGCAACTAAACCAATGTCCAAACATCGGGTACAATCACCTCAGTAAGCTCTCGAGCCTGGACCCCACTGCCTCAATTCAGTTTGTAATTGACTTTTCCGATGCGGCCCTATGCTTAAATCTCTGTAGCAAGTTAACCATCCTTAGATAATTAAATCCAATTTCTAAAGAACCCTTTATGTTCAAACCTCATCTCTAGAGCTTTTGTTTATATATTCAAGGAATGAAAATAAATTAGCCTACAAACAGGTAGATTTCTTTAATTCAATAAGTTTAATCGGTGCATTTAATGTCAGAAAAATGTATATAATATACATCCTGAAATTCATTTTCTTCACAGATATCCAAAAATACAGAGAGGTGCCCCAAAGATTGAATGACAGTTAAAACGTTAGAACCCCAAAGCCACTCCATCTCTCCCCCATGCACGAGCAGCAGCAAAGCATCAATAAAGACACAGACTTGCAGTACCCCAAAAACTACTCGTTCACCTGACAGTTCGACATACCACAGGCTCTCTCCCTCCCTAATAAGGGAAAAAGAGGTGTCCCCATTTCACTGCGAGAGGGGAGACATAACAAACATCTCGCAGATTTACGATGTTAAAAGTCTGTTGCGTCGCTTTTTCTGAGCTCTGTGCCCAGAGAGTCGACACCAGAAAGACAACTCGATCTATTCTGGATTTAAATACTTAAACAGGAGTCTGTTTTAGACTAATTTGGCAAAATAATACACAGTACACATTCCCAGCTGGAACATCGCTATAATATATATACTGAAGGCTGACAAGCTAACTTATCGGTTGTTTTTCCTAGTTTAGATAGATGGATGTGCAGACTAGAATGAGGTAACCAGGAATGTGGAACTGAGATTACAATCAGATCAGTGCTTTACACATGTGCCTGTTTGGACATGCACATCCAAAGGATTAAAGATGTTTTCTCTATAGAATTGCCTTCGGGTGTTTCTTGAAAATTGCCCTACCTTCGACGAGTGAGGTGAGTAAGGTGACGTTGGCTGCTTTGCGTCTTCCTGCAGGCAAATTCAATCCAATCTTTTCCAATTTTTCTCTCAAGGATCTACCACCATTTTTTGACTTTGCCCTGAGGAAGACATACATAGATTTAAATCCAGTATACAGGTGGAAAAATAACAACTCCAGTAACTTTTCAACTTCTTGCTCAGTACATGCATGAACTTAATTACAGTACTGTGCAAAGCTCTTAAGCACGTATATGTAGCTAGGATGTCTAAGACATTTGCAAGAGTTGTATTAATTTTAAGCATTACACTGTACTGCTGCCACAAAAAAAAACAAACTTCATGATATATGTGAGTGATGATAACCCCGATTCTGATATGGGTCTCCATTGCAGACTGAGAGTGGGAAGGGGGCAGGGAGAAGGGAATCACGGTTGGGTGAAGGGGAAGGGAGAGGGGAGAGAGCAGGAAGCACCAGAGAGACACTCTGTAATGATCAATAAACCAACTGTTTGGAATCAAATGATCTTCACTGGTGTCTCAGGGCTGGTTGTGTCTGCACCCATGTCAACCCTCACTCCACTCCCCTCACTCCAAACACTCCTCTTCTGCCACCTGTCCCGCAACCCCCCTCCCCCCACCCCTGGCGGCGCTCCACTCTTATCGTTCCCAATATCCTTTGCTCCCGCCAGATTTACAAACTCGCTCTCTGCTCCACGTGGACAAATACAGTACTGTGAAAAAGTCCTAGGCACCCTAGCTATAGATAACACATGAGGGGTGATTGATAAGTTTGTGGCCTAAAATAGAAGATGAGGAGAGTCTTCCAACTTTCTGCATTTTCACTGAAAGAGTTGAGCTGCACATGCATGTAACGAGAGCTGTATAACTCATCTCCTTCTACCTTAGACATGAACTTATCAATCACCCCTGCTGTGGACCACCTGGAGGTCCAAGACGCTCTCGTTACATGCACATGCAGTTCAAATCTTTGAGTGATTATGCAGAAAGTTTTAAGTTAATAACTCATCTCCTTCCACCTTAGGCCATGAACTTATCAATCACCCCGCGCGCGTGCGTGTGTGTGTGTGTGTGTGTGTGTGTGTGTGTCTAAGACTTTTGCATATTACTGTATATCTATTAGATATAAAATAGTCATTATTGCTCAGTAAATTTCAATACTATATTCCTTTCAATCTCCAGTTCAGTTTACATTTTCCATTTCTTGCCAAGTGTTCCAACTCTTCTCATTGGCGTGATGCGTATTTGCAATGGACTGTGCTCCTCCTTTTCATCTTCTAAACCCAATGTCTGTCATTTTAATCTTTATGTCTGATATTATACAATTCATTTTACCATTCTCAACTCTTTGACCTCAACCTCAGGGCTGAACTCCTCCACCGACACTCCCTCTCTCACTCACCTCCTCAGCACTCCTCCGAGTAGTGATGCATTCAGACACTCCGGTGGAGACAGACGCCTCTGAACCTCTCCCACAGTCACTTTGTACTTGGAGGTGGAGCTGAGCAGTGACAGGCGGCCTGGGACTGAGCAGAACACTTCATTTGGGTTTGTTACTCCTCCAACTGAGCCATCCTTTTGCATGTTCAAAGAAAGTGAACTGCCATTGGCTTTAATTGGCATTGGAACTGTAATAAAGCAAAAAATGTCACTATAGAATGTAGTGCATGCAACTTTGAAAGCACTCTCATAGAAACAATGGCTACCACTGACTGGGTGAAGCATTTTTTTTGTAAAATCCTCCAAGAGGACCACAACCTTGTTGTAGGGTTTGGAGCCTCGTGTTCCTCAATGACCTGGAGAACTCTGTTGGCTGGAGTCAGGGCTTTATGCTTTGGCTCTTGATAGGGTCTCCAATGCCAAACAGGTCAAAGGGTAGAGGCCAAACTAAGAGTGGTCCACCAATCCTCCAGGCTTGTGGGGGTTCAGCTCAGGGCTAACAACCCTCACTGGTAAAACAGAATTGTTACGGAAACAGCAATGAAGAATCCTTCTACCTCTGAGTGTGACGGTATTCCTGAGTCTCTACCCAGGACCTGCATGACTGACAGTAGTGAAAACTGAGGGGAAACTACTGATGTGATGAAGGAAGCCCTGAACACCACCAGAGATGGAGGACCTTCAGTACTGCCCTCAGCACCGGCAGCATAACAAGCAGAAGAGAAAGGGTAAAATGGCATTTGCCTGCCCATTTTGATCAGATTTGTGAGACAATTGTAGGTCAGAGATGTTACTGAAGATGACACCGATTCACACTTCTGCTTCACTGGTAAAATTGCTAAATCATACGACGAGTCATAAATCATCATTGTTTCCCCAAACACCTCAATTATCAGCCACTAGTCAGTCCATTATTTTGTATATGAACTACGGTATAGCTCACAAAGGTCCTTGAATAAATGCTTTGTAGCAGATCTAGCATTTTGAGTTTGCTCAGTGTTTCTGGCTGAGTCAGAATAACAGGACACCAGGAGTTATATTCCAGTGGCTACTCCAGGAACATACACAATTAGAACATAGAACAGTTCAGCACAGGAACAGACCCTTCAGCCCAAAATATTGTGCCAGACCAACTAAATTAGTAATCAAATGGCTAACTAAACTGATCTCTGCCTACACCGTGTCCATATCCTTCCATTTTCCTCACACATATGCCTATCTAAACTCTTAAAAGTCATTAATGCTTCTGTCTCTAGCACCACCGCAGGCAGCACATACCAGGCACCCACCACTCTCTGTAAAAACATGCCCCTCACTTCTCCTTTAAAATTACCCTCTCTCACCTTAAATACATGTCATCTAGTATTAGACATTTCAACCCCTGGGAAAAGATACTGGGTCTACTCTATGCCTCCCATCACCTTATGACTCTCTGTCAGATCCCCCCTCTCGGCCTCCACCACTCCAGAGAAAACCAGCTCAAGTTTGTCCAGTCTCTATGTGGAGCATATGCTCTCTAACACAGGCAACATCCTGGTAAACCTCTTCTACACCCTCTCCAAAGCCTCGACATCCTTCCTACAGTGGGGTGACCAGAACTGTGTGAAATACTCCAGATGCCGCCAAATTGGAGTTTTATAAAGCTACAATAAAATTCATTACTTTTGAACTTAGAGTCTCCAATAATAAAGACAAGCATGCCATGCACCTTCTTAGCCATCCTATCAACTTGTGTCGCCACTTTTAGGGAGTTACGAACTTGGACTCCGAGGTCCCTCTGCTCATCGACACCATGATCACAGTTTGCACTAGCCTGTGCATTGTTTTAAGGTACAAAATATCTTTTTAAATAAAACTTCTTGAAAATGGATATTGTCTTCCAAAGCCCTGGCATCTACCTGTCCTGAAATCATCGATCTTTTTTTTTATATAAAGATTAGCTTTATTTGTCACAAGTACATCACAACATGGAAATGTACAGTGAAGTGTGCCATTTCCGTCAAATAAAATCAATGAAGACTGTGCTGTAAGTTTTGCCAAACCTCCAGCATCAACATGAGCATAGCCATAACTCACTAATCCTAAACATACTTCTTTGGAATGTGGGAGGAAACCAGAGCACCCGGAGGAAACTCACACGGTCACGTGGAAAATGCACTAATTTTTACATTCAGCAGCAAGAATTGAATCCTCATCTTGCAGCTGAAGCTATAAAACATTGTGCTAACTGCTACATGAATTTTTGGTCTAGGATGTAAGCATTGTAATGTTCAGTGTAATCCACAGTAATAGTTCCAGTTTCTGCTGGCTGGTGTGATATCTTCTGAGCGTGAGGAACGCCAATGGAAATTAAAGGGCACAGATTCCAAAGCTATGCATAATGCCGGTCTAATTTAGAGAAACGCTTACAATGTCCCTGTTTGACATACAAGATCTACTTGTATACCAGCAATTGCTTAAGAATTAGATGTAGTTATATTGACCTGACAATTTCCTGACCAATACTAATCTCCCACCATCAACCTCCCATCCCAATCACACCACATCTCCTCCCCTACACACACACACACACAAACACATACACACACACACACACACACAAACACACACACACACACACACACACACACACACACACATAAACACACACACACTCCTATTGTGTTTGATGCTTAGTCTATGAATTGGGAATTCTCTTTGGTCAGAAGTTCTTACTTACAGCATAGAGTAAGAACAACAGAGAAAGAAAATATGTACAGTATTTGGAAAACCTGGAGCTCCAATTCCAGTGCACTTTCAGTTATGCATTGAGTTTCTAATGTCACAGAGTTTTATAGCATAGTTCAGGAGGAGGTGAGAGCAGTAGTGGAGGAGATGAGAGCCTGCAAGGCTGTGGGAATGAAGCAACAGGGAGCTTGGACAAGATGGGAGAATACGGTTGAGAGGAAAGTGACCTGGGCTGAGCTTTGGAAAGCTAAACCACACCGCATCCAATTTCTCATCCAGGCAGTGTATGATGTGCTTCCAAGCCCATCAAACCTGCACACATGGGGCAAGGCGGAGTCATCTGCGTGCCCACTGTGCTCCGAGCCAGGAACCCTGGAGCACATCCTCAGCGGCTGTGCAAGGGCACTTGGTGAGGGATGGTACAGGTGGAAGCATGATCAGGTCCTGAAGACCATCGCTGAAGCCATCCACGCAGGAGTTGAGTGGGCGAAGCGGTCCCGACCCTCCAAGCAGACCATTGCCTTTGACAGGTTCTTTTGGCAGGTATTGGCTGCTCCCCAGCTCTGACAAACATCTGCAGGCATTCTGACCTCTGCAAGGGACTGGCAGCTGTTGGTGGACCTCAAACGGCAGCTGAAGTTCCCCAACCATATCGCAGCCACCACCCTGCGACCAGACATTGTCCTAGTGTCTGAGTCTACTAAGCAAGTGGTGCTGCTGGAGCTGACAGTCTCAAGGAAGAGGCCTTTGAAAGGAAGTTCTCTAAGTATGCAGGACTGGTCAGCAACTGTCAGCAGGCTGGATGGAGAGCGAGGTGTCTCCCAGTGGAGGTTGGTTGTAGGGGATTCGTAGCCCATTCCTTAGTTAGAGCCTTCAGCATTTTGGGCATCGAGGGAGAGAGGAAGAGGAGAGCCATCCGCAGTACCACCGATGCGGCAGAGAGGGCCTCAAGATGGCTGTGGCTCAAAAGAGGGGAGCCATGGAGTCATAAGTAGCTAGCCATCTGGACACAAGCTGGGGTCTGATCAGCCCCGACTAGGTCAAATGGAGGAGGGTGTATGATGTTGAAAGACACGAAACACCTGATGATTCCAGGAACATCACTGAAGATGTGTCCAGAGGCATCAGTAGATGTATGTACACAGGGGTTGCAACCATTTTAAACTGACGATTAAACCTTTAGTGATTTTCTGAGGAAGAACGTGAGCTGTTGTGGAAATTATAATTCACCTTTTATTCCTAATCCAGTCATAACTGAGATCAAGAATGGTGTTCCATAACTGGCCCTTTAGCACAGAATTGCAAGAAATTAAACCTGGCATTTTCCAGGTCACTTTGATACATCTATTTACTGGAAAACTCACTGAACTGATTGGTTCCTTTATACTGAAGGTTTATAATTAGTTGTGGATGTAGAATACAGTGGCCTTTCCCACTGCAAAATTGTCACAACAGAATTATCAATTTTCAGTCAAATAATTTAGCCACCAAGCACACAAAGAATCCATTACTAAACCAAACTGCATGCTATATGAGGAAACTGCGCTACCAATGGGTAGTTATCGAATAGGTAAATTGTGTAAATTGATGCTTATTAATAGTATTGGCTTTAAATTACAATCTTGTTCTACATTTCTTGAAACTTAAAATTGTGTAAACTTAGATTAATTTGTTCAAACTTAATATAGCATTTACTTATTTGTTTCTCAGTGCTCGCTCAATGTACAATGTTCAAAGTTCGTAGTAAATCTGTTTCTCTGTGCTCACCCAATGTACAATATTCAAAGTTCATAGTAAATTTATTATCAAGACATGTACTGTATACGTCACCACATACTATCTTGAGATTCATTTTCTTGCAGGTTTTAACAGTAGAACAGAGAAATACAATCAGTGAAAAACTACAAACAAGGACTGACAAATAGCTAACATGAAAAAGAAGACAAACTGCAAACAATAAATCGACAGATAGATAGATAGAAGTGAGGACATGAGTGGTAGAATCTTGGAAGTGAAAGTGAAGCTCTCTAAATAGAAGCTATTTTTCTTCTATTATGTCGGAAACTAAACTTGCATAAAAACCAATTGTAATTTGAAGCAATGAAATTTGATTCATGCACAAGCTCTCTGCCACCCACTGTACAAACAAGGTCATACTGAGCACTTACATCTGTATACAACTCCATTTAAAAATATTATTTTACGTACTAATTTATTTAGAACTTTTTACTGTACTTCTAAATAACCAAGACACTAACAAAATTAGGGACATTTGGAAATGGCAGTACTGTAGGTGCCCTGTGAAGGTGTGATGAGCTATCCATCATTATTCCTTGTGGAATTTTGGCTGTATAACAAAAGGGGAAAAATATGAAGTCAAACAAAGGAGCAGGAAATCTAACTAGTGTTCAACAGTCTTTCTCAAATCATTCATGATGATTGATATAAGAAAACCATTGAAAGGTGCATGCCTTTTATTCATATTATGTGGCAGATGGCCCATAAAGCAGGAGGGGAGGAAAACAAAGGAGGTAAAGATAGATTGTATGATATTCTTTGGCAGAAGAAATGTGGAACTAAGATACATTATTCATAACAGTGTCTAAAATATCCAAGAAAAGTCTCAGATGGAGAATTGAACAGGTAGATAGGAAGTAGGGTATATATAGAATATGTAATGCTTAGTATACTGTCTGTTTTGGTTCCACATTTTTGTCTATTTATGGAAAATGGCATTTACATATATTACACAGAATTAGATCAAGATAGGAGAAATAGGCCATTCTGCCCAAAAGGTCAATGCTCCAATTTCATCCTTCTTCTGCTTAAGTTCAACATATCCTTCTGTACATTCCTCACTCATTAGATGAATCCAGTTTCCTCTTAAATATAAACAAGAGATTCCGCAGATGCTGGATATCCAGAGCAACGCACACAAAATGCTGGAGGAACTCAGCAGGTCAGGCAGCATCTATGGAGGGGAATAAACAGTCAACATTTAGGACCAAGACCCTTCAAACCCAGCCCTTTTATTCTTTTCATTACAATGATTCCCTGTTACATAAAGTTCCACATTCTAATCACACTAAGGGCGAAGAAGCCTCTGCTGATTTCCCATAGTGTGTTGGGAAACACCTCTAACAACTTCAAGACATTCCAAAGCACTCCACCTTCACTGAAGAACTTTCTAGAAGAGTAATTGCCGCTGTGATACTGGAAGCTTCACAGGGTAAGTTCCCGCAATGAGATAGTGATTGGATAATCTGCTTTATTACTTTGGCTTTTCAGTGATAGATACTGCCCTATGTTAAACGTAACCCTGACATTCATCTTCAGCATATGGGTATCATGGGCAAGTCCAATGTTTGATGCCCATCCCCATTGTCGTTAATCGTCTTCTTGAACCATTGCAGTCTAGATGAAGTTACTTAATGAGATCCAGGATTTAGAACCAGCAACAATGAAAGACTGCCAGTATATTTCCAAATCAGGAAGAAATTGTATCAATGCATGCAATACTAAATGACAATAAAAAAGGACTGTGTGTCCTCATAATCTAATGCAGGACCTGGAGGCCTACACATAGAAAATAATGTTTCCGTACACCTGCAGCCCTTTTACTAGAGGTTGTGGGTTGGGAGATGCTGTCAGAATGGCCTGCAGGAGCAACTGCAGTACATTTTATAGATGGTACACACTGCAGCCACCGTTACTGAAAGGGATGAAAGTTTACAACAGTTGGGGAGGAGCCCATCAAGCAGTCTAATTTGTCCTGGATAGTGTTGAGTATTTTAAAAGCTATAGGCACTGTTCAGGCATATTCTGGATTTAGGGTATATAATAAATATTAACTTCACCAGCAACCAGTCTTCAGATATGAGCGTGGACTGTAGATTAAATTTAAAATGCAGTCCTGAACAATACTTTTCCTGGAGCTGTGGACTGAAGTTGATTGCAAACCAGATAATGCTGATTAGCCTTTATTTTGGATGTCTGGAGTGTGGGTGCGAAGAGGAGGTGTGTGAAAACCATATGTAGTTAAAAGGAAGCATTGTAGATACTTCCTACAGAATTGCCCTGCTGTTACCGTTGATCTTTAGCATATAAAAATGTCATGTAATATTAGGTTGGAAGGCCTCTTCCTCCAAGAGTGTCTCAAAATGATGCCTGCTGCTTGCTCTTTTTTGGTTGAATAAAACACTTCTATATTCAGTAGCTTCAGTGTCTCTCGAGTGACTTAGTTCATGTTTCAACAAGCACTGCTCTCATCTGAACTGCTGGAGTCCATTCATCATACTCCCGATTTTTGCCTTCAAGATATCGGAAAGTCCTTGGGTATTAGCTGCGGGCCATACAGCCTCAGACCTGCTTCTGTAGCTACCAGCTGAGTTTCTGGTCAACAGCAGTTCCCCAGGATGTCGTACACCACTGGTAATGCCATTGAATGTCAAGGGTAGGCAAGGGTCCTCTCTTGCTGGAGATGGTCAGTGCCTGCCACTTTTGCGGCAGAAGTTTTTCTTGAACATCAAACACCAAAATAGAAACATCAAACAAAGCGTACTGCACAGACAACAGGAATTCTGCAGATGCTGGAAATTCAAGCAACACGCATCAAAGTTGCTGGTGAATGCAGCAGGCCAGGCAGCATCTCTAGGAAGAGGTACAGTCGACGTTTCAACGTTTCAGGCCAAGACCCTTATGAAGGGTCAAATTGGTGAGGGGACATGAATGTCTGGTAGAAGTAAACAGAAGTGGCAGATAATGTTAATCATCAGAGCTGTTATTTTGGAGTTCGGTACCGCACCTAAAACCCTTAATCTTTTACCGCTGAGCACGTTCTGCAGCAGGATGGCCCACCAGCTGCTGACGTAGAAAAGAATGATCAACTACTTCAGTGAAGCTGTGGTTGATTTCTGCGGGCAGGTGTTACAAATTTACGAGTATTTGACATTTTGATTGGTAATGCAAAGCTGCAGAACCAAACACGGTGCTGCGGGAACATTTTGCTGTTGTCCATACTTCTGCACAAACCAGATGTACTTCAACAGGTACACTGTCCTTGCAATGCAGTCTTCTCCATGGATTGTCACCTTGTCACGGTGGAGAGGCTTATGTGGTCCTGAGATCCTGAGAGCGATGCCGTCTGGAGCTATGCCCCTGGTAGGTCACCAATGGCGGTAAGGTCAAGGGTGAGGTCCCTGACAAAGAACAATTCAACCAAGACCTCAACGGTGGAAGAGGCGGATGAAGTTACTTCGAACTCAACGGCTGTGAAGGCGGATGAAGGCTGCAACAAATCCATCAGCTCCAATCGTCGTGGTTTCCATGCCACTGGAATCAGTTGGTTGATTTGTGAAGTATCGTGTGCTTCTTGGAGTGCAACATCAAGTACACATTAAACAAATACACACACAGGCGTCTTCGCTCTGTACGGAACAAAGACCATCATCCTTGACC
Source organism: Mobula birostris (assembly GCF_030028105.1). Lineage (NCBI taxonomy): Eukaryota > Metazoa > Chordata > Chondrichthyes > Myliobatiformes > Myliobatidae > Mobula > Mobula birostris. The sequence goes on from NC_092399.1 coordinate 13,868,336, forward strand.
TCGAAGGATAGCCACGACGACGATGACAGTCGAAGGAGGAGAATAAACAGGAGGCTTGCAGAGCAATAAAAACTGCTGGGAGAGGTCGGGGTGGAGGGAAAATAGCTCTCAGCAGGCAGCTACAACCTTTCAGAAAGCAAAGCATTCACTCAGACCTGGGCGAGCAACAATATGCCAAACATCTATACTTCAATATGGAAACCTTCCATACACTGCAAACCCAAAAAAAACCTCAAGGAATGCAATGCCAGTGACAGCCAAGGTGATCAAATCAACTGTGTGCCAAATTCCCTCCGGGCACTTTCAACAGCCAGTGTTATGCAAGGAAGGTCACGAATACTGTCTATTCAAAGAAAGTTAACTACATTTCATTTGGTATTGTCCAAGATCTGCTTACAGAGAGGGAACAGAGTTGGCTTTGAGACAATTGTGTGCTTTCCAGTAATTCCGGATGTTGCTTGTTGTATAGGTAAGGCTTTCTGTGTGATATGTGTTTAATCTGATACATACAGTACAAGAAGCAGGAAATCTTAACATCCAGTTGTTGTGTTGTATGCTCAAATCAGTGCCAGATCCATAGATAGTGCTCAGGTAGATTCATTCCTCGGTATTCCACTGTCCCGGCCACCTACCAAATTGAGAGACCCTACTGAACATCAAGGGTCATCGGCTGATGATGTGGCAGGTAGTTCCAGTTCATAAACCAAGCATTCGCGCACACCATACATCCAACAAAAGCCGTGTTACCAAAGGAAGTCTCACAGAGCAGGTGATTGCCATTGCTTCCACTGGCTGGACCTGTAAAGAGGAAATCTGTGGTAGTCAGCTGAGGTGGTGTTAAGATCCATGGAGTTCTGCTGTCAGTTGTACTAGGTTACCATAAAACAGGGGTTCCCAACTTGGGGTCCAAGGACCCCTCGGTTAATGGTAAGGCTCCATGGCATAAAAAAAAAGGTTAGGAACTCCAAGAAAGAGATGGCAAACATTGCCATTGGGCTTTCTACCAAGCAATTGAACAGCAGGAGAAAGAAAAAATAAGAGCAGGGTAAGTAAACAATATAGCTCCCTTTGGCCTACAGCCATCTGTGATCTGAGCTAATTGCAAACCTAATCCCACATTCACCAGTTGTCCCATCTATTCCCTACCACCAAACACGGCCATCACAATAACCACTTGGTCGAGTGCAAAAGTAATTAATGTCCTTAAATAAGTACATTTACCCTGGCAACTGGGTGATACCAAGTTCATATTCTGCAGCTGCTGTTATATTTTATCCTACGAAACTGGCCCACACAAACCTCCAGCTCTACAGTCTTCGCTTTAACCTACAGCTCCAACTGCAAGGTTTTCTGTTATCCATTAAGCACAGTGTCAGCGTCAGCAACCTGACACCTTTAAGAGCAAAATTTAATGGCATCTGATCATCAGTATCATTGTCCTTTGTTAGTTCACTACTGCTGCCCAACTGCACACATTGGGTGACTGAAAGGAAAAAAAGGCCAACAGTCAAATTCTTCCACAAGGAGGATAAGGTAAGAGGTGCACATTTACACCAGGTGTCATGTGAGAAGGTGAAGGAAATGTAGGTTGAAGGGCAGTGAGGTGTGGAAAGCAGGAACAGGAACAGGGATGCAATCAACTTCAGCTGCCTGCAGCAGCCTTTCCAATAATGGCTGTATCATTTTTTCCCATGGGAGATGGGAGCTGGAAGCATTTCTGACCTCTGCTTAGACACTTTGAGCCACAACAGAAAGGTTTATCTCGCAATGAGTATGTACAAAGAAGTTGAAGGATGAGGCTGTCATGGTTAAACAACTTGCATAACGTGCAAGCTGTCATTAGTGAGTGTGAACTTTGTAACAATGGCAAGAATGAGAAAGTGAAGCTGGTATCTGAATAGTAGGGATATGCTGGCATTAATGGAGATTGTTTATGGATGAGGGGATGGTGGGGTGGAGATACGTCTCTATCAAAGAAAGTGTAAAGTGCTCCTTCCCTCCACCAGTCTGCAGGTCACCCTTGGGCAAGTTGTAGCACCTGCTTATCCACCCCACCCCCACCCCCGATCAAGTTCACTTGAAGCATGGAAGCAGTTCATGTGAGCAGCTGGTGCGGATCACAAGTCCCGGTTATGCGACCACTGACACCAGGCAGAAAATCTCTGAAGAGTATTGATAATGGCTGGTGTCACCCATCTTGTAAAGATACCACTCAGAAGGCAATGGCAAACCACTTCTGTAGAAAAATTTGTTAAGAACAATCGCCCACTTTTTACGACATGGCATATAATGAAGATGCTGATATGGATGAGGTCAATTGATTAATGTTGCAGATAATGGCAACTGGAATGCATCTAAAAACTTTGACCACATGCAAGGTCATTATATTTTTCAGCACTCCTGGCATTAATATTCAGTTATTTCATCCACTGCATCCTAAAATCAGAAGGTCTGCTTCTCATATCTGGAGGATCTTGTCGCCTCATAAAATACAGGATAATCTTCCTACATTGTTTAATTTCAGTCTTAAATGGTTGACCCCTACTTTCTAAATAGTAAGTCTTAATTCTAGATTCTCCCACAAGAGAAAAACATCTTCCCCACATCTATCGAGGCATGTCACGATGTTATATATCTCAATTAGGTCTCCCTCACTCCTCTAAAGTTTAATGGTGACAAGTATATCCTGTCTTCATGAGACAAGCTGCCCATTCCCAGTATCGGTCTAATAAACCTTCTCTGAAGACCTTCCAATATAACAACATCCTTCTTTGAATGAGAGCAATATTGTACACTGTTTTCTCAGCAGTGATATGGTCTCACCAGTGCTCTATATAATAACGTAACACCTTTACATTTGGTTCCATGGCAGGCATATGGCAAAGTCAATAGACAATAGACAATAGACAATAGGTGCAGAAGTAGACCATTCGGCACTTCGACTCTGCACTGCCATTCTGAGATCATGGCTGATCATCTACTATCAATACCCGGTTCCTGCCTTGTCCCCATAACCCTTGATTCCCCTATCCATAAGACACCTATCTAGCTCCTTCTTGAAAGCATCCAGAGAATTGGCCTCCACTGCCTTCTGAGGCAGCACCTCCACAACTCTCTGGGAGAAGAAGTTCCTCCTCAACTCTGTCCTAAATGACCTACCCCTTATTCTTAAACCATGCCCTCTGGTACCGGACTCCCCCAGCATCTGGAACATATTTCCTGCCTCTATCTTGTCCAATCCCTTAATAATCTTATATGTCTCAATCAGATGCCCCCTCATCCTTCTTAACTCAAGTCATAGGGGAGTGGAATAAAATGGACAGTACCTGCAAAAAGACTTGCACAGAATAGGCTGATGGTCTCCGCAATGCTCAGAAGAGTTTGTCTGTCATGGTTTATTTGCAGAATCCCTCCTATCTTGGTTCAGGGAGTTGAACTCTCACTATACGGATACACTTTAAACCGAAGCTCTGTAGTACATGCCAAGTCTCCGAGATCCCTATAATGAGAGAGTACTGCACTGTTGCAGAACACTTATTCAGCCCTATCTTCTGTTTGTATCTGCAGTCTGGTGCAGACACAGAGAGGAGATCTGTCTGGACAAATGCCATGAGAAGGAGAAGTTCAGCTCCTTGACGGACTGGCACCAGTTTCTGGGGCAGAAAGAAAAGGTACCGTCAGAAAGATTGAATTGGGAGTGGAGTCCTAGCGGAGAGAGCACAGAAAAGGATTTTATGACTGTGGTGTAATGTGAGAGCTGATTTCAAGAGCTGGAAGGTGCAGACTTCGAGGTTAGAGAAGCATGCATCAAAGACAGTGCAGTTATGTGTGGGATTTTTAACTTTCACATAGCAGGCTGGCATATGTCACATAAAAAGTGAATTTCTTGCTTGCCTTCAGTTTTCTGCAACAATATGTACTGGAGCCAACGAGGGAATCGCCCACGTTAGATAGACCAATGAGTCATGAGTAAGATGTTGTTAATAGCCTCGGGGAGTATGAACTAATAGCAATCAAAATATGACTGAGTTCCAAACAAGACACTCCAACAGCTACTAATAGTTTAGATTTAGGCAAGGTTGAATGCAACAGAATAAGGCAATAACCTAAGCAAGTCTGATATGTAAAACAGAAAATATGCAGCTGACGTTCAAAAACAATTTAAAGTGATACAGAACCTGCTTATTCCCCTTAAGGGCAAAGCTGCAGTTGGCAGAAAAAAAGAAATCACTTGTATGGAGAAATGTGAAATTACATTTGGGGAGGTGCAGCAACTCAAGGTGATACCTGGTAATTGGTAAGGTACTGAGTGGTATGGGTGAACACAGCTGACCGTGCTGACAGGACAGGTGGATTTCAAAAGTAACGTTAGATACTTTCCATTGTTAACCAAGGCAAAGATTACGAGAGCAGGGAGGTTTACCTCAGCAGTCCAGTTTTCCCCTACATTACCAGCTGGCTTGTAGATAATTTAGATTTATAAATTATTCCAACTTTAGGTCCTAGTGGAAGTCTTGCAGTAAAGTTGAAGAAAATCTGAGACAAAAGTGGGGCAATGAAATTATAGGATTATGCTGTTTATGCTCTTCCTGAGCCTAATGGCTTCTATTTTTGTTTTAAGCAAATATGCCAAACAAAATATATTAAAATACAAATGACTAAAGAGGAGAGGGACAACATAAAACTAAAAGAAAACACCAAAGAAAATTCCAAAAACAGCACAGATTTTGGAAACAGAAGGGGCTGCAGATGTTGGAAATCTGCAACAATACACAAAGGAACTGGAGGGTTTCAGGAGGTTAGGCAGCTCCTGTGGAGGGAAATTGACAATCACAGGGAAATGGCTATTGTTGACTTGGAGCGAGACAAAAATCAACCAAAGTTACAGTAATGGTGACTGAAACCATGTTTTCAAGAGATGTCAAAATCAATACAAAATATTATATTAAGAAGAGGATGATTGCCAGAAGCATTTAGGGCCTCTTGAAAACTGAGGTTGTAAATAATGAAAAAGCAGATAATGAGTGAATATTAATTGCACACATATACCCAGGATAACACAATACCAGGAAAGACCTGCTTCCACATTGTGTACAACCATCAGACTCTTGTACAAAGGTGTTAACTACACTCACTTGCCCATCCACTGAGATGTCCCACAACCAATGATCTCATTGTAAGGACTCTTTATTTTGTTATTTCATGTTCTTGTTATTTATTCCTGTTTATTTATATTTGCATTTGCACAGTTTGTTGTCTTCTGCACTCTAATTGATTTTTCACTGATCCTGTTATAATTACTATTCTATAGATTTGCTGAGTATGCCCACAGGAAAATGAATCTCAGGTTATATATTCTGAGATGTATGTACTTTGATAATAAAATTTACTTTGAACTTTGATCACACACACACACACACACAAACACACCAGGAAACTGGATGCTTGCAACCACTGACGTCTGGGGCAGACACACGTTTCAGTCTCCGATTCTGAGATCTATCATCAAACAGCATGGAATGGCAAGGCCAGGAGACCGTGGCTTTTGGCAAACAGCCTCTTGTTAAGTCCTTAAGAGTTCATGCCTGAGTTCTGATGACTGCCAATCCCAGAGAAACCATCATTTCTATAGACAATTGAGTCTGAGATCAAAAGTCATGGTCCTGGCCTGTATTCAGTGTGTCAGCAGGGGCAGAAACATGACCACCTGCCAGCATCCATGGAGGACCACTACGTCTCTGCTGAGACAGGCAAACTCTAATCATGACAGTGGACATATTGACAATTTTGTGTTAATATTTGTACAGGAAGGGAATACTATTGCAGGAAAATTGTAATGAAACATGGGGTAAGATTTGCCAACACTGCTACCAACAGCTGTTGGGAAATCATCAGCAGCAGTGATTAAAAACATAGTGATTCAATGTCTTGAGAGCTTACAGCAGATCAGTGGAGTCGATACAGATTTCTGAATGTTTGGACATGAACTGGATTGAGTATTTCATGAAGAGATGACTAATCAGTTGGCAGGAGGCTGTTGTTTATATGAACTTCCAGAAACCACTGAAAAGATTTTTAGTTTAAAATGAAGCTCAAGGAACTGAAGGCAAATTATTGACCTGGTTAGGAAATTGGTTAAGTGACTGGAAACAGAGTGAAGGGTATGGACATTCATGATAGATATTCATTACCCATGGCCATGTGTCCATTTTTTAAAAATGTGGCCACACATTTTAATTCCACGTCCCATTCTCATTCTGATATGTCTATCCACGGCCTCCTCTACTGTAAAGATGAAGCCACACTCAGGTTGGAGGAACAACACTTTATATTCTGTCTGGGTAGCCTCCAACCTGATGGCATGAACATTGACTTCTCAAACTTCCGCTAATGCCCCACCTCCCCGTCGTATCCCATCTGTTATTTATTTATATACACACATTCTTTCTTTCTCTCTCCTTTTTCTCCCTCTGTCCCTCTCACTATACCTCTTGCCCATCCTCTGGGCTTTTCCCCCCCTTCCCCCTTTTCTTTCTCCCTAGGCCTCCTGTCCCATGATCCTCTCATATCCCTTTTGCCAATCAACTGTCCAGCTCTTGGCTCCATCCCTCCCCCTCTTGTCTTCTCCTATCATTTCAGATCTCCCCCTCCCCCTCCCACTTCCAAATCTCTTACTAGCTCTTCTTTCAGTTAGTCCTGACGAAGGGTCTCGGCCCAAAACGCCGACTGTACCTCTTCCTAAAGATGCTGCCTGACCTGCTGCATTCACCAGCAACTTTGATGTGTGTTGTCCATTTATTTGGCAGTTTTCCAACACAACAGATGAAATGTGCGGAGATCAAAGAGTTCTTTTTGAGTAAGGTAAACTTCCAACCAATATTCTTTGTTCAGATTTTTGTTGTAAATGGGAACCAGTCTTCAGTTCTTAATCTTAATCGGTCCTAAGTTAAAAGAACAGCTTTGCGAATGAACAGAACTGTCTGTACAGCACAAGATGCTTGCCTTTAGCACCTGGGCTGATTGCTCAGAGTTGCTGTGTAAGACAATGGGGTTGTTTCAATTGGTCTGTTTCAAATCTAAGTTATTTAATTCAAGGGAACTTGCAGAGCAGATTGATACTATCACTTAGCACATCAAGTCGCTGATTTATTAATGGTTGGAAGGTTTGTGTACTCAGGGAGTCAGCTTATCAGCATTAGTTCTGAGTATCTGGAAACTCTGTCTCCAGAAGCTCTTAAACCATTTCTGTAAAAAGATATCTGAAAAAAAAAAATCACGTGTGTGTGAAGTCACCCAAGTGGAAAGAAAAATAGTATAGGCATTAGCGAGCAGTCAGTTTTGTTAGGAATGGTCAAGCAGCAGCAAGAAGAATGACGGAAAGATAGGATGACTAGAATCTATTCCTCTACGATGAGTCATGTGTTTACAACTCTGTGGTATGTCTTTTTAGCTTATAGGAATTGTACCTATGTTCTGGAAACCCTTTGTGTTTTAGAAATTATTTGTAATTTGGAAATCTTTTTTAAGATAGAAAACCTCCGCAAATTTTAAATGTTTTTAAGAGTTTTGTCTGGATTTAAACATGTATAACTAATAATAAATGAACTGTGCTTAAACTGTGTTAGCTGGAAGTATCTTCTCCATGGTGGGGGGAGGGGGACCCTCCAATCAGATAGTGAGTGTTGGCAGCTAAAATCACCATTGAAGACAAAGAAGGAACTGGTCTAATGTATAATCACCTGTTAAAGAGGGTACCTGTAGCTGTCTATATCAGCAGGGCTTAAGATCTTCATTTGAGTTTAGAGTTTTGCAGTCAGCAAACCCGGTACTATCACTCACGTAATCTAATTGGCAGATTACAGCTAGTGTGTCCTTTATGAGTGTGTTGCAACCTCTGCTATACACTGCGTTTACTAATGACTTTAATGATGGAACATGGAATCAAATACCCAAGTCTTCCAATGACGTGACAACTGACAGCACTATGAACTATTTTTCTTTATAGTGAGTAAAATGCAAGCGGCTCCTTCAGAGGAACTTGGGGAGAGAAAGATAGAGGAAGTCACAAGTAGAATCATCCTGCTCCCATTGAATAACTCATCCAGCAAAGCCCACAGGCCAGGGTCCACTGCATGGCCATAGCTGCTCACACCTAGTGGGCAGCCCAAGCTTCAGTGAGGGTTTTTCTGCAAAAAGCCTGGGTAATGTGTAGGGCCTGGACCAGTCTACAGACCTCTGACAATCCAGATTTAGACACCAATCCTTAAGAAGCAGCCTCAGTGCAGTAAAATGATGGCGGGAGAGGATAACCTCATTTTAAGAGACAGGATAGGGCCAGTGGCTGGAGAACATTGAGAGTTAGAAGCGTGATAGGAGAGGGGAGAGATGATAGAGGGATGAGAGAGGCAGAACAAGTGAATGGAAGGAGAGAGAAAGTCGTGGGGCTGAGTAGCAGAATGAGAGAGGGAATGAGACAAAGTGAGGGGAGAGGAATGAAGTGTGGGAAACTGTTAGGGAATTGGATAACTATAAGGGAAAGAAGGTGGGTGTGGGCAAGTACAAGTGGATGTATGCCAACCTGTGCATATCTGTGGTCAAATTGTACCTGCCTATAACTGGAGCGTGAGTGTAGGTTTTCACAAATAAAATGGAGTGAGCCATTTTATGCTTAAGAAAAACAGTAACAACTCATTTATCATAGTGCAAAAACTGAACACGAAGCGTGGTAACAGAACATCACATCATTACGTCATCGCGTCAGACCAACCTCTTCAATGAACCCCAACGTCAGTGGTTGTGAATCACGTATATTTCCACCAATTACGTTTCCCTACAAGAGCATTTGTCTTTAAGTTTATGTAGTCCAATCAGCAAAACCTGGTCTCCAACCATCTTGGATCTCTTTGCCACCTGACCAAGACTTCATTGCATCAAGATGTGGTCGATGGCGTGCACAGATGTTTAAAGAAACAATGCACACTCGTCTTCCACTCCTCCTAAATGAAGTTTCATTCCTGGAATATCACAACCCTCATGGACAGCCAAAATAGCACTAGATCTGGCATCGCTCTACTGTCATGGCCTGGGAATTCAGTCACTTCGATGTTGACATTGTTACTCTGAGTGAGACGAGGAGGGGCACGGAAGACCATCTCAGGGAATAAGGAAATGGACACATATTCCTCTGAAAGAATGAAACAGATGCATTTTAGATTTGGTTATCTAGATTGAATTAGTCTGGCATCTCAATGACACTTCTGTGGGATAGGCAAATGTCACACAGTTCCAAAGTCCTCATGGAGTGGACAGCCGGAGACATTTTCCCAGGGCAGAAATGACTAATGCAAGGGAGCACAATTTAAGGTGATTAGAGGAAAGTATGGAGGAGGGACGTCAGAGAGAGTTTTTTGCACAGTTAGTGGTGAATGCGTGGAATGCGCTGCCAGGAGTGGTGATAGAGGATGATACACTAGAGACATTTAAGCAACTCTTGGATAGGCACATGGATGAAATTAAAATGGGGGGCTATGTGCGGTGGGGGGGGGAGGTTAGATTGATCTTGGAGTAGGTTAAATGTTTAGCTCAACATCATGGGCCAAAATGCCTGTACTGTGCTGAAGTGTTCTACGTTCTACATCTCATGACCCCGCCAGTTCATTCTAACATAAAATCAGCATCCTCGGATCAACAGAGTGTACAATCCAAACTCTGGAAGCAATGCCTAAAGCCAAGGAGGAACATCTGAACAATCCCTAATTATCCTTGGCTACTTTGGTGCCAATGTAAGAAGGGACTCAAGATTCTGGAAGGGTGTAACTGGGAAGGAAGAACTATTGAAAGACAATGCCTCGTAGTAAAATGCTTGTCAAGACTAATAGGACAGCAAATAAAAGGTCTGATGCAAAACCCTTGAGCAAAATATGGCATCTAATAGATTACATCATCATCCAATCATTTCAAAGAAGTTGCCTCCTTAAGCACAGAAAAATTCCCACGTACAGACTCCAATGTCTGGATTACCCTGAAGTCTAGGATAACTAACAGCTATGAAAAATCCTTCATCTTTTCTACCTAAAATAATTAAATAGATTTAATGAAAATGAACCAAATCCAGTAGCTTAATAACACTATTATGTCTTATGAGTAAAAAAAACTATAACTACAGGCATCTAAAGACCTAGGTCCAACAAAAATTTCATGACTTCAGCAGAAAGAGCTCAAGAAATTGACAACTAGTCAATAACCAAATCAAATGAAGACTTCACAATGTTGACAAGCCCATCTCTGACACAAACACCCAAAGACTCATCTACTGAGAGCCAGGAATGGAAGAAAAATAATATCTTAATGAAATACTCAAACACGGCAGAGAAGTACTTCCAGGGTGAAATTATGACCTCATGTTTTTCATTGGCCAAAGGAACATGATAGAGGATCCCAGAGAAAGAAGACTGACCCATATATTATAGAAAAGCTGTCATGGTGTTTGTCAAAGGAGAAGGCATTGGAAGGATCTTTTGTAATCATCGTCTCCCAGTTGCAAGATAATCTTCTCAAGGTGATGTGAAAAATCCAGGGAAAATGTCGGGCAATTTGACTGTTCTATCTGCCCTTTTTGACCTCACAAACGCATATATCAAGCAAAAGGGATTGTGGAGAATCCATCTGAAATTTGGCTCTCCCCATCTGTTGCAGGCTCCTTAGTGGAATGGAGTCAATCTGCATGATACATGAAGCTATTGAAACTTCATTCTCCTTCCACTTAGGAACTATAATATTATTTATCTAATTACAGCACAGAGAAGGCAGCTACATAAGTGTAAATTTGGAAACTGAGCTCCACCGTTGTTGGGAACTTCACTGATATGTATGAGAAGATGAACCTTACACTAGACACAAGTAATGAATAAAATGAAGAGCCACTTACAATTTGAGCTCTGACAATCAGGATTCTCAACGAGAACCCTGGATACATGGATCAGTTTACTTTCCTTAAAAGAAATACCTCAATGTTAAAATTGGGTTTTTGAAGACCAAGGCCTCAAGCTCAGCAGTTAAGCTCCGGTTTACCAAGCATCAGTAATTTTCACATTCCTGTATGGAGAAGGTGCTACAAAGTACTCTACAACTGTGTTGTCACCTTAAAATTCTCCAAATCCATTGGAAAGGTGGAAAGCATACTCTCTGCGCCAACATCCCCACACTGAAGGTCTGATCACCAAACACATTCATCGAGTGAAGAACACGCAATATTTTCTGCACGCTTCGACAGCAAACTCTTAGTATATGCCCCGTATTTTAAGCTCCATCATGGCACAGGACTTCCAAGTGAACAGAGAAACTGATTCAATTGCATTCTTGAAATCTCCTTTAGAAACTGATAATCCTTTCAGACTGGAGGCCCGTGACTGCTCAGCGATGAAGAAGGTACTAAGCACCTGGAGTATCCATGAGAGAAGCAAATAATGGAAGGACCCACACACCATCAACGACACACACCTACCCTGCCAAGCACCACTAACCCCCTTTGAGTCCTACAAAGTTCCTTTATCCTACTCAGGACCCAGAGAAAAATGAAAGGGAAGCATAATTATACTGGACCACCTAAGAAGAACAAAGTATTCTAAATAGTGTCAATAGAAGGAGTAAATTACAAAGAAACATTGGACCAAATTCTGTGGAGAATTCTGAGCAATTCTCTGTATAAATGGTAACATTCATAATTCTCACTTATAAGATGAACATGTGACTATTTTAAGCCTGCCAGCAGCTCCATGTTGGCATTTTTCCATCTGAGCTTCATGGAGTCCAGCGAGCAGAGAGTAATGTTGCAATAACTCCTTGACATTTATTTTTCAGAGACAATTCAGATAACCACCTTGCCAGCCTCCCTGATGAGCCTGTAGTTGGCGCAGGCCAGAGACACACATGAACGTTCAAGAGCCCCGAGCATGGACAGTTCTGACACTGACTCTAGCGGACAGAGACTCACCAAGTGTAAACACTGTGCTGTGAATGCAGCAGGATCTGTACTGGGGTCAGCCATGCCAAAGTGGTGGACACTGAGCTGCCAACATCAGGTGCCATGGCGAAACAGGGCAAGGCACTGAACTTCAAGTAGCGCTGGGTTATACTGCCACCTGAGTACTTGAGTACACTTCTGCCACTATAACATTTTTTGGAGATACAGTGAGGAACAGGCCCTTCTCACCAACGAGCTCCACCGCCCAGCAACTCACCATCTTAGTCCTAGCCTATTATGGGACGATTTACATTGCCCAATTAACCTACTAACGGGTACGTCTTTGGATTGTGGGAGGAAACTGGAGCACCCAGAGGAAACCCACACACTTCACAGGGAGAGCATACAGACCCCTTATAGATGGCGCTGGAACTGAATTCTGAAATCTGACACCCCGAACTGTAACAGCGTCACGCTAACCGCTACACTACCGTGATTGAAAATTAACATTTCTAGCGTCACTGTAAAGTGAGTGCTGCATTTTGTCAAAGCAGAAGCAATAAAATTGAATCCTAACAAATGTCTAGAGTTAATTATAACCTTGGCAAACTATTGTTTTTTGTTTTATTGAGATACAACACAGATTAGACCCTTCTGGCCCTTCGAGCCATGCTGCTCAGCAACCCGTGACTTAACCCCAACTTAATCACGGGACAATTTACAATGACCAATTTCAAGAATACACAACTTTCACCAGGCAAACCTGAAAGATACAGTATTTTTGAACATATTCAATGAATAGAAAGTAATCTTAAGTAATTATCTTGCACTGTTTGACGTTCTTCTGCAATGCACCTTCCCAGAGATTTAAGACTGCTCTGTTTTACGTTTCTCCTCTAAGGGCTCCATCAGTATTAGTGGTTTATGCAGCCTGTGCAGAGTAGCCTGCTGGTACAGAAAATTTCAAACAAAGTATACCTTAAATGGAAAGACTTCTTATAAACAGAAAGCTAGTGATAGTTAATTTTTAAAAAATCACTGAAACTGTGAATGAAAATAGAAAAGGCCATTCTGTGTTTTCTATCCTGGATTTTGTGAAGAAAATGTGAAGTTTAATGATATAAACTGATTCAAAGATGAGAATCTAATTAAGGTGCCAATCAGCCATGAACAAACTGAAGGGGCTAAACCACCTCGACTTGGTATGCGTGTTCCCATGTCTCCGAAGAATACAGAAAGAGTTCATATAGATAATTCCACAGAAGAGGAAGGTGTGAGGGGGAAGGTTTAAAGGAGATGCACAAGGCAATTTTGTTTTTTACATAGAGTGATATGTACCTAGAATGGGTTACCAAAGTGAGCGATGGAAGCAGATATGATAGTGGTCTTTAGATCATAAGACATAGGAGCAGAATTAGGCCATTTGGCCCATCAAGTCCATTCTGCCATTCCATCATGGCTGATTTATTACCCGTCTCAACTCCATTCTTCTGCTTTCTCCCCATAACCTTTGACACTCTTACTAATAAAGAACCTATCAATCTCCATTTTAAATATACCCAGTGACTTGGCTTCCAGAGTCATCTGTGGCAATGAGTTCCACTAATTCACCACTCTCTGGCTAAAGAAATTCCTCCTCATCTCAGTTCTAAAAGAAAGTCCCTCTGGTCTTAGACTCCACGCCCTCCACAATAGGAAACATCCTCTCCACATCCATTCTATCTAGGCCTTCCATTATTCGATGGGTTTTGGCCTTATAAAGCCTCAGCATCACATCCCTGCTTTTATATTCTACTATTTCATTTGCCTTCTTTACCACCAGCTCAGCTTGCAAGTTAACCTTCAGGGAATCCTGCACAAGGATCTCTTTGCATGTCTGATTTCTGAATTTTTCTCCCTGTATAGAAAAAAGTCTATGCCTTTATTCCTTCTACCAAAGTGCATGACCATGCACTTCCCAGTACCATATTCCATTTGCCACTTCTTTGCCCATTCGCCTAATCTGCTAAGTCCTTCTGTAGACACCCTGCTTCCTCACCACTACATACCCCTACATATCATCCACAAACGTGGCCACAAAGCCAAACTTCTTTAGATGTGTAGTGGAGAGTATATTGACTGGCTGCATCATGGCCTGGTATGGAAACACCAATGCCTTTGAATGGAAAATCTTCCGAAAAGTAGTGGATTCAGCCCAGTACAACATGGGTAAAGCTCTCCCAACTATCGAGCACACCTACGTGAAATGCTGTTGTAGAAAAGCAACATCCATCATCAGAGATCCCCAACACACCGGTCATGCTCTTTTCTCACTGCTGCCATCAGGTAGAAGGTACAAGTGCCTTAGGACTCATACCACCAGGTTCAAGAACACTTACTATCTCTCAACCATCAGGCTCTTGAATGAAAGAGGATAACTACACTCAACTTCACTTGCCCCATCATTGGAATGTTCCCACAACCAATGATCTCACTCTCAAGAACTTTTCATCTCATTATCTCATGTTCTCATTATTACTATTTATTTATATTTGCATTTGCAAAGTTTGTTGCCCTCTGCACTTTGGTTGATCTTTTATTGATCCTGTTATAGTTACTATTTGCTGAGTATGCCCACAGGAAAATGAACCTGGGGTTGAATATGGTGACATATATGTACTTTGATAATAAATTTACTTTGAACCTTGAACTTTTGAAATCATTGATCTAAAATGTGAAAAGAATGATTCCCAACACCAGCCCCTGCGAAACACCACTAGTCACTGGCAGCCAACCAGAAAAGGCACTCTTTATTCCTTGTTAGATGCCAGCTGGTGATGTGGTGGCATCCGCACCGGACTTTGAGGCGAGTGTTCCCAGGTTCGAATCTGGTCGGCTCCTTGCAGAGTTTCCCTCCCTGCTGGGTTGAGCATCGAGCTAGCAACCCAGCCTCATGAAAAACAGACAAGTGCTAAAGAAATGGCAAGGGTGTCACCCAACGTGCCACATGGCGTGGAGAGGAACAACAATTCCCTGTTAGATAGACACAGGGAGTAGTGAGATATGGTTCATGTGTAGCCAGGAGAGAATTAGCTTAATTCAGCCTCATGTTGGGTGCAAATCCTGTGCGCTAAAGGACCAGTTCCTGTGCTGTACTGCTCTATGTGCTAAAAAAATGTTCAAACAGATCAGTCCCTGCTCTTTATTTCTGTTTGCGGATCTGTTTCTAGAAAGTGCATCTGCGAATAGCAGGTGTGGACAGGATAAGAAACAGCAGTGATTTCCCCAGCTCCTAAATTACAGAGGTCTGCTGATACTCACGGATTGCTAAGTCATCTTAGGCACAAGCGGAAGGTAAGTGAGTTGTATCGCTGCCCAGTTTATGTGCTATCGATATGCAGTCCTACTGCTATCATTGAAAATGAAGATTGGCTAGAATATACAACAGCCAGTCACTCCATTCTCACTAAAGATGACAAAGTTCTACCCCTCACGAACTCGGTTAATATAACTAGAATCACCTCTAGGATGAGATGTTCGAACTTTCTGCAATCATGCCCAAAATGAATCACCTTCTTTAGGCAAGGCAAAAATAGAGTTAATGACTGCAATAGATTTTATTAATTATTCTGTGATATTTCATTCTTTACTCTTCCCAAATATAACCCATCATTTAGTAAATTTAACTAAATAACATGTTTTTCTTGAATTGTGCTAATTTCCATTTCGATGTAACTATAAAGGGCTTTGTCAAATGTCTCATACACAGCATTTTCCCCTAACTTAATTGGTTTTGTTGCATTCTTATGCTAGTCGGCTTCATTTCTCTGTGCAATTTTCCTGAAATTATTTTACAAAAATACAAACAGGTCTCCAGCAACATCAGTTCCAACTGCTGTGGCTTAATAAGCATTATGTCACAGTGGAAGGAAAAAACACCTGATGCTCTCTCTGAGAGCACACACCTGAAAAGCCAGCGCTGGTGCGATTGCCTGAGCACAGCGCACAGACAATGCTGACTTTGTGCACTAATTAATGAATGTTGCTCATTTGCACATTGTAGCGGAATGAGTCCCTAGGCCTGAAAATGAATTTCTGCAGGCGATTCCTACTCTGTTGGTGCAACCGGAAGAACAACATCTCTGTTTTCCAGATCCCATGTAGCTTAGCTGCTCAAAACCAGAATACGCTTAGCCCGTGATGATTTATTTTAATATGCATGTACGTTACAGACCAATACACTTATTTTGATATCAGTGCAATTGCAAATTTCTTATTCTTCAAGTTAATTAGACAGTTTAAACATGTGACCATTAAACATAATAAAAGATTGCTGTGATCACGGTTATTGGTATACAGAAGACATTTCAAAGGTACCTTTACAAACTAAAATAATGATAAAGCAGTTTAATTAATCAACCAACATCAACATGGTTGGCCTCATCAACAACAATGACGAGGCGGTGTACAGAGAGGAGGCAGAGTAGCCGGTAGAATGGTGGGAGCACAACAACTTTTGATTCTCAAGGTGGACAAGACTAAAAGGATGATTGCGGACTTTATAACCATATAATCATATAACAATTACAGCACGGAAGCAGGCCATCTCGGCCCTTCTAGTCTGTGCCGAATGCTTGCTCTCACCTAGTCCCACCAACCTGCACTCAGCCCATAACCTTCCATTCCTTTCCTGTCCATATAGCTATCCAATCTTACTTTAAATGACAATATCAAACCTGCCTCCACCACTTCTACTGGAAGCTCGTTACCACTCTCTGAGTAAAGAAGTTCCCCCTCGGTGTTACCCCTAAATTTTTGCCCCCAACTCTCAACTAGGAAGGTGCAGGCTGACCACTCCTCACGACACATAAACCGCTCCTCCGTAGGAGTGCCAGCTTTCTGGGAGTGCACATAATGGACGATCCCACCTGGTCCCTCAACACCACCTCTTTAGCCAAGCAAGCACAGCAGTGTCTCCACTTCCTGAGGAGATTGAGACGAGCAAGGCAACCCCCCCGCCACCACCTCCACCCCATTCTGACCAATTTTTACAGGAGCACCAGTGAGAACGAGCCAGCCAGCTACATCACTGTCCCGTATGGGAACTGCAAGGCATCTGACTGCAAATCCCTACAAAGGCTTGTGTGGACTGCTGACAGGATCATCGGAATCTCTCTTCCACATCTCGGAGATACTTATCAGGAGGACTGCGTCCTCAGCATTGTCAATGATGCTCCCCATCCATCCAACAATCTCTTTGATCCTTTACTGTCAGGCAGGAGGTACCATCACATTAGGACAAGGACTGGTCAGATGGGAAACAGCTTCTTCCCCCAGGCCATAAGACTACTGAACTTCCTGTCACCACCCAGGACTCATCATGTATGAAGTGTCTAAAGTGTAAACAGTTTACTTTTTGACTTGTGTCATAACTGCTCCTTATTATTTGTTAATTTATTTGTGGTAATATTACCTCATGTGTGTGTGTGAGTTACATGTACTGTGTTGTGCACCTTGGTCCAGAGGAACATGGTTGCATGTTTATGGTTGAATGACAATAAAACTTGAACAGACCAGTTTAAAGCCTGGTTTATACTTCTGCGTTAACTAGACGCCGTAACCTACGCAAGTGGCCTACGCGCATTGTGAGCATTTATACTTGCGCGTTGGTGTGTCTGTATCGCTCGGCAATTCGCGCATGTCACACATGCACACTCACCTGCCCGCGCAAGGCTTCATGGTCATTGTAGTCTCGAGGTAAACAGGACCAGAGCGTCTTTTTTCGTGCGAAATGTGTCCTCCATAATTTCGGAGGTCTGTAAAGCTTTATGGAAATCATTGCAGCCAGAGTTCCTTCCCTGCCCTTCAGTCACCCAATGGGAAGCCATTGCAGCGTAGGAGGACATGCGATGCTACTAAGCAGACCCATCACAGTTGTTGCGTTCTGCGTTGCCGCGACGCGCGGTTACATTTTAGGAGAGGTGCGCGTCGCAGCAACGCAAGCTCTCGCATAGGGTTCCATGTCGGCTTTGCATAGGGTTTGCAGCGACGCAGACCTTACGGCGACGCGTTGACGCAGCAGTATAAACCAGGCTTAACAAGGGATTCATCGTGCTAGTATTTGTGACTGTTGAACTATGTATAAATTGCTAGTCTAAGTTTGGCTTTATTTGTCACATGTACCTTGAAACATTCAGTGAAATGCATCATTTTGCATAAACAACCAACACAGTCCGAGGATTGTGCTGGGGGCAGCCCACAAATGTTGCCATAATTCCAGCGCCCACACAGCTTGCCCTCAACCATGCATCGTTTTTATTTTGGACTGTGGGAGGAAACTGGAACACCTGGAGGAAACCACACAGTCACGAGAAGAACGTTCAAACGCCTTACAATCAATGGCAGGAATCGAACCCTGATCGATGATTGCTGGCACCGCAAAGCCATTGCGCTAACCACTACGCTAGCAAGCCCAACACTCAAGTGCAGCACATTAGAGA
The DNA here is from genome assembly GCF_030028105.1 of Mobula birostris. Classification (NCBI taxonomy): domain Eukaryota; kingdom Metazoa; phylum Chordata; class Chondrichthyes; order Myliobatiformes; family Myliobatidae; genus Mobula; species Mobula birostris. The sequence goes on from NC_092399.1 coordinate 13,886,777, forward strand.
TACCAGCCCTCCCTATCCCGAACAAGTGTGTGCTGGCGAAGGAGTCTGAACACAGCAAGTCATGGCCAGCAGTATCTAGCCCAGATATATACTATTTTGTTATGTTGGAAATAGTTCAGGAAATGTGTAGCTCGGGTGGTTGATGGTTGGATTAAGTTGTTCTCCGACCTTGGCAATTTACTTGCAAACAGTTCGTCACCATACAAGGAGACATCATCAGCACGCTATTAATTGTGGTGTCCTCCGAAAGCTTGGCCTTTACATGCTTATCAGTTAACTGATTGGGTGTCAATACAGAAACTCAGTTGTGATGTAGGGAGGAAGTCTTGTCGCTGATTGGCTGTGTGGCAAACTTTGTGCGTTGTGGTCTGCAGTGTTGCCCACACTGGCTCATAAACTATCCGCAAGGATCCGTGAACATCAGCTGGCTGTAAAGCGGCATGACCAACTCTCCCTAGTCTCTACCCATGGAGACCGAGGGGGGCACAAACTCGACTGGGCTTCAGTGAAATTCACGGCGCAAGCAAATACGTGGCATGCAAGAAGCGTGGTGTTCCGCGAAACAATTCTGTAAACAGACATGTGGACCTTGATCCTATTTATGAGTCAGCGCGGGCAAAGTTCCAGACCGCACCACACAAAGTTCGCCACACAACCAATCAACGAGACTTCCTCCCTACATCACAACTGAATTTCCATAATGATGACCAATCAGCTGATTGATAAGGCCAAGCATTCGGAGGACACCGCAATTAACAGTGTGCTGATGACACCTCCTCGCATGGTGATGAAACATTTGCAAGTAAATGCCGAGATCGGAGAACAACCCAACCCAACCATTTTGTTATGTATACAATGCTACTAAGGATGAATTTCAACCATTTTTTGTCAATTCTTTCCAATCACCATTTTCATCAAAAAAACACTGAATTCATATTTAGATAAGAAGGTAAAAAAAACTCATCTACTTTATTTTTCATTAATTAAAGTTCATTGTAGCCTACTATCAGCACCTTAGCTAAGATCAGTTAAGTCAGTACCAGAATCAAACCCCTAATTTTACTGACCTCCAGGCCTCAGCCTGCATCTTTACCCATTGAATTAAATGAATTTTCAAAGTTACATTTAATGTCAGAAATGTATACAATATACATCCTGAAACGCTTTTTCTTCACAAATATCCACGCAGAGGAGTGCCCCAAAGAATGAATGACAATTAAATGTTAGAACCCCAAAACCCCCCCCCAGCTCCTCTCCCTCCTGCGCATAAGCAGCAGCAAGCAACGATCCCCCCTCCCCCCATCGGCAAAAAAAAACAATGGCGCATGTCAACAAGCACTCAAGTGTGCAGTAAAGACACAGACTTGCAGTACTCCAAAGACTGCATGTTCATCCGAGATTCAACATACCACAGGCTCTCTCTCTCCCTAATAAGGGATAATTTTCTACAATATGCAGTTACTGCACTGATCGGAGCATCTATCTATTTAATATTTTGCATGATTTTCCTAGCCACAAGATTCTACCAGTTGATGTCCTGCTGCTCTTAGACATTAAGTGACTGTGTTCTTTCACCTTACAAACTGCTACTATCTGGAGTTCTGCTATCCAGGAGATAAGATTATATCTTTTTACTTGCAGAACTGACATTTTTTTTCTACTGGCTGCTCCGAAATTGAGACCACTACCATTACTTTGCCTTGCCTTGTGCCCTTAACTCCTGGCGGAGTCGTTGGGGTGCCATCACAACAAGCTTTGCACCAGTCTGTTCCATCTGTCGTGGTTGTGTGCCAGAGCCTGGGTCACCGCAAATGTTTTCCCTGTCCATTCTTTAATGTTGTCCATCCATCTTTTCCTCTGTCTATCTCTCCTTCTTCTCCCCTCCACAGTTCCTTGTAGAACGGTCTTTGCAAGGCCACTGGATCTTGTTATGTGGCCGTACCATCTCAGCTTTCTTTTCTTCACCGTTGTGAGAAGGTCTTCATGGGGGCCAATGTGGTGCTGGATGGTCTTGGGGACCTGCTCGTTTGTGATGTGGTCCAAGTATGAGATGCCCAAGATGTTGCGATAGCATCTCATTTCCAATGCCTGTATCTTCCTCTGTAGCTCTGCTGAGAGGGTCCATGTCTCACATGCATACAGGAAGATGGAGAATACCAGTGCATGCAGGAGTCTGATCTTGTACTTCATGGTGACGTTGCTGTCCCTCCATATTGTCTTGAGTTTGGATAGTGCAGTCATTGTCTGTGCAGTTCTTGCCAGGACTTCTGGTCTTGATCCTTCATCACTGATGATTCCCCCAGGTATCTAAGCTGCTGCACTATCTCAAGTTTCTGACCATAGACTGAGATGTCTGTTGTGATGGCACCATTGGCATTTGCCATGAGCTTTGTTTTCTCGGCACTTATTTCCATTCCAAACTTTGTGGAGGCTCTGTCAAGGTGGCTGACCAGGTTGGCCAGTCCATCCTCTCTTCCTGCAAGTCCATCAATGTCGTCAGCAAATCTTAGGTTTGTGATGTTCCTCCCTCTGATGCTGACTGTGCCCACATGAACTTCAAGGGCAACATTCATGATTCCGCAAGATGAGCACACCATTACCGTTACAATCAACAAATCAGAAAAATTCAGAGCTACATATAGCATCTGAAGTATTCCTTGTATGTCTAACCACAAAATACTCTGCAGGTGCTGGGGTCAACACACTAGAGGAACCCAGCAGGTCGGGCAGCATCCATGGAAACGAACAGTCAATGTTTTGGGCCGAGACCCTTCGTCAGAACAGAAAAGGGAGGGGGCAGGGGCCCTATAAAGAAGGTGGGGGGAGGGTGGGAAGGAGAAGGCTGGTAGGTTCCTGGTGAAAAAACCAGTAAGGGGAAAGATAAAGGGGTGGGGGAGGGGAAACAGGGAAGGGATAGGCAGGAAAGGTGAAGAAGGAATAGGGGAAAGCACAATGGGTAGTAGAAGGAGGCGGAACCATGAGGGAGGTGGTAGGTAGCTGGAGGAGGGGGGGCAGAGTGAAACTGGGATGGGGAAAGGGAGGGGGAGGGAATTACTGGAAGTTGGAGAATTCTGCTTCACATTCCCATTCAGATATGTCCATACATGGCCTCCTCTACTGTCATGATGAGGCCAAACTCAGGTTGGAGGAGCAACACCTCAGATACCATCTAGGTAGTCTCCAGCCCCTTGGTATGAATATAGAATTCTCCAACGTCCGGTAATTCCCTCCCCCTCCCTTCCCCCATCCCAGTTTCACTCTGCCCTCTCCTCCAGCTGCCTATCACCTCCCTCAAAGTTCCGCCTCCTCCTACTACCCATTGTGTTTTCCCCTATTCCTTCTTCACCTTTCCTGCCTATCCCCTCCCTGCTTCCCCTCCCCCACCCCTTGATCTTTCCCCTTACTGGTTTTTCACCTGGAACCTACCAGCCTTCTCCTTCCCACCCTCCCCCCACCTTCTTTATAGGGCCTCTGCCCCTTCCCTCTACAGTCCTGATGAAGGGTCTCAGCCCGAAACGTTGACTGATCATTTCCACGGGTGCTGCCCGACCTGCTGAGTTCCTCCAGCGTGTTGTGCGTGTTGCTGTTTCCCTGAATGTCTGTAGTATCCAGGACATCTTCAAGGAGCGATGCCTCAAAAAGGCAGCATCCATCATGAAGGACCACCATCACCCAGGACGTGCCCAGTTCTCATTGCTACTAACAGGGAGGAGGTACAAGAGCCTGAAGGCACACACTCAATGATTCAGGACCAGCTTCTTCCCTTCCGCTGTCCGATTTCTGAATGGACATTGAACCCACGAATACAACCTCACTACTTTTCCTTTTTTTATTTTTGCACAACTTATTTAACTATTTAATATAATATACTTACTTAATATTATATTTAATATAATTCATGTTTTTCTATATTATTATGTATTGCATCGTACTGCTGCCACAAAGACAACAAATTTCACAACATATGTCAGTGATATTAAACCTGATTCTGATTAATCCTATTTTTATTCCCCCGCATTCTAATCAATTTTCCCCTAGCCACCAAAGAACAAAATTCTAAATAACGAAGGGGGAAAAACAAAGATAGATTGTTGTGGGCTGCAGACTGAGAAATGGAAATAGAGTAAATACAGCTGGTTATTGACTGGCTCCATTGCAAAGGAATGCAAACAAAGAGTCCAATGGAGAAGGAGTATGAGGCAGCTTGCACTGTAGGAATGAATTTGACTTTCATTCCTACAATGAGTTTACTTGTAGCTGTTTACTTTGCATGGCCTGCAGTCAACAAACAAAATTGAATTGAACTGAACTAAATTGATCATCCCTGGACTGATTCAAGGACTCTACGGTCTGATGTTTAATATTCTATGTGTTATTTGCTCATTTTTTGCTGTTTATGTGATTTGTTCTTTTTTTTCTGCGTGTTGGGTGTTTCTTTGAACAGGTTCCATGGTGTTTCTTTGTTTTGTGGCTGCCTGCAGAAGACAGATTTCAAGGTTGTATACTGAATACGTACTTTGATAATAAATGTACTTTCAATCTTTGACTTTGGGCTTGGAATAATTGTAGCAACTGAACGTGCAAACAGGTAAGAAACAATGCTTGCGCAGTCCAGTGAGTCTAGTAGCAAAATTAGGTAATATTACTCAAGCCTGTAATCTTTAGACCACGAGCGAAAAAAGACAATAAGGGGACTAAAGGAGAGCAGGGAACGCTGAATAAAGTGAAATATTCACCAGGTCAACATTATTCACAGTGTTATGAAACGTTCTTGCCAAAGGGGAAGTTTGACATCCTGTAGGCAGATAGTTGTGTGGAATTCTTGTCCTGAGAGAAAGAGCTGGATTTATTTTATTTATTTCATTGAGATACAGTGCAGAATAGGGCCTTTCGGCCTCATAAGCCACGCCACCCAGCAATCCCCCGATTTATCCCTCGCCTAATCATGGGACAATTTACAATGACCAATTAACCTACCAACAATTGGACTGTGGGAGGAAACCCACACGGTCACGGGAAGAGCATACATACAGTTCCTTACAGGCAGTGGCGGGAATTGAACTTTAGTCGTTGGTACTGTAAAGCATTGTGTTAACCACTATGCTATCGTGCCGCCTTACGGGATTGTAGGAATGCATGGAGACATGGATGCTAAAAGAGACCAGAAAGTGGTGGGAGGTACCTGCTCGGCCTTAGCTGGCTATGGTTTAACATATCCTGCACGTTTTTGGAAAATAAGCAGCTGGAGCTCATTCTGATAGCACACATCCTGCACCAATGTTGTTCCCAGATTAAAGTGCACACAATGTCATGAGCTTGTGCAGTGATGAACAAATTTTGTTCATTTATGCATTGTAACAGAATGGATCCGCAGTATTAAAAAATGACTTACTGCAGGCAATTCCTACTCTGTTTATACAACCGGATAAGCAAATTTGCTGCATCAAGCAGAGTTCAGTAATTATTATAATAATGTATTATAATACAGTACATTATTATAATAGAATAATAGTATACTACATCTGGTAGCAGTACAAAGGTAGTAATTTTTGTACTGGTTCAGCTCAGGCCTTGTGCAGTCCAAACAATATATATTATAATAATGCAAGAAAACTTGTTTTGTGATTCGGCATATCAGGGCAGGAAACAATTTGCCTTCTTTTGAACATTGGTTGTTTGTCAGTCTTTGCATGTCGTTTTTCACTGGTTCTATTTTATTTCTTCGTTCTACTGCAAATGCCTGCATGAAAAATGAATCTCAAGGTAGTACATGGTACTTTGATAATAAACGTACTTTAAAATTTGAACTTTGATCTTCCACTTGACCCAGAACTTTTACCATTCTTACCAAATGTCTTCACTAAAGTGGCATGAGCTTCAGCCAGCAGTAGCATCTTCTACTGTGCTCCCTGTAGTGCCAGATGCCCCTGTATTGCACATGTGGAGTCCAACAGACTAGGACACACCTCTTTGGGAAATCAGCTCACTGAACTGCGACCAGGTTAAATCTAATGTAGCTTCAGAATCTTCATAGAAATCAATGTGAAGAAGGATCTGCTGGGCAAATTTTTATTTTATTTTTATTTCAGTTAGTATAAATGTCCTAAAGTCATAGAAAAATACAGCACAGAAATAGCTCCTTCAGCCCATCTAGTCCATGCTGAACCATTTAAACTGCTTACTCCCATTGACCTGCACCCGAACCACAGCCCTCCATATCCCTACCACCCATGTAGCTATCCAAACTTCTCTTAAATGTTGAAATCAAGCTTGCACTGGCAGCTCATTCCACACTTTCACCGCTCTCTGAGTGAAGAAATTTCCCCTCATGCTCCCCTTAACCTTTTCAGCTTTTAAATATTTAATTACTTTTAATTTTTGATGGGAGGATTTGAGCCTGCCATTACATTCAATAAGATCAATGAAAATTTTGGCTTCAATGGCCCTTCCCTGCTGCCTCCCCATACCGCATGGCTCCCTTGTACTTCAAGTGTACATCAATCGCTGTCTTGACAACATTCAATTACTTTGCATCCACAGCTTTCTGAGCTGGAGAATTGCAAAAAGTTGGCAGTATTCTGAAAAAAAAACAGGGCAAAGTGTTGTAAATGGGATTAGTACAGATGAGTGCATGATGGTCAGCATGTATATGTAGGCTCAAAGGCCTATCCTGTACTGTAGCCTATGTAGGCCCAAAGGCCTATCCTGTACTGTAGCCCATGTAGGCCCAAAGGCCTATCCTGTACTGTCAGACATCCCATCCTGCAAAAATTCATTTCAGGGAGGTAGCATCATCAATTTGCGGGAGACTTCCGGGAGAGGTGGGATGTCTGCAATAGAGTAGCACCTTAGCAGCTAGCCAGCTAGTTTAAATAACGTTAGCTATGCTAATGAATGAATGACACCTGTTAAACTCACCTCAACATGTCTTTTACAGTCTTAATCCACCATGGGCAATAGAAAAGTCACTGTTGCAAACAGTGCAGCGAGCAACACTGTCATTATTTTGACCCCTATTAGGCAGGGGTACAATTTAGTGTAGTCTGGGGTGAAGTAGGATTTATATTTTCTTTTTTTAGACACTCTCTCTCTTGCTCTTGCTCTCGCTCTCTCTCTCTCTCTCTCTCTCTCTCTCGTGGTCGCTCTCACTCGCACTTGCTTACTTGCTCTTGCGCTCGCTCTCTCGCTCTTTCTCGCGCGTTCTCTCAAGCTCACTCTCAAAAAAATCAATTTCTGGGACATTGTATATAATTTGCGGGCATCAGGGAGCCATTATTAATATGCGGGAGACTCCCGGAACTTCCGGGAGAGGTGGGATGTCTGTACTGTAGGCTATGTAGGGCCAAAGGCTTCTCCTGTACTGTAGGCTATGTAGTCCTAAAGGCCTATCCTGTACTGTAGGCTATATAGGCCCAAAGGTCTATCCTGTACTGTAGGCTATGTAGGCCCAAAGGCTTATCCTGTATTGTAGGCTATGTAGGCCCAAAGGCTTATCCTGTACTGTAGCCTATGTAGGCCCAAAGGCTTATCCTGTACTGTAGCCTATGTAGGCCCAAAGGTCTATCCTGTACTGTATGCTCTATTACTATACAACTGCACACAGTACTCTAGGTGTATTCTGGAGTCGCACCAAAACTTTCCAACTCCTATATTGTCATATCCCTTGTAATATGGTGCTATGCAAATGTGTTGGGCACATATTTGTAGCTAGGGTGCGCAAGACTTTTGCACAGTTCTGTAGTAAGTTTATGTATTGCACTGTAATGTTGCCGCTGCAAATGACCTTGCCTGGAGTCTCAGGGCTGGGCGTGTCTGTACCCACGCCACTCCCTGCCTCTGGCACTCCTTCTCTGCCACCTGTCCCACACCTCTCCTGTGATGCTCCACCCTCGCCATTCCCAACACCCTTTGCTCCAGCCAGATTTACGGGCTTGCTCTCCGCTCCATGTTGACACATACTGTGCAAATGTCTTAGGCGCCCCAGCAGTATATACTGTATATACCAGTACAATTTTCTATTTGCCTTCCGAGATTCTTCTTCTGCCTGCAAGATAACTTCTTGCATTTCTAGGATCCCTGGATTTCCTTGCACTTCACCATTTTGTCATCTCTTTCCATTTGAATAATATATACTTTTTATTCACCTTTTCAAAGTGCGTAACCTTCCCATTTTCCCGTATTAGACTCCATTTGTCAATTTAACCCATCAATTCATGTGAGTGTTTAATTTTTTTTCTTAATACTGCTCAGGTGATTTGAATATTTGTAAATTATGTAAAATGTAAATGAAATATATGCAGATATAATAAAATGGAAGAAATGTAAAAGCCTGAGCAAAAGGTCTCAGCAGCTGCCACAATCTTTCTGTTGACCACATACACAGGGAGTGGCCCTGCACTGTGCTTCATATGCCGGGACACACTGATATTCCAAAGACTGCATCCAAGAACACACTGGAAAGTAATAGCAAGTTTCAAGAGCAGGCAACAGGTGGTTTTGGGAACAGCAAAAGATCTAACTTCTAATATTCTTGTATGTAACTTTGCCTTTGAAAGAAAAACCCAAAACTTTTTCTTTGAAATACTATGGACTAATGATTTTATAATCAGCCATCCCTTTTCTGAATGGACATTGAACCCATGAACACAACCTCACTTCTTTTTTTGCACTCCTTATTTAATTTAACTAATATATATAAATAACATATATATTGTAATTCACAGTTTTATTGTTATGTATTGCATTGTACTGCTGCTGCAAAACAACAAATTTCATGACATATGTTGGTGATATTAAACCTGATTCTGATTTAGCCGCTGTCTGTCTCTACTATAGGACTGATTGGCATTAATTTTACTTTATTTGTGCAAATGAAAAGTCCATAAAATCATTCTCTCCACATTGTGATTCTGCCTATTTCTCACTGTCTTGGTAAAAAAACAGCATAATCAAAGGCTCCACCAACCCTGAGAATTCTCTTTTCTCCTTCCTCTCATCAGGCAGATAAGGCAAATGTCTGAACGCATGTGCCTCTGGGCTCAAGGACAGCCTCTGCCCGCTGTTGTATGCTATTGAGTGATAAAATGGGCTCTTGACCTTAATCTACCTCTTTATGACTTGCCACCATATTGTCTATCTGCACTTCACTTTCTCTGTAACTGTCACACTTTATTCTTAACTCATGTTATAGCAACTCACCGTTATAATGACTTCATCTGTATGAATGGTTTACATGACAATTTTTTCCTTACCAACTTACCAAACTACATGAAAGATCTGCACTGATCACAAGTGTTAGATTCATAACGTATGCTTATACAGGAAGTTCAGTCTACATCTGCTCAGAATGAAATGGTAGCTCAGTGGAATGCCAGTGCAATAGTGGACAATTACTCCAGCAAGAACCATTTTTCTTCGGGGGAACAGAGTGATATAACTGGAGGATCAAGTGGTAGACAACCTCCTTCTTCCAAGAGTCAGACAATAATACAAATTCAAGCATAAAGATTGCTACATTTTACCATTTACCCTTTTCACCAGGGAAGATTCTGACCCTCCACATGTTACCCTCGTGAGTGCTGCAGTGGAATAAATATCGACATCCTTCTTCTAGACCAGGGCTCCCCAAACTTTCTTATGCCATGGACCAATGCCATCAAGCCAGGGGTCCGTGGACTCCAGGTTGGAAACTTCTGCTCTAAATAGAATATATATTTGACAAGAAGCACAGGAAAGAGTTGCAGTGACCTTTGGGGAAGTTCATCGTATGCAAGTGACTGGTTCCCCAGGATACACATTGAGACCAACATCAAGTGCTGCTGGAACACTACATACACGGTGAGAGACACATTTTGGTCTGTCGGAAACTCCAGTTCAAGGATCTGTCCACAAATTAACGCTGCAGACTACTACCTTCCGAAATGTAGTGCTGCATGCTGCAGCTTGCAACAATTCTTCCCACAAAAACTCCACAAGAAGGATTTCTGTTCCAGGAACTATGCCATTGCACATTAGGGGACTAACACCTGTACGAAAACCATTTGTATAGATTTGAACACAAAGAGGAGTAATGCTAAATGGTAAATCTTATAAGAAAATGGAATGACATGTACTATAACTGCAAATGACAATACAGATAGATTCCGGTTAATTGGGACACATCAGGACCAGTACATTTTGGCCCAATTAACTGGCTGTCCCAATTTGCTGAAATTTTATGGAAATCATTTTAAAAGTATAAAAAAAAGACAAACTACCATTTAACTAAGTAAAAAATGACATATTGAAATGAAATACAGAACAAGTTAGAATACTGCCAATGCTACCACAGCACTATAAAACTGTGTGTTAGTCCCAATAGTTATGGAGGGATGGATTCATCCAGCGTATGCTGCTGTGTATGGGGGGCCCAGGGAGGGGTAGCACCTCAGGTGAAGGGGCTTGTCATGTCCATTGTGCGGCAGCTCACTCACCTTTGGTTCCTACCGCACACTCAGCTCTCACCTGTGGCTCCCAGTAGCTGTTTGCATGTGACAGCGGCCACACCCTGGTACACTCCTTCGACAGGCAGGCTAAGCCTAGTGAGGGTAGCCACCAGACCTCATAACATGGTGAAATAGGGACATGCCTACCCTAGCATGTGGAGAGTCGGCTCCGGCAACCAGGGTGGGTGAAACCCAACGGCCAAGAAAGCGATTCTTCGTGGAGAGCGAAGGGGATGATAGGCACAGAAGAAGTCATGGTCATCCATGCATCCAAGGAAGACCCCAGTTTGTGACAACTACTCGTACCAATGAACCCGGATTTCTGAGATCGAGGGAGCGGAACTATCCCAGTGTAATAGCTTTTCCATATTAAAAACTCTCCCACACAGGTTTCACTGTCGTCACCAGATATGACGGACAACCAGCATACTGCTGTGTTCTTTGGATTAACTGTAAATGAACAAGATTAGGGCAGACTTCTAGTGTAGATAATGGACTGCCTACAATCAATGCCTTCGACGATTACATCCTCCAGGTCTTCATTTTCATTGCAACATTCAATACGATTGTCGATACCTTCAAATTCTTCATAGTTTCAAACTTGCTGAAGGAATGAAATCATTTGGTTTTCACTCCCAGTCATTTCTGACGTCTCCAAGCCTGAATGCTTGAAATCACAGTAAGCAGTTTCTAAGACTACTCTAAATTGCCTTACTGCTTATTTTTCGCCAATTATCAGTGACAACAATCATTGCTTTTTGAACACAAACACACGCAACTGGCACTATTTAAAAATAGCTCGCTCTAAGCATGATGTCGTATCTAACGGCCACACAAGTTCACATGACTGCCGCTAATTAGAAACTGTTTGGCAAAGTCTCCCATCCCAATTTAGCACTATCGTGTCCCAAATAAATGAAGGGAATCACGGCAATTTTCTCAATTCGCTTTTGTTCTTTAATAGTTGTCCCAAATAAGTGGCTGCCCCAATTAACCAATGGAGCAATTAACCATCATCCACTGCATATGAATATACTATATATTTGTATCTTTTATGAATAGAATAAGCCAGACCTTGGGATGTGGTAGCACATATAGAGTAAATGGTAGGGATTTTAAGAGCATTGATTAACAGAGACTTTGGGGTGCAATCTATAGCTCCCTGAAAGTGCCAACATTTACAAGCAGGGGTTATTCTCATTAGAGTGAAGAAGGCTGAGGGGTAAATTTACACAGGTTTACAAAATTATGAAGGGCACAGAATCTTTCCTTTTTGTTTTTTTTTCCTCAGGAACAGCAGCATCTAGAACTAGAAGATGCAGGATTAAATGAGATGGGAATTTTTTTAAAGGAGCACTGAGGGGTGATTTTTCCACACAGAGAGTGGTAAATATCTGTAATGAACTGCCAGAGATCATGGATGCTGATGCAATTATAACATTTAAAAGATATCTGGATTGGTACTTGAATAGAAGAGGCAAATAGGGGAACGAGACTAGTGAGGACAATTAGAATTAGCATAGACAGGCAGCAAGGTAGACACAGGTGAAATAGGCCAGTACAAAGTCTGGCCTTGTAACGTGTGCTATGCATCATATCATTCCATGGTTTGGTGAGAAAAGATCTGCAGTTCATCTTATAAGCTTCACTCATAATATCTCCCGGACTGGCTGACATCAGGAAGTCATCACTTCAGCATCTTAGGGCAAAACCAGCATCTTAATCCTCCGCTGAAAGATTCTTCCGTAGCTGTAGGTGCCATAACTCTGTACCGAGTACATCACGAACACATCAAAAAGGCGAATATTTGAGCTACTTAAATTTTATTTAACAGGTTTCCAAAGAGTAGAAACATCAATGTTTTAAGCAAGCATAAACTGAAAGTTTATATACTAACATTATCAATAAGATCACAGAAAAATATGTATACCATGTGTATGGCAACAACCATAAAATGAAGATCAAAGGTTCAAACAATTTTCACTGCTGTACATTGGACTTGGATAAAATCTAAACTCTTAAAATACTTTCTATAATAAAAGTTGAAACAGTTATTTTTTTTATATTCCTATGTTCTAAAACTGCTTGAAACATTTAACATCTGATCTTGTTCTGTACCTTTTTACAAGGACTCCCATTAAATGAAAAATTTATGGTGGATCCTGATGTGCCACTGACTGCTGAGACTTCAGTTTGTACAGTACTTATCCTACAGAAGTCGATGTAGACAAATATAGATATAAAACCAGCCTAATACAGTCTAATGTCATCTTAAGATCTATTGTTTTTGCTTGAAAAACAGATGTCTTTTTTATGTCCCGTACATTTGTAAATATCACTTAAAATACTTTATAAGCCAAAGGAAATTTATTAAGACAAAATAGAAATTGATTTTCAATGACTAGTCCCTTCCATTACAAAATATAAAAGAACAAAGGCCTTGAGCAATGGAAAAAGTAAGTCACACATAAAGACCGTTAATATGACGAGATAATAATTATCCAATAAACTTGGGCTAAAAGCACTTGACACTGCACATCAGTGTCAGTCTTGTAGTCTGATATACACTCAAGTTCATTGTCATTGTCATCTTTCTTAGGTAGTTTTAACTCTCATCATGTACTCTCTATGACATTCATCCCTTTTCCCACATAAAGGCTTAAAATGACAAAACTTATAATTATAAAATTATAGGTTTCATATTATGAAGAATAACAAACAGCTGGCAGTGAGTTTTAGGCATTAATTCAAGCTTGGCGTTCTGTTGATGTTTCCAAGTCTGGTGAAGCTTCACTCATACCATTAATGATGTCATCAGAACCACTTTATTGAATTACTGCTTTTGAACATCACTTTGAGCCATCTGCTATCCTATATTTATGTGTTATGAAGTAACACTAGACATTGATAGAACCTTTACTTCCATTCAAATTTAAAGAAAAATCTAATGGAAATGAAAATGGTGGCTACTCCACAAACATCAAAAAAGGTGTCGCCCCTTGTATATCCTTGCAATAACTGCCATTGATCAAGGAGTGTTGATGTGAGCTCAGTAACTAAAAGAGCCAACGATGTTCAAGTTATTCAATTCAATATTGCAAATGAGGTACTTAGCAGTAAATTAAATGATTAATTTATCAAATCCGAATTTTGCTGGAAACTGTTAGACAAACTAAGTAGTGGATATCTGCAAGGAAGATAATTCTCCTAGATCTAGCCCTGTACAGAAGTTATTCACTATTTTTCTTTTGTTTTTAAAGACTGGATCAAGATTTTTTTAATAAGTTATGACAATATCATAAGTTATACAATGCCAGTACTTCTTTTTATATTAGTCGGGAAACTGTTTCTGACTCACATACAAACAGACTATCAAAATTGCAATTCTCAGAAATTGCCTGCCAATATGAAGAGCTCATTTTTTATGGGAACATCACAAAGAAGTTCAATTCCAAATGCCCGTCTTTATTACAAAACTTCAACCATTATTTCAAAGAAGTAGCCGCACCAAATATTTGAGTATTACTGTCCCTTAAATAGGACAAGCAGTCAAAGTACACTTAAATCCAGAGGAGAATAATTCAGTTACATTAAAGAAAAAACCTACTCCCAAGGACATTGATCTGATAGAGGATGACACCTTTATGCTGTCCTACGTGAAATGTCAAACTAGTTTATATAGGCATCCAACTCCTGAGTCTAAAGATTTGTCTATCTTCAGTGAAATCGTATTAACATAAAACAAAATGTCTGAACAATTTGCTTTGAGATATGAAATCATCTCTCTTATCTAAAATTACATCACAGTTGATAACACGGGGCATCTATTAAAGCTAGATTTAAAAGCAAAGAGGTAATCAGTGTTGAAAGAACATGAAAAGTAATAAATTGAGACATATTTTGAAACAATCCAATATAAAGGCATTCTCTAATAGGTTCAGTAAGATTGTTCTGGCAGTTTGTATGATTTGTCTGCTTCTGTTTACAAACGGGACTGAAAATGCATTATGACACATAAAACAGTCTAATAATAATCATTAACTTAGCATGTAGCATTTGAATAATATTTTCTGTATTATTTCAAAAGGTCAACTTGTACGCTGTTTAGTGAAGGCTTGATCACTTCAGAAGAGAATGATCAAAACAAGCAACATAATCTAACATTCTTTCTTCCCTGGAAATTGGTCCTTCCTTGCTGCATATCCCCTGGCAGCAGTTGTAACGTGACAGCAAGTAGTTATTAAACAGGTTTGCAAGTGAATTGGATTGAAGTTTACTGGAGTCTGGGGTGTGTAATATGCACACAGGAACTGGAGGCCATTCTGAACAGCTGCAATTACATGTCCTTTCAGAAAGGAGCTGTGACTCCCTCAGAGACACTAGCACTACTGTTTTATGTTGCAGGTTGAAAGAAATGTTTCAATAATATCAAGGGGAATTTTTAAAAAGCAAAATTCTTTATTTAGTTTTCAAATGAATTTTTTGCCCAAACCAAAATGACTTTATGTATAATATTTATGCATGTGTTAGCTTCACGGCAAAGCAAGTGTTTGAATAAATTCCAACAAAATTTATTGCTTGTTTTCTTAATGAGAATAAAAGCCATCTGCTGCTGTTTGCCATGAATCAGTAATTATTGCAAACTGTACAGATCCCCAATACACCAATGCAACATCCACTTAGCACTGCAGGCACTACACTGATCAAAATCAGAGACTTACATTGTTTTAAATCCATACAATCAAACAAAAGTATCGATTTACAGGTACTAATAAGTTCATCAGATAAATGAAAAAATCTTTTAGCATGTTAAATATTAATGCTCTGGAAAATGTCATATTCAATCTAATAAGGAACCGTACTTATGAGCAACATTACCAATAACTGAAGGAAAAATGGGTGCCAACCCCATTTGCTCAAATTTGCAATGGAAGATCAAAAGACATTTTTTTCAGTTCACTGAATGTTGTAGCTGTAAATTCTTGTTAACTATACAGGGACTGAAACTAAATCTGAAGATTTATTATGGAATAAACATTTCCAAATTGCAATGTAAATTACCTGGTAACTATTGCTAACATCTGTATGATATTTATGATATCTGTAGCAAACAACTACTGCACTGAATACAAGCCAAATGGATAATGATTTCCATTATTTTACCATTAGGTGGGTTGTGTGGAAGACATTCAGCCCCAAAGTTATGTGACTGTCTCAATATTCAGTAAACTTCTTTTGATATTAGCTTGGTCATACAATTGTTATTTAAATTCAAGAGCTTGAACCTAATATGCTCTCCTTACAATAATATGGAAATACTTATACAGTACGCAAATCATTCTTTTAAATTAAAGCATTTTCTGGAAAATATGTTAATACTGAAGAATTCAGAGGGAATTGCCATTTCCTTCTATTTGTGCATCATATTTAAATATCTATCCATCTTGTGTTAAATCTCAGATCTTGGCATTCACTCTTTTCTAGTATAAAGGATACTCACTCGGGAACAGGGGTTCCCAGCCTTTTTTATGCCATGGACTATCATTAACTGGGGGGGGGGGGGGGTCCACTGTATATTTCCAAACTCCTAGAGTCCAGTACTCTACAAGCAATTGCTGAGATGAGTTGAGAAGAAGACTCCTCTGCACTCCTCTTCTATCATCAAGACCTCAATGTTCAGGTGGCCCAAATGAGATTGAAATGTAATTGTAAAAAGAACCATAATCTAAGCTTGTAATTTGCCATTCCACCATATATGACCATGTTTTAAAATCATGCTTAACTTTATTGGCATTTTCTACTTAATGTAGTCACTAATGAACTTGATTCCACTGATATGATTACGAATGAACTCTCCTCTCTACTGTCTTAAAAAGTAGTGTTTTGTATATTAATTTTAAATTCAGAAATTTGAACAGTCATTTCCTATTTCTCTCTGATATGTGCAACCAAATATCTAAAATAATGAAAATAACATATAATTTTGTTTATTTAATTTATTCTTTTTAAAATTTTATTAGTGAAGATCAACTGCTATCAATACTTTTGTTCTGGAATGCTGTGTCAGCCCAGATTTTCACTGCAAGCTCTGATCAAAAAATACATTATAGCAAATGTCACATATTTTGTGGAGTAATTGGCATTTTAAATATCGATTTAATAACATAATTTGATAATTAAATGAATCTTGGTACTAAACTAATGTTCAAAATTAAATGGAAAGTCTTACAGCTTCCTCCTCTCTACGTTTTCTGCATTCCCCTTATGGAAGCTATTACCCTGAGCTCAATGGCTTTGACAATCCTCTCCAATAGGGGATCTTTGACTTATCTCAACAATATGCCAATAAAATAAATAATTAAGCAATGCAATTCATTGCACAGTGGAGAGTTTAAGGGAATTAATGTAAGTGCAGCACTTTAATTAAGCATATGACTGAATTAATAGTTTATGTTCATAAATGCTTAACAAAAGCATATTTAATATGAGATTAATTAGTGTGATGAATGTCTCCTAAACTGCAAATTAATAGATGTCAGACAGTTGGGAAGCCCTGGATTATATTTGCCAATGATGTAACTTGTTGTAAGTTTGATATTTCATGAAAAGATGTAGTACATATGCCAATAGTTTTAAGTAAGTGAGCTGGCCTTCCATCTTGTCTGCAGTTGAACTCCCCAGTAAAAATTATACCAAAAATGAAAGTAATTTTGAGGTGTTCCTTCCGCCCAGGGCTTCTGCTCAAATTATTGCAATTGTTGTCCAAACTAAAATCTGTCATGCACTAGTGCAATTCCATATAATACCATATCTTTTTAAGAATTTTCCTTTTAAAATATACCTTTTTATAGCTTAAGAGTTCTAACTTATTTAAAATCTGATCTGATTGGTACAACTGAAATGGATTTATCACATGATGTAAGTATTTTTAATCTCAGTGTCAATCCAACAGTTGTGAGTAACCAGATACAAAATTACTGTACATCATCTTTCAAAATATATTTTAAAAACTAGTTTTAACTGGATTGAAATACAATAGTCAGTTTCACGGTGAATTAAGAAAAAATTACACTCAAACCATTTAAAACATACCTATTAGTGTGTCCTTGAGCCCAAAAGATCCAGCTTAATTTTTAGAGTTTTCTAAAAGGCCTGCAAAAAAATGCAATTAGCAGAAACTCTCAACGGCAATTAATTCACTCTGGTGGTGTGACCAGCTTTGAGGACAGAGCCTGCAGCAAACTCAATGTTTCGTTTTAAATAGCACAAAAGATTATGGAAACTTGAGCTGTGCCAAACATAATTCATGCTTTAAAGTCCACATCCTTTTGGGGAATTGAACAGTGAAAACAAGCACAATCTAGTGGCCATAAAGTTGCATTGATATCATAGCAGCAAGCTAGTTAAATAAACTAAATTGTAATTGGCCTGTTTGAAAAATTCAAGCCAATAAATAAAAGAATATATATACCAAATGTCTATTTTACCAGTTTAACATGCTTTTTGACTATGTGCAGTTTCCAAGTTCTGGACTTGTACCTTTATAAGCAGCCAGTGTGTAGAATTTTAATTTGAACAAGATTTGTTTAAATGAGCGATGCAGTAACCACCTGGGATGTTGCTTTAAAGGTAATCGTGTCAGACAAGCTGTAAACATAACTGAAAATATATTATCCAGGTTTAGCAAATATAAGCTTTCAGTTAGAGTTGCCAGGAATCAATGCAATGATTGTCAACGGGACACAAAAGGATATCTGTTCCTCAGTGCCTTAACACAATATTGGATGGTCCCTTAAGTGGAGCTGACAAAATTGTGTGAGTGTAACAAATGAACATTGCTTTGAAAATTGCTATTCCAAGCAGTTAGAGAGTCTATTATTTATTTGTGGAGGGAATTTAACACAAAAGGTTTGATCCTTCTGGTTGTTACTGCGAATACTCTTTGTCAGAATAATATTTTAGAGTTCACAGCAGCTTTTCCAGACCTCAGGTCTCCCTCGCCTACATTGATGGAGTGGCTGTAATAATGACAGTTGCACAGTGAGCACTTTATCACCTGGAGAAGAGGCCACTGGGATCAGCCATGCATGCTTGGATCTTGAGAAATAGGCTCCTCTAATCAACGTTACCATCGTTCCAACGGGCCAGTACATGGTGACTGATGTAGGGATAAACTGCTGATGGTGTGACATTAATTTTTATCTCACAGCTCAAGGTCTGTACTTTTAGTCAGGCATATACAAACAATAAAAAAAACAAGATAAATTATTTCTTAACTGAAAGTTAATGTTATATCAGAAAGTTGACCTCCAAAATGTTTAGCTCATTACAGCAGGATCTAGAATCGGTAATTAAATTTGCATGGAGTATTTAGAGCACCAGATGCACTAAATCTGCATGAAGCTATATTTGAGGCACAGGGCTTTATGCAGATAAATAATTTACTTTTGACTGTCTTGACATAAAATTCATATCTGTAATCAAAGAGAATTTCAATAAATACAGATGAACAATTAACCCCTCTTATTTCTCATTTATACGATCTACCATAATGAATATTTGGAAATTAAATTTGAGATTTCTATCATCAGCTGTTTAATAAGAGCTAGTTTTGGATCATAGCATAGTTCTTATGGGTTGGAGATTAATACACATGAAGTAGCTGCTTCAAACTCACCACAGGTCATTGAAATACTTACAAGGGTGTGGAAGTCTGAAGCACAAGATTTCCCAAAGTTTTTCTGGGATGAGAGGGTCTAAAGATGTTAGACCTATATTCTTTGGAATTTAGAAGACTGAGGGGTGATTTTATTGAAACGTTGAAGGTACTGAATGAGGTATGACAAGAGATGTTGACATATTTCCACAAGTGGAAGAACCTTAAACAGGAGACAAGGACAAGAGTGCAGTGGCTGGATGGGGTGGGGGGGGGGTATCATTTAAAGTTGAGATGCATTACAACTTCTTTGCAGAGGGTTGTGCATTTCTGGGATTCTCTCAACTGGAAGTTTGTGGAGGCTGGATCATTGATGATAAGAAGAAGAAGAAAAGAATTGGAAAAGTGGGGATTAGGGAGGGAACTGGCACAGAGAAGACGAGACGTGGGGTAGGTCAGCCGTGGTCATTTTGCATGGTGGAACCGGCTTGAGGTGCTGAATGACCTGCACGTACCGCTGTTTTCTTGCTCTTATGTCTGAGAAAATCAGTTCCAAAAGGCGGCCAAGTTTAATGAGTGCCCAGTACTGCACAGAGGTAGTTTTGTTACCGACTAAAAGCCTTGAATTGATTAAAGCTGCAATATTTTGGTCATTGTTCAAGGTTATAATTTTTGCTGTTGGAACATTAAGGCACATTCAATTTTATTTTGTCCTTCCATTTCCCAACAAGATGTACTAATCAGATTTGGTTTAAAGTAAAGTACAGGAATGCAAACAAGAGAAAATCTGCAGATGCTGAAAATCAAATCAACTCACACAAATTGCCAGGGAACTCTGCAGGTCAGGCAGCATCCCTGCAAAGTAAGTTTCTTGTTCCATACCAGCTCCATTCGCTGGTCACACATGGAAACATGCTCTGCAGACTGAGGGAGACAGATCTCACTTTGCTAGGGTCAGTAAATGAAGAAATTCCAAGTTCCACGGTGGGCTGGCACAACAATCCATGGTACTTTTAAGATATATGAATGCATGGCTAACTGCAATGTTAGGCATCTCCTCGGAAACAACCCAATCGCTGTCTGTCGTACCTTTAGAGAATATAGAATACAAGACCAGATTGTGTGTATCAACAGCCCACAACGCCAAATGATTTGAAAACAGCATTTTACATATCTTCGTTGAGTACTTCTATTCCATCCGCCAAAAGCGGAACTTCCCAGTGGCCAGGCATTTTAATTCTGGTTCCCATTCTCATTCCAACATCTCGATCTGTGGCCTCCTCTTGTACACCCTCAGGGCAGCACCTTATATTCTGTCTGGGTAGCCTCCAATCTGATGGCATAAATATCGATTTCTCCTTACAGTAATATTTTCCCTCACCCTCCACTCTTTTTCTATTCCCACTCTGGCCTCTTACCTCTTCTCACCTGCCCTCCTGGATCCCTTCCTCCTTCCCTTTCTCCTTTGGTTCACTCTCCTCTCCTATCAGATTCCTTCTTCTCCAGCACTTTAACTTTCCTAACCTCCTGGCTTCATCTATCACTTTCCAGCTATCCTCCTTCCCTTCCCACCCCCCCACCACCTTTTTATTCTGGTGTCTTCCCCCTTCCTTTCCAGTCCTGAAGAAGGGTCTCAGTCTGAAACGTCGAGTGTTTATTTATTTCCATAGATGGTGCCTGAGCTGCTGAGATCCTCCGGCAATTTTGTGTGTGTTGCCTTGTACATATCTAATAATACAGAATCAGAAATATCTTCAGAGATTCACACTCAGTGCATAGGTAGATGGTATGGCATTTGCAGTGAACATGCAGGTTACAAGTTGTTCAGTAATGATCAGGTATGGCTTGAACATCAGCTCTATCTCCTTGCAGGACAAGAAATGGCACAGACATTACCCTCTTGACAAACACCTCTCACAAAATGGCCTTTATTATATGGTGTTCAAACAGTAGGTCAAGACTGCCGTCATCTTTCCATAAACACGTGCCAGCATGTTAGATTACAAATGCCTTCCCTTTTGCATGCAACTTTTCAGCCAGCTCTCCCTTCCAACTTGAGAGTCAAGTGACTCTGAGAGTTACTTAAAATGATCAGAATTTTAGGACCTTAACACCCCTCTTTAATTATCCTCCTTTCCCTTTAAATTTTGCTTTAATGTAGTTTTGCATTCCTGTGAATCACATTCTGTTCATATCTGCCACAGCCAGCATAAACCCACATTGGAAAGCTAGCGACAGGGAGCTATAACTGGTATGTGGACGACCTACCACTACATTTCCTTTGGACAAGAGATTCTGCAGATGCTGGAGATCCGGAGTAACAAGTCCTGATGAAACATCTGCTGATGTTTCCATAGATGCTGCCTGACCTGATGAGTTCCATTTTGTGTGTGTTACCCTTCCTTTGCTACTCTTGTCCACAATGGGACACCAACTTACTTTGCAAAGCACATTTATTGTTTTGCTCAAAGGTCATTAACTTGACCATTAAATCACTTTTTCTCAAGATTGCTGCAGCCTGGCCTGCTGAATCATTCCATCATTTTCTACTTTGTTTACACTCGGCCTATTTCTAGTGGTCATTATTGTCATTCCCTTCCCTCCTACAGCTTGCTAGTCAAAGGACATTTTACAGTTTGCAGTGGATTCGCAGTAGGCATTAAACTGTGGAGAGTGACAGTAAGAACCTAGATATCCATTCATTGGGTTAGGACTTTGTAAGTTCCTCTCTTTAGTTGGCACCAAATATTTTCCTGGAAGGGCTTAGATCTTGGTTCAGCCTTCAGCCAAACCCTGATTGATATTTGGGGCACCCTCTGCTGGTTGTATTTTGGTGCCCCTACACTTCCACATGTCCTTTTGGCTAGAGTCTGATGAGCAAGCAGGATAAAACCCATTTCCTAGGAAAGGAGTGGGATCTGAAAGAGAGAATTGCTAAATCGTCATCCAGCTTCCCCTTCTTCCCACGTGCCTGTCCTGACCTGTGCTGTGGCTGACCCCCACCCCCCCACCACACAACATGTTCCATCCATTGTTCAAGGTGCTGATTGATGTTTCACAGAATCCAAAGGCATTTGGTCAGAGATTATTTCCAACCCAAAATTTTCCCAATCCTCTCTTGTTCTGCTGTCACAATGCACTTTGGATCCAAGAGTTTGGGTTAATTTCTTTCTGCCTGGTAGATCAGGCTTAGTAGTAGTTACCAAACTCTAGAATGAGTGGAAAGCTGGGAGCATTACTCATGACCTGCCGGTTGCTTCCCAGCATCACTCTAAGCCCAAAGGTTCCTAATACTCAGCATTCTGTTGGCTCTATTAAAAGTAAGTGGCAGCTGGATGATGGCAGAAAACCATCAATATATCAAGCCCCACAGGAGGACAGATGTCTGTGGAAATTGGAAGGCTGGCAATTCGGTAATCACCACCACCCGCTTCAAGCCAACTATGTTCGAAACTTAAATGCCAATAAGTTCCA
This sequence comes from Mobula birostris, assembly GCF_030028105.1. Taxonomy (NCBI): domain Eukaryota; kingdom Metazoa; phylum Chordata; class Chondrichthyes; order Myliobatiformes; family Myliobatidae; genus Mobula; species Mobula birostris. Next base: position 13,909,391 of record NC_092399.1, read on the forward strand.
GCTCCCAGTTCCATATTGCAGGTCAACAGACCTGAGCTGTCAAAAATTATCCAAAATAGGAAAGCTTTCCTAAATTTCCATACTGGAAATATAGGATATTACCACAAAAATTTTGAAATTCTTTAGTAGAGCTCAAGAAACCACTTGACTCTGATGCAGGAGGGGAAAGGCAAAGTGATTTAAGCTTTATAATAATGCTGAATATTTTCTCAGACAGTGAGCATGTTGCTTTGAAGAAATTGCCTTTAATTGGAAATGGAATTAGCTTTAAAGGGCACCTTGGTCAGCATGGATGAGATGGGCTGAAGGGCCATACAGTATGAGTCTAAGAGAGAGAGGGAGAGTGTGTGTGTGTGTGTGTGTCTGTCTGTGTATGTGTGTGTGTATGTGTCAATGTGATCCTTGCTCAAACAAATCTTATAAGCAATTTCCACTTCCCTTTACAGTATGTGGTGTTGATAGCAACACACAATTTATCAGATTAATATTGGAACACACTTCACTTTGGTTCTTTTCATTCCTTGGCATTGTGCTTTGACTGGTGTCCATCTGGTATTTGCATGACGTACTGCATTCCGGAGTATATAATACAATTCCAAGTAATACAAGTACTATTATTGAAAGTAAAGGAACACATTTCAATAATCTAGGCCCTCAGCTGGCATCAAATCTTAGAAGAGCCATGTGCATTTAATTAAATGGTACACTTACAAATATGGCAATATATGGACAGCTGACTCTATAATTGATCTACGGTGCTTTCATTACAGATAAATTTCCTGTCAATCAATTTACCTTTTACGTTGTTATATTTTGGTTTATTTATTATCACTTTAAAGTTTTTTTTTACTGGATTTTTTAATCATTCAAATCAATTTTAATGACTTTAAACATTTCTTACTAAATTATAAAATCACTTACAATGATCTTGTGAATCAAAATGAACTTAGCCAATCAATTCTGTCCTCAGCTCCTCTTCTGTGCAAGTTCCCCTGAGCTGATCATTATGTCTCATTGGCATTGACCAGAGGGGAACCCCCATCTTGCTCAGCCTTGCTTCTGATCAGACCATCCTGGGAGTGGGTACTCAACAGCATGCTGGCTGAGGCCTCACCACTACTGAAGTCTTGCTGTGTCCTGTGGCCTGACTCATGCATTGAGGGGGCCAGGACAATAGACCTCAGACCTCTGGGCACAGTTATCAGAGGAGAGGGGACAGGGCACTGAGTCTCATGTCTGGCCAGTGGCACAATCAAACACCATTCACCTGATATACCTGATGACCAATACGTCTTTTGACAGTTTTATTTTCTTTTAGAGTTCAAAATTTTATTAGGTGTTACAGCATTTTTTTAATTTTCCCCATCCCAGTTGAATGAAAGGGAATTAATAATTTTAAAACTTATTTTCTAAAAGCTGTTTAAAGTTCAGTTTTATAAAAGCCTTTTAGAAGAGCCATGTGCAAAAAAGTCATGTAAATTAAAAGTGAATCCTGGACTCACCTTAAGACATGGAAGTTAATTAAAGGAAAAATAATTACCTGATTACAAATATTAGTTGAATCTTAATCCAAATGATTTGGTATGCCTCAAAATTTGTTCACCAGTTTAGAAGAATGAAAATGTTAAGATATAATTTATGAATGCAGTTCTATCTAGCCAATGTAAATTATAATTTATTTGAAGGTATATTTGTATCTATAGTAGTAATATAGGAAATATGATTTAATCAACATAATAAAGCAGTGGTTAAGTGGTTAAGTGGTTAAGCATACAAAGAGTAGACTGTTGATCATGAAACATGATTTCAACTCCTATCATAACAGCTGGGCAAATTAAATTCTAGTAAGAAAACTGGAATAAAAAGCTGCTTTCAATATCGGTGACCCGTTTGTCTCCATGTTGTTCATCAGGAAAGGATATGTTCCATTGTCAGCCTTACCTAGTCTGGCTTTTATGTGACTCCATGCCTACTTAAAATTCCCAGTTCATAGGTCAGCTGGAGATGAGCAATAAATATTGCTTTGCCAGAAATCTCAAATGAACAATTGGTGTATCAAATATGCTAGACTTGCTAAATGTTTAAACCAACTGTTTCTCGCATAATCTTTGAGAGTTCTACTAACGGATTTGTCTGACACCAATTTCAAAAGTCTTTGGAGGGAAATAGGTATTCAAAATAATAACTTAATGCTAAAATACATGTTTATCTTCATGCACGTGGCAGCATTTAAAATTTTCCACACTGTCTTATTCAGTTAACTTCGTATTGAATGGCACAATATGCTTTATACAAATACCCCTTCTTTCACAATCATATTCCTTGATTTTCCATATTCTTGTACCAGACATTGTGCATTTCCCATTTTATATCAGGCAGATTACTAATTAAAAGGTCTATTTAATATTGAAATTGTTTATGTGCTTGTATATGTATTTTGTCAAGTACTGTATCATTATTCTCTATGCCATTAAATCTACCTATTAAAATTATATTTTTAGTTTTTCTTTCAATTGCACACCTCATGAATTTATATAAATATATAATGGACTCTAATTTTATATTAATTATGTTAATCTGAATGTCCTTACCCCAAGCCAAAGATACCTGAGAATGTTTTGTAAAGAAACTCCTGCAAGACTACAACTGCTTTTAATGTGGGAAGCATATATTTCAGATAATCTGTTCAAGAAGGAAATCAACAACAGCTAGGATATAAATAAAAATAGAACATTCTGAAAATAACGAGGAGGTCAACTAGTATGGGTGGAGATTGACCTCGACTCTTTGTTTCAGTTCTGAATAAAGCTGAAGTGTTAAATCTGTTCTCTCTTCACAGATGCTGCCCGACCAGCAGAGTGTTTTTTTTAACATTTTCTATTTTAAGAATTATAGCGTCTGCAGTTTTGTTCAGATTTTTAATAGTCGCCACATATCCAATGTACCATTTGACTAGAACTATGGTTGTGGCGCAATGCTGCCAATGACGTGTACCGAACTTTAATTCATTTAAACAGTCATGACCAGTCAGATTGACAAACTGACTCTTTGTTTATTACTGATTATTGGTGATTTGTTACCTTCCTATATTTTTGTGGTGTATCTTTAGAATCCATTCGGGTTTATAGTATCTTTTCACGTCAACACTGGATTTTAACGTGGTGCACTGTAAATGTAATTTGCGCAGCGCTGCCGGTCATTCAACATCACTTTCTAAATGTAACAAGTGACGTGGCGCTGCGGAGTGTACGAACGTCCCTTTCCTGCACAAAAAGGGATCTCCAACGCATAAATTTGTACATACTTCGGAGAATTGGTAGCAATGATCATTTGGACAACAAATCGATTCTCTCATCTGTCTGACAAGAGCTGATAAACACTAGAAAGTTGCAGCTGCTGGGAACACACACAAAATGCTGGAGGATCTCAGCAGGTCAGGCAGCATCCATGGAAAAGAGTAAACAGCTGACGTTTCGGGTCGAGACCCTTCATCAGGACTCCGTTTACCTTTCTTTCCATGGTTGCTACCCGGCCTGCCGAACTCCTTCTGTATTTTGTGTGTGCTGCGGAGCAAGGTATCCGTGTGTAAGATCCATGGCGCCCGAATGAAAGATTTCTGCAGAGTTTGTTAAATCGGATGTGTAATTGCTTATTTTGGGTAGGAGATGGTTCTAAAATTCACTAACCATTTTAAGCCTCATTAAAAATGTAGGCTTTGTTTTAGTGGAAGAGGCTATTTGGCGATCAAGCTGGACACGAACGATATCCAATTGCGCACAACAATTACGAAGACGTGAAAATCTTGTGCTTAGCTAGGCGGTAGGGTGGACCGTTGCATTTATTTATAGCCGTTTCAACCTCAAGAGGCAATCAACGTGCTTGAAAATTGTGAAGTAAATACTGTAGAATCTTTCCAATGGGGATTTCCTTGTTACGCCAAGATGCGTTTGTTTTCACTAAATCGCACTCTGGCACCATTCAGCTTCAGCAGGAATTTGATCCTAGTCGTGAGATACTAAAATTAGAAACCTTCATTGTCCTATTTTGGGAGTCTGGTGTCACCCTTACTAATGCAACACAGAGTATCGCAGAATGACGAACGCAGTAAGCACGGGGACCTCAGTCGTTTCATAATAAAACAAATAATCCCGGATTATTAACCCTTTCAGTGAAAACACTGGGGGGAGTTCTGCGCTTTGTGGGTGAAAGAAACTCACTCCGTTCTGTCAGAATTCGCACCAGCCCTGAGAACAACCATTCGTTCAGAACATATATACTCCCCCTGTAGCTATTAACCATGGTTTAATTGTTGTGCCGAAATGTATGAAAATACACGGTTTTGTATTTGTTAATCTAATTTGCATGTTGAAACATCCCACTACTAGTTTTTGAAGAAGTTGATTCAAGTTGTAAACAAAGATGCGTGTACCCGCTGACGTACAACTTGTTGACATTAGTAAGAGCAACTCCAAAACTAAGCTATGTTTATAACAGTTTATCTATGCTTCAGAACACTAAGCGAAATGAATACTGTACGACTAATATTTACTCGAGATTCGCAGTGTAATTAGACCAGAAACTTTTTTAAGTGAGCAAGTCTTGCAAAGGAATTGTGCCTCAGTTAAAAACCGTCCTTGTGATTTAATTGGGGAGTCAATGCCTTCCATACCCTTTCATAAACGGAAAATAGTGGTATGTAACAATATTTTGGCAATGAACTGTCGTAAATGAAGCGTTGACATAGCTCCCGGACAACAACTCAACTACTAAACTGAGTAAAAATCGATCTGCTATGATAATTCTGTAATGAGTGAACCTGTCCAGCTTGAAAATGCGTATTTTCTAATGTACAGAGATAAAGGTAGTCAAGCGCTCGGCCACCCTACAGGGAAAGCTTACCAGCGGCATGATGTGTAAACCAAAGAAAGTGACAAACACAGGGACTGAACCAGAACCCACTCTGAGAGTAAGCACGGCACAGCACAGTATTTAAAAGGTTGTAATGTCCCAGGCGAGGTGAGGTTCCTCAGTGCCGAGCGGCGAACGGCTGTCTAAGGCTGTAATAGCCCAGCAGGGGCTAATAACTGAAATGAGAGCTAAACGAGCCCAAGAGAGGGTTAATGAACACCCATCTATCACCCGCCGACACTCTTTCCACGTCCATTATTGGTTTGCTGGCTTTTCACGATTATTTGTATTTTCATTTTTGATGCATGTTTTATCTTTACTCGTTCCGTCCGTTTCTGAGGCCGCTTGTTCTCCCGGTGTTTAAATTATGTCGTTATTTCAATCTTCCAACCAACCCTTCTGTCTGTCCCTCTCGCTCTATTTGTCTCTATTTCCTTCACCCTATGTTTCTGTCGCTCTCTGACTGTGTGTGTGTGTGTGTGTGTGTGTGTGTGTGTCCTTCTGGCTCTCTCTCTCTCTCTCTCCCCCCCCCCCCCGCCTCTCAGACCCCGTCTGCTTCTACTAAGGTCATGTATTGGGGCGCGTTATCTCCCAATAAGCCGGTCGAACCGAGCGCCACACAAACCCCAGGGGAATTTAAGAGGTAGGTGGGCGGTGGGGGGGGGGGGGGAGGCTGTCAGCCATTCCGCCAAGGAGGCTTTCAGAGTGGGAAAAAGGAGGCCCCAGCGGCATCTGCTGGAAGCCTGATTGGCTGACCAGTAATATTAGTTTAATATTTATTTTCGCGGTTTGGTAACGATATGCAAAAATTCCGCCAATATTTTAAAACGTCCTAAATTTTTTTTTAGAATCACATGACACAGGGCAAAACGCGGTGCTGAACCTCCGAGGACTCGGTAAGGAACGCCCCCTCCGAAGCAGTCACGGAATCTTATTTTGGGTTAAAAGATCTGATCGGAAAGCGAAGGGGCGAATAATTTGGCGATATGAAATCCACTAAACTCTGCCGCGTTTAAAAGTCGGCCAGAACTTTGACCGGCCCGTGTTACAGACTGCCTTACTCTTTCTAGTTTAACTTCAAATCAGTTTTGGGCAATTTGTTAATTAAAATAGTAACCTCCACACACCCTTAGATTCCCTCCTCCAACTAAATTCATCTGGCACCGAAGAAGTTAAACGCACATTGGGATTTACGCGGAATCTCTACAACTGGCTCGTTCTACAAAATGCTCAGAAATGAACGTCGTTCGTTTTGGTGCAGGTTCATGGTGTCTAAAATGGACTGTGTTAAAATGATCAAAAAACAATATATTTCCCCTTTAATCACGCCCACTGAAAAGCCACATATTTCCACATATATGAGAATAAATTAATTTGAATTATACCTTCCCTGGTGTCCACGGTGTTTTTGGAAAGAAATGTACAAGACTGGCTGAGGTTATACACTTTTAAATAAAACTGAAGTGATTACTTAAATTAAAGCCGCCAAATCTAAAGGAGTTTATCTCCTTTTCGAAAACATTTCTAGTTCGGAAGACATATTACTGAGCCCCTCGGTACATTTGTCCTGAAACTGACAGGTGAAGTATTAGTTTTGAAGTCAAGAGCCTCTTAGTTAATCCGCTATTCCGGTTTCACACACAATGACTCGGGCACGGGTCAATTTCTAATTCGCGCTCGTCTTTTCCACGAAAACACTGGTTGTATCAAAGTTCCCAGTCTTCCTCGGAATGGCTTATTTCCCTACACAGTTTTATTCCCGAATATCCGGTTGTTATGAATAAGTGCATTCAGATTACTGGAGCAATATTTGGTTTTAAAATACGTAGATCAGTTATCGCCTACGCCAAACGTTTCAATTTCCAAACTGGAAAATATTGGCAAATAATGGCGTAGAAAAGGAATAGAAAACTTCGAGAACGCGCCAAGGAAGAATATATTTGCCGCCAAAGTAAAACGGGAGCTAAGTAAATAGTAATGGAGCGTTCTCAGTAAATACAAGCGGGAAAGTGAGGGTGAGGAACGCCCGAAACATGGACAATACAAAATATTGTAGGGAGGAAGGCGGGAAGGGTGAAAAGAGAAGCAATTATGAAGGCAGAAATCAACTACGAAACTCAAGTATCATGGAATAAAGCAATTGTCATGTAAGAAAATGGGAGAGACGGGCTTTGGATGTGAGCAGTAAGGGATGGGCAGGACAATCTCAGGCAATGAGAAATGGAAGGAATCAGACTTTGTGTCTGATTTTCCAGGAAAACAAATCAATCTGAGATTTGAATTAACATACGTGAATACATTTTAAAAAGAAAGCATTGCAAACAGATCCAATGAAAATCATAGGATAACATCACTTCAGAATTTCACCAGCATATTATGAAAGAATTTAGAGAAGTGATCCCCAAGTCATTTTATTTAATAATTTGTTGCAAATGCAAGGGACGCAGTGAAGAAAGTAGCATAACACCTTTGTTTAAAGCGAAAAATATAAAATATCCAAGGAACTATTAAAGTCACAATATTGGAGGCTATACTAAAAAGAGAACAAATCTCAAATGAAAAACATTTTTAATGCATTAAATAGATTATACAAGGAAAAGTTTAGCATGGTCATTCTCATCTAACTAATTAACAGAATGACAGAGAGAGAGTCAACTAGGGTAATGTAGTAGATATAATGCATCTAGATTTCCAAATTACTACTGATAAGACAATACATAATACATTCATTAATAAAACCAGGGGAGAAGAAACGTACACATTATCTCACCTGTGGGGGGTGGGAAGAAAGAGCTGGGAGAAAGCTAAAAGAGTTTACTATAAGAAGTCACTACAAGAACAAGTTTTAAATTTGCAAAAAAAAACCTGAAGTTGTGTACAGGGAACAGTCAATACGATGGAGGAGTGAAGCAAGTTGAGACACCAATAAGCTGCCAGAATGGACAAATACTGAGGAAATGAATAAGCAAATACCAACTTGTTGGGAAGAATAATTAGAACAAATATTATTGTGAAAGTAAATTTAAACACATTAAAGAAACAAAAGGGTTTTAAGTACAAATATACTAATTACTAATAGTAGCAACACTGGTTATGTCATACAAGACAACAGAGCCAGATCTTGCGTTTATATTTGGAGTGGAATTGAAAAGTTTACTAGTTGCAGTCTTCTGTTAGAGCACAGTTGCGGGCTGTATACAATTCTCGGCAGATTATGGTAAATGAGTATTGGAGAAAAAGATGGGGTGCAAAAATATCACAAACATGGTACCACCACAAAGAAGTTGCACATTTCAAGAAACTCGAGTTATGGGTTTTCTTCAATGAGGTCCAAAAATGGCCTATTAGAAATAGATCGCATATGAAATGTTTTTTTATAGATTATGTTCAGGAAGAATGTAAAACTAAAAACCGTCAGCTTAAATCTAACATGTAAAGTGAAGTGGGGAATTTAGAAGATTCGGTTACAGAGAAAAACGAGGGATTTTCCATCTCGCGGATAATACTGTATTTGAAGAGGTTAACTAATGAGTACGAAAAAGTTGTGCTCAACCGGCAGGGGAAAAAAAAGTTCGAATTTGCCATAATGGTCAATTTAACCTGCTTGGACAAGAAGCCTGTTTCTGCCCTAAGTGATTATTTGTAAAACGCCTTCTACTAATATTCGAACCATAGACGTAGCCCAAGTCTCACTCATAAACATCGGAGATTACTTTGAAAAAGGCACATTTTAATTATGAAAGTTTCCCTGGCAGTTTTTTTCGACTATAAGTCAATATTTTATATAACGAAAATAGCAAACGAATCCAAGTCTGTTGTAGGCAAGTAATTGCCAGTATTGAAAGCAATTCCTGATCAGCATTCAGGATTATATAAAGTATAAAACAACTGCTGCTTGTGGAATGTGAGTCATTGCCCGCAGATCACAAGCTTTCAACTGCAACACAGCAATTCAGGCGCCCTCCCACGTACAAAACACTTAAAAAGCATCACGATGTTTATCCTTCACCTCTCACGATCTTGCAGCAAGGAAATAGAAACATTATCCATTGATTCTTGTTTACTGAATATGCTTAGGTGTAAATCTCTTTCACATACATTAAACCACATCCATCTCAGCCCGAAATCGGGTTACGATGAAATAACCAACGCAGCTAACATTGACAAAAAGGAGCATTAAGTGGGTGTAAATCGATTTCTGATCATGCATATTTTGTCTGTGTTAGACGGTGTGTCCGTGAATATAAATTCTCACTCAGTAATGTGGTGGAAAGCGTAATAATTTCGAATGTAACGGATTCCCATTTGTAAGAATATTTCATATCCCGTAAGACGGGTTTACTATATGAAAAGTCAATTACAGTTACTTTAATTTGAACAGAGCAAGTTAAGTCGTTTACCTTTTTTGATTACAGACTGGTCCAATAAATTCATCCCAGGGCTTCCGTTATCTTCCACGGCCTGAAGGGGGGAAAGAGCGAATCGTTATTTAATATCCTTTAGATATAACTCTCTCGCACTCTCTCTCTCTCTCTCTCTCTCCCTCCATCCTCCCAACTGATAACATTGCACTACGCTGAGGAATTCAGTTACTACCATTGCTTCTGAATTAATGAAAATCTAACCCACGTGTGATTTCATTCTACATTTAGGATAGAACCAAAAGGAGTGAGTGGATCCACTGGTTCCTTAATATATTGCCTAATTCTCCCACTTATCCAGAATTGCAGTTCCCTCTAGACTAGAGTTTATCCATGTAATCTAGATGTATCCTTTTCTTTCCATATTAACTTTTTCTCAAGGGTTTTCCTTTTGCCAGTATCACTGAGCCCGGACGCGCCATCTTCAACTAAAGTTCACGTGAGCTTCTGCCAGAGACTTGTCAACGCCATCTCTCGCCGACCTCTCAACAGCACCCGAAGATAGTCACAGTCAGCGCAAAATTTTTTGTCAGTTCAGTGGAAAGGCGAGTCGAAAGGGTTACAATCTGCAAGGAAAGTTCCAACAAACCAACCAGCGTGTTTCCCGTTATTGTTCTGGGTGTTGTTCATTGCTTGTCTAGCTGGTGCACGGCCGATTAAGGTATTTTGACAGTCGCATACTTTGACACTGGGCAAGAGATCACTTTGCAAATACATACTGCCGTGTCCTTCTAAATTAGAGCACCCCAAAATTATTACGAGTTAAGGAAAGAATTCATAATGAATAGGAAAAGGCGTTGCCAATTTACTTTGCAGCCCGCGGCTCATATATTCCGAATGTCGATACTAAAGAAGGACTTGTCATTTTGTACCCATGTCGATATGCAGGGCTGAGTATCAACTATTGAAAATATACATTACGAAGGTTAGTCAACCTTAAGAGGTGTATTAGCATGTGAGGATCTGGGATAATTTTCGTATGTCCTGTCTTGAATAACTTTAATAGATGACATTGATGACTGGTGCTGTGGTGACTATGGTTCTGAAATTTACACTTCGCTATTTATTATTGTCCCTCTATCCTTAATCCGCGTGGTGTTTGTTTCTCCATTATTTCTGCATATTTATTTATCGTATGTATGTAAATCAGCAAGATACATAATCATTTGTATATAGAAGAGCTGAGGCCTTTAGGGTCAGATTCCAATTAATAATTGCGGCTTGCTCCCAACAATATTTTAGAAATGGAAGAGAACATGACTGGATACTTTTAATTTGTACCCAACAAATAATTGTTAAATGAGTTGAAAAGTGATCTGCTGCGACTGAACATTTTAGTCTGCCGATTGAAGATTTGTGCTTAAAGTGGGATTTGGGCTGATTTCAAATCTGAACAATTCTCCAGCCTAACAAGAAAGCTGGATCAAACTTTTGTATGGTTGAAATATATAGGGGCCAAATCCTGAATCCGAAGTAATTGACATGTTTCAAATTACTCATTCTAATTAGATGAGAGTGCATTTGATTCCCAACGTACGTGATTTAATGATTATTTAATGTGTCGTGCTCCTACAACAGATTTTTCCCCAGATCCTGATATTAAACTATTAAAAATAAGAGAAAATCTGCAGATGCTGGGAATCAAAGCAGCATACACAAAATGCTGGAGGATCTCAGCAGGCCAGGCAGCATCTATGGAAAAGAGTAAACAGTCGACGTTTCGGGGGCCGAGACCCTTCCTCAGAAACTATTAAACTCTGACGGACAAACGCTACAATAGCAGGAAAAAAAAAGATGAGAGGGTAAAACCGTCTGCATGCAGCACTAAATAATGAACAGTAAAGGGTATGGAATTAAAATTTTGACAAGTGTCGTGTTGTGGAGACTTCAACCTGTTACTCTTACATAGGGACTAAAAGGGCCATACCTTGATATCTTATCCGATGCATCAATCGATGTAATGTTCTCCCCGGTATATTTGGAAAAGTGGACTGAAGGAATCAGATTCCTCCCCTTCGCCCCCACAATCCCAGGTTTTACAGTGATTTTTTAAGAGAACTCTTAAAGGGTTAAATTATCTCATCTTCATAGTACCCATCATGCAAACAGATATGAACTGTATTATAAAGCACTAGAATTAGCTCCATATGTCCTGGTTGTTTATGGTCACTTTGGGATTTAAGTCATAGCATCTGTGATACAACATAACCATCATCAACAGGAAATCCTATTTATACCTAACCACGTTGAGAGAAGTGGTCCGCCTGATTGTAGTTTGCTGCGCTAGTCTGGTGAAGAATCTAAACAGGCATAGTTTCGGGCTCCTAAGCGCTCTTTTACAAACGTCGGAGCAAACCTTTCGGCACCGACACATGACTCTAACAGCGTCGTGTAAATTGATCATCACTGTGAATGTCCCGCCAGTCTTCAGTACTAATTTAAGTTACTTTGGTTTGTCACGCTGCACAAAGCTTACTGCACCCGAATTACAGACTTCTTGAATATCGATTGCTTCAAGGCGTGAACATAAGTTTGAAATGAAAGTTGGTATTCCGTGGGTAATGGTCAGTGCTGTAAACGTGAAATATCCACGAGGTTACTTCAATGTAAAACTGATCTGTTCCGGGGGGTCTCGTTGAAGCTCTCGGGTAAAACTACTCGTGCAATCTAAAACACCTTCGACGGAATTATCTCCTCAATGTCTCCACTTCGGTATTTACACTCACAGTTCATAATGGTTTTCATAATACAAGGCAGAAGTGGGGTGGGGGGATTGGGACGGGGTCAACAGGAAAGCGCCTCACAGAATTTCATCAGTCCCCTGCTCAGATCAAACGTATTGCCCTTGCTTTAGTACATCGAGCAGAAGGCTCGGGTCTAATACAAACGTGTCAAGTCCTCAATAGCCAGGGGACAATTTCTAAATGAATCTACCACATTAGGAGAAAAGTTAATGGTATACATTTTGTCAATGCCGTTGATATCTTGCAAAACGGTAATCTAACAGAAAAGGTACAATTCAAACTAAACTAAAACTTTTCTAAAAATATAATTAACAGTGTTAGATTGACTTGTTTAACCCTCAGCCACAAAATAGATAATCTTTTCCGGCCTTTTGAGAAGGTAAGGTGTTTGAATTAATCTCCATTTAAATTTCAAAATATAAGTACAGAGGAAATCTATCTCTTGCAAGCCGCGTTCAAATACAATTAAGAAGCTAATAAGTATAAATTATACTGTGTGTATCATGTCCTTATTACATTATACCTTTAAATTAGGGAGAGTTACGGTTTATGGTAAATTGAAATTATTGAATTCCTCAAGGAATTATATCCCATTGCTAGCAATAAACGCTCCTTTGTGATTACATTGTCGTTTTATATCACAATAATTCGCAATGATTAGCGATAAGTACGGTTACTTTCGGACTCGAAGCGAACTTCCACTCAGAACGCTTTCCCCATTCAAAACCGAAGACCCCGATTATCTCAGGCTGGTAAATCCTATTTGCTCTCCCAGCTTTGCATACTGTAATAATTTTAAGGCAAAGAAGAATACGCGGTGTAGTCCTAAGAACTCAACAGTGCAGAGATCAAGTTGGTAGTTGATCAAATATCTCCGGTTAGCAAATGGGCAGGTGTTTCGCGGTTTCTTAACTTTCTGATGTGCCATGACTTAAATATAAATTATTTTAGCCGCCTAATAATTTCAATATTTGAAAACTGTGTTGAAATAAATGTTCTACGAATATCAGTTTTCGACCATCATCTGTGAGTGATAAAACTACAGTTCTCTCCATTTAAAGAATGCCTAATCTTCGGCAGTACACATCAGGGGTAATATGACTTTGAGGGAATGTGAGATTATGTGATACGACATTAAGCCTACTGTGATATCGAATACATTAAGATATTGAACCTGGATTATTCGGGCGAATGTTATGTTGTAGTAGGAAATTTAAGATCGAAGTTTAGAACTCGTATTAAATATGACGGGAGAAATATAATGTTACGTGGAATCTGAGATTTGAGGGACATCTGATATTGATAGAGTGCGACATTGGGAGGAAAGTGCCATGGGGGCGGGAATAGGGTGGGGTGACAATAAATTAAAGATCAGCAAACTGCACATTTCGCCCCTTTCCTTCTGCCAAAATACTTATCACCGAATCTCAGCATGTACTATCTGCACCTTCCAATAAAAGCTAGTTTTCAAAAAAAAAGCAAGATCGAACATTCCGCGGATTCTTCACAATTAGTTTCACATCCAGGTGGTTGTGGGTCGTGCTGTATCTGTTCTGAGAATTTACGACGTGTCTCGGGTTCTCATGTCCTTTAAGAGTTTGTGTTCTGAGAGCAGTAAACCATTAAACGTCCCTCATTATCTAAACAGATTTCACGGTATTTTCACTTCGTTCAATTTGGCTTTATTTTGTCCTCTAGGAAGGTAAAACGGTAGTCAACGTTACGCTAAGAAACTATTTGAAATTTATTGCGGAACTTAGTTTAACACAGACGTTATATTATTTCAAGATTATGACCAGCACTTTATGTTCAAACCCATGGAAGTTCTTATTAAAGCATTGTTAGTCCGTCAATACACATTCTATCGCGATCGTCGCAATAGTTAAACGAGAAACGCCAGCTGGCAATTTAGTAATTAAAACACGTTCTTTCGGTGGGAATTGCAGTATTTGAAAATGAACTAAGTGTTATTCTGGAAATAATTATTTATCAGGAGCAGAAACTTTAGGCGAGTGACAGGCCGTTTCTCATTAAACTGACACCTGGAATGGCAGTACTGTGCTGAGACCTCATTTCACGTTAAGGCTATGCACCTGGTTCCTAACTTACACCGAAACTTGTGCAATATGAATTACACACCAAATCATCATGCGGAGACCGCACTAACACTGTACTCCCGGTAGCAAACGCCCTCTAACTAGGTTAGCGGTGCAACTCACTTCTATCAAAGACCGATTGTTACTATATAGCTATCATGTTACCTTGTCGACAGAATGGCTCTTGAATGAAAAAAAACTTTGGGGAACATAATAATATCTTCATAGGCCATTTTGCCAACGCTCTATCTATAATACGAATTTAAAACCTGTCTTCATTGAATCCAGATACAATGTAATTGCGTTAGTTCAATTAAGCAGATTGCTCTATTTAAAATGAATGCATTTCAAACTGGCATCTGCAACAAATGTGCTTATGATGTTATGAATTGTAAGATTATTACTCTTATGCCTTCCCGCAATGAGTAGGATTCCATAGTGGGCCCATGATCTGTAACTATAATACCATCAACTGAGAGGACCCAGGACCTGGGCGGAAACGGTGGAATGAGTAGGTCTGCGGACGACAGGGACGGGAAAGACTTTTCAAGAAATAATTGAAAGATGCCATCGACAAAGTAACAAGTAAAGGCGAAGTTAAGATTCGAGATCATAGTGAAGTCAATTCGGAAACCTTTTTAAAAAAAAAGTCGCACCTTTGCTCGCATTTCTCTGATATTTACGATCCGCTTCACTTGATTTAAGAAAAACAGAAATTTTGGCACTGGTAAACGTAAAGATTGCTTTTCAAAAGCAATATATTATTTTTTAAATGAAAAAAATGTAATTCTGTTTGTAACGGAGCACGGTGACTCAACAGATTCATCCAAAGGGGGAAAACTAATGTATCATTTTGCACCAAGTTATGAAATGATCATAAAAAAGCAATGTTAATAACAGTGAAAAGTTACCCTGCCATATTTTTCAACATCGCCGCAATCCGCATAAAGCGGACACTTTGTGAGCGACACTCTTTCTGTGCTTGGAATAACTAATTCGAGCCTTTCGATGGCAGACGATTCCTCCCTGTATTTATTTGCCATTCTGAATCTGTTTTTTTTTTCGTTAAACACCACAAGCCCGTCCAGCGCGCGGAGTTAATAAAGCGAGTTGTGTTTACAAAGCCTATAATTAGAAAAATCTTTCAGTGGAACAATCCACCGAGACCAGGCTGAATAGATCTCGTCAATACTAGAGCCAAGGGAGAGACCGTACAGGATTTAATGATATGCTCATCTTAAATCGTTCTTGATTTTATTTGAGACAACTCATCCGGGCAGAGCGAATTCAAACCGAGAGCTCTGCCTTAAGACCTTTCATGTATTGTATTAATAACATATTGCCGTGCTTATGGTTGAGTAAAGGCGGAAACCGAATTATACTACACAACATATCTATTTTTAATTCTGATAGTTTTTGCTTTATATCAACGAAATTGAAATGGGAAAAAAAACACATCTACAACCTTGTCATTACTAGGAGCGCTCGATTGTATGTCTAAAACATACACGATGCGCCACTGGTTGTCACTTTCGTTTTGAACACCCTGGCATCGCGGGATTCACCGAAAAAGGCAGCAACCATAATAAATAACTAGATGTGAATCTCTGCAGCAAAGACTTGCCGTTCATCCGACCAGATTAATATGAGTGCTCTGAAGAGAATTAAGTATTGGAATTGCTGGAGGTTAATCCAAATTGGACATCAAAACCCGACACTATTTCGTGAAACCTGTCAGGTTCTGCTATGACTGTTAAAATATGAAACCAACAACTCATCCAAATCCTTAACACAGAAGAGAACAAAGGGTGTGGGGTGTGTTGTGGGGGGCGACGGGGGGGGGGGGAAAGACAACCAAAGTGCACAGCCAACGTGTGACAATTATAAACCTATTCTATTAATAAAACTATACTTGCTCTTTGTACTTTAAGTTAACTCATTACTAAGTTTCTTTTTCCTTCCAAACCAAATCGTTGTTGTCAGCAGTGCTGTATATGGGGCAGAACGACTCCCTCGCCGTACATTACATCACACTCGCCTTCTCCTTTAAAAACGATGCAAATTTTTATTTTTAAATATTTATGATATAATAATGATACATTTATGAGTCTCCCGCCTAAAAGTTGATTTGGGAAATCAATTTATAAAATGGAACTAAATGTTCGAAGACGAGCAGGTTCAGGATAAAACGCAAATTCGAGAACAAAATATAGCCGAATGCCCTGTTTTCCATTGCGGTCATTAATGACATGAGGGATCCGTTGTGTTAGATCAGAGCATCTTTTCGGATTAGCGAACTGATATAAATACTGTGTCAGCGTTTGCAAACAATGCTATCGAGTCCTCCCATGTCCAATGTGAGCTTGCCATAGGGAGACCGGGGAGCGACAACGAAACTAATCAGTTCATAGAAAACTTTTCAAATTCGTGCGCTGTCATTAGTTATTTAATTTCCATGCAAAAAGAAATTTCGGAAATAACCTTAAATTTACATCTGTAATCCTTAGGGCCGGTTTATTTAATTCAAAAAAAAACAACAAAATGTCACTAGAATAACTGTCCCGTCACGCATGCCTCGGTGTATTAGATAGGAGCCCGTACCTGTACGTCGTCGAGCCCGTGGTGATTGAGAGCGTGGAGAGCGAGAGTGTCAACCAGCCCATGGTTTGAGTCAAGGCCGTGGCCGGAGTGGAGAAGCACATCAGGCCGCCGGATCCCATGATAATCCCGACGGTGATCAAGGCTTGACAACTGAGACAGACCCCGGGGTTGGTGCAGGATACCCTGCTCGGCCGCCACCTCCTGGCGTTGCCTCTGTTGCCACGGGTGCTGCTGGGGCTGGTGCAAAGGGCTGGCCAGGGAGTAAGGATCGTTGACGTGAGCGTAGGGCTCCTGACTCTGAGGGTAGGGCAGGGGCTGGTAGGGCGGTGGGAAGTAAGGCGGCTGGAAATCCGAAGAAGGGGTATGCGAGAGCGGCGGGGCCGTGGAGTAGGGAGCCTGGCTCATGGAGCCTAGCTGGGCGAGCCGGGCACTATGACTGCTGTTCATTCCATCATGCCGATCCTGAAAGAGGAAACAGAACAGCGATTACAGGAGCATGCACGCAGGCAAAACAACACAGTCCTCCCCGCTCCATTCCCTCCCCTTCTTCGATTTAACCAGCCGATTCTTGGAGGTTTCTTTCTCTCCCTTTCGCTGTTTTACAATTCCAACTCTGCGCAGTACTATTTTCAGTTCGATTCTCCGCCGAACTTCTGTCTATATCTAAAATCGGACCTTTTTCCCTGACAAGTTACTGTGAGAAAATATATCGGCTGCAAATCCGGAAATAAAGTCAACCACCCCCACCACTAGCCCCGAGGAAAAAAAAGACCCCCTCCCTCCCCACCACTCCCCACACACCCCTCATCTCTACAGTTCTCCCGATTTGTTTTTCGGTTGTGTGTAGAAGTTACCCTTTGTTGGAGTTGCAGTTTTGACTCGTTTATTTCGCCATTGTGAGAAACAAAGTTCGCCAAAATAACGAAAAGGGCGGATAAAAACAACGCGCGTTGTCGGAACCATCTGTTGTTATTTTACTGGATACGAAAATAAACGCAGTCGCGATAATGTTTTTAGCTTCGATTTCACATAAATGACGCCGTTCCCCCCTTTTCTACTGTTCTTACCATTGCAGCGTATGTGTGCACCAACATCTGTGCGATTTGAGGACACCAAATCCCAAACAATCCCAGTCGTTTTGTACGTGTGTCTGTGTCTTGTTTCAATCGGAGCAACTCCAAAGAATTAGGAGAAATTGAGTCCAAAATCCATATAAAGATCCGTATGCTGGGGTTTATTTGGGAGAGAAACCAAGAGGCTAGGATCGGATCCGAGTTTCTCTCTCTCTCTCTCTCTTTCTCTCTCCCTCTCTCTCTTGCTGTGAGTCTCTCCCACTGAGTCCGGGCTTTCTCTTCTATTAAATATCACCAAATCTTTAATCAGCCGGGCGTGAACGAGCACCGCGCGTTCGCGACGCTCGGCTCCGGGGACGCGCACTTCCTGTGTCAAATTGAACAACTCCTGGTGCGGGAGGGATAGGGAAATAGTAGTGGAACCGAAAGAGACATTTCAAAGAAAAGCAATAGACAATATAATGCACGCTGGCCATTTTATTTATTAAGAGTTGTCTATGCGTGTGCTTTGCACATAACTGCCGCCCAGTTCCCCGCAAGTCGAATGCAAAGTGAACAAAATTATCCAGAGCCCAATAATAGTCTGCAAAAGCAGACCGCTGATAAAGCAGATTAATCGTTGATGTTTCACAGAACACGAACACACTTTAACATGCATTTGGCATTAAAATAAAACACTAAAAAGACATGCACTTCTTTTTGGGGAAGCTGTTCGAACTCGGAATGGAGACAACTCGTTTAAAGTTTGAGAGTGGCCTGGGCGATGCAAGTAGGCAAACGCTGCGACGGAGGGCTTTATCTACCTTTTTCTACCGATCGCGGACGTTGCCCGAGGGCCTGTTTTAAATCTGAATGCGCTGAGCAGTTGGCGTCGCTTGCGGCTCCTCTGCCTCAGAACCCAGCTTTATGCTGAATGCTTGCCGGTGTTTCCAGCTCTGCCAAAGCCTTGGAGACTCGTCGACTCCCCCAAAGAAACAAAATATTGCGGTTAATCGTTTTTGGCTACTCTTGTTCAGATTGCATATAAAAATGAGTGAAATTAAAAATTCAGACACTCGCTTCTGGGGAGTGTATGATGATACAGGTAACTGTAATCTTCACATTCTACCTTATAGCTAGTGTCATTTTTCTTAGACTTAGTGATTAGCTGCTTTAATAAAAGAGGGACATTTAGCAAATTATTTTCAACAGTGAAAAGGGCAAATACTTTCCACCGGCGTACTTATTTCATTTTCGCCAGTACTCTCTTAACGGCTCTGTAAAAGGCCAACGTCCTTTATGGAATTCGCTCCTTTGTATTTTTCCCCTGTCCTTTCGTATTATTGTCTTACTCAATTGCAGGTACAAAGGCTCTCCAAACCATGGTGATCTGCAGAAAAACTTTCTGTTCCAACAGCATCCGTAAATCTGCAAATCTCAACTGTAATATTAAACGAGCAATTGCAAAATGTTACTTACATTTCCGAATACCTGATATTAATATTAAGTTGTTAGTTAGCAGGTGGAACTAATAAATTACTAGATTAGTTTTCAGCTCTGGAACTGCTTTAATTTTTTTTTGCTAGATAGCGGTTGGACCTTGTAGAAACGTTCATTTGTGATCTTTGCTGCGAATGTTGTCCCCGTAACTTTACATTTTACTAGGAACGTTCGTAAATACATAGTTTACACAATGCGGATGAAACGAGCGCTGAGGTGAGTGTGGGGAGCTGATACTGTCTCTGATTTAATTAACAGGAAACTGGGTCGATGCAATAACCAAATCTCAGAACAGTAATTAAACATCAACGTTACCTGTATTCTAGGCGATGTTCACAAATGTCCCGTCTTCACCCTAACGTTTGGTTAACCGCAATGTTAGTAATAAAGTTTGGGTCAGTTGTAATGACCATTCGTAACGGCATTGCCACAGGGGATAGCTAATTTACATTTTAAATCCCCAATGTGCGGGGCTGTATATGATATGGTTCTACAATAATTTAAAATCGAAATATTAAAACTCAAAATAAAAATAATATTCGAAAACTTTCTGAAACAAATTACCCGAAAGTTTAGAACTGTGCGCGATAAGTAATAATGGGACAAAAAAACAAACAGTTCCATTTTTTAAAAAAATGATCTTTATGGTACGAACCAGCCACAAGACAATCTATCTTTTAGACACTAGAAACAGGGCGCACAGTTCGGCAAGCGGATTTGAGAAATTCGTCAATTTAAACAGAATACTATTTCAATCTTTTGCTGTTGACAAGAGATTTCTCTTTAATTCTTTTGAAAATGAACTGTCCCTTTAATATGTGAATCAAAGTGTTTGCGAGAGGAGAAGGAGTTGAATAAATACATGTAAGTGGGTGCGTGTTGGTCTTGAGAAATTGCTATATGTGAGTCCCGATTTTTAAAACAGTATACATATATGGATATATTATGTGAAAGTGGAGTGTGAGAAAACTGTAGGCGTAGGGCGGAAAGGTGGTCCATTACACTTAGTTGTACTGCTATTAACGAATCGCACTGCAGCGAGGATATGGATGACATTCTGGAGGATACGCGTATTAGAAGAAGGGGGACAAAAAGCAGCTTTTCAATTGAGATTGCGAAAATCACCCATTGTAACCATATGGTAAATAATGATGAAATATACCGCGGGCTTTCTTCCGTCCATTCCCGTGGCACAGCATCGTCCTTTGTAGCCATCTCTTCTCAGTCAAGGACTGCACCTTAAAAATTCAAAACTTTCTGATCTCTAACAAGATAATTTCCCTGATGGAGGGCTGGTTACCCGAGCGTTAAAACTAAATGGCATAAAGAATATCCTTAATACTTCAAAGCATTTAAAATTTGTCAGGTTAAAACAATATATGGCTATGGCACCGAGAAACATTATACAGACTTTCCTAAATATTGTTGCTACCTATGTACTCAACTTCTCAATTTCTAAGTTGAAGCTAAACAACTTTATCTTATGATCGTGGTTCAACTCATTCAATGGATTTATGTTTTTATTTTTAAAAAGTTATTAGTATAATAAAAATAAAGCAGAAAACGCTTTCCTGTTGTCATTGTTTGAAGAACATTTCTCCGGATAACAGAACCTGGATAAAACATGCATTCTCGGACACGGTTCCCTTCCTATCCAGCGTCCATTTCCCCTCTCCTAATTATGGATAAATAAAATCACGGAAAAGTCCTAAGGAAATCCATTACCCATAATTTAACTGAAATTTGAGACCAAATTAATGCAACACTTAAAATGCTCACATTCACGCAAATGCGTACAAGAGATATCAAAAAGTGCAAATTCACAACCATGTGAACGCGCACTTGGAGCCAGCAAGTCCGCAGCTTCGTTGCAGATCTACTCATTCGTCATATTCCTTCCAAATAAAACTAATAGTTTGACAGCAGATAGATAGCTGGTGAAACAGGTAAGGCGAAAGGGAAAGTTCAAAGTAAATTTATTACCAAAGCACATATATCACCATATACAACCATGAGATTAAATTTCTTGTGGGCATTCATAGTAAGTATAAGAAACACAATAGAATCGATAAAGATGGTTTTATAAAAAATACATATATATAAATACTATGCATGGGCTCAAAGAGAGAATGGAAATGCTGTCTCCATGATAAAAGTCAATAGCCCACAAAAGTAAGGTGGCAGTTATTTATAAAGCAGAATATAACTTGGAGTTGGTTGGACCCAATGAAACTCCCAATAGGTAGAAAAACAGGCACGTTTCCCATTTTTTCTACTCCCAATCTTAACCGTCCTAACTTTTTGGATGGGTAGTCGCGGGCCGGTGGAGTTAGGATGAAGAGTTTAGTTATACCACTAAAGCAAGTGATCTTTTTTCAAAATCATAAACATTTTAGAAACTTTTTGAAGAGCAGCGATATTAGTTCATGCGTAAAATTTTAAATTGGAAGGGACTCTGCTGTCTTTTTAACACAATTCATCAATTGACTCCGACTTCCGAGATACCTCACTTTCCAGGCAATTAGTTCGCTGAAAACAGTACTTATGTCTCTTCTACAATCCTACAGAAGTAACTCAAAAGAGTTACATCAGCGTGGTTTCCTGGAGATGGGCCCCAGCGAATACTACAATAAAAATCAGAAGCAAATAGTGTTTAGTTCTTAGTGTTTTCTGAATTCCTCGGATAACAATGCGCTCTTTGTTTGGGCATTCTATAGTTTTGATATCATTATATCCTTACAAATGATTTTTCGATTACATTATATCAAGACATGCTTAAATATTAAAATATCATCCGCACGGACCCGTGAATTTTTTTTGAACAGTTCCCATCTGAATATTTACTATCAAATATTTCAGTTCCTGCTGTCTTTGCGCTTCCATTTTTTTCATTGCTGTTAATGTTAGCTCATCCTACTTTACGTACTACAACATGATGCTACGAATGTGTGTTATTACTCTAATCTGTTTACAACATTACTAGCTTCTTTCAGTAACTTTCATCGCCGATTGCTGTTTGTGTTTTCTGTTATAAATGTGTCTGCGATTTGATTCCCTCTCTGCACGTCTTTGCATAATACGTATGTTGTTCAATTGAACCCTCGGTTCCTAGTGTCAGCTTTGAGGGACATTCACAGATTGAAGATCTCACATTAAAATCAATTGAATTCTCCCTCTGTCGCCCGCAGCAATCCCCGGCTTTTTGTTCTGTTGTTGGACGGGAAAAGGGGAGAAGCGATTGTGGGTGAATCTTATCGCCTTTGGAAAGACCAGAATTCATTCTTTTAACAGTATTAATTAAATCAGCTATTAAATTACTTTGGCTATCAAATGTCATTTTCATTGTCACACATTTACTGACAAATATGGATTATTCCTGCGCTAAGTCACAAGGCCGACTATCGAATTGATGCTGGTACATTCTCTCGTTCGTTTTACCTAACATGAATTATTTTTCACTAATGTATGTCACCGATGATTTAATTTAATGACTAACCCCAGCCCATCAACCCTTAACACGCGTGCACTTGCAGAGACACATCCGGGATGGAAGTAGTAAGAAGCAGTATCTAAATAATGGGGAAAAAATAACACTCGGTGAAGTAACGCAGGCATTTGAAATGTATTCAGAATTATCTTTAGAAGTAGAAGTTCGAAAATGAGGCTGAAATTGAGGCACTTATAAAACTTATCTTCTGTTCGAAGATCATACTGGTTCGCCCTCTATTTGTTAGCATTTGTGAAAAAAAGACTAATAAACTGCGCGTGTTTTGTTTTTGTGGAGTTCCGTCTTTTATAGGTGTGCATTGGGTACAGTGCTGTTTAACATTTCCCCGCCCAGCCCAGAAGCACTGTGAATCAGTGTCACAGCGACACCCAGCGGAGCAAACTAATCTACACACCCGCTCCAAAGTAACATTCAGCACTGGAAAGAATCGGAATCTAAAATGTTCTCGTCGGCATTTAATGTTAACCAAGGAAACAGGCAAGAGAAATTGCTCCTTTCTCCCAAATCCTCAACTCAGATTTAACTTCAGTCTTCAGTGTAACTTTACTGTGAATGCGTACAATTATTTGTGATTCGATGTACAATTACAGAACCGCTTTAATTTATGTGCCCGGTGTAAAATATTCAGCCATCCGGCTGCCAGGCTATCAGGAGCAGAATGGCGTTTTCTTTTTTGTTAAAAGTTTGGGCATTGGTGTTTTGCAAAGTCTGGGATTTCAGATAAAATGTAAATCTGACCGTGAATTGTTTAAACCACTGGAATCTTCAATGTGAATCAAAACGACCGGTAACATCCATATGAAAAATTGAAATGAGCATTAAAACTTCCTAGACAGTGTAACAATCACCTGAAGAAGGCAATTTAACGGCAGTAGTTACATGTTAACTGTAGACTGAGGAGCATTCACATTCTAAAAATCTTTGGATAATATACTGAATCTGCTGGGAACTTTATAAAGATCTCCTTTCCCAAGAGAAGGTCTAAAATTTGCCTGCAGGCTCTTAACATTAAAAATTAACTACCCAAGTTTAGAGTTCTGTTTGTGCATTCAAGCACAGCTCCTTTGTCACTAACCTCTATGTAACTCATGGAGAAGTCATGGTATAAAGCAGGTCTGCTTCACCGAGGGTCACACCTTCAAGCAGCCCGGACAGCTACTGCTTCCGCTTTGAATAAGTTACAGAACTTTCAAATCTTGTAGGCAATTTACTGAACTCCATTAAGGTTTATTATCGGAGCCAGAGTTTGTCGTTAAAACAATGATGAGTATAAAGGCGCTTGTAGTTATTTAAGCTTACATGGTGGAGTAACTTTGGACATGGGCTGATATGAAATTGATTATCAATATCCAAAGTTCCTGTCCTAGTGCTCCGACGCTCTTATCCTTTCCTCGAGTGAAAAGAGGATGAAATGTCTGTGACTTTGGTGTCTTTGCACAGTGAAATCTGTAACAGAAGAATAAGGCGCATTTCAAGCGTTGATACACGCTTTTTAAACTGTGATAAAGAACAGAGTCGTTTGTAAAGTATTAATTCTTAAAGGCATACAACTGTTGAAGGTAAAGTTGAAAACACATTTTTGTTTTCCCTTCCATCTATTTTACTCGTGCTATATAACTAAACTTTCCCCCTCGATATGCATCTTACTATAGTTGATTTGGCATTATGCATACACACTCCAATATACACTGAACTCTTTGTTCCGTCCCAGTTTATATTGAGCACTTCAAACAAATTATTTAAAATACAAAATCGTTTGTTATGCTTAGCCAGGTCCTACAAAAGCCTAGTTCTAACTACCATACCGATAACAGGTTGCAATTTAAGAAATTGCCGCAGCATTAGATTTCAAAAATATCTAAATATGAAAATTGTGACTAATCGTAGATGCATTAGTTGTCATCCCATGTGTATTACTTTATTCAATTACATAAAACCTGTATGAATGATTTGAATGAACAATTTATTGTTCATTCTGTATGAATTGAAGAACAATTTCCATTTATTTGACACGAACATCTTAAAACGTGGCAAGGTGTAAGTGCAGAGAAAAACAGGCATCTTAATAGTTTTGCTTGTTAAAGACGTTTTGAGTATGGACTTAGACCAGCATCCACAGAGTTCTTCTTTTAAATGAAGCAGATTATTCACCTCCCGTTTTCTAAAATTGGTGCCGGCTTCAAGTGTAACTGTAAAATTAGTTAACTAGAACGAAGCTGAAAGGTAATTATTTCTGGCATGTGTATGTACCGAGTCATAAATTAACCAACATGCAATGCAATCAGAACACACCATGAGTATTATTCAGTTCAGGTCACCGTGACACAGTATTCCTGCTAGCGTCAATGCAGATAAGAACCGTGAGGGTGACCTCTAGCGTTAGAAGTCTGACTTATGGGGAACTGTTGGTGGAATTTGGACTTTATGGCCTTAAAATCAGTTGCTTCAACGGTGGCTTTATGAAATTACACGCATAAAAAATCTATCACAGAAAAAAACAATATGAATAATCAATGCAAATTTCAACAACCATTATAGAATTAGAGGCGACATTTTAAACTATTAAAACAAACAAACTTGGGACCAACATAATCTACCACTGGACAGGCAATTTGGCCCATGATGCTATGCCGATCTTGATGCCAGTTTATATTAATGTCCTGTATTTCATCCATATCCCTTTTTTCCCTTCATTTTCATGAGCCATCTAAAAGACTCAAGCTCCAAGCTGTTACTTCTACTGCTAACCCCTAGTAATCCATTCCAGGCACCCATCACTCTCTGTGTGAAAAAAACTGGCCTTTCATACCATTTTTAAATTTCCTCCATCTGACCTTAAAATAATATCCTCTGGTATTTGACATTTCTATCCTGGGTGAAAAGATTCTGACTGTGTGTCCTATCTATGACTCTCATAATTTGGTACACTATGGGCAGCCAGTCAGAATTGTTAGCAAAGACATCAACATATGTTAAGGATTCTTCTTCATAGAAAGACTGACAAACACACATTGGTTTATGCATTAGAGTCAAGGCAAAACCAACAATTATCTGCAATTGAAGGATGTTACAGTTCTTTGAATTGATTCAGTGCTATTCAAAATGCCCCCAAAGATTATGCACAGACAATTTAAACTGCACCACTCAATCTTGCTACAGTGAGACCATCACTTTTTTTTAAGCAGGGCTATGAAATACTACAAATGGAGCCTTACTACTGTTGATCACATCTCACAAACAAATTATGGGAGTTGAAGGTAGCTCCTTCATATCTCTAAGGACAGACTATTGGTCAGATTAGAGCTGACTGCGATTGCCATTTCACTCATTTGCTTTGGGTTAAACATTTGGTTTTGGATATATCGGAACATAAATTTAGCCATTGTGCTTTGTGTTAGGAACATCTTTTTATACATGTATTGTATATTCATAGTTGAATCATTCAGGATCAATTCATAGCCCCTACGCAATTGTTTGATCTTAATTAAGGCTTGCATCCAGGAATCCCATAACTAATCCCATTGTCCATGAGCTGTTCTAGAGAAAAACAAGATGTTACTCTTCATCAGATTATGGTGATTTGTATCATAGATTCATACAGCAATGTCTATGGCTCTATAATAAAAATCAGAATAAATTCCAAATCAGGACTGGGCCTGGCATTTGACATTCTCTTTAAATGAATGTCAATATTTCTCATCCTGGTTGATTCTAATGCACCTCTTTGATCTACTGTGATTGCTTGCAAGAAAATGAATCTCAAGGTAGTGTGTGGTGATATATACATACTTTGATAATACATTCAATTTGAACTTTGATCCTAGTTGACATGATGACTTAATAATAACCGATGAATTGTCACCATTTTCAGAATATAGTGAACTTTCAGCAGAGGAAAGCATCCCAAATGTATTAATCTGCAGATACAATATGAGCTCAAGTGTTCTGATTGACAAAAGGAACTGCATGCATCAAGCTTGAAACAGAACTGATATCAAACACTCTATTCTATGGTATAATAATAAGAGTTTGGCACGAAGGTGAAAAGCATTTACTTGTACATCCTAATGTTGAATGCTGTGAGTAATATATTACAGTTAATTTTCCACCTGAGTTCCATATCACAAGGTTAAGGGAACTTACTGATTCTAGATGGTATGTGCTGATACTAATTCAAGATTTGTTAGATTTTCTCTCTGCCCATTTGTTTTTTATTTCTCACTGTGAATAGATGAATAGAACAATAGATGGCTGTAATTGAACAATAAGGATATAATTCGATCAGGAGACTCAGACGGGATCATAACCACAAGAGGAAAGCTGCAATGTTTTATGGATACCACTCCGAAATCAGGATTAAATTATATCCCTATTAATCAATACAACCCGTATATTATTTTTACCGTTAGGATATTATAGAATTTCAGCAAAACGAAAACAGTGCAACTGACATTTAAAAGTAGTGTCAGAATCGAAATGTTTTAAGGTTATGAATGGTTGCTGTGATGCCATCCTCCAAATTATTTAACATAATCGTGCTGAGTGCGAAGGCGTGGTGGAATTCCGCGGCCCTTCTCAGCGTTGAAGCATCGACGCCCCAGCAATGGGTAGGCCCCGGGTGAGCACTGCCGAGGGAGGACCTTCTCCCGGGAAAAGCTTGACAGGCTGTAACCGACGACAAACCCGGAGGCGTTGCTTTGTCTTCGTTAAAGTTTTACCTTCACAGTCTTTTTAAAAAATGCATTTTACATATAGATTGCGAAAAATAAACACAAGACACAAGAGACTGCAGATACTGGAGTAACAAATAATTTGCTAGAGGAACCCAACAGGCCGAGCAGCGCTTGTTAGGAGAAACGCATTAAGTGTTTTGTAAGGTTCTACAAATTAAATGCAATTAAAATGGGTTAAAACTTTAAGTAAGTTACATGCAATTATTTTCAATCGACTGGGGTTTCCCCACGCAACAGCGATTCTCCTGGACAATGCTGGAGGGTGGACAACAGCCGGCTTCACCACTGGACTTCACAAGGGGGATGGCGAACGTGATGGCCAGCTGCGAAGCCAAGAGTGAAGTGACTTTACTGCGCGTTCATTTCGATCCATAAATGACTTCGGCGAGGATGGCTGATCCTGCCGGTTCGTACCACCAGCATAACCAGCAGGAATCAGTCCTTGATTTCACATGGTACATCAAGCAAATTGCTGAGAACTTATGTTTACGCGACTGAACCTTGCACAGACATTTGATTGTTTATTGGTCTAATGCCTACTTTATCTTCCCACCCCCTCCCTTAATATGCTCTACTTACCGTTAAGGTACTGAATTATAATTTTGTGGATGCTAGGATTCCGTTTCTACTCGAACCTAGTCAACTTTTCCATCTTACTTACTAGTGAGATATTTTGGGTAAAGGCATCAGAGCCAAGCTTGCTGCTGAGCCGGCCTAACACACATATATTTCAGAAGGGTCACTGATATGCAAGGATGAGATACTGAAATCCCAAAGCAATTGGGTCAATCATGTTGAACTGCTTTCACAGCCCAGAGCTGTTCCCTGTACCTGTACTTATACCTATCAGGACTGGAATCGGAGGATCTTAGCCAGCACCCTTGGGCGTGAATGTCGATTAGACAGTGAGGATCAGAGGCGCTGGAAGTGAAATCCCCTGAAGAAGAAAATAAACTTCTCACTGACCTTAAGAGCTCTAGCATGCAGAGATAAGTAATATATATTAAAATTTGAGAAGCACATACGATACTTACAATTAAAACATCGAACTAAAACAAAATAATGAAATATGAAAAACGCACCTTCACCTCAGTATCTGCATTGTTGAAAGAAGTGAGATTATGGATCAGGCACCCCGCTGGTACTGGGTAACGATTCACCAGTGTTATGCTGGAGAAACCCAGCAAGACCGGTCCACCATTGAACTCCATGCGGAGTCTAAGGAAGGGCCATGGTAACCGGGTCCGCCCTGTCTCACCCTCCGGCGCCGGCTCTGTCAATAAGTCCCGAACTCACAATTCGGGTAGTTGTGCACGGCTTCAGCTTGAAAGGTTAAATGTCGGCAATTCCAGAGCACTACGATTCTGTTCGTTTTGTTCTTTTGTAACTCTATTTATAGTGCCCTTTCTATAGATAATTTTCCGAAAAACAAATCCGTCTGAGGACATTCCACGTCCCTTCTTTTTGTAGATTTTCAGCAATTGTAATGACAATAGCAGTACTAAAAAGTAAAAGATTGCAAAATACTACAAATGTCAGCCCTGGCTAAATACTAATTGGGGAGAAAAAAGGCATGAATAGCCCGGTTCAGTTCGCCAATGTTACAAATTATGTGGAGAGGAGAGTTGCGAGTAGGCGGAATATGAAGGGAAATGTGGTTCTTTATTTTGGTAGGAAGAGTGAGCTGGTAAGGTGAGATTGTTGGCGCACAACAGAACCTTGCTGTGGTGCCTAAACTTAGAATCTATGAATTGCTTCACTACTCAATAAGGTCTTCCTTGAGCTTTTATATTAGGGCCACTTTAAAGGCGTCACGGTGACGCGGCTAATAGAGCTGCCGCCTTGTATCATCGGAGACTTGCCCTTCAGTCGGATTCGATTCAACCCTTCAATCTCGGGTTCTCTCTGCATAGAGTTTGTACTGTATGTTCCACCCTTGACGACGTGTGCGCTCCAATTCCCTCTCACATTCTGAGGAGGTGTGGGTTGATAGGCTAATTAGGCAACATGCAGCGGTGTGTAGGTGTGTGTTCGAATATGGAAGGAGTTGATGACAATATGGGGAGAAATGGGAAAAAAAGGGTTAATATAGGATTAGTCCACATGAGTGTCTCGTTGGGCAAAGAGCTACTTTCCGTGCTATAACGATGTACTAATATACAGCGCTTTTGAACCCATTAATATCTAATCATCTATTCGCCTTTGCAGAGTCTGGGCACCTTCTCGGGCGGGCGGCTGAACGGGGTCGGTAATCACACTCGTGAGTACGCATGTTCCAGCTCATTAGTGTTTCATTAACTCCCTTCCTTTCCTTTCAGTCTTGGGCTTGACCGAAACATAGGAGTAGTAATGTTCCCTGCTTTTTTAGTCCATGTTCTGGAAAAGAAGATTACAATTTAGATTGACGCTGCGGTATTAGTTTAGCATTAAGTTATTGCTTCCGAACCGCAGTGACGATGTTAGATTTTAGATTGAGAGTTTTAGTTAGCGGCCCTGTTGGTCTAGTGTTTATTATTTTTCCTTTTGTTCTGTGCAATTCAGTGATTCTGCCTCCGTGTCTCTCCGTCTGCACTTGAACCACCACCGAACACCGTGTCACTCTCTCCTTACATACTCAGTGTCAGCCTCCAGAGCCTTCTTCGGTTAAAAAAAAATTCTCAAAGTTCCCTTGCATCAGTATGAAGCAATTTTTCCTCCTCCCAGTCCTAAATAGCCGGCTCCTTGGTTTGAGCTGCTGACTACCAGCTCAAGACACCCCATCATGGGAAAACATCTGTTCCATGATGTCGAGCTCCATAAGACTTATCTGAGTGGAATCAGCTCTCATTCTTCAAAATTAAAAGGAAAAGTGACTCATTCTGCTTAAACTTTCCTCATATCCAAACCTGCTATCTCAGAAATTACAGCTGAAATTTTGATGTCCTCGCTCTATTGCAAGTATTTCCTTCCTTAGCTAGACAAACCAGATCTTACCCAATATTCCAGTTGCATTCTCACCAGTACCTCATATAATTAGAGCTAGAAATTTCTATTTCTACAGTACTGTGCAAAGGTCTTAGACAGTCTAGATTTTTAATATAAATTTTGTTTTAGGTGTTTTTTGTCTTCTGCATTGGTGTGTCAGTAGAAAAGTGTAAATCTTAGATTTCCAAACATTCATTTTCCAAAAAATTAAATGTTACAGATGTTTGTATTTTACTAAAGAAAGTAACATTAAGTAATAGATCACTTGTCAAATAAAACTTGATTACTTTGTAGGTATAGATGATTAAACAAAAACAACAAACACATGCTAATGATCAATGACATAGTGAATGAACTAAACTGATTAACTGGAACAGAAACAGATGTAGAAGGAATCAAATTGGGTGGAGGACAACCAAACTAAAAGGTGAAGATGACAGTTTAACCTTCAAATCATAATATCTTCCACCATGACTAGAGTGAGTATGGCAACAAGACACAATGGGGTCATCTTACATCCAGAAGGTCTCTTCCAAGCAGAAATTTTGCGACAAACAGGAGTTTCAAGATGTGCTGTCCAAGCTCTTCTGAAGAAACACGAAGAAACGGGAAAGGTTGTGGACTAGAAGCCATGGAAACTGAGAGCAGCAGACAAGAGATGCATCAAACTGACATCCCTTCTAAATCAGAAGTCATCCAGCACTGTTATCAGCTCTGAACTTACAGAATTTTTTTACATGTGCCTAAGACTTTTGCACAGTACTGTATATTCAGATCCTCTTGCATAAAGGTCAAAATGCCATCTAACATCCTGACTACTTGCTGGATCTGTATATTAATATCCTCTGAACACCAGCATTTTTTGGTCTCTCACTATTTAAAGAAAACTCTGCATTGCTACTTCTTTACTGCCACATGAAATAATCTCATACTTTTCCTCATTCTGTACCATTTGCCATGCCCCTGTACATTCATTTAACTATACTATATTATCCTCAAGGCTCCCTGCATTTTTCTTATAGTCCCATTGTCACCTAGCTTCACATTATTAGCAAATCTGAATATACTACACTCGATCCCCTCATTGTAAACATTGATCATGGTTTGGGAACAACTGGGCCACAGCATCAGTCTGTGCAGTTCACCATCTGTCACATCTTCCCAAGCTGAAGATTTCCATATTTTCTATGTTTCTATTGTTTTCTGGCTGCAGACCAATGCTCAACCCACACCATTACATTTGCCCCAAAAACCACATTTTGTTTAACAACTTGCTTTTTTTTGTCTCATCAAAGACCATCTGAAAGACCAAAACCACCTGACTTGCCCTTTTCAATTCTACCTGTTCCAATGTTGACAATTCCAATAGATTTGTAAAATGCAGTTCCTTTCTCATAAATCCACATTACTTCTGCTCTTTGCTTATTATTACATAAGTGCCTATAGCCAGTTCATTTATTAATGGGTTCCAGCATTTTCCTCAGTATTGATGCCAAGTTAAATGATCTATAGTTTTACATTTTATCTCATTCACTTCTTAATCATGGGATATATTTACAACACTGTGGGAACCTTTCCAGGGCCTATGGGATTTTGTTAACGGTCTCTCAGTAGTGTACTTATCCATCAGATTTGAAGTTTTTGCAGCCTTCGTGGTTGAGAACAAAAATTGCACGATGGATGAGCAAACTGTGTAGTAGCATCCTACATACATGCCCAGAACCATCGAATGTTCCTCATTCCTGGGATCATTCTCATGAACCTCCTCTGAGCCCTCTTTAATGCTAGTACATCCTTTCTTATATATGGGACTCAAAACTGTTCACAGTACTGGAAGGGTAGCCTGGCCAATACCTTATGAAACCTCACCATTACATCCTCAAAACGAATGCTAACATTAGATTTGCCTTCCCTTACCACTGATTCAACCTGCAAGTTAACCTTCAGGGAATCCTGCACAAAGACTTTCAAGTCCCTTTGTACCTCTGATTTCTAAATTTTCTCCCTGTTTAGAAAATAGTCTACACCTTTATTCCTTTGACCAAATTCCATGACTATACTCTTCCCTGCACTAAATTCCATCTGCTACTACTTTGCCCATTCCCCTAATCTATCTAATGCTTCTACACACTCCATGCTTCCTCAGCACCACTTGCCCCTCCACCTATCTTCATCTGTAAACTTGGCCACAACACCATCAATCCCATCATCCAAATCATTGACATATAACATGAAAAGAAATGGTCCGAACGCCAACCACTGAGGAGCACTACTTATCCCCCAGCAGCCAAACAGAAAAGGCCCCCTTTATTCCCACTCTTAGTCTCCTGCCAGTCAGCCTACTAACCATAATAGTATCTTTCCTGCACTACCATGGACTCTTACATTGATTAGCAGCCTCCAGTGTGGCACCTTGTCAAAAACCTTATGAAAACTTGGGAGCAACTTCAGATAGAAAGGAAAGATGCTCAAAGTAAACATGCAAGTGCAGCAAATAACAATGAAGGCTTATAAAGCATTGCCTTTTGTTGTTAGAAGGTTGGAATACAAAATAAGGAGATTGTGCAGGGCTTTGGTAAGAGCTCATTTGGAACAGTTTTGGTCTTCGTTCTCAAAAAAGGAATAGGTCCCTTGGGGTTAATGTGCAGAATCTGAGGTTGGGGATGCTGTTCTATAAAGAGAGATTAGCATGTATTCATGAGAACTTAGAAAATTGAAGATCTCAGTGAAACAAACAAAATTCTGAAAAGGTTTTACAAGGTAGGGGCAGAGAGGCTACTTTCCCAGATTGCAGAATTTATAGCATGGGGATATACGTATAGCCTTTCTTAACATGACGGAGGTAAGGAAAATTTTATTTTCATAGAGAGTTGTTAATCTTTAGTATTATATACTATACCTCAGAGGGTAGCAGATTTCATTTGTAGGATAAATTCAAGACTGAGGTCAACGGTTTTTTGAACACTCAATAAATCAGATATGGGGATCAGGTGGCAAAGAGGATGAGGTTTAGAATCAAAATAGCCTCAAGGCACTGTATTAAAGTAAGTTTTTCTTTTTCCTTTGGTTTTGCCCTCGTCTTCAGTGGGTATAAGGTGAACTTTATTACCTCAAATAATGCACAGGCTGAGGTCAACTGACATGCCAGGAGTAAACTTTAAATATCACAAAGTTAAGAATTTATTCTGTTCAGCCTTGTTGCCCAACTCAATTTTTGTCTTCCAATTAACAAACTCAAAGTGAGTTACATTCACTTAGCAGCACAGAAAGAAAACAACCATACAGCTGATGTGAAACATGAAACTGGGATAGGTCAAGATAAATGCAAATAACAAGCTAAGGCAACTTGCAATATTGGCACAATTACAGTATTTACTGAATGTCTGGAGTCGTACTTAAATCAGAAAACTTCCCAAGCTTCCAACGTACCACTCGGAATTAATTATGTTTAAATAGATGTCTGTGGTTATGCTTAAAATACTCAAACCTATCTTAATTTTTTTCATATGTACCATCAATTTGTTGAAGACTGCCAATTGCCAAAACAATGTAAAATATGCCAACTTTGTAGATTAACAGTGGTTGAAATATTTCAGTTAGCATTTTACAAACAATATTTTTCTCAGATATCAGCTTCAAACAATCCTACATTAGATGCAAATTTGACCAGTAGATAGTTCAGCTTCACTCAAACAGAATGGTAGGTAAATAAACCATTTTGAACTCCACAGAGAATTGAGCTAGAGCTACCAAAACTCTTTTTTTCTCTAAGGGCCCTTGTAGCCCACGGAATATGGGCTGGATTTGAAACCATGTTCTATGGCACTAAATGGCGACTCCTTTACTTGCATCTTTGGAAACAGCTCTATTTCCATCTTTAATATCTATATTTTTCCCTTTCAGGGTTCTGTTGAAGACCCTGACCTGGAGTTACACTCTGACTTCGGTACTTTGCGGGAATGGGACTTGCTCTCGAGGTTTCACGATGGGCTGTTATCCTGCATGCCAAGGATACAGCCTAAGAGTTCAGCTCGCCTTTGGAGGCCTATGATCCCGGGGCTCTGGATCGAAGGTCAGTGTCCCGACAGACTGGTGTGTTGTAGGAGCTGGAAGATCTTTGGCTGTGTGCCCAGAGACCTGAGATCTTTGGGCACAGAGCTCAGAAAGAGCAATGCTACGGACTTCTAATATCGTAAACAAGTGAGTTGTTTGTTATGTCTCCCCTCTCACTGTGAAATGGAGACATCACTTTCTCCCTTATTAGGGAGAGAGAGAGCTAGTGGTATGTCAAATACTGGGTGAAACGCAAAGTCATGGGAATACTGCAAGTCGGTGTCTTTGCTGTTGCCTTGCTCACGCTCGAGTGCTCAGTGGTGGTTGCTGATGCTTTTTTTTTGCCAGTGGGGGGGAGGAGGGATCGTTGCTTGCTGCCGTTTCCGCAAGGGAAGGAGGAGAGCTGGGGGGGGACTTTGGGGTTCTAACATTTGACTGTCGTTCATTCGTTGGGGGCACTCCTCTGTTTTCGTGGATGGTTGCGAAGAAAAAGCATTTCAGCATGTATTGTATACATTTCTCTAACATTAAATGTACCTTTGAAACCTTTGGTTGACATAAGATTATACCAATCTTTCGAGCTCTAGTTGAAAATATCACTTGGTAATGAGAATTCTAATAAACAGTTCTTCATGCAAACAGAGGATTCTTTGTGTAAATAGAGAATTATTTGAATTGACTGGGAAAGTTGCACAGCATTTTGGTAGCATTTAAAATTATACAGTATGTATGATACAAAACAGGCCACTCAGTCCAATCTGTTCCTGCTGCATTGAAGCTCTAGAGGTCAATCTGCCCATTTCTCCTTATTTTAACTCCAAGAAGCATTTTTGAGCAGCAGCAATCAGTGTGAGGAGATGTGGCTCACTCAGGTTCACCTATTGCGTACATATGGTATCAATTCACAGCAGTTTGGTGTTTTGAGCAATGGGCAATCAGCGATTGGGATTGATTGGAAAAAACAAACTAAAATAAAGTAGGGGCAAGCAGAGTGGCCATTGTTGGAGTGGACAGTATTAGAGTGAGGATTTTGAGGCTTTAGCTCTTCGAGGCTTCAGCAAGGAGAGGGTTGAGTGAGAGAAAGCGAAAAGCTGGAGTTTTTCCTTCTTTATATTTACTCAATTCGGACAGTAGGGATGCCAGGTAGGATAGTTAGGATAGTTGAATGCTTCTCTTGTGGGATGTGCAAAGGCAGGGAGACACCCCCCCCACCTGCCGTGTCCCTGACGACTTCACCTGCATGAAGTGCATCCAGCTGCATCTTCTATTACTCCTTGTTAAGGAGTTAGAGCTGGAATTAGATGAACTCCAGATCATTTGGGAGGCAGAAGGGGTGAAAGGTAGGACATATAAAGAGGTAGTTACACACAAGGTGCAGGAAACAGGAGATTGGGTGACAGTCAGAAAGGGGAAAGGGGTTAGACAGCGAGTGTGGTGTACTCCTGTGGCTATCCTCCTCAACCATAGGTATACCACTTCAGATACTGTTGCCGAGGATACCTAGCAGAGGAAAGTCACAGTGATCAGGTCTCTGGCACTGAGTCTGGCTCTATGACTCAAGGGAAGTGGGGAGAAGAGGTGAGCTGTGGTGATTTGTTAGTTAGGGGAAAAGAAAGGGGGCTCTAAGGACAAGAACAAGATTCCCAGGTGGTGCGTTGCCTGCCTGGTGCCAGGGTTCATGACATCTGGGATTGCATTCTTAAGTGGGAGGGCGAGCAGCCACAGGTCGTGGTCCATGTAGTTACCAATGACATAAGTAGGAAAAGTCACAAAGTTCTGTAAAGTGAATTCAGGGAGCTATGTGCCAAGTTAAAAGGGTTATGATCTCAGGGTTTTAATTTCAGGATTGCTACCCGTGCCATGTGCTAGTGAGGCCAGAAGTAGGGAGATCATACAGTGTAACATGTGGCTAAGGAGTTGGAGTTGGAGAGAGGGC
This sequence comes from Mobula birostris, assembly GCF_030028105.1. Lineage (NCBI taxonomy): Eukaryota > Metazoa > Chordata > Chondrichthyes > Myliobatiformes > Myliobatidae > Mobula > Mobula birostris. The sequence continues at coordinate 13,945,907 of NC_092399.1, forward strand.
ATCTGATTTTTGGATCATTGGACTTTCTTCCATGGAGTCTGTACAGAAGAGACAGTTTGCACCTACTATCCTAGCAGGAAGGCTTGCTAGTGTTGCACCAGATTGGGGGTGGGGGAGCAGTTTAAACTAGAGTTGTTAAATGTTCTCAGGAAAATTTCCTTAATCAGTTCATAGAAGTCCAATGAGAGAGAGTGCATACTTGATTTCCTAATAGGGAATGTGACAGGGCAGGTGACAGAAGTTTGTGTAGGGGAATACATTGCATCTAGTGATCATAATGTTATTAGTTTCAAAGTAAATATGGAAAAGTAAGGTCTGGTCTGCAGGTTGAGATTCTAAATTGGAGAAAGGCCAATTTTGATTATATCAGAAAGGATCTGGCTAATGTGGATTTGGACAGGCTGTTTTCTGGCAAAGCTGTATTTGGTAAGTGGGAGACCTTAAAAAGTGAAATTCTGAGAGTACAAAGCTTGTATGTACCTGTCAGAATAAAAGATAAAGGTAAGAGGTTTAGGGATCCTTGGTTTTCAAGAGATATTGAGGACCTGGTTAAGAAAAAGGGTTTTTAACAGGTGTAGGCAGTTAGAAACAAATGGGGTACTTATATAGAAGAGCTGCAGGAGAACACTTAGGAAATAAATCAGGAGTGCTAAAATAAGGCATGAGGTTGCCCTACCAGTCAAGGTGAAGGGGAATCTGAAGGGGTTCTACAGATATGTTAAGAGCAAAAGGATGCAAGGAACAAAATTGGTCCTCTGAAAGATGAGAATGGTAATCTATGCGTAGAGCCAAAAGAGATGATGGAGATCTTAAATGGATTTTTTGCATCTGTATTTACTCAGGAGATGGAAACAGAATCTATAGATGTGAGGCAAAGCAGCAGTGAGGTCAAGGGCCCTATAAAAATACAGAAAATGAGGTGTTTGCTGTCTTAAGGCAAACTAGGGTGGATAACAAGGCCTGATAAGGAGTTCCCTTGGATGATGTGGATGGCAAGTACAGAAATTGCAGGCTCTCTAGCAGAAATTTAAATCATTCGTCGTGACAGGTGAGGTACCGGAGGATTGGAGGATAACTAACGTTGTTCCACTGTTTAGGAAAGGCTCTAAAAATAAACCAGGAAATTATAGGACAGTGAGCCTGACATCAGTAGTGGAAAAGTTATTGTAAGATATTCTATGAGTATTAGGATAGACATGGACTGATAATGATAGTCAGCATGGCTTTGTGTGTGGTAAGTTCTATCAACCAATCTTATAGAGTTTTTTGAGAAAGTTACCGGGAAAGCTGATGAAGGCAAGGCAGTGGATGTTGTCTATGTGGACTTTAGCAAGGCATTTGACAAGGTCCCATATCGGAGACTGGTCAAGAAGGTTAAGTCGCTTGGCATTCAAGATGAGGGAGCAAATTATATTTCATATTGGCTTTGTGGGAGAAGCTGGAGAGTGGTAACAGATGGTTGCCTTTCTGACTGGAGGCCTGTGACTAGTGGAGTGCTGCAGGGATCAGTGCTGGGTCCATTGTTGTTTGTCATCTATACCGATGATCCGGATGATAATCTGGTTAACTGGATCAGCAAGTTTGCAGATGACAACAAAATTGCAGGTGTAATAGACAGTGAGGAAGATTATCAGATCTTGCAGTGGGATCTGGACCTGCTGGGAAAATGGGCTGAAAAATGGCAGATGTAATTTAGTGTAGACAAGTGTGAGGCGTTGCACTTTGGGAGGATTAACCAGGGTAGGTCTTACACAGTGAACAGTAGGGCATTGAGGAATTGGTGGAACAAAGGGATTTGGGAGTACAGGTTCATAATTCACTGAAAATTGGGGCATAGGTAGATAGGGTCGAAAAGAAAGCTTTTGGCACTTTGGCCTTCATAAATCAAAGTATTAAGTACAGGAGACAGGATGTTACATTGAAGTTGTATAAGACATTGGTGATGCCTACCTTGAAGTATTGTGTGCAGTTTTGATCACCTACAGGAAAGATGTAAATAAGGTTGAAGGAATACAGAGGAAATTTACAAGGATGTTGCCGGGAATGGAGGATCTACTTCGTAAGGAAAGATTGAATAGGTTAGGACTTTATTCCTTAGAACGTAGAAGATTGAAGGGAGATTTGATAGAGGTATACAAAATTATGAGGCATATAGATAAGGCAAATGCAAGCAGGCTTTTTCCACTGAGATTGAGTAGGAATACAACTAGATGTTATGGATAAACAGTGAAAGGTGAAAAGTTTGAGGGGAACATGAGGGGAAACTTCTTCACTCAGAGGGTTGTGAGAGTGTGGAAAAAACAGACAGTGTAATTGGTACAAGGAAGCTCAATTTCAATGTTTAAAAGAAGTTTGGATAGGTACATGGATGATAAGGATATGGAGTGCTATTTTCTGGGTGCAGATCTATGGAAGTAGGCAGTTTAAATGCTTTGGCATGGACTAGATGGGCTGAAGGGCCTGCTTCTGTGCTGTATTTTTTATGACTCCATGACTCTATCATAATCTTCTCTTCATTCAAGTCTCCCCATAAATCCAACCACACTATTCACCTGAACTTCTGTCAATGGTACTGAGTTCCACATATTTGCAATTTTTGTCAGAAAGGTCTATTTCATTCCTTGCTACATATTTTATATTGATGTCCTTTTGTTTTGTTCTTACTTAGGTATAGTAATGCTATCTTTGTGTGTCCAAACTAAAGTATTAATTTTAGGACATACTTGAGCTCTCCATTCAACTTCCAGTTTGAAGTATAAAACTCTTCTGTCAATTCATCTTTTTTTAATAGATATATCCTCACATTTGAGTTGCAGTCCTTGTAATTTTGCATCCTTTCCTTTGCATCTATATCCACTTTATCATATGCCAACAAATGTCTATCTACAATTTGTTGCAAGATTAGCATAACCTCACACTTTTTCCATTCTAGAAATAAACCCTAATGCTTGATTGTTTCTCTTATGCTATTGTTAATGTGTCACAATTTTAAATTATTTACATATTTTTACTACTAGATTCTTTGTTCCCTTTCATCATTTGATTATTATTTTGACAACCAAAACATAATATTTCAAACTTATTATCATCGCGATTCATTCACAAATTATACATTCTATCTACAATTTCATGGGTGCCCTCATGTAATTTTATGCCATTGTCCTGACTATTTTGGCAACCCTTTTCAATTTCTAAATCCTGATACTGATTCTTTTAGATTGCCACATTCCATCTCCTGCTACTCTGTGTATCTATGCAATATTTATATTTACAAAATAACAAAATTAATTTATTGAATTTATATTTTTTGATTATTAGCATGATCATAATAGCACTGAAATAATTATGGATCAATTACTAATTCCTTATTTTTTCATAATACCTTCAAATAATTTATTCTCCTTTTCTCTTATCAATTTGAAGACATTATTTCCATATATGACCAACCTTCACATGTATACTAATATACACTCAGCCTCTCCATTATCACTCCACTGCCTTGGAGTTGTCAGATCATTTTCTTGTAAGCCAGCCCAGCTCAAACCTTGGAACCTTGTCACGAATTCCATCCACCTTCCCCGCGTTCAGCCTCAGGCATCCTGATTAACTCCAACCTGAGTTTCAAAACTCATATCCTCTTTATCCCAAATATTTTCATCTACATAACATTGCACCAAGTCATCTCCCTGCTACATCACTGCCATTTGTCATTGCACACCTTATTTATGACTTTCTCAAAGTTAGACTCAAATAGCTATACTTGTAAGAGTTCCTTTTCATGATGAGAGAGTTGAAGACTGTGTATATATTTTGTGAAGCATTCAGTCTGCAGGGCAGCCCTGAGTTTCCAGGTTGAGACATAATACACTACAGATGCTGGAACCTGGAGCAACAAGAAATCTGCAAGAGGAACTCAATAAGTCAAGTAGCATCTGTGGGAGGAAATGAATTGCTGACTTTTCAATCAAAACCCTGCATCACATCTTCCATCTGGGTATATTGCAACCTTCAGGATTCAACATCGAATTCCACAATTTCAGGGAAAGAACTTTTCCTGTTTGTACCAGAACCAGAGTATTGGCAATATTAACCAATATGTTCTGTCACAATTGCCTGATTAGCTAGGATTTTCATAAATCTCTAACCTGAACTTCAAAGCTTTAACATTTCTCTTTCTTTGTTCTCGCTCCAATTCTTTAACTGCCTTCTTTAATCTAGCAACAAGGCCGCTTCATCAACAGTTTATCAACACAGGAATCCTGGCCTCACTACTTCGGAGACATTACATTTGCCGTATTCACCCCTCAACACTCTGCAACTTAAAACTAGCTTGCTTTTTGTTTCCTTTTCTAATTCTGATGGACTTCAAACTAAATCGGCAACTCTGTTTCTCCTTCCACAGGTGTTCGACCTTCTAAATGCTTCAGCATTTTTTGTTTTTATTTCAGATTACCAGCATCTTTTTTTTAAATTATTTTTATTTATTGCAAAATACTCAGCATGGTAAGTTCTGTGCACTCTATCAGTTAAATAAAGATGCCTGTGGTCTTAAATATAATGTCTACAACCAGAGTCTTTCAGTTATTGCAACTGAATATTTGTTGATTAAAGACCTAAAAGAGACCAGTGCCCTATTCAGGAGATCTGTGTTAAAAGGGAAAGCAAATCCTATCGGATTGAACAATTCTTAATAAAACAAACTCTAATTCACTAAAGCAAGTGAAGTTAAGATGGGATTAATAGCAGAGATAAAGGAGTCAGAAATTTTAAAAAAATGTTGAACATAAAGAAAACAGGAGAAAAGTTGCTGATGCTGGAAATCCCAGCAACACACACAAAATGCCGGAGGAACTCAGCAGGCCGGGCAGCATCTATGGAAACAAGTACAGTCAACATTTCCAGCCGAAATCCTTTGGCAGTCCTGCCAGTACATCTTTGGATCATGGGGGGAAACCCACGCAGTCACAAAGTGAATGTAAAAACTCCTTACTGGCAGCAGCAGGAATTGAACCCAGGACACCTATACTGTAAAGTGTTGTGCTAACCACTACACTAGTGTGCTGATGGTATTTGTAAGAACTTCAGCCTTCCAGTTGAGGATTTGCCTTTTGTTGAATGAGTCAGGTACAACTGAGGATTTTGGGTTTAACTTGTTGGTTGAGCTTACAGCATGACTCCTCAGCCATTTTATTTGAATGGAGAGCTGACAAGACCAGGACCTCATGTTTACAAAGCATGCCGTTACTTCCAGCATGCTCTTCTATAGTCACTTCACTTGAGTTGGTACTTGGTTTGATACCAATAACAGAATAGGACCATGATAGGCTCTGATACAATACAATGTGTTATAGACTATGGTGAAATATACGTCTATTGATGTTGATGTCTCCAGGATGTCCAGTCTGTACTGTTGGATCTGTTCTGATCAATAGCATTTAGTACTATACAATTGCCACACAATATAACAGGAGGTCTCCTCAGAAGAAGGTTGGAACTTTTTCCTTCCACAAGGACTACCAATACTGAAATGGGTAGGTGCCCACTTGGATGCATCAGCAATATGTAAACTGAGGGTGAGGTCAGGTAACTTTATACCTGGTGTCAATTTCCACCAAAGTTTAGGAGCTATGTCGGGATGCACCTCCCCACATAGAGTGTGAGGGAAAACAGGAAATCTTCCTGTAGAGAGCTGCTGGAGCTTGAGATAATAAAACCTTGCAAGAGTGAGATGGAAAGAGTTTAGTTGGATAGATAAAGATGTGGAGTTAGGACAGGTAGTGGAGTAAAAACCAACACCATTCAACATATTTATATTTCACCATTCTTACACACCTTCATTTTCACAGGACTCAGAGAGAAGATGTCATAAAGCAAGTTTCTCTGCCTGTATTTGACATGATGCCATGAATCTTGATGAGGTCTGGGACTCCAGGATATACATCACTGCACTACTACTTCTGGTGGGTTTGTTCTACTAGTTAAATGGGAATCCCAGAGACTGTGATGTTAGAGTTTGTGAAATTGGATCGAAGTTATGATTCTGTGATTACAAATTGGACTGGGCATTGCATGACAGCTGTTTGACAGCTGTCCCATTTTAAACACCATATGTCCAGTGCTTATGAGGATAACTTTTAGGTTCTACTGGAATCTGTACTTTTTTAACCATGGTGATGCTCGGTGATCCATAGAGTTTACCCTTTTGCTTTCATTAAGCCATTTCATAGAACAATCAAGGGTAAATATTTCTCTACGTCTAAAGTCACGTATAAACTGGGCTGCATGGGGAAAGTAGATTTTCTTGAACTTAGAACATTGGTGAAGTAGGCGGGCTTTAATAACTAGATGATTGTTTCATGGACACCAGTACCAATTCTAGCTTTTTGTTATAGATATATTGTATTAACTGTATTGAAATTTCTAGGTATCATGATGAGATTTAAACATGAGATTCTGCAGAAATCCAGAGCAACACATGAAGTGCTGGAGGAACTAAATGATGAGATATAAATTCTTGTCTCTTGATCATATCCTTCAGAGCAAATTATTGTCAATTAAATTATAATATCATTATTGAACACAGTCTAAGATGATAGGTTTTGAACCTCTTGTTAAAAGCTGTTCACTTGCAGTTGATCATCTCTGTCTTTACCTCACTGAAAAAATAAATGTCAATTTTGCATTATAGCTGACAAGAATATTAAGGAAACAATATGTATCATTTTCATGAAACTATGTATTCATTACATTGGGCCAGAGTGAAAGAATGTGGTCTCCCTACCTGATGAAAGCTATGTTTGTAATAGAGGAAGTGCAATGAAAGTTCAGCTTGTTGACTCCTGTGATGAAATGAATTGTTCCATGAGGAGAGAGAAAGCAAGCTTAAGTCTGTACTTCCGTATTTTAAAGAATGAAAAGTTATATCACTGAAACATATTAGCAGTTAACTGAGTAGATAGAATGATGCTCCCCCTGGCTGAGCTACCCAGAAACAGTTTTGCAGTTTCAAAATTAGGGATTCACTACACAGGACTGAGATGAAAGTAAATTTATTCACCAGTGCAGTGAAGCTTTGGAGTTCTCTACTCAAGTTAGCTTTGGAGCTCCATCATTGTGTATGCTCATGATAGAGATTGATAGATTTTTGAATAAAGAAATGTGTACTATTACAAAAAACTGATGCAGAAGAAAAATGCATTTTGTGATCATATCGGTTACGGAGCAAATGTAGAGAACATAATGGTCCTTTCCTGTTTCTACTTCTTATGTCCTTTCTCTGAGTGCACCGAACAAAACATTAACTGTGTCAAGCAACACACATCAAAGTTGCTGGTGAACGCAACAGGCCAGGCAGCATCTATAGGAAGAGGTACAGTTGACGTTTTGGGCCGAGACCCTTCGTCAGAACTAACTGAAAGAAGAGCTAGTAAGAGATTTGAAAGTGGGAGGGGGAGGGGGAGATCCAAAATGATAGGAGGGGTTGGGATGGAGCCAAGAGCTGGACAGGTGATTGGCGAAAGGGATATGAGAAGATCATGGGACAGGAGGCCCAGGGAGAAAGAAAGGGGGAGGGAGGAAAAACCCAGAGGATGGGCAAGGGGTATAGTGAGAGGGACAGAGGGAGAGAAAGGAGAGGGAGAAAAAGAATGTGTGTATATAAATAAATAACGGATGGGATACGAGGGGGATCTCCCCCTCCCACTTCCAAATCTCTTACTAGCTCTTCTTTTAGTTAGTCCTGATGAAGGGTCTCGGCCCGAAACGTCGACTGTACCTCTTCCCATAGATGCTGCCTGGCCTGCTGCGTTCACCAGCAACTTTGATGTGTGTTGCTTGAATTTCCAGCATCTGCAGAATTCCTCGTGTTTGCGTTTTTAAATTAACTGTGTCAAGATCATTTGCTAAATACATACATACTGCATCTTTCTTACAGAATTTTTGTTATATAGCAACAGAGGGAATGAAATACGATGTCCTGAATCTATGATGCTATATCACAAATGGAAATACGGAATCCCTTTCAAAAACAAAAATACTTTCACTGTCATTGTCACCTTATTTCACCTAAGTAATATGGGTGGGGAACTCCTGATCCTATTAATTTTCATCACATTTAACAGAATGAAGCAGTATTCTTGATCAGAAACACAATTATATAAGAAAGGATGTGCTAGCGTTGGAGAGGGTTCTGCGGAGATTCATGAGAATGAGTCCAGGAATGAAAGGGTTAACAATTGAGGAGCATTTGATGGCTTGTACTCACTGGGTTTAGAAAAATGGTGGGGGCGGGGGGATCTCATTGAAATTTACCAAATATTGAAAAGCCTAGATAGAGTGAATGTGGAGAAGATGTTTCCTATGGTGGATGAATCTCACATCAAAGGGCACAGCCTCAGAATAATGGGGCATCCATATAGAACAAAAATGAGAAGGAATTTCATTACCCAGAGGGTGGCGAGTCTGTGGAATTCATTGTCACGAATGGCTTAGAGACCAAGTCATTGAGTATACTTAAAGCAGAAGCTGATAGGTTCTTGACTAGTTAGGGTTTCAAAGGTTACTGGGAGAAGGCAGGAGAATGGGGTTGAGAGAGATAATAAATCAGCCATGGTGGATTGGTGGAGCATTTAGAACAATAGGTTTAATGACTTAATTCTGCTCCTATGTCTTATGGTCTTATGGTTATTGCTTTAAAATTTAGGAAATATACAAAACCATAATAAAATTCCTTTAAATAATTTACATAGTAAAATAAGGTAACATACAATTAAAAGCCTGTAACAAAAACACAAACTTCTAAGTACAACTTCTTGAGAACATGGTAGAGGGTACTTGTATAATTGCAATAGTAAAATGAGTTGAGATTTCCACATTTGTTAAAGCTGGAGGTTAATTCTTAAAAATCATGATTTTACCCACATATGAACACTAGGTGGCATCAATATATTCTGAAAAATACTAATTTTAGAATTATTTACTTCTGTTTAACTGATCAATCTATGTTCACATCACTTGAGAGTGCAAATTGTTTCAGTGGAATAAACTATCCAGCACCTTAGTGTTCTGCACTATTGAGAAGCACTGTTTAAATAAATGTCATTTGCCAATCTCTCACACTGAAATTTTGCAGGTTGTCACAGAAGAGAGGTAAACTGAGACAGAAATGACTTTATCATGGAGAAAATGGTGCATTCAGTCCTTTCACCTCTGGGATCTAGGCCTATGTATGAAAGTCTCCTCTGTCTGCCAGCTGTGTCTCATGTCAGATGGTATTAACTCCAGTTCTGATTCAACATAACATAAAATTCCTTATTTGATACTAAATCATCAGTCGCATTAGAAAAGAGGTTGCAGTATGACTGCAAGGATAACTGGTTGGGAAGAGGAAGAAAACAAAAATCACACTGTTGTTGTATTAAAGATTGATGTTTTTAAGATGGGGTTCCACATTGACATCAGTAATTTTGTCTCATAACTGGTACTATATATAACCCAGAAGTAAATGCTAATGTTAGATAACTGAACTATCCAGGAATAATCTGGCCTAAGGTAATCAAGAATAGGGTAAATTGAAATAAATTTTAATACTGAATTACATTTCAAAATGTACATGAATTGATGTACACCTTTTGATATATTTTAAAGAGTATAACTGGTATTCTTCTCCACTTTGAAACTAAGCCCACTTAAAACAAAAATGCTTCATGAAACACTTATAGTAGTTTTGAAATAATTCTGTTTGGGAAACTTTATTTGTCAATAGTTTTTTAAAAGTTAGCCCAGTGCAGTAGAGAGATCGGAGTAGCACCAGATAAAATGACAGCCAGAGATCTATGTATCTGTTAAAGACACTAAGATATCATCGCATTATGCTACATACAAATCAATCTGCACTGGTAAAGATATGCTAAAGGGTGGTTGCAAGGCTGAGCACTACAGGCCCGCTGTTGCAAACTTCAATAGAATAAGGTAAGAAGTGTTTGTGTTTGCCTTTTACACATTTTCTTTCATACATTATGAATCATGTGAATGAAAATATGGCAATTTCAGAAACATAACTATATCCAATGATTCAAAGTGGATGGGGTGTCAGCGGTAGTCAAGAAAAAATTGGCAGTCAGGCCCCTGGGTCATAGGATACTGGCAAAAGAGCGTAGCCTTAAGGTTGGATGGAGATGCCTGGAGATCAGAACCTTTGTGAACCTTGTGCAGAAATCACATCAGGTACATAAGGGAATTTCCAGAATTATGTCTTTTGAGTTAAAAATGCTTACAAAACACTCCACGAAGATTGGCCACCCCATTTAGCTGATAATGAGCTCCACCATCCACAGTGTGATAACCATCATGTCTCCAAAAGCTCACCATACTGTTATACTTCAGCTCAGCTCCCCAACTGTGACTCAACTCTTCCATCAAGTAGCCAGTCAATCAGGTTGGCACCCTGCTACTCAGACTGATTGTCAATGGGAACATCTGTAAAAATTTATAAAGCAATTTGCTGTCTATTTGCTGGAATTTTCAGGATATCAATACATGAGCATTTTCCTGCCAGAAATTCTGCTTGCTTCTTGTAAAAACCATTGCCAAGTTTGCTACAAACAAAAAGAAAGTTATTCAATCTTTTAAAACAGGCCTTCTGTTTTTCTTCATTTGAGCATTTTAATTTTATTTCACTTAAATGCTTTGTTTCCACTCTCTGCATCTTTATATTCAATTGTTTTAAACAGTAAGTTATTGGTTTTTACAAGCCTGATTGAAAATTTGTCCATTATGAAGAATTCCATTTCTTATTCTTCTCAAAAAAATTTTTGCTACTCAGCCTTTTCATTTTTCATAATTTAAACATGTATACTATTTTAGTAATGTTCTTGTTGATTCTTAATTATCTTTAATTATTTAGTTTTTAATATTTTACACTAAACTGTCTATTTTTCAGAAAAAGCACCAGCTTCTTCAATTTTTGTCTCTAAATATGTATACTTCTCATCACCAAAATGTTCTATATTCTGTGATGAATTATTTTAATTGATTTCATATCCTTCTTTTAATGGGATACACATATAGAATGGAAAGAGCAAACTAATGGTATGGCAAAAGTAAACTTGTGTTTCTTTGTAGATAATTTGGAGTGAAGAAATTAAATGAATCGGAGGGGAGAGCTAAATGGGCCTATAGCCATAGTTTGCCTAATCATATAATCATTGTGCATATAAACTTTAGTATCATAGTCATAGAAGGAAACAGCATGGAAGCAAGTCCTCCAACCCACCGAGTCCACCCTGACTATCATTTATCCATCCATGCTAATCCTACATTAAGGCCATCAGGCTATTTGCTGCTTTACTATGTCTTCTTTCATGCTATATGAGAGACAGGATAGTCAATGAAATCAGTACAAGTTAATAATGAGGATAAACTTACCAAATAAAATATGAAATTGATGAATATTAGATTGGCTTTCCTACCCAGAGATTGATAGCGCATAAATAGTGCTTAAGTCAATGTGAGGCAGGCCTTTCAATATCTACAATGCTGTACTCACTCTAAGAATCAGAACTTTTTCCCATTTGCTAGTCATTATATGAGAAAACTGCAGCACAACAAATAATGCAGGCAGTATCCATTTGTGGTAAAGGAGGTACAAGAGGATAGTCAGGTGTAAAGGGTGCACAAAATCAAGAGTAGGATGCCAAATTGTGTGGTTAATGTTGTAATATTACTTGCGCACTTTTATAAATATATAATCTGTGTTCTATCACTTTCATTTTAGTTAGCCAGTGTTTTTCCTTAAAATGATAATTTCAGGATTTTTCATTTATGAAAATTTATGCCACTCTCATGCCTGTTACAATGAAAAAGGCAAGAACTTTTATTTTTATAAAGCACTTTCAATAATATCCAGTGATTCAAAAAAATCATCACCAAAAAAGCATTTTCCAAATAAAATCACTAATAAAGAAATCAAATGGCCAACTTGAACAAATTGAGGCCTCACAAATGGTATCGAGTGACAGGAACATGTAAATTTGTTTCTAGATAGGTTGATGGGAGGCAAGTATTCATTAGAACCAGAATTCCCCTGATATTCTTCAAACAGTACCCTGGACCTCTCATATTCACAGAGCTGAACAGACTCAAAGCTCATCTGAAAACTATGGAAATCAAGTGCCAGTATAGGTGTATTGTCTGAGGCTTTAAACGCTGCTCTCCTAGCTCAGCCAAGATTTCTACCATTAAACCTAGATTCACCCAGTATTGTTTTTATTCTCTATTATATCTTCAATCTTAATTATTTTAATGTGTAGTGCAGTTTTCATTATTTGGTCAGTTAATTGTTTATAGGAACAAACAACAAACAAATTAGGTGCTATATTTCTATATTACTCAGAGTACTTTAGAATTATTTTATTGGCTGTAAAGTGCACTGGCACTTATTAGGTCTTGTTTTCCAGAACTGGTGACTAATTAGGCTTCCAGACTAAGATCTGTGACTCAACAACTTGTTTATTCTTCCAGTTTCGTGCTGTGATACAATGAGGATTCTCTGTACAGAATATAACGTACAAGTGAGTGACACAGTACAAGTACAAAATAGTTTACTTATACCTAGCATATAGTTTTATATTTATTCTCCTTACTTTAAAAAAATCTTAATTTTAAAATTTCCTTGGATGATGTATTTTAGCTCTTAAGAAATTCAATTCTTGACGAAGGGTTCCGGCCCGAAACGTTGACTGATCATTTCCACGGATGCTGCCCGGCCTGCTGAGTTCCTCCAGCGTGTTGTGAGTGTTGCTTTGACCCCAGCGTCTGCAGATTATTTTGTGTTTTCAATTCTTGGTGCCACTTTGGCAGCAAAATACTATGTCTCTATTTTTTTGACTTGGCTACGGCCATTTCTTAGAATGGATATCCTAGTATTTACAAGTGGCAACTAATCAAGTAGGCCGCTAAACCCATGATCAGCATTTGGCGATATTCTACTGGTACTTATCCTACACAGACCCACTTATTCCCTTATGGCTAACCCAGCGTTTCCCAACAGGGGCGGTTACATGTCCTAAGCTGGTGTTAGGGAAAATAGATTCTTGCGGGGAGGGGGTGACACGAGACCTGACCAACCGTTAGTAGAGCAGGCACTTCCAAAAAATAAGGTAAGGCACTGGAACACAAGAAAACCGTAGCTCTGCAGGCCGTGAGCACTCATCATCACAGCACATCTGAAACTCAGCAATTTCATCTGACCCTACCAACCAAACAAACATTATTGGGGATGCATAAACTAGCATCCAGGGTTCCCAATAATTCCCCCTGTTTTGCAGCACGGAACGAGTTCATGCAATTTAACAGTTGGTAAGTCAAGTATACCCTCTGAACTTTCTCTACAGATCTACAGAAAACGGGTCACGCAACGATACAGCACTGGCCAGAACCAAACGGTGAAATAGAGCCAATCAGTAAATGTGCCAACCCTGAGGATTCCTCTTGAGCTGTTCAAAGTGACCGTGGCTTCAAAGTGACCATGGTCAAGAAGCATCTTGGGGATTATGGGACCTTGTGTGATTGGTCAATTGTGCTAAATGGAATAGTATAAAAGTAGCTTTCCGAATACCAGCTATATCTCAACTAACATTCAGATTCCATTCTGAATCCTTGTCAAAGTAATTTTCGCTGTTGTAATCCACTTCATATTCACCTCGCAGTTCCTTTGTGTACTGTTACCAACGTTCCATCCGTGTCAACACGTTGCTGTCGTCAACATCCGTTAGGCATTCCCAGTTTGTGTTGATCTTTTAATTTAGCCCCATTAGTGATGGATAAATATGTACAGCGCATTAGCTGCTAACCTAATGTTAGCCTAGGTGCTTCTTCAGGGTTGTCCTGACATCAGCCTAGCTGCTTCCTTGGGGTTGCCCCAGATTTGGGCTTGAACTCTTCCCTTTTGCTACTGTAATGCTCTCTCAGCTGTCCTCCCCGTGCTGGCCCGGGTTGTCCTCTGAATTGTTATATTTTGGAAAATTGCCAGTTGTTGAACTAGTCAATATACAGTATGTATGTTGCTTTGGTGACATAGTTATCCAATAATTCTATTTAATGTTTCTAGCCATCCCTGAATCACTTATTAGGTGGGCATCTGTTACTTAACATTTTAACAGTTTCTTTTTTGATTTTACTTATTTTTGTTGGTGCCACATTTACTGGGTAGTGTATCTTTGGACCTAGGTTTTCCCTCTCATGCCCCAATTATGGTAAAAAAAAATCTTGCATATATTTCAGAGTATAGTCGTAAGTCAAGAACAATTTGTGTAATCTCTTCAGTGGTCTACGTAAGCTTTTCTTGTAGGTTTACGGTAGGGTCTGTTTCTTACATGTATTTTCTCCTGTGGAGAAAAGTGTAGTATTTTCATACTCATACACAATTTCAAAAAAGTTCTCTTTCTGGGTTAGTGAAACTTCTTGCTGCCAAGATGATGCAAATCCAATAAGCTTGTCATTATGCAGTGGACCTCTTACCAGGCCATTAACATGATCAGCTCCTTTAAAACTAGTTTTTTTCCCCTCCTCTTTGTACAATGAGACACTTGTCTCTTAGCACACAGTTTGCTTTAGAGAGCTTAAATTGACTGTGGCCACTAGTATTTAGTATGTTTTCAATATTTCTCTCAGATTTGTATGTTCTGGCACATGAGGAATGAAAGAATTCATTTATTGGATCACCCTCAGAAAACTTCTTAGTCCTTTCCTGATCTTTGGTGTTTCCATCACAGCTTGGGTTAGGACTTCTTGACTCTGTTTGACCCCACGTGTATACTAATTGAAACATTGGCATTCCTTCTCTTTAATAATGCGTTTGTTAGCATTCACTTGAGTACACGCTTTCTGGTTGTTACCATCACCTCATGGAGATGATAGTTAAGTAACTTGTGAATGATTCAATTGATCAGGTTATCTACTATGCTAGTTTCTCCTTTGCATTCTCTATGGGTTTGATTCATTTTTGCTTAAGCAGACATGAGGAAATCTGCAGATGCTGGAAATTCAAGCAACACACACAAAATGCTGGTGGAACGCAGCAGGCCAGACAGCATCCATAGGAAGAAGCACAGTCGATGTTTCGAGCCGGCGGTCTCAGCCCGAAACGTCGACTGTGCTTCTTCCTATGGATGCTGTCTGGCCTGCTGCGTTCCACCAGCATTTTGTGTGTTTTGCTTAAGCAGGTCTTGGTTTACTCTGAGGCAAATGTAGACATTGGAACTTATGTGATCCAAATAGTGCATTAAATACTGTTACCATAACAAATATGGTAAACAGCGAAGACCCTACATCAAGCTTCATATTCCAGTACCTCATCGCTGAGAATGTTCTTTAAAACAATTGATTCATGTCCTTAACCATCCATTAGATTTCTCTCTCTCTGCAATGGACTTTACGTACTCTATAGAGTTAATGAGTTTGTCTATTATTCCTTGTGCTCCATATTAGGGATTATTCTGGAGTTATGAAATTATATGGATAACAGGTATTAATTACAAATGGGAACCAGTCTTCAGGATACAGAATTTGTTCATAATTTAACTTCAACTGATACTTTAAGGACAAGAAAGCCAAACTCTTGATGTGGGACGTTCTGATTCTATACCACTGTAACTATATAGGGTTCCACAGACACCTTGCTTAATGGTATAGGTCCAATTCATGAAAAAGGGTTGGGAACCCCTGCAATAGATGAATGTTCATGTTAACTGGTTTTCATTGAAATCGTCAGTGAAACCATTAAGTGGCCATCTCCTGTATTAATAACATTGTTCAACTTAATGCATAGTTCTGGACATGTCTGTTTTGTCACAATATTCTGGATATTTGTATGTTCCCTCAACACTGTAACAAAAGAGGTACATTTTGGGAATCCAGAAGCTCTCAAACCAGCTACCAGTTCTTTAAATATAGTTGGAAAATTGCACCAATACATATTTTTTGCCCAAGTTAACTGTATTCTAAATGTTAAAGTCTAGTAGGTAATTATAGCCATTGCAACAGAGGCTGATTGTTTATTCTTGTCCTTGTGTTTGAAAAGTATATAACAAAATCATTGTACTGTTGTGTATGGGGGGTAAAGAGAAATGATTCTCCATAAGATCTTAAACACGAGGAATTCTGCAGATGCTGGAAAGTCAAGCAACACACATCAAAGTTGCTGGTGAACGCAGCAGGCCAGGCAGCATCTCAAGGAAGAGGTACAGTCGACGTTTCGGGCCAAGACCCTTCGTCAGAACTAACTGAAGGAAGAGCTAGTAACAGATTTGAAAGTGGGAGGGGGAGGGGAGATCCAAAATGATAGGAGAAGACAGGAGGGGGAGGGATGGAGCCAAGAGCTGGACAGGTGATTGGCAAAAGGGATATGAGAGGATCATGGGACAGGAGGCCTAGGGAGAAGGAAAAGGAGGAGGGGGGGAAAAATCAGGTAGCCTCCAACCTGATGGCATGAACATTGACTTCTCTAACTTCCGCTAATGCCCCACCTCCCCCTCGTACCCCATTCGTTACTTATTTTTATACACATTCTTTCTTTCTCTCTCTCTCCTTTTTCTCCCTCTGTCCCTCTGACTACACCCCCTGCCCATCCTCTGGGTTTTTCCCCCTCCCCCTTTTCCTTCTCCCTGGGCCTCCTGTCCCATGATCCTCTCATATCCCTTTTGCCAATCACCTGTCCAGCTCTTGGCTCCATCCCTCCCCCTCCTGTCTTCTTCTATCATTTTGGATCTCCCCCTCCCCCTCCCACTTTCAAATCTCTTACTAGCTCTTCCTTCAGTTTGTCCTGACGAAGGGTCTTGGCCCGAAACGTCGACTGTACCTTTTCCTAGAGATGCTGCCTGTGTTCACCAGCAGCTTTGATGTGGGTTGCTCCAGAAGATCTGCTGTGTCTAATAAAGATCTTTTATTTCCTAACTACAGCTTCCATGAGGCTCAGTTCAGTAGATACAACACTCCACTTCTTGGATCCCGTCCAAACTTCATCTTCAGTACAAATATGTATTAGTCATAGTCATACTTTATTGATCCCAGGGGAAACTGGTTTTCGTTACAGTTGCACCATAAATAATAAATAGTAATAGAAATAATAATAGTAATATTACTATTAGTAAATAGTAATAGTCATAGAAATAATAAATAGTAATAGAAAATAGTAATAAATAGTTAAGTAGTAATATGTAAATTATGAAATAAGTCCAGGACCAGCCTATCGGCTCAGGGTGTCTGACCCTCCAAGGGAGGAGTTGTAAAGTTTGATGGCCACAGGCAGGAATGACTATCTATGACGCTCTGTGCTGCATCTCGGAGGAATGAGTCACTGGCTGAATGTACTCCTGTGCCCACCCAGTACATTATGTAGTGGATGGGAGACATTGACCAAGATGGCATGCAACTTAGACAGCATCCTCTTTTCAGACACCACCGTGACAGAGTCCAGTTCCATCCCCACAACATCACTGGCCTTACGAATGAGTTTGTAGATTCCGTTGGTGTTTGCTACCCTCAGCCTGCTGCCCCAGCACACAACAGCAAACATGATAGCACTGGCCGCCACAGACTCGTAGAACATCCTCAGCATCGTCTGGCAGATGTTAAAGGACCTCAGTCTCCTCAGGAAATAGAGACGGCTCTGACCCTTCTTGTAGACAGCCTCAGTGTTCTTAGACCAGTCCAGTTTATTGTCAATTCATATCCCCAGGTATTTGTAATCCTCCACCATGTCCACACTGACCCCCTGGATGGAAACAGGGGTCACCGGTACCTTAGTTCTCCTCAGGTCTACCACCAGCTCCTTAGTCTTTTGCACATTAAGCTGCAGATAATTCTGCTCACACCATGTGACAAAGTTCCCTACTGTAACCCTGTACTCAGCCTCATCTCCCTTGCTGATGCATCCAACTATGGCAGAGTCATCCGAAAACTTCTGAAGATGACAAGACTCTGTGCAGTAGTTGAAGTCCAAGGTGTAAATGGTGAAGAGAAAGGGAGACAAGACAGTCCCCTGTGGAGCCCCAGTGCTGCTGATCACTCTGTCGGACACACAGTGTTGCAAGCACACGTACTGTGGTCTGCCAGTCAGGTAATCAAGAATCCATGACACCAGGAAAGCATCCACCTGCATCGCTGTCAGCTTCTCCCCCAGCAGAGCAGGGTGGATGGTGTTGAACGCACTGGAGAAGTCAAAAAACATGACCCTCACAGTGCTCGCTGGCTTGTATACATAGCTGTGTGCGCGCTTGTGGAAGTTAGGAGTGTTGGGTTATATTACTAGCCTTACTAAGAGAGCAATGGTGATGGGCTATTCAAAATTTTCAAAACACCTGACCTTTTTGAGGTCAAGTTTATTTTTCATTCAACTATGCACATGTATGCAGCTAAGCAAAACAATTTTCTTCATGGACCGAGGTATAAAACACAGTACATATAACACGAACAGCACATATAATATCAACACACTAATATTAACAGATAAAAAGTATTCTGCAGATATACAAGTTGACGTAAATTTATCTGAACATTCAGGGTGCATCCCCGTCCGCATGTTATTATCAGTTTTCAATTGTTGGCTTCCCCAGCTCATTGCTTACTGTTGTCAAACGTGGTTCTTGACAAGTTTCTGTAACTTGACCATGAATTAATTTCTTTCCCTGTGTGTCCTTCAGATTCAGATTGTTTCAAGCTGTGGAATTTCACCTCCATATGCTGCTCATTTTACTTTACTCTCTTCTTTTATGGATTCCCACCTTCTTTCAGCTTTTCAGGGAACATCCTTTGTAATAAACAGATGTGAATTTGCACTCCTGTGACCTAGAGGTTAGACTTTTGAATACTTGTGGCCCCCTATGCTCTACCTGTATCTGCAGCCCATGATAAAAAGAGCTGCATCTCACCAAACAAATGTTTTCTGCACATTTAGGTATTCTGCATCCCAAATGTGTTGGTCCAGTTATCTGCTGAATTTTTAAGTTGTCTGGAAGAAAAATATCAGTCTCATCTGTCTCTTGCATCAGGTACTGATATTCCAATTCGTTAGTCCAGTGACTAAATTTTGCCTTGTGCTATGTAGTGAATTTTTGAAAAAACACATCAGGTTTTTTTTATTTCTGTTACCACTTTTTGCCCAACTGTTGGTATGTCTACAAAAGGCATTTATTGATCTTCCCTTCATTACTCCTGTTTTTCAAAAAATCTATAGAATATTAGTTTACATTAAATCTTTTCAGCATTAAATCAGTAAAAATATGTGACATGGGATTGGAAGATGTTGAATCCTTATGGGTTGAGTTAAGAAACTGCAAGGGTAAAAGGACCCTGATGGCAGATATATACAGGCCTCCCAACAGATGTGGACCACAGATTACAAC
Source organism: Mobula birostris (assembly GCF_030028105.1). NCBI lineage: Eukaryota > Metazoa > Chordata > Chondrichthyes > Myliobatiformes > Myliobatidae > Mobula > Mobula birostris. The sequence continues at coordinate 13,965,307 of NC_092399.1, forward strand.
AGGAAATAGAAAAAGTGTATTAGAAGGGCAACGTTATGATAGTCATGGGAGATTTCAACATGCAGGTCAATTGGAAAATCAGATTGGTAATGGACCTCAGAGAGTGAGTTTGTTAAATGCCTACAAAGATGGCTTTTTAGTGCAGGTTGTTGTTGAGCCTACTAGGGATCAGCCATACTGGATTGGGTGTTATGTAATGAACCAGAGGTGATTAGGGACCTTAGGTAAAATAACCCTTAGAAGGCAGTGATCACAATATGATTGAGTTCAACTTGAAATTTCACAGGGAGAAAGTAAAGTCTGACGTAGCAGTATTTCAGTGGAGTAAAGGAAATTACAGTGGTATGAGAGAGGAGTTGGCCAAAGTAAATTGGAAGGAGATGCGGGCAGGGATGACAGCAGAGCAGCAATGGCTTGAGTTTCTGGAAAAAATGAGGAAGGTGCAGGATAGATGTATTCCAAAAACAAAGAAATATTCAAATGGCAAAATAGTACAAGTGTGGCTGACAAGGGAAGTAAAAGCTAATGTAAAACCAAAAGAGAGAGCATACAACAATACAAAAATTAGTGGGAGGACAGAGGATTAGGACTCTTTAAAAACTACAGAGAGCAACTGAAAGAACCATTAGGAGGGAAAAGATGAAATATGAAAGCAAGTTAGCAAAGAATATCAAAGTGAATAGTAAAAGCTTTTTCAAGTATGTAAAAAAATAAAAGAGAGATGAGAGTGAATATAGGACCGCTAGAAAATGAGGCTGGAGAGATAATAACAGGAGACAAAGAAGTGGCAGATGAACTAAATGAGTATTTTGCATTAGTCTTCACTGTGGAAGACACTAGCAGTGTGCTAGATGTTGAAGGGTGCGAGGGAAGAGAAGAGAGTGCAGTTACTATTACAAGGGAGAAGGTGCTCAAAAAGCTGAAAGACCTAAAGGTACATAAGTCGCCAGGACTATATGAACTGCAACCGAGGGTTCTGAAAGAGGTAGCAGTAGAGATTGTGGAGGCATTCGTAATGATCTTTCAAAAATCATTAGACTTTGGCATGGTGCCAGAGGATTGAAAAATTGCAAATGTCACTCCAGTCTTTAAGAAAGAAGGAAGACAGCAGAAAGGAAATAATAGACCAGTTAGCCTGACCTCAGTGGTTCGGAAGATGTTGGAGTCAATTGTTAAGGATGAGGTTATGGAGTTCTTTGTGACACAGGACAAGATAGAACAAAGTCAGCATGGTTTCCTTAAGGGAAGATCTTGCCTGATGAACCTGTTGGAATTCTTTGAGGAGATTACAAGTAGGATAGATAAAGGGGGTGCAGTGGATGTTGTACATTTGGACTTTCAGAAGGCCTTTGACAAAGTGCCACATATGAGGCTGTTTACCAAGTTAAGAGAGCCCATGGTATTAAAGGAAAGTTACTGGCATGGTTAGAGTATTAGCCGATTAGTAGGAGGTAGTGAATGGGAATAAAAGATCCTTTTCTGGTTGACTGCCAGTGACTAGTGGTGATCCGCAGATGTTGGTGCTGGGACCGCTTCTTTTTATGCTGTATATCAATGATTTAGATGATGGAATAGGTGGTTTGGTTGCCAAGTTTGCAGATGATACGAAGATTGGTGGAGGGGCAGATAGTGTTGAGGAAACGGATAGGCTGCAGAAGGACTTAGACAGATTTGGAGAATGGGCAAGAAAGTGGCAAATGAAATACAATGTTGGAAAATGCATGGTCATGCACATTGGTAGTAGAAATAAAAGTGCAAGCTGTTTTCTAAATGGGGAGAAAATCCAAAATTCTGAGATGCAAAGGGACTTGAGAGTCCTTGTTCAGAACACCCTGAAGGTTCACACAGGTACAGTCAGTGGTAAGGAAGACAAATGCAAGGTTAGCATTCATTTCAAGAGGTCTAGAATACAAGAGCAGGGATGTGATGCTGAAGCTTTATAAGGCACAGTCTCAGGATAGAGGGGCATCCATTTAAAAAAGAGATGCAGAGAAATTCCTTTAGCCAGAGGTTGGTGAATTTGTGGATTTGGTTACCACAGGTAGCTGTGGAGCCTGGCTCATTCGATGTACAGTATTTGGTAGAGATTGATAGGCTCTTGATTGGACATGGCTGGGGAGTGGGGAGGGAATAAAAGGAGCAGCCATGATTGAATGGCAGAGCAGACTTGATGGACCAAATGGCCTAATTCTGCTCCTATGAATTATGATCTTTCATAGTGAATACATTTCAGAAACAGACATGAATCCCAAAAAAACTGTTATCACCATTTCACATTAAATATGTAAGTCCAAAACAAGAGTTTAGATGTCAAGTGTACACAAAGGGTGGTGTGGATGTGGAGTGAGCTACCAGAGGAGGTGGTAGAGGTAGGTACAATTATGGCATTTAAAATACATTTTTCCAGCTACATGGATAGGAAAGGTGTGGGCCAACTACAGGCAAACGGCACTAGTTCAGTTGGCATGTGCAACTTGGGCCGAAGGGCCTGTTTTTCATGCTCTCTATAAGTGTAATAAGTAATAACATTACACAATTAGTAACCTTACCTCTACTTCTTTGACCAGTATGCATAAGAAACCAGCACATTAGAGTTGTCTGGAGCAGCAATGCCAAAGCTCCCGAGCCAACATCTATTTGAGCCAAAGGATCAGTGACCAATGTCAGTGCAGTGCAGACGGATCCACTGGGCACACATTGGGACAGCATTCAGCTCCCAAAATTGATATTGCGGCAGTGCTCAGTTCCTGGTATAGCATCATGTTAATCAGCATATTTATTTATCCTTCGAGGGACCGACTGCAAACTTGCAAAAACGCTTTAGTCAAATATACAAAAAAAGTTGAAGGTTTATTGTACTTGTTTACATTTCTGAATGCTTCTAAGTTGACATTGGCTTCCCAGTGCATTGAAGGTTGAAATTGTGCAGGGATTATAACTATTTCACACACACAGGTTACCAGCTTTTGTTCAGCACAAATGCTCGCACATAATTTTTTTCTTCACTTAGTTAACCTCTGCCATTATGCTACATTTTGTTTATTTTCCACAGCAGTTTGTTAGACTTTTGGGCTAAGATATATGGTTCAACAAATCTTTTATTCATCTGTTTCATGCTACTGTATACATTCTGCTGTGTCATACAGATTTTTTTCACATATGGGACAGAAGGTGGCTAACAGGGGAGGCTGAAGGACAGCTTGTGAGTTAGTGCATTCCTTCTGTCACAAAATCATGGAGTATTTATCCTCCTGATGCATGGCTTTTTTCTTCAATATCATTCCTATGGTTCCTTCTCCACTTGAGCAATTTGGTCACAGGTTCCCAGGAGGCTACTGTAATTCTTAAAGGAAGCATTGTGTGCATCTTCGATTCATATTTTCCATTTGCTTGGTAATTTCCAATAACAGAGCTCAGAATAGACTCTTCTCTGGAATCCAGTGCAAGGCTGTGAATAATGTTGCAATCAACTAAGATCTCCCTGCTGGATCTAGACAATCACTGGTTCACTTCTAAGTCCAGTGAATTTTCGATGACTTTGTAGAGAAAATAATGGTGCTATTTTTCCAGTTTCTTGAGATGCCTTCTATAGATAGTCTTAGAAACATATAGCAAACACTGTTGTTTAGTAGACCATAAATTTTGCATCAGGTTTGCACTCTTAATCTTCAAATTTCCTTTTTTCCCCCCAATCACCCAAGCCCATTGAAGATCCCAGCGAACATCATCGTACCTCCCAAGATGTGGGGGGAGTCATCGTTTTCTCGGGCCTTTCTATGCGCATTTATAGCGCCAGGAACAAATTTCAGAGGATTTTTAGTGTCGCCATGATGAATGCGTAGCATGTACTTTGTTTTCTTCGTTGTTTTCATTAACAAGGCGTAAAAACTAAGGGGAAGATAAAGAGGGTGGATTCAATCAGCTATCAAAGCTCAGAGGTATGAAAAGTGTTTTCTTTAAAAAAAAACAAGAAAATAATCCGACAGGTTTGAGGAGTACTGCAAACAGTTCCCGCCTTTCCACGACGACACGCGTGAGCGGGGCTCTCGGGCGCGTGGGGGGAGAGTGACAGTTGGGGCGCGGGGCGCGCTCGCAGGAGAGACCGAGGCCGAGGCCTGGATCGACGTCGAAGCTCCGCAGACATGTCGGTAGGGAAGCTCACGGCGCCATACGATCGAAAAGCTCTTGGCTTTCACCTTTTTCACCTGCCCCTGTGATTCTAACCCCATCCTTCCTCCATTAATTTCGCCTCTCGCCTTCATTGCCCCATCGCACAATCAACCCATCTCCTCAGATCTCTCACCCCCTCTCCATCTTGCTATCGTTATCCCTGTGGCGCCGGTATCGTCGCTTCTCCTTTCGTTCATTCTCCTGCGCTTCCCTTTTAACTTAATGAACTAATCTGTTATTTATCGTAGGAATTTTTATCTCCTAATATCTCCAAAGACTTGCCAGGAAGTTCAACGGAGACTTCTTTCACGGACAGGCGCTCGGTAGATCTGAGTACTTCGTTTCTAGGTTAGTCTTATAGTATATATTGTTGGTTATTAGTGGTGCTAAATTAGCATCGTATGTTTAGTTTTTAAAGTAAGCGAATCAACAGGAGGATATACAGCTATTTTCTTTCTCGTCTTGTTAAAACTGTTAAGCTATTGTTAAGCAAATGTTAATGCCTAGATTGAATTGCATAACCGCGTTCATTTCGATGGCTAGCATTTATCAACACCAGGCATGTCACTAGTAGGTTGTTGGTAATAAATGTCCCCCAGTTTATCATAAAACGCTTATAATATTATTGAATTTCCAATTAAATTACAGATGTTTTATTAGAGTAACTTACTTTCTGCTTTGAGTGCGCCTGAAAAAAATGCCGAGTTTAAAACATGGGCTTTTTTGCCTGTGTTAGAAAATAGGTGGGAAATTAAATGTACTACGATGGTACAATATTTACCATCATTGTATATTTGAGGGACAACTGGGTCAGCGATACAGACTGAGTCCTTATAAAAGTAAGTATTTTTGATTCATCAGGTCCTCGTCCTTTACCACCACAGCTCATAACAGAATTTGCATATTCCCCCCATCTTTGTCCCCTCATGTTTTTTATCTTATTTTCTGAAGGTCTATACCTTAGCCGACAACCAACCCACCAAGCTCTTCCCCCTCCCCCAAAATCCTTGACCTTTTAGTTTTAACCAGGCCCACCAATCTGCCTTGTAGCACTGAATAATTTTCTTGGCTTTGGCCCCTGATCATCTGACCTTCTTAGCCACCTGTAACTTTCAACTTTGACCTCATAATCTTCCTTGCTGATGCACCTACACTCTGCCTGATTTATTCACCCTCTACCCCTTTGACCTTAACCACATATTTGCATCTACCTGATATCTAGTTCTAATAGTCTTGCTTATAAATCCAACTTGTCTATGTATCAAATAGCACATTTTTACATGGAAAATGAGGTACCCCGCCAATAATTAAATCTATAACATTAAGCTCCGAAACTGAAGTAACTGATAGGACACTACCGCTACAACGATTTTGTGCGCCTCTTAAGCTCTAGTAGAATTTCTATACCTGATCCCTGAGTAGAATGATTTTTATTAAAATAAAATGTTTTATGCAAGTCACATGCCATATCTCACCTCAATCTCTTTGACTAAGGATATATTTTCAATAAAGCGTGAGAGGCAAGTAGAAGTAAAGGTTATCCTTCTGGCATCCATAGGATTTGCTAGGAAGTAAGCAATAGACCTTTTTGTAAATGCAGGTTAGTCCAGCTGTTGCTCACCAGAGCACTAACCTTGGAACTCTGCACACTGAGTCTTTGTCAGGTTCAACAGCACTTTTATAATGAATGGGTAAGATCGAGTGCTTAGAGAAAAGAGCTTTTTGCTTGATGTAATTAAATGAGTTCAAATGCAGTTAATTTTTTTCTCTTCTAACTTCTTGAACAAAATTAGAAACTTTTGCGTGTTTAAACTTTTCACCAAATATGAAGACATATTATAATATAAACCTGGGCATAATTGTCTCACCAACTGACAAAACTGTTCTCCCTTTGGAAAACTGCACCTGGAACTACTGAAAGAAATCATGTGGTGCAGTTACAGGCAGCAAGGATTTTCCATCGACTGTAATTATTAATCTGACTGGGGAAAATCTTTCAGATGGCTTATTTAATCAGATCAACCAGTATCTGATGGCTGCAGCCTCAGAGAAGGTGATTTCTGATTATGTATCAAAGGAACCATTCCACTTCTTTTAACTTCCTATGTCCTTGCAGAGTTCTTCCAGGTACAATTATAGGATGTTGGATTCAACTGGACAAAAACACATAGATGACTGTTGATTATTTCACCGTGTAAAGAAGTATGACAGAATGAACATCTACCAAGATGTTCTCAATATTGACAAAATAAACGTGACAATGGAGACATTCCAAAACATGTATGTCAGTCAGCAAGAGCTTACACTCCAACTCTAGCTGGTTTGCAACTACAAATATTGTACATTTCTGTAGGTGCATGCTAGCTTCTTAGATTTGCCATGATATTTCATTTATATTTCCTGATATCTTCAATTAGACTTGGAGGTTGGGCACCAGAAGCCAAGGGCCTGGCTGATGAAACCTAAGAAGAAATCTAAAAGGTGAAATGTAGTACAGTATTATAACAGTGATTTAACTAGATCTGTGGTTATACAGTATAAGCCATTAGTAGAATCTGGAGATCATGATGTGCTTATGGTACTGAGTTATGCAACATTAGGATATGGAATTCTAGGAGGAATAGTTGTTCAGGAGCTCAAATCCCCCTTGATAAATTGTGATGGGGGGGAAGAAGAAAGAAATTATTAATGAAGATACTGCTCTTCAGTGCCTGGTGTGCCAAGAGAGATCTTATTGGACTCCTTCCGTTGCTGAAGATTTTAAAATGAATTTCCCAGTTATCAGCAAACTTACTTACTTCTGATCTTGGGATGGCAGCGAAGTTATTGAAGCAGCTGGTTAGGCTAAAGGCCTCCCCTAAGGAATTCCTGCAGTGATAGCCTTATGCTGGGATGATTGATCTGCAATAGCCTTAACTATCATCCTTATTAGTTATTACGTCATTGGCAAGTGTCATATGGTTTTAAGAGTGCACAAAGACTGAGGAATGCAAGAATAGTTTTAGTAACTACTGATAAGTCAGTTTAATGTAAGTGGGGATAATTGTTTAGAAACAATAATTGGAAAAAAAATTAACAAATACCTTAAGAAATTTGAATTAATTAAAGTGAATCAACATAGGTTTGTAAACTGTCATGTTGACAACTTGATTTTTTTTGATGAAGTAACGGGCAAGTTTAAAGAAGGAAATGCATAGTTTGTCTATATGTATTTTAAGAAATCATTTAACAAGGTGCAAAATAATGATTAGCAAAATTGATGGTCATAGAATAGAAAAACGCATCTCATAGACTTTTTAAAATTGTCTTAAGGATGAAACAGTGTTTTGTGATAAATAGTTGTTTCTCAGATAGGAAAATTTTGAAATTTTACACTTTATTTTCCATTCGTTACAAATGTAGTACGGCAGGCTGTGAGATTGATACCAGCCAGTGATAAGGATTTTAGACAATCTTAAACTGATTTTTCATTGATGAGGTACTTTGAAAGATTGGTCATGAAACACTCCGGCCTGAGGAGTGACTTGGATCCACTCCAATTTGCCTACCATCACAACAGGTCACAGCAGTTGCCACTTCATTGGCTTTTCACATAGCTCTGGAATATCTGGACAATGAAGGTGCATACTTTAGGATGCTCTTCATTGACTACAGCTCTGCATTCAATGCTATCATCCCCTTGAAACTAATCAGTAAGCTTCAAGACCTGAGCCTTGATACTTCCTTGTGCAATTGGATCCCTAATTTTCTCACTTGCAGACCCCAGTCAGTATAGATTGGCAACAGAATCTCTTCAATTAACATCAGCACAGGCTGTATCCTTAGCCCACTGATCTATTTGCTTTATTCTTATTACTGTGTAGCTAAGTACAGGTCCAATGCCATAGTTACATTTGCTGATGACACCAATGTTGTTGGCTAAATCAAAGATGGCAATGAATCACATATAGGACACAGATTGAAAATCTGGTTGAATGGTGCCACAACAATGACGTCCCACTCAATTTCAGCAAACCCAAACAGCTGATTATTAACTACAGGAGGAAGAAACGAGAGGTTCATGAGTCAGTCTTTGTTCAGGGAACAGGAATGGAGAGGGTCAGTAACTTTAAATTCCTTGACGTAGTCATTTCAGAGGAGCTGTTCTGGGACCAGCACATAAGTGGCATCACAAAGAAGGCATGACAGTGCCCCTACTGTCTGAGAAGTTTGCGTGGATTCAGCAAGTTACCTCAAATTTTGACAAACTTCTATAGTTGCACAGTGTAGAGTATCCTGACCATTTGCGTCACAGTATGGTATGGAAGTGTCAATACTCAAATACGGAAAAGCCTACAAAAAATAGTGGACGTAGCCCAGTCCATCACAGGAAAACCCCTCCCTAGCACTGAGCACATCTGCAAGGAAAGCTGCCACCATCCAGACCAAGCTTTCTTCTTGCTATTGCCATCTGGAATGATGTACTGGAACTTAGGTCCTATACCAACAGGTTCAGGAACAGTTAATACCCATCAACCATCAGGCTTCTGAACCTGTATGGATAACTTCACTCACCTCAACTCTGAACTGATTCCACAACCTATGGACTCACTTTCAAGGACCCTACAATTCATGTTCTTAATATTATTTATTTATTTATTTAGTTTTACTTGCACAATTTGTCTTCTTTTGCACATTGGTTGCTTGTCAGACTTTGTAGTTTTTCATTGATTTGATTGTTTTTCTCTATTCCACTGTGAATACCTGCAAGAAAATTAATTTCAAGGTCGTAGATGGTGACATGTAGATAAGGAAAACAATTGCCATTAGAGTGAGTGCAAGAAAGATTCACTAGAACAGCAATAGTGAATTTGCCTTTTGAGGATAGATTGAGTAGATGGGGACTACATTATCTGGAGTTAAGGAGAGAGAGAAATTTTCTCAAAAGATACAAAGATTTTTAAAAGGCCGAGAGGAGGATGTTTCTCAGTGTCTAGACATGGGTTCTTCATCATCATCATCATCAGGTGCCATGCCCAGTTTGAGCTTTGACTGCCATGGCCCACACACTCCTGTTTTGGGTCAAGTGGATCATTTCATTGGTATTCATTTCCAGTTCTCTGGCTGCTATCTCCATCATCATTTGTCTTTGTCTTCCTCTTGCTTTCTTCCCTTCAATCTTTCCCATAATTACCGTGCATTCTAACTCCTCTTTCCTAATCACATGTCCAATGAAGTTTCGTTGCCTTTTCATGATCTCATACATTATTTCTCTTTTTGTGTTTGCTCTGTTCATGACATCACCGTTAGATATTTGTTTCATCCATTATATTCTTTGCATCCTCCTCAAAAACCTTGGTGTTAGACAAAGGTGTGTTTTCTCCCCTGATTTATTTAATGTGTACAGTGAAACAATATTACAAAAAATAAGAGACATCTTGGGAAACAAAGTTGGCGGTGAAAACATCAATAATTTCAGATATGCAGATGACACTGTTAATTGCAAGTACGGAGGAAGAACTACAAAACTTAATTGATATAATTGTTGACGAAAATGGGTCTATCTATCAATTGCAAAAAGACAGAATATATGGTGATATCCAAAAAGAAGGAGAATCCTATATGCAGGCTGAGAATAAATGGGGAAGACATAAAACAAGTACAGAACTTTTGCTACTTAGGAAGCTGGGTGACATCAGATGGCAGGTACGACTTGGACATCAAAAGAAGAATAGGGATGGTAAAAGACACCTTTACGAGAATGAAGAGTATACTGACCAATACTAAACCAGGCATGACAACCCGCCTCAGAGTACTGAAATGTTACGTTTATCCAGTTATCCAGTTTACATAGCTCAGAAAGTTGGACAGTATCTGGTAACATGAGGAAAGAAATTGTAGCAGCAGAGACATGGGTTACAATCTCAAAATAATGTGTAGGATTGTGATTTTAAAAAATTCTAACTCAGAATGGATAATCTTTGGAATTATTTACTCTAGAGGGCTCCTGGGGCTGTTGTCTTCATTCAAAATATAAATATACATTTCTGGATAATAAGAAAATCAAGGGATATAGAAATCATACAGGAAAATGGCACTGATTTATATCAAATATGGTCTTAATAAGTGGTGGAGAGGTTCATAGGGCCAGGTGCCGCCCTTCCCTTCCTATTTCTTGCATTGTTATATAATGTAATTTAATGTTATCTTACCCTTTCCTCATCAATAATTCTTTAATTTATGGTTCCATTTCAGAAACTTATTCAACAATAATAGTCGATAAATTTCAAGAGTCTGACGGGAGTTTAATTCATCGAGAATCAGAAATAATCAACAGAACCTTTTTTGCACAATTCTTTAATCTGAAAAATCCAAATGAGGTAATAGCCAAATGCTTTTAAATCTTGGGTGTATCCTTTGCCAATATCCAAATTCTAAATTCTGCTTTTCTCTTTAGCTAGCAAAGAGCTTCTGAGATTAGCAAGTGATATTCTATAATTTTACGAAGTGAATAAGGTGAGCTGGGGCAGCTTGCTTATTAATAACCTTTTAGGGAAAGAAATATGGCCCATATGTGAAACCAATATCACAACCAGTGTTGATTATACACTGAGCATTCCAGCAATCCACTTAATTCAATTTAATGGGAACTAAATGCCCATCTTGTGTGTTCCTACTTCATCACACACATGAATAAAATATCTTCTATTGCAAGAAGAGGGATAGGACAGGATTGTTGAATCAAATAAAAGGGAATAGACTGGCAAGAAACATAGGCTTCTTCCCCCTCCTGTTTCTGGTTGCCTCAGTATGCCTGCTTTGTTTATCTTTAATGTTTTTTGATAATTATGGATTATTATCCTTGGAGAATGCTCCTCCTTGCATCTACTTGTGCAGATACTGTAGATTTGTCTTTTCCCACCCACTCAACATCCATTTTGTGGGCCTACCTACTGGTATACTTTTGACACATTATGCCTTATTAACCACCTATCAGCAATGATCCTGTTGACCTGACTTGCTCTTCAGTCCTCATGTACAGTAGATCAATTGATAAAGTTAGTAAACTATTTTAATCAAGAGATTCTGTAGATGCTGGAAATCTTGAACAACATGCACAAATTGAACCCAGCAAGTCAGCCAGCTTCCGTGGATGGGAATAAACAGTTGTTTCAGGCAGTGCCCTTCATTAGGACTGGAAAGGAAGAGGCTGAAACCAGAATAAGAATAAGAAAATATTTTAATGTTAATTTATTAATCTATATCTATATTTCCAACCTCAAACTTATAAGTTGAAATAACATGATGTTATTTATCTTGAGTATCAAGTAAATATCAAGGTGTATATCTAGCATGTCCAGATTTTCGCTCTGCTTCCCACGCTTTAGACCAGTGGTCCCCAACCACCGGGCCGCGAGGAAACGATATGATTTGGCGATATGAGTCAGCTGCACCTTTCCTCATTCCCTGTCACGCGCACTGTTGAGCTTGAACGCACGCGAGGTCATTACCCGCGCGTCGTCCATGTCAGCGCGGGAAGGAGATCAACTCCTCGAGTTTGCAAATGACGACGGGCTGAAAATTATGTTTGCCATAACATCTCTGCCGGCATTCTGGATCAAAGTCAAGGGCGAATATCCTGAGATAGCCACGGAAGCACTGAAAACGTTGCTTCCATTTCCAACTTATCTCTGCGATGAACGTAACAAAAACTAAATTGCGGAATAGACTGGACATAAGGAACCCATTCGAGTATCGCTGTCTCCCATCACCCCTCGATGGGGCCGTCTTGTTGCAGGAAAACAAGCCCAGGTTCCCACTGATTCAGCGATATTGGTGCGTTGCAATGATTTTATATGTTCATACGGGGAAAATATGCGCTGTGTGTTTAATATCCAAACGTTACTTAAAATGTTTTGATGCTGTTGACTTACTTATATAACCATATAACAATTACAGCACGGAAACAGACCATCTCTGCCCTTCTAGTCTGTGCCGAACGCTACTCTCACCAAGTCCCACCGACCTGCACTCACCCCATAACCCCCCATTCCTTTCCTGTCTATGTACCTATCCAATTTAACTTTAAATGATAATACCGAACCTGCTTCTGCCACTTCTACTGGGAGTTCGTTCAACACGTATTTCAAGCCACCCTGTTCTCACCTGATAATTGACTTATCGCTATATTCATGCGAGGAAAATATGCTCTGTGTGTTTAATATTAAATTCGTTAGATAAACCCTTTTAGAAACGAAATTTAGTGTATTAGCCACTTATCGATATTCCGGTCTGATTAACAGCGCCCCCCTCCCGACCAGAATCGCCAAAAACAATTTGTAGCGAGGAACGGTACGTGCACACATACGCAAGTCACACATGCGCACTGGTGCCCACGCAAGGCTTCATGGTCATTGTAGTCTTTTCAAGGTAAACGTATTTGACTGCTACTGTACTCTTGTCCGTTGGCAACCATCGCCCCCCCCCCCCCCCCCCCCCGGTCGGCAAGAATATTGTCAATATGAAACCGGTCTGCGCTGCAGAAAAGGTTGGGGACCCCTGCTTTAGACATTCATCCTTCCTAACTTTTAATTCATCTGCGGTGGAAGTATGCTTCAAAAAATAAGGAAATCAGTAATTATTATAAAAGGTCATCCGTTAGTGGCTGCCATAAGCATAAACTATCCTTGCTTCCATATCATTTGAGCCTTTCAGTTCCACCTCCAAGATCCTGCGCCATCTTCAGGCTAGGGTAGAATATTTCATTGTAGATGGTTGCTAGAGTAGAACCATGCATGAAAGTGACAAAAGCCTCCTAATAGCATTTAACCCCTGTACAAAAGCTGGAGAATTCAATGTTCAGGTGGCTGGGTTGTAGACGACCCAAGTGGAATTTGAGGTGCATTTCCTCTAATTTATGCTTCACCTCACCCTGGCAGTGAAATAATGTAGAGATCAGTGTGGTAATGTAGAGGAGAATTAAAATAGCTTGCCACTGGGAGCTCAAGATGGCATGCCATTCTTCATCACTTCCACCAACAGCAATGCAATCCTAGCACCAGCAATATATGCCTGTCATCACCCCTTTCTGCTTTCTATAGGGATAACTCCATGACTTCCTGGGTCACTCATCCCTCCCCAGCCATTCCTCCCTGTCCCCAAGCATTTTTCCCTACAATTTTAGGAGGTGCAACATCTCTCCTTACACTTCCTTTCTCACCACCATTTGGGGCATAAACAACCCTTCCAGGTGAGGCAGATTCACATGCACCTCTCTAACCTCATCTGTTCCATTTGGTATTCTCAATGTGGCCTGCTCTACATTGGTAAGAACAAAGACAGACTAAGTGACTGCTTTGCCAAACACTCAGGCTCTGTCTGTAGTGGTGATCTTGATGTCCCATTTGCAAGCTATTTTTAAGTTCCCTCCCCATTTCTACATCAGCCCATTTGTTTTTGGCCTTTGAAGCAAAACTCAAGGAACTGGTTCCACTGATTGCCTTCCATTCATCAGATTCCATAATTTGCATCCCTTTGTCTCAGCTTATCACCCCCTTGCCTCTGTCACTACCTCTGCCCTTCATGTATATGTCTCCATCTACCATTAATCTTTACTCAGCTGGATCCACCTATTGCTTGCCAGCATTTGCTTTACTCCTCCCGATACCTCTTCAGGCCTGCTATTTTTCCTTTACGCTCTCAGTGCTGACACTAGGCCTTGACCCAAAACATTAACTATCACTTCGCCTCCATTGAATCTGCCTGGTTCACTGATTAACACCAGCAGCCTTATTTTTGCTCCAGATTCCAGCATCTGCAACCTCCAATAGTTTACTACACCCATTGGAAGCTAAAGGATTTGTAGACTTCATAGGTCTGCCCTCGGTTCCTGTTTGTTGCATCCTGTAAATGAGTAGTATTTTACTGTCATTAATCATTAATGGAATTTTTAATATCCCCATCTAGCCATGTACTTTTGTTTTTATTAGGTTGATCTAGTACGTCTAGCCTCAATTCTAGAACGTGGTGCTAACGTAAATTTCTCAGATAAGGAAGGGCGCACTGTTCTACATGAGGTATAAGGAAGATAATGTTTTTCATATGTGTTAATGGAATTTTAACAAACACACCTTCATATTCATTAGGATAATTACACAAATTGGAATTAATTAAATAATGTGTTTAAGCTGATCAGTTCTTATCTAACGACCATGTGATTTTATTAAAAAATCTTAACTGTAATACAAATCTTCTTATTTCCTTGTAAATAAATTATGGAAATGTAGCTCTTTCTTATTCATATGCCTCAATATGTCTTTGACACTAGCTTGTGTACTCAATCATGCCTTTCTTTTCTTATTTTGCTGAGACCATAACTTATAACTTTTTATGGACATGTGCTCTTCTAATTAGGCCACCAGTTCACTTGATCTCTTTTAATGCAGCCAGCATATTTTCTACAACCACTTCTCCTTTTGCCTCATACAATGACTAGAAAACATAGAAGCAGAATTAGGCTAGTCATCCCATCAAATCTGCTGTGCCATTTGATCAATGTCAATTTACTTTCTCTCTCAACCCCATTGTCCTGCCTTCTGTCTGTAATCTTGCTCATCAAAAACCTGTCAACCTCCACTTTAAGTATACCCAATGACTTGGCCTTCCTGGCCAATTCTGGTAATGAATTTCACAGATTCGCCATCCTCTGGCTAAAGAAATTAGAACATAGAAATCTACAGCACATTACAGGCCATTTGGCCCACAATGTTGTGCCGACCATGTAACCTACACCAGAAACTGCTTAGAATTACCCTACTGCATAACCATCTATATTTCTAAGCTCCATGTACCTATCTTAAGAGTTCCTTAAAAGACCCTATTGTATCCGCCTCCACCACCGTTGCCGGCAGTGCATTCCACGCACCCACTCCTCTCATTCCTCTTATCTCTATCTAAAGGAGCATCCTTCTGTTTTGAGATTTGCCCCTCTAGCCCTGGATTCTCCTATTACTGGAAACATCCTCTCCATATCCTCTGTATGTAGGCCTTTCAATATTTGATGTTTTAATATGATTCTTCTAAATTCCAGTGGGTATAGGCCCAGAGCCGTCAAATGCTCCTCAAACCCTTTCATTCTCAGGATCATTCTTGTAAATCACCTCTATATCCTCTCCAATGCCAGCACATACTTTCTTAGATAAGAACACAGATCTGCTCACAATACTCCCAACTGACCAATGCCTTATAAAGTCTCAGCATTATACCTTTGCATTTATACTCTAGGCCCCAGAAATGAATGCTAACATTGCATTTAACTTCCTTACTACTGACTCAACTTACAAGTTAACATTTAAGAAATCTGTATGAGGTCTCAAATTAACTTTGCTTCTCTGATTTCTGCATTCGCTCACTGTTTAGAAAATAGTGTATGATTTTATTGCTTCTGCCAAAGTGCATGACCATAAACTTCCCTACACTGGATTCCATCTACCTTTTCATTGCACATTGTCCTAATCCTTCCAAGTCCTTCTGCAGACTCCTTGCTTCCTCAACACTTACCATTCCACCAACCTTTGTCTCATCCATAAACTTGGTTACAAATTCCATTAATTCCATCATCCAGACCATTAATATGTATCATGAAAAGTAGCATGCCTAACGGTACTAGTCACTGGCAGCCAACCAGAAAAGGCTCCTTTATTCCTACTTTTTTATCTTCTGCCAGTCAGCCAATCTTCTATCATGCTAGTATTTTCCCTATAATACCATGACCTCATATCTTGTTTAGCACCTTGTAAAAGACCTAAACATCCAAATATATGACATCCACTGACAAATAAACTTTTCTCAGTATACCAGCCAGGTACAGGTATTGATTTTAACTGACATTTTGATGACAAACTCTGCCATCTTCACCAGTGATGATGCCTGGACGTATCGAGTTCAGTGGTATTTTTTCTATCCCTCCTGATTGGTGAATGTAAAAAAGGATCTAGTGCTTTCCCTGTGTATATGACAAATAAACTCTTCTCTGGCTTTTAGCCGGGTACAGGTGTCGACTTTAACTGACGTTTTGATAACAAACTCTGCCATCTTTATCAGGGATGATACCTGGGAATGACTAATCTGTTGGTATTTATACCCCTGTCATCTGTCTCTCCTGATTAGTCCTCATCCAATCAAGTTTCGGCTGTCGCACCTTGTTTACAGTTGAATTCCAGCTTAGAGCAAGACCTTTATCTTTGTTAAAATTCTTTAAATTGTTAAGAAGCTGATCTGGGTCAACGATGACCTGGGAGTCAGGACCGCTGGTGGTTACACTATTCCCTAAGAATGCAGAGCAGTATATATTGGTCAGAGAGGACACACGGTGGAAACATGCGTGAAGGAGAACAGGAGGTGTATCAGTTAGGGTTACCTGGAGAAATCAGCGGTAGCAGGACGTTGCATTGGCAATGGCCATACAATTGACTTCAATGGCATAAAACTACTGTGCCAAGTTAATGGCTTTTGGGACCTTCTGGTGAATGAAATAAAACTAGAAGAAAAGAATTTTAACAATGATGAAGATCTCACTCTATGTAAGAACTGGTATTCAATTGTAAACAAGGTGTGACAGCAGAAGCCTGATTGGATGAGGACTAATCAGGAGAGACAGATGACAGGGGTATTGTCACGTACCCCGTGACAGGAATAAAGAACCAGCAGAAATGGGAAACACTTTGGAGTCCAGTGTTGCTATAAACCAATAATATTTATTAGTAACTACACAGTACAGTAATATAAATGTAGATAAATCAAAGAGGATAGCAATAATTACATATATATATGTAAGTATATCAGTAAGTGTGGAAATATATGAAAAACCAAGCTTCTTTAAGTCTAGAGGTAAAAAGATACAGTCTTATGATGATGAGTAAAGTTCAGTTCAGTTCATGGTATTTAGTTGAGTAGTGATGGAGAGAGGGAGAGATTTGAGTCTTCAGGTGAGGTGATGCTGTCGATCTTCTCGTTGTCCTTCGAACTCCTTTAAAAGTCACCGACTGTGACTTTAACAAAGGGGACTGGTTTTCTGTGGTGGAGCTATCCCCCAGGTGAGGGTGGACACGTGGACAACTCTCCACCAGTCAACCCTTTTCCCTTCCTTCCACTGCAAGAGCGATGGATCGATCCGCCTGATCGATCCTCCAAAACCCACTTTTTCTGCGGGCACAACAATGCTCATTCAGTGTCCAAACGTGTCTGAGGTCTATCATCTGACCTCCTATTTTATCTTCCCGTGCTGAGCATCAACTGTCATTCAAATAATCCCTCCTTCCTCTCTCAGTGAAAGAAATGCAAGCAGGCCAAAAATCCTTGAAGGAAGTATCAACAACCTGCCGAAAATCATAACATCGAGTGTCCATTAAATAACACTGCCTTCGGTCACCATAGCAACTTACGAGCTGCTTGGTGCTGTCTCCAACTTCAAACTCAGTAGAAATCCAAAGATACTTCCAGTGCCTTAAAGTGACAGTCCAACTGTTAGTCTTCATCCGTGTCTCTCCCTCTCTCCCTCCCTCCCTCCCTCCCTCCCTCCCTCCCTCCCTCCCTCCCTCCCTCCCTCCCTCCCTCCCTCCCTCCCTCCCTCCCTCCCTCCCTCTCTCCCTCTCTCCCTCTCTCCCTCTCTCCCTCTCTCCCTCTCTCCCTCTCTCCCTCTCTCCCTCTCTCCCTCTCTCCCTCTCTCCCTCTCTCCCTCTCTCCCTCTCTCCCTCTCTCCCTCTCTCCCTCTCTCCCTCTCTCCCTCTCTCCCTCTCTCCCTCTCTCCCTCTCTCCCTCTCTCCCTCTCTCCCTCTCTCCCTCTCTCCCTCTCTCCCTCTCTCCCTCTCTCCCTCTCTCCCTCTCTCCCTCTCTCCCTCTCTCCCTCTCTCCCTCTCTCCCTCTCTCCCTCTCTCCCTCTCTCCCTCTCTCCCTCTCTCCCTCTCTCCCTCTCTCCCTCTCTCCCTCTCTCCCTCTCTCCCTCTCTCCCTCTCTCCCTCTCTCCCTCTCTCCCTCTCTCCCTCTCTCCCTCTCTCCCTCTCTCCCTCTCTCCCTCTCTCCCTCTCTCCCTCTCTCCCTCTCTCCCTCTCTCCCTCTCTCCCTCTCTCCCTCTCTCCCTCCCTCCCTCCCTCCCTCCCTCTCCAAAAGCACAGTTAATAGGGGTAGACGAGCACAGTTCATAGGGGTAATTCAGGATCCCATCACAGTATAAATACCAACAGACTAGACAAGCCCAGGTATCATCCCTGATAAAGATGGCAGAGTTTGTTATCGAAACGTCAGTTAAAGTCGACAACTCTACCTGGCTAAAAGCCAGAGAAGAGTTTATTTGTCATATACAGAGGGAAAGCACTAGATCCTTTTTTGCATTCACCGACTCTCTTTTGTTTTCCCTGCCTGTTATTTTCGCAAAGAATTCCAACAGATTCATCAGATAAGATCCCCCCTTAAGAAAACCATACTTTTATCAGTCTTAATAATGGATTCTAATATTTTGCCAAGAAATCAGGCTAATTAGTTTATAATTTTGTGTCTTTTGCCCCCTCTTCTTAAAGAGGAAAGTAACTTCTGCAATTTTTCCAATCCTCTGGAACCAATCAGAGAATCTAGTGATTCTTGGAAGATCACTGCTAATGCCTCCACAATCTCTTCAGCTACCTCTTTCAGAACCCTGGGGTGTATTCCATCTGGTCCAGATGACTTACCTATGTTCAGACTTTTCTCCTTCCCAAGTATCATCTCATTAGTAACTAGATTCATTTCTGCCCCCTGACATGTGAATTTAAAATATGTTGCCCATGTGTTCCATAGTGAAGACTGATGCGAAATAGTTGCTCAGTTTGCTGCTTCTTTTTATTCCTCATTACTACCTCTCCAGTGTCATTTAAAACAGTTCAATGTACACCCTTGCCTCTCATTTATATATCTGAAAAAAACTTTTCATATAATTTTTTATATTGCTGGCCAGGTTACCTTCATCTTTCTTTCTTTTTCTCTCCTTGTATTTTTAGTTGACCTGTTGATTTTTAACCTTGTCAGCCATGGTTGCATTATCCTCCCTTTAGAATGTTTCTTTGGGATGAATTACCCCTAGAAACTCCAGCCATTGCTGCTCTACCATCATCTCTGCAAGTGTCCCCTTCCAATCAACTTTGGCCAACTCCTTTCTCATTCCTCTGTAGTTCCCTTTACTCCACTGTAATACCAATACACCTGATTTTAGCTTCTCCCTCTCAAACTGCAAGGTGAATTCTATCATGTTATAATCATTGACTCCAAAGGATTTCTTTACCCTAAGCTCCTTAATCAAGTCTGGTCCATTACACAACACACAATTCAGAAATGCTTTTCTATATTGGGCTTGACCACATCCATCTTGATCAGCCCCAACCTAATTTTCCAATCTATCTGCATATTGTATTTCCCTGTTACACTATAACATTGCCCTTTTCTGTCTCCTGTTGTAATTTGTACCACACATTCTGGTTATTCTTTGGAGGCCTGTATATAATTCCATATGGTCTTTATACTTTGCAATTTCTTAACTCTACCCACAAAGGTTTTATACCTTCTGATCCTATATTTCTTCCTAAGAATTTGATTTCATTTTTTACTAACAGGCCCTCCCACCTCCTTTGTCCAACTGCCTGATTTTTCAATGCGATGTGTATTCTTGGATGTCAAGTTACCGGCTGTGATCTTTCAACCATGACCCAGTGATGGCCAGAGTCCTACCTGCCAATTATCTACCTTGTTTCATATACTGTGTACATTCAGTCCTGCTTTCACCATCCTTATTTGGCGTTGCACTGAGTTAAATTTTTATCTCTTTCTAAACTTTTTGTCTTATTCCTTATTCTGGAGACTTCTGTAACCTCTCCTCCACTGTTTTTCCCTTTCACTTGATCCATATTTTCCAAGCTGTTGAACCCTCCCCCAGATATTTAGCTTAAAGCCTTATCAACAGCCCTACTTGTGGGGTTCACCAGTACTCTGGTCTCAGTATGGTTCAGGTGGAGCCCATCCTATTGGAACAGCTCCCCCTTCCCCAATACTAGCCCCCTTGTCCACGAATTCAAACCAACTTCTTCCTCACCAATCTTTGAACCATATATTTAGCTCTGATCTGATTAACCCCATGCCAATTTGCACATGGCTGAGATAACATCCAGAGATTTATTAACTTTTTGGTTTTGCATGTTAATTTAGTTAGTAGCTGCTCGAATTCTCTCAGTACAGCCTCTTTTTTTTTGCATGTGCCTGCGAGCGTTCGTGATGGATTTTTCATGGCTTTTTACAAGGCGTGAAGCGAGAGAGAGACTGGCGCACCACTCCTCACACAGACATTTTCACAGTATTTTCCCTGCGTTTTACGAGGTCGAGTTGCGGTCTCGATACTCAACCCAGCATGGATGGAAAACGTACTCGGGAGTGGACCCGACTAGTTTCGAACCCGGGAACCTCTGCTCCCGGGTCCAGCGACGATGTCGTTGCGCCACCAGCTGGCCCAGTAGAGCCTCTTTCATTGTTCCTCATACATGATAGGTACTCATATGGACCATGGCAACTAGATCTTTCCCCTCCCACTCCAAATTTCACCCTGCAGGTCAGATAAGATGCCCCAAACCTGGCCAGCAGGCAGACAGCACAGCTTTCACAACATTTGACTCTTGTAAGAGAATTCTGTATTTCTTTGACTTTACTGTCCCCAATTGCAACTACATTCCTCTCCCCCCCACCCCCAGAATGGCTCACAGTTTAGTTGTTCATCCTTCCTGCAGCCGCCATTCTATCTTCACAGGGAGCAAGAATCTCAGATCTGTTGGATAAGCTCCAGGGTTGATTCTCCTCTAGCACTACCTCTTGGACCCCCCCAACCTTCCTCTTTTGGTGTCACACCCTCTTGTCCCTGGCCACAGACCAAATTTGAAGTAGTTAATCTAATGAGTGTTTCTCCCTCCTGATACACAATGTCTGGATAACTCTCCCCCTCCCTAATGCATTGCAGTTATGAAGCTTATATTCAAAGTCATTAACGTTGAGCCTGAGTTCCTTGAGCAACCAACACTTACTGCAGATTAGTCACCCGTAAACACAGTGGGTCCACCAGCTCCCACATCATGCAGCTACAGCACACCAGTTGATCCTGCATCCTTATTTTATATAATTTGTTATTATTTGTTATCTTGTTAGTTAACTGCTATAAAACCTTACCTATTCTTACCTGCTACTTGCCAGTGCCTCTTTGCCAAGGCCTCTCAGGCCAAAGCCTCAGACCTCAGACTCTCTTACATTGGCCCAGTTATATAATGGCTGATCCAAAATGGCCTCTGGAACCTTGGCTTCTGCCTCTTCTCACTGAAACCTCCTGAGCCAGAGCTCCATTCCTCGCTGTAGCCTGTCCATTCTGACAATGGCCACTCCACTTTAACTTCCCTTCTTTTTATCAGCTAAAGTGAAACTCACACACAGCAGGACTTGCTCTTTTCAGAGGTGCCTGTGCTCACACAGATCTCACTCTTGCTACTTCAAAGTAAAACTAACGTGCATTAAGGCTTGCTTTTTTCAGTAGCTTTCCCATTTCAAGTTTGCCCTTTTCCAGTTAGTCATTGCATTGTTTTCCGTGCCAATTTTGTTCTTCCAGTTCCCATTTCTCTTCAGCAATGATCTCTGTATGCATGGTCAGATCTACACATTGTCACAGACAGTATTTTTAACTTCACTGTTATTAATTTGCAGCTAGTCCTATTTTTCGGAAGCATTATGTGAACAAGTCTAAAGCTATCCCAACTGTCTGTAGTAATTGACCTGAACCCTGCTTCCCCGTCCCCAAGCATGACCTCGCAATTGAAATTAATTAAATTGTGCAAATTCCTAGTGTGTCAGGTTTCAATGTTTCTGGAGTTTTTTTTCAACACTACATACTTGCACACCTTTGATACCCTCACTTTCATTTGTATTTTACCTCTGCTGTGTTGGATGCACCAACAGCAGTGTAGACTCTTAACATAATAATAATAAGTACTTCATTAATCCTGATTGGGAACTTATTTCATTAAGCAGCATTTTAAAGCATACTTAGCAATGTTAATAATAATGAACATAATAATAATGTTAACTGAATAAACTACAGAAAAATATACACAGTAATAATTTACTAATGTGCATTGTTTGAAATGATAAAACAGACTATTGTACTATGATGTGTGTTCTCCTTTCACACAGAGATAAACTGTTATATATGCTTATTGTATTTGGTGGGAAAACTTTTCTGTAATAATCCTTGTGACAATGGAGCTGAATGAGCCTGTTCAAAAGGGTTCGCCGCGGCTTTTTCAGTAGGCCATGGAGAAGATGTGCTTGATTGTCCACAATGGGTAACAGTTTTTTTTTAGTGACTACTAACTCAGAAGAGTCTGGGTTGTAGCCAGGGGATGGATCCACCTTTTTGATGAGTTTATTTAGTCTTTTTGCATCACCAGCACCACTGCTTGTTAACATATTTCTTACCTCAAATTTTATAAACTAATTCGTTCAATTCTTGGCCTCTGCTTTATGTTCTGCTCTAGGTCTCGTATTCCCAATTTCTTATTCTATCCTGCAATTCATTGACTCTAAATCTATGTGTTGCTATTTATAAAGTCCTTGTTTATTAATGCATAATACAGAGAGAAAAACTAATGAAGATCTCATAATAACAAATCCATGTCCATCAAATAAAATGAACAAAAAAAATGTTGTCCTTTACAGACTGGTAATAGTTTTGTCATGTTTTTCTGAATTAAGGAAGTGTGATTTATAAATGATCATAATTAGTTCACTACATTGACAATGTGCCCTATTAATGTCCTATAATATAATTGATTTAGGTGGCTCGAAACTGGCATGTAGACCTTGCATCATTTCTTGTAGACAGAGGTGCTGATGTGAATTGCAGTGATAATTTTGGTAGAACACCTCTTCATGTGGCAGCTGCTGCAAATAATGTGGAAATGATTGCGTTTCTTATCCGGAAAGGAGGTAATGAATTTAGATATACTTGGGTGAACCAATCAAAATTCTTACAAACACATTCCTACTAGTGACATTATAAGAAACACAAGAGATTCTCCAGATAATGGAAATCTAGAGCAACACACACAAAATGCTGGAGGAACTCAGCCAGTCAGGAATAATCTATGGAAGTACGTAAACAGTCAACATTTTGAGCAAAGACTTCTTCAGGACTGGAAGGGAAGGGGAAAAGACGTCAGAAACAGGACTTGCTAGAAGATGATAGGTGAAGCCAGATGGGTGAGAAAGGTGAAGGGCTGGCGGAGCGGAGAATCTAATAGGAGAGGATAGTGGACCATTGGAGAAAAGGAAGGAGGAGGAGAGGTAAGAGGCCAGAGTGTGGAATAGAAGAATACAGAAGGGAGAGGGAAAGAAATTACTGGAAGAAGAAATTATTGTTCATGTCATCTGGTTGGAGACAACCTAGAGGGAATATGAGCTGTTGCTCCTCTTCCCTGAGATGGCCTCATTGTGGTAAAAGAGGAGTCTATGGATAAAAATGTTGGAATGGGAATAGGAATTGAAATGGTTGACCACTGGGAAATTCTGCTTTTGGGGGATAGAGCGGAGTTGCTGAACATTATAAGAAAAAGCATTTCCTAGTTTGAAAATTTACTGACACAAAAATGTATATTAAAAAAAACTGACACAAAGCCATATAAACAATTTTTATTAGTTGTTTTAACTAGAAAATTTTCTCTCCTGAATTGGACCTCTTGCACAGTTCACTTGTCCCAATTCTTGCTAGTGCAGCAGAGAGATCACAATACTTCTTCAAAAGCATAGTTTTACTTTTGCTGGCCTGATTACATGATGGAAAGCTAACAAGCAATAATTTAGCATAGATGCCAATACTTTGCAGTGCTGAATGATATTGGAGCTCCAGAACTTACTGGAATGGAATGATAATGGAGCTCCTTCTACAGTGATCTAGCCACATCAGTGCTACTACACATGTTCTTGGTGAAGTGAAGCATAAAAAGACAGGAGGTGAGGGAAAACGATCACTGCCCTCGCCTGCAAAGGTTAAAGAGAAGGAAAGTGGTCCTGTGTTCCAAAAGGTCACCCCGGACTACCATGCATGTGAAGCTGGGTATAAGGTTGCCCCAGAATGATTCTTACAAATTGACTCCCAGAATACCAGATCAGTGCTACAGAAAATTCCAGGATCTCACACGGAGAGGGATTTGATATTTAGAAGTTTACCTTAATCTTCAGCTACAATAAGTATACCAGGTGGCAACTCACACAATCAGTATAGGAAGTCAGGCTGTCAGACATCGAGGTTTTGTCTGACAAACATTGTATTGCTTTGAAATATTTCAACTTTTTTTGGCTAGAATTACGCAAACAAACTTAAGAGAAGAACTTAAGCATGCTCAGAGCTTGATCATACTGAAGGAGACTTTCCTCCTGATGGAATATGAAGTCATGTTGCTGATGCTGCAGAACCTCTAGAGTTCCTGGTAGATGTGCACCTTATGGCTCCTTATATAGTCCTCCTACAATGGAATGAGTAAATAATTTACATATTTCTGCATGTTAATGGACCCTTCCCAAAATTTACCAGTGCTGTGTCTTTTTTTGTCTTTATTACTACATGCTCACTTAGAGATTTACAATCTATTCTTTCCCCTTTCTTTTACCTTCTTCCATCATCCATACAGAGGCCCTAAGGAGGAGGGCCAATCAGAGACTGAAGCAAAGCATTAGCTCATACTGAGCTGAATACTCTTGTTTCATAAAGAGAGACGTTTGACATTAAGTGGCTGTTATCATGTCAGAGACTACAGAAGATTCATATGCCAGTTCACTAGAGAAATCGTTCCCAAATTAATGCTGTCTCAGAAGATTTAATTGAATACTCTGAAAGAGAAGGATCACACTATACATGGCAATGTGATGTGGATGCATAACCATATGTTTGGTATATTGATTGGCCTACCTATTAGGTAGGAAAATAACAAGGAACATAGAGGATTCTATTTCCAACCAGTTCAGAATTTGCAAAGCAAAGAGCATATCATTTCCACATGAGTTGATATCACTGGCATCATTATGTCTCTGTTACAGGAGCTGATGGACCTGTTTCTGTATTCATGAAACCACAGGCAAAGGCCATTCAAAGTTTTATTTTGTCATGGAGTGTCAACTATGCTTACTGCTGGTTGCAGTTTATTTGTGTGAAAGGCTAACGTAACCTTAAAAGAACTAATAAGGATTACTTTGGGGGGAAAATCAGTTGTTGTGCAGATGACAGCAATCAAGTGTGTGGCCTTCTCCATTTCTGGAATAATTTATGTCAAGAGCACTGTTTCTGGATCTTATTTAGCATTCAATGCTATTGTCCCACATACCTCAGTAAACAAATTCCTACTCCTTGCTCTAAGTACACCAGTTCGTCCATCGTCGACGTCGATGAAGACCTCGACACCATTATGATGGTGTTGAGACTAGCGCGTGATTTGGATTTAAGTGAGGGAGAGTTGCACAGCATCAGCCTCACTCTCTCTTCCCTATTCCCATCTGGATCCAGTGGCAAGACAGAATCAAGACGGCTGGAGATGGGACTAGGCGCAGTGGATGACCAGGACATCTTCTGTGTCTTGTCCTGCTCTACATATTCCACGACGCTTGCAGAGATTGCCTTCTTGACCGCTGGACCTTCCATCGGTCTTGTCCGCTCAATCTGCTGGAGTCTGTCTTCACATGCTGGGATAGACAATTCCCTGTCTCACCAAGGGTTTGAGACCCGTCGGCTACCCTCACCTGGATTAGCTGGCTTGTCAAAGCCGTTGCCCGGGGTGTGGCCGCTGTTGCATGCAAACAGCTACGGGGAGCCACAGGTGAGAGCTGAGTGCCAGGTGGGGACCAAAGGTGGACTAACCGCCTTGAAAAGGACGTGACATGTTCCCCCATCAGAGGTGCTAGCCCTCCCTGACACCCCTAAATACACCACTGTGCATCTGGATGTTGAACTTCCTAACAATCAGACCTTACACTCAGGATGAACCAACCTTCCCCATCATCCTTAACGCGTACCCCCCTCCCCCACCCACAGGGTTATGTGCTGACCCCAGTGATATACACTCTGCTCACAAATGACCGTATGGCCAAATACCCAAGCAATCATACCATCAAGTTCACTGTTGACACTTTCAGTGGTAGGTTCATCATCCATAATGATGAGACTGCCTACAGAGAGGAGGTGAGAGAGCTCAAGGCCTGGTGCCTAGGCAAATGACCTCTTTCGTAATGTCAATAAGACAAAGGAGATGGTTAATCGGCTTCCGAAGAACTCACACTCTCCTTTACATAGGTGGCACAGCAAGGAGTTTCAACCTCCTGGGAGTGCACATCATACACAACTTCTCATGGACCCAGAACACATCAAGAAAGCTCACTAATGCCTCTAGTTTCTGAGGAGCTTGAAGAGAGCTGGACTTAGCACATCCATATGCACATCATTCTACAGATGTGCAGTAGGGAGCATACCAACAAGCTGCATCACTGATTGGTTCAGAAACTGTGCTGTGGTGGACAGGAGGGCTCTACAACTGGTAATCAAAACTGCCCGACACATCAAGGACATGCGTATATACAGAAAAGGGCCAAGTAACATCATGAAGGATCTCACACACCCTATGCATAGTGTTTGTCCCATTCACCCCAGGACCACTAGACTCAAAGACAGTTACTTTCCCCAAGCACTAAGATTGATCAATACCTCCACCCGCTATCACCACCACTACTTTATTATTTCCCATCAGTTACTTTAAGTACAGCCTAGTATCACTTTAGAGACATTTAATCAAACTATGTAGATAAGTTGTCGTGTTTTTTTATTATTGTACTCTTCATCTTGTTTTTCTGTGTGCTGCTTCAGATCTGGAGTAACAATTACTTTGTTCCTCTTACACTTGTATATAGGAACTGACATTAAACAATCTTGAATCTTTCATAGCTTGATGGCCTTCTAGTTATCACCTTTCTCCTACTAAAGCCCTTACACCGTCACACTAACTGCATTTCTTTCCGTTGTGACAAGAATACACATAGATTAAGATGTAGCTGTCCTGTGCTGGCACCAGTGGGATCAGCAGTTGGTCTGCCACCTGTCTCCAGGAGAGAGAGGGAGATAAGGAAAACAATGGAGCAGCATTTGGAGATGTGTAATGAAGGGACGGGAGAGAGAGTAACAGAAGGAGAGAGCTGTCAAGTTCGGCTCCCCCTTTGAACCTTGAACTGTTTGAAGTGATGGACAGGCGATACCCCAGCAAGGGGATAAAAAGGGACAGGTTCGCTAAGGCAGGACACACACGACACCCGAGGTAACAAGAACCTGGAAGCGGTGCGCCTCTCACAAGTCGGTGGGAAGCTTTTGGACGGCTGGTCGCGGGATCAAGCCATAGACGCTCAGGGTGGAAAGGCACGATCGGTGGGAACCTGGTGTGTGTCCACCCTTGCCTGGGTGCCGGGTTCACCGCAGGGAAACGATCGAATCTGGAAACGGAGGGGTCACGGTCGGTGACCTCAGATGACATCACAAAGGGCTCGCCTAAAAGCTGACTGCGAAGGTCTGTGTGGAAGCCGTTTTGAATATTCATTCGTTTTCGCTCTCTCTCTCCTTCCCCCCACTGTCCATCGCCACGGCAGCGATTACTGTGAACTGAACTAAATTGAACTGAACTTTGCGTCACTTTGAAACTGGTCATTTACCCCTAGACAACGATAGAGCTTGATTGATCCTGTTATCTTAATTCTGTGTGCATGTATGTTTATCATTGCTGAACTGTTGCATTCATTATCCTTTTGATTAGAGGACTGTGTTGCTTGTTTCTTTAATAAAACTTTCTTAGTTCTAGTAATCCAGACTCCAAATGAGTGATCCATTTCTGCTGGTTTGGCAACCCAGTTACGGGGTACGTAACACCATATCACAGAAGTTCACAGAGCAAAACTGTACTATTGCTACCTGCTTTGAGAAAGATAGATTTTCAGTTGCAGGGTATTTTGAAGACCAGGATGCACAATTCTTTTGCTGAGCTGAGTAAATTGTGCTCACATTTCAAATGTGGGTTTGTTCTATAAAAATGTAATTAACTGATCTTTGTAAAGGGAGTGGTATCTCAGGCATCCTTTGTTACTATAATCCATGGTTTAGTTGAACTGAAAGTGACAGCCTGAGACCTGACCTCCTTTTTTGTGTAGCATTCGCCAGAATAGCACAGGGTACACCTTGTAATGCATTATATGTGAGGAAGTCAGCTTGTGTTTTATTCTAATGTCCTACCTTTCTGACTGATGTGCAGCGCAAAGACTCGTGTAGAAAGTAAGTTAATGAAGAATTAAGCAAGGTTATGGTTCATTGGATAAGGAATTATCTTGGTTGTAGGCATTCAGTATGTGGGTATAGGTAACTAGTTATGCTTGTCCAATACTCAATTTGATTGAAGTCATTGGAACCATACAGGAGGTGAGCACAAACAACAACTGATACTCTTGGACTCATTTAATGCTAATGACTAAAGAAAATTGTATTTCTGCCAACACCATCCTCTGCTGTCACCCATCCCTTTTATTTACCAATAATTTTGAGCTATCCAGTAATTGTTGACAAATGATCTAATATTAATATTGTACGTTTTGGAAATCAATAATCCCTATTTTGCATATAGCGAACTCCCAATAGATTAATCCCTGATGTATTAGTTAAATTCATAAACAGCAACATGGATTGTATTTCTTTGTGAAGGATGGTGGGGTCACAGTCAATGTTAAGACTAGCCATAACAGACAAATGAAGTTAAGAAAGAGCATATAGACCTAGAAATTCAATAAAGCAGTCCTATTTATTTCAGAATTATCCAATTGAAATTAAGATTATCCTAGTGAACAATTGATGGATCTTTTTCTATCATGCCCAGACGAATTCCTTGAGTAAGTTGAGCTAATGCACCTGTGTCACAACAATTGTGTCAAATGGCATTATTCCCTGTGAATCGTTTAGTAGCTTTTGTGGAAAAAATAATTTGCATGATGGATTGGTGCTTGTCAATCTAAACATAACTGTACTACGCTCAACTGTAATCCCACTAAGTTATTGCTTAGCATCTATTCAAACTTCCAGCATCAAACCACCCCACACCACCACATGCCCTCGAACACTTTGATATCACCTCTTCCCTCCCATCCTTCCTTCCCAATCTCTGACACCATAATTGTCCCAGGCATCTTTGGTCTTGATGCTTTTGCACCCCACCCTGACAACAAAGTTCCTAATATTGGCCCCTCTCTCTTTCCAGCACTACCGGACATTCAGTCCAGCAGCTTAGGTTTCTTGAATACTCTTGTTGATCTTCCAATCCAGCTTTCAGTTCTGCATCTAAAGCTCCCTTTCCTTCCCTCCCAGCATTGCCCTGAATCTCTGACTTTTGAGTACTTTTTTATCCCCCACAATCACTTTAGAACCAGATCAGCATATTTTGTTTTGACTACTACTGAGATTAGAAATTAAAGTTTGTGATATACAGACATATTTGTTTGTAGTTGGTATCAATCTGACTGGAAAGATACAATTGTGTTATTTACTTTTTTTTTTAGCAAAAGTGGATGCAGTTTCAGATGGTGACTTACTCACACCAGTGCACTGTGCAGCAAAACATGATGCCTTTGAAGCTCTCGTATGCTTATATGATCACCATGCAAATATTCATAAAAGGGACTTCAAACAAAGAACACCACTCTTTCTTGCTGCTGAACTTGGTTAGTGTAAGAGGAATGAATTTCTGTTGCTAGATGTATTTGTGTTCTTACTGGAAATTGAACATGAATGTTTATCTCACAGTGGTAAGAAAATGAATATTCCCAGCTCCAGGAATTGCTGTGAATGTTATTTAGGTTAGCATCCTGGATCCAGTTCTGTTCATTAGCTTTATCAATAATCTCTCCAAAATATCTGAAATGTTTACTGATGATTACAGTGTGTTCCACTTCTTTCCCCTTAATGAAGCAGTCCATGCCAGTAGCTTGAATTAAACCAGTCCTGTGCAGATTAACTTCTCTCTTCAAATTAATATACGTGTCAGAAAAATGACATGGTCTGATTTGTCCAAAAAGGCTATGGAAATTTGGTTATTCATGACTGTGCTATGGATATTATGAGAATTCGTGGATTCGGGACTAGTGCAGAAAAGTGGTGCCAAAGTAGAAGGTAAACCATGATCTTCTTGAATGATAAAACAAGTACAAGGATTCAAGTACTTACTTGTTTCCCATGTGTTAACATTGGGCTCACTGGCATTAGATCAGCCACCTCACCTAAAAGTTAACCTATAACTTGCACAATAATGTTTTCTTTGTGTAGGACAAAATCTCTGTCTTTTACTTAGAAAAGATTTCTGTATTGGAAGGCAATAACATATTCATTTCTAGTACAAATGCAACTCCAATATCCAAATAATTTACCTGATCACTGATTTACTTTAGCCTCTAATTCAGAATAAGGTAAAAACAATACATCTTGTATATAATCATAAGCATAAACTCAGTGCAGGTATTCCCAACCTTCCTAGCACTATTCAAAAGTAATTTGAGCATCTCACCTTCAGTTGAAGAGGAAATCAACTAAGATCCAAATGCACTCTTAATTCTCTTTTATGTCATGTAGCTGATAGGCCAAGTATTGGTCTTCTGCCTTTTGGCATCAATACTAGAAGAAGCAGTCAAAGGCATGATAGAACAAGGATACAGTGATATCATAGCAGAAGTAGAAGCAGACTACAATTATGGGGGAGAAAATGGAATTCATCCCTTTCAAAGATAAATACAGTTTTCATTCTGAATGAAAATTATTTAAATTTTTAGGGACCTATTGTTTTCTGTGACTGGAGGTTTGGTTAATGGCTCTTTGAATAGTCAAGTGTTCTAGTTGAATCTCTAGTGGTGTTAATAACTGCCAGTTAAATGTAAGGTCTTTTCAGAAACCCAGTAATGATGGTAGAACCAGTGATAGAGTTCTAGTCTGATATGTCACATTTTTGCAGTATTTAGAAAAAAATTCATTCTCAAAAACTCAACCGGAATGCAAAGCTACATTTATGTTTGCTTTTTTGCTAACCTTTAGCAATGTGTATTTATATATCTATATTTATGAGTTTTATCCTGTAAATGCACTGCAATATAGAATTTGTACACTGGCATGCATAATTTTGTTACTTGGTACTTGTACTCTGGTTCATGACCCAATTGCCAAAACTCCTCTCCTCTGACCCTATATGATCAGTTCATCACATTTCTTACCTGTCAGGCCTACACAGGCAGGCATTTTCTATTCTCCACCCAGCTAATAGGAATCACCTGCCACTCATTTCCAACTCATCACCTGCAGCCTATTTAAACCCAGCTTTCATCCACAGTCTTTGTTTACTCATCCAAACCAGCTTGCCTCAACCAGTTGCTCCTAGCCTTCAGTTACCTTGTTGCTTTTAGTGCTTAGTACCTGTTCTCTCTTGTTTTATGGTCCCTTGTGGTTTGTTATTTTGCTGTTTATTATTAAGGTTATTGATCACCACTAAGTCATCTCCACTGTTGTGTATTTGGGTCAAGCCTCTTCTACATTTCCTGATAAAATGAGTGAACTATTGATTGACCCAGCAGAGTATGCTTGCCTAAAGGAAGTAGTCCATTGACATGAGCACATGATCCAGAAGCACCAGGGAACCATTGCTCGCCATTTTCTTCCAATTCTCCATCTTGGTATGGCAACCCCGTGCCAGTCAACCTTCTCCCTTGGAGCCCCGGATTTTAGTGCCTGAACACTTCGACAGATCCCCAACCTAATGCTGCAACTTTCTGTCCCAGTACATTTTTACACACAATTGCTTTACACACACAGCAGATTCTGGTGGATTCCAGCACAGGAGGCAACTTTCTGGACCAGACTCTGTGTGTGCAGCTTAGACTCCTTACTGAGTCTTTCTCTCACTCCTGCATCACAGCTATTGATGGACACTTGGGATCTGGGATGGTCAGAGTGTGCACACAGCCAATGCACATGAGTATGGGAGAGCACCGTGAGTCCATCCAATTCCTCTTGATCGATTCACCTAACACTCTCCTCATTTTGGGTTGCCCCTGGCTCTTCACTCCCAACCCTCACTTCACCATGTCACCTGGTTCACCTACTAGTTGAGAAACTACTTCGTTGCTATTCTTAAAACTTTTGTCAGCTGGTTAGATGGCGAACCTAATTCTCCAACATATAGTTCACCTCCATAGCCTCCCTCAAGATATTGTGTTGGACCAGGGCCCACAATTCGTGTCTCGCTTCTGACAAGCCTTCTGCTCCCTCCTCCACATCTAAAACATCTTTAAATAGTGATTTAAGATGGCATTACTGAAGGTGGGTGACAGCTTACTGGCGGTTTCCAAAGCAAGAAATACAAATAAATACTCTATTAATAAGCAATTCTTATGTGGAAAATTGTGGTAAAGAATCACTGCAAACAATGACGAGTCAAGCAAAAATTAGGCTGATTCAAGGGTTGGGGCATGCGGGTGTGGGACGGAGTTGGAGCAAGTTTGAGGCATGTTCAGGTGGCTGGAGCGAGGATGAGGCATGTTCAAGACAGAGTTGAGAGAGTGGGGTGGAGTTGTTTTGGAGTCCATCTACCCAAACTAGGAGCATGGTTGAATCCATGGGAATCGCTGGGCTGATCTGGAATGATTGAGTACAGGCCAGAACGTGGAGCCCAGAGCATATCACTGCGCCAGGGCCTGTGTCTGAGAATAGGGATGACCCTGGTTTAGATGTAAGGGGTTTCTTCTTTTATGTTACGCCGTAGGCTAATTAAAATTGCTTCTTTCTTATGTTATAATTAAAATGGCTTCTTTGTTATGTTAATTACTGAGAAAGTTCTCTTGCTAGCAGCTCGTTTGGATTATATTATTGATAATAGAGCGAATGAACCAATTGGGATAGATGTTATTCTTTCTAGTGTGTCTGTAAGTTATTGTGATGCGTGGGTTTTTGGGCAGAAGGTGTGTGTGAGAGAGAGAGAGAATGGACAAGGTGCTGTGAGCTGGCTAACGGGGTCGGACCCCGAGCAGGAGTCCGAGATCCAGGGTTTTCGGCGAGGAAAGGAGACGGAGACAGACTCGTGTGGAGCGTCTGGTCGACCACCGTGGTTGGTCCCAGGCGGCAGGTTGAGGTGGTCAGAGGGGATCGAATGGTGAAGAGAGGATCGTTACTAGAGCTCCAACTGTTTGTGCACAAAGAGATTGAACTTTGATAAGTGTGGCACCTTTTATACTTTATCTCTATTAATTATATAGTTCCAGTAATATCTATACTGTAAACTGTAATTCATTTAATCATATATGGTGTATTGTCTGTTATTTGGCGGGGTGGGGTACATCACACAGCATCCACACAAACTTAATTACCCAGCTTGGCGGGGCCGAGGGCTGTTTCCCTAGATGACAGTGAGTTGAGCGACCCTGAGGCTTGCCAGTGGGGTGGGGTGGGGGGGTCTACATAGACAATTTAAACGCTGGGCTAGGTGGACTGAAAGGCAGGGTATTGGGTCCAATTCTGCTCTGCAACTTTTTACTCTTCTCTCCTCTCCTCAGCACTGAGGCTGTGTCGTACTCTGGCTGCTCTGGGCTTAGTGTCTGCAAGCTTTGCAGTGATTTGCTGTGCTGAGCCTATGTATGGAATCAGTTTCATTCCGAATGTTGATGCTTGCTTTATTATTTGCATGATTTGTTATTTTCTCTCTCTCTGCATTGGGTGTTGGTCTTTTTTTTTAAATTGGGTTCTTTAGGGTTTTTTGTTTTGCGGCTGCCTGTAAGCAGGCTAATCTCAAAGTTGTATAATTTATACAGGTCAACCTTCACTAATCCGGCACCATTGGGACCTGAGGAGTCCAAGTACAGGTAGTTGGATTACAGGTAGTCAGATTAGTGAAGGTCAACTGTACATACTTTGATGATAAATGTTCTTTTGAACTTTGAACCTTGGTGAGTTTGCCCTCTGGCTATTATCTGCAGACCAATCTTCAGACAGAGAGAGCCAGTCAGCAAGTGGAGAAGCTTCTGCGATGTTTCACCACCTCAAACCCTTCCAAATGAATTAGAATTAGGTTTATTTTCACCAACATGTGTCATGAATTTTGTTAACTTAGTAGCAGCAGCTCAAAGCAATACATGATAACATAGAAATAAGTAAATAAATTAATTAAAGTAATTATATATATATTTATATTGAATAGATTAAAAATAGTGCAAAATCAAAAATAATATATTTTAAAGAAGTGAGGTAATGTTCATGGGTTCAGTGTTCATTTAAGAATCCTATGGCAGAAGGGATTAAGCTATTCTTGAATCACTGAGTGTGTGTCTTCAGGCTTCTGTACCTCCTTCCTGATGGTGACATTGAGAAGAGGGCATGCCCTAGGTGATGGGGGTCCTTAATAATGGACGTCGCCTTTCTGAGGCACCTCTCCTTGAAGATGGCTTGGATACTATGGAAACTAATACCTAAGCTGGGGCTGACTAATTTTACCACTTTCTGTAGCTTCTTTCGGTCCTGTGCAGTAGTTCCCCCATCTCACCCCTTCCTCCCCTCCCCCATACCAGACAGTGATGCAGCCTGTCAGAAACCTCTCCACAGTACATCTATAGAAGTTTTGGGGTGTTCTAAGTGACAAACCAAATCTCTTCAAACTCCTAATGAAATATAGCTGCTGTCTTGTCTTCTTTATAGCTGCATTGATACTTTATACTTTATTGTCACCAAACAATTGATACTAGAACGTACAATCATCATAACGATATTTGATTCTGCGCTTCCCACTCCCTGGATTACAAATCGATAGTAAATATTAAAAATTTAAATTATAAATCATAAATAGAAAATAGAGAAATGGAAAGTAAGGTGCAGAAAAACCAAGATGCGGTTCTGGATATTTGGAGGGTACGGCCCAGATCCGGGTCAGGATCTGTTCAGCAGTCTTATCACAGTTGGAAAGAAACTGTTCCCAAATCTGGCCGTATGAGTCTTCAAACTCCTGAACCTTCTCCTGGAGGGAAGAGGGATGAAAAACGTGTTGGCTGGGTGGGTCGTGTCCTTGATTATCCTGGCAGCACTGCTCAGACAGTGTGCAGTGTAAAGTGAGTCCAAGGACGGAAGATTGGTTTGTGTGATGTGCTGCGTCGTGTTCATGATCTTCTGCAGCTTCTTCTGGTCTTGGACAGGACAACTTCCATACCAGGTTGTGATGCACCCTAGAAGAATGCTTTCTATGTTGGGACCAGGTTAGATCCTCAGAAATCTTGACATTCAGGAACTTGAAATTGTCACTCTCTCTTCTTCTAATCCCTCTATGAGGATTGGTTTGTGTTCCCTCATCTTACCCTTCCTGAAGTCCACAATCAGCTCTTTTGTCTTACTGACATTGAGTGCGAGGTCATTGCTGCGACACACTCAACTAGCTGGTATATCTTATTCGTGTACACTCTCTCATTTCCATCTGAGATTCTACCAACAATGGTTGTATCATCAGCAAATTTATAGATAGTATTTGAACTATACCTAGCCACACAGTCTTGGATATAAAGGGAGTAGAGCAGTAGGATAAGCACACATCCCTGAGATGCACCAGTGTTGATCGTTATCGAGGAGGAGATATTATCACCAATCTGCACAGAATGTGGTCTTCTAGTTAGGAAGTCGAGGATCCAATTGCAGAGAGAGTTACAGAGGTCCAGATTCTGTAGTTTATTGATTAAGACTGTGGGAATGATGGTGTTAAATGCTGAGCTATCGTCATCAAATAACATCCTGACATAGGTGTTTGTATTGTCCAGCTGACCTAAGCTAGTGGTGCCCAACCACTGGGCCGCAAAGCATGTGCTGCCAGGCCGCGAGGAAACGATGTGATTTGGCGATATGAAACGATATGAGTCAGCTGCACCTTTCCTCATTCCCTGTCACTCCCACTGTTGAACTTGAACACACACGAGGTCATTACGCACATGAGGTCATTACCCACACAAGATCATCAGTTGGTCATTAGCCTACAACTACTCGATGAGTGAAAAACAAACGTCGCTTGAGAGTTTCTTTGGAAGAGGTGGTAGGGGACATAAAAGGCCTAACGATGATGATAACGCAGAGACAGCTGAGACCGAGACTGCAAAAAAAAAGTCTTCCTTCAACAGAAAATACGAGGAGTCGTACATAAAATATGGCTTTATTGCGATCAGTGACTCGCACGCTCCAAACCCCCTGTGTGTGATATGTGCAGACAAGCTCTCTAATCAGGCAATGAAGCCCTCAAAGCTGCTTCAGCACCTTTGAGTCCAAGCACCCTGCACTTAAAGGCAAACCTGTTGAGTTTTTTGAGCAGAGAAAACGCGAGCAAGCGGGACAGAAGCAAGTGCTGAGAGCCACCACCTCCACAAACACTGCTGCTCTGAGAGCGTTGTACTTAGTGGCTAGCCGTATTGCTAAGGCTAAGAAGCCCTTCACTGTTGATGAAGAATTGATTCTGCCTGCTGCCAAGGACATGTGCCGTGAACTGTTGGGAGAAGCTGCAGCTAACAAGTTGGCACAGGTTTCTCTTTCAGCTACCACAGTTTCAAGGAGGATCGATGACATAGCGGAGGACATCGAAGCACAGCTGTTGGAGCGGCTTAATGAGTCACCATGGTATGCTATCTTCTGGTTTACGTGTGATGTATATTTCAAGACCATGTGCATGAGGATATGTTGTGTGCAGTGCCGCTGCCAACTAACACAACTGGGGCAGAACTATTCAAGTCTTTGAATCACTACATGTCAGGCAAACTGGACTGGTCATTCTGTGTTGGAATATGCACAGACGGAGCTGCAGCTATGACTGGATGGCTGTCTGGTTTCCCTACCCGAGTCAAAGAGGTTGCTCCTGAATGTCCTTCTACACACTGTGTCATACACAGGGAAATGCTGGCTAGCCAAAATGTATCACCTGATCTTAACAGTGTATTGAGTGACGTTGTTGAAATTATCAATCACATCAAAGCAAAAGCCCTTAACTCACGTCTGTTTGAGCAGCTTTGCGAGGGAATGGATGCAGAGCACAAACGCCTTCTCTTACTGAAGTCAGGTGGCTATCAAGGGGGAGAGCCCTGGCCAAGGTTTTTGAGTTAAGAGAGCAGCTACAGAGATTTCTTCCAGGGAAAAAGTCACCACTGGCAGTACACTTCAGTGACGAGGAGTGAATAGCGAAACTCGCTTATCTGTGTGACATCTTCAACCTGCTCAAGGAACTCAATTTGTCACTTCAGGAGAGAATGACATCTGTCTTCAAGTTGGCAGATAAAAGTCTCTGCTTTCAAAGCCAAACTGGAACTGTGGGGACGGCGAGTGGACAGGGGCATATTTGACATGTTCCCAACATTAGCTGGCATTTTGGGAGAGACCGAGGCTGCACTGTCCTTCTCACAACTGATGCGAGATCCTCAATCTTCACTGTCAACAGAATTTGAGCATTACTTCCCAACTGCAAATGACCCAAGACGTGCAAAGGAATTGGTCCGTGACCCATTTGTGAATGTCCCTGGTGAATCATCCATGTCAGTGCGGGAAGAAGGTCAACTCCTCGAGCTTGCAAATGACGGTGGGCTGAAAAGTATGTTTGACATAACATCTCTGCCAGCATTCTGGATCAAAGTCAAGGCTGAATATCTTGAGATAGCCACAAAAGCACTGAAAACGTTGCTTCCATTTCCAATATCATATCTCTGCGAAGCAGGGTTTTCTGCAGGGAAACAAGCCCAGGGCTGCCACTGATTCAGTGATATTGGTGTGTTGCAATGATTTTATATGTTCATACAAGGAAAATATGTGCTCTGTGTTTAATATCCAAATGTTACTTAAAATGTTATGATGCTATTGACTTATAAGTGACTTATAATTGACTTATCACTATATTCATGCAAGGAAAATATGCGCTGTGTTTAATATTAAATTCATTAGATAAACCCTTTTAAAAATGAAATTGAGTGTACTAGCCACTTATAAGTGACTTATAGTTGACTTATCCCCTATATTCCGGTCGTGATTAACACCGCTCCCCCCCCCCCAAGAATATTGCCAATTATTGTCAACTGGTCCGCGGTGCAAAAAAGGTTGGGGACCCCTGACCTAAGCTGTGTGAACAGCCGTTGAGATTACGTCTGCCATAGACCTATTGTGGCAATAGGAAATTTGCAGTGGGTCCAGGTCCTTTCTGAGGCAGGAGTTCATTCTAGCCATGACCAACCTCTCAAGTATTTCATCACCGAGATGTAACTGCTACTGGGTGATAATCATTAAGGTAGTTCACACTACTCTTCTTAGGCACTGGTATAATTGTTGCCTTTTTGAAGCAGGTGAGAACTTCCAACCGTAGCAACAGAAGGTTGAAAATGTCCTTGGAATACTCCCGTCAGTTGGTTGGCACAAGTTTACAGAGCCTTACCGGGTATTCCATCAGGGCTTGCTGCCTTGTGAGGGTGTAACCTCCTTAAAGACAACCTGACATTGGCCTCCAAGACAGATCACGAGTGCAGCAGGGATCTTTACAGCTGTAGTTATATTCTCCCTTTCAAAGCTCATCTGGTAGTGAAGCATCTCTGCCATTCATGCTGTTGGGCTTCACTTCGGCAGGATTTGCAAGACATCACTTCCTACAGAGTTGACGTGCATCCGACGTCACCTCCAACCTCTCTTGGAATTGCGTCTTGGCTCTAGAAAGAGCTCTCTGCAAGTCATATCTGGTTTTCTTGTACAGACCTGGATCATCAGATTTAATTGCCACAGATCTACCCCTCAGCAGATGACGTATCTCCTGGTTCATTCACGGCTTTTGGTTTGGGGATATACAGCAAGTTTTCATAGGGCCACACTTGTCCACACAGGATTTAATGAAGTCAATAACTGCAGCATATT
Source organism: Mobula birostris (assembly GCF_030028105.1). NCBI lineage: Eukaryota > Metazoa > Chordata > Chondrichthyes > Myliobatiformes > Myliobatidae > Mobula > Mobula birostris. The sequence goes on from NC_092399.1 coordinate 14,004,503, forward strand.
CATCCAGATTCGAAGATGAATCCCTGAATACAGTCCAGTCCACTGATTCAAAGCAGTCCTGTAAGCACACCTGTGCTTCCTTTGTCCATACCTTCTTGGTCGTTACTACTGGTGCTGCAGTCTTGAATCTCTGCCTATGCTCAGGGAGTAAAAGTACAGTAGGTGATCAGACTTTCCAAAGTGAGGGCATGAAATAGCATGGTAGGCATTCGTGATGGTTGTGTAATAGTGGTCTAGTGAGTTGTTTCCTCTGGTACAGGGATTTGTTGATGGAAATTATTTAGTGATTTTTTTTTCAGGCTGGCCTGGTTAAAATTCCCCAAAGTGATAGTGAAGGTGTCAGGGTGTGCTGTTTCGTGCATGTTGATCCCATTAGTCAGATCTTCTAGAGTCTTTTTGATGTTGGCCTGAGGTGGAATGTACACCACTACCAAAATGATCGCAGAAATCTCTTGTGGCAGGTAAAATGGACAGCACTTAATTATGTAACACGCTGTAAGGTTTCACTGCTAATGTAATGGCTTCTCTGTAATGTTCCACTGCTAAGGTAATGGTTTCTCTGTAGCAGCAATGTTTGGGTTTTGACTAGAGATAACGGAGCATATTAGCCAATGAGCAGGATGTTGTTCTTTCTTGTGTCTGGGAGCTGGGAATTTGCCGGGGAGAGATGAGGAGAGAAGACGGAAATGGAGAGAGTTGGTAGACTGCTGGATGGAGTGAACTTGGAGCGAGGGTCCGAAGGTTAGTGATGATTGGAGGAGGTCGATGGTGGATGAATGGCCTTATCAATGAGCTCCAACATTGCGCATTACACTGTTTCACGAGAATGGGCCCTGTTCTTTTTTTTTGTTTCTTTATTAACCATATAGTCAAATTAAGAATTATAAGGTGCAATCATTTAATCGCATATTGTGTACTGTTTGTTATTTCGGGGTACTGATCTGTAACAGGGGACACATCACACGGCATCCACCCAAATGAGATTTCTTAAGTTTGGCCAGGCCAGGAGCTATCACCCCCTATATTAAGCGGCTGGCTGAACCGAGAGTTACAATTACAAGATATTCCAGGTCTGGTGAGCAGAATTGGGACAACACTGATACATTTATGCACCAAGAGGAGTTGTTCATGAGGCATAGACCTCCACCTCTGCTTTTGAGAGACTCAACAGACATATCGTGGTGGTGTATAGTGAATGCATCAATCTGCATCGCTGCATATGGTTCGGAAGGGGTTAACCAGGATTCCATGAAACAAAGGACACACATGGTCCTAATGTCTCTCTGATACAGCATCCTAGCTCTGAGATCTTCGATTTTATTTGCTAGAGACTACGTTTGCCAGCAAGTTAGTCAGTATTGGGAGTCTAAAGTCCCATTTTCTTAAATGTATTTGTAACACTGACCGGCAGCCATGTTTCCTGCATGAAATCCGGTGAGAAGTACAACCACACTCAGCATTGTCAGTGTTAAGCAGTGATAATTTGTTCAATTGCTTTAAGACATCTTTATTAACTGTACAGACCTTGGAATTAGTTGTGATTCTCACAAGCAGTTGTGGAAGAAGTATTTGCTCTGGGCCAAGCTGCCCCACAATTTACGTACCTACTCTGCCACAGGTATGTCACCCTTCGAAGTGCTTCATGCTACCAATGCCAGTGTTCCCTATGGAGGAGCCAAAGTGGAGGTCCCAGCCGCCACATGCTTGAAAGAGGGCATGGAGGTCCATCCTACCTGCTAACTGCTCCTACTGCCGCCAGGCCAACCACCAGCAGTGCCCAGCCAAACTACTCCAGCTGCTACTGCCCTTCAGGATCACACCTAACTTCCATGTTTCTTGCCTCAAGCCTGTTGTCTGTGGACCATTCAAAACACCTGAGTCTGCATTTCTGGAACCCAGGATGATGGAAGGTGGCCTAGTGTACACAGTTCACCGATTGATGGATTCATGTCGTTGTGGATGGGGTGTGCAGTATCTGGTTGACTGGGAAGGGTACGGTCCGGAGGGGACGTATTAGGTATCATCGATTGAAGGGTTCCACCAGACACGTGGATTGCCCTGGGCCATTGGATGACCAGTATTATGAGGTGGGATCCTATCAGGCCTGCACAGGGAGGCACCTCCCAGTCTCCTCCCAGCTAACCGTTGTCTGTGGTCCTTTGTGACTTGTTATTGTGACTTGTCACTAAAGTTATCATTCACTGCATAATCATCTCCACTGCTTTGCTTTTAGTCACACCTCCTCCACATTTCTGACATTACCTTCTTCTGTTTGCATTTCCATCAAGTATAAATTATGAGCTTGTTGTAATGTTTAGCTCCTCACTTCTTTGTCCAGAAGTCTGTCCTCCAATTCTCTTGTCTTCAGAATTGTCTGTGTCTGTACTTTACTGGCCTTTACCCTTACTAGATATTTTTATTGCAGCTTGCTTGAGTGATATTGACGTCCTCAGTTTTTCTATCCTTCACTTAAGCTCCATTTTAAACTATCCTCAACTTTGTGGAGGCTACAAGTTACCTCTTTGAAATCTGTTCATATTTCCCTTTAGATGGAGAGTCCATTAAATTTTAGAAACCTTAATGATTACGTGGACCTTCGAAGGGTTTTGGATCATTTGCAAAGGATGATGGGTCCACTTTTTAAAGATGGTTATTCTTGTCACATCTGGAGGTCCAACCTGTGTTTCATATGCAAGCACATACATGTTCTTACTATCTATCAGATGTCCTGTTTGGCAGTTCATCTTTTGTCCTTCACCATATTGTGCTTTAACAAACACCTTTTTTAATGGCTGTTGGATATAAATTTCTCTTGGATATTTGTGCCCCTTCTCTTTTCTCTTTACCTATTTTTTCACTCATTCTCCTGTCTTATCTTTACCCTAAACACAAGAGATTCTGCAGATGCTGGAAATCCGGAGCAACACACAGAAAATGCTGGCGGAACTAGCAGGAACTGAAGAAGGATCTCGGCCCAAAACGTTGACTGTTTATTAATTTCTGTAGATGCCTCCTGACTTGCTGAGTTCCTCCAGCATTTTGTGTCTGCTGCTTTTATCTTTACCCTGCGGTGCAGCCCTAATGATTGGCCTCATTGAAGGGGTTAGTTTCATCCTTTTACATCATAACTTCCAATAGATTTATGGCACCACATAATGTTGACTATTTCTGCTGACTCCATTTCATTACCCACATTTCGGGAAACTCATCATTCCCTTTTATCTTCCAAAATAATTAAAATAAGGATTATTTGTCAATCTTCCTCTTCATAAAAGAAGCATGAAATCTCTTAATAAGTCAATTTGTTTTTTATGTTGATTCATAAAAGCTATGCTCAACAAAATATACATCAGTTCTTCACATGTTAGCCCACAAAATTTCCCTTTCCCCTTTATCTGTATTTCTTAAAAATAAATACTGTACTTACTAGATTCAGAAGAGATCTAGTATTATTGTAACATATTTCTGAAAGAAACAAAATATTAACAGATTTTTAAGATACTTGCCTAAATTATTGGTGTTTTATTGCCACACTGTGTTCAAAATCATCAAGAGACTAGACAACCTACTGTTTTGATTCATAAAAGGAGTGAGAATAGGAGAGCACAGGTTTTAAACTGAATTGGAAATGAATCAAAAGTGACAGAAAGAAAGACTTTTCCATGTGGTGTGTAATCATGATCTACAATTCATTGCTGAAAGAGTTCTGGTATTGAATTGTGGGTTTCAAAAATGAATTTGATAAATAGTCGAAAGAGAAAAATAATTGCACAGAAGTGCTAGAAAAGGGACTGATTGGAATATTGATAGTGGGTGTTGGTGTGGGAACTTTTAAGACAAATGGCCTCCTTTCTTCCTGCAATAATTCTATGAACCTGTATTGTAAATCTATCCTCAATTATAATTTTCCAGTTTTTTTTAATCTATCATTTGCTGGTGAATGAATATGAACTACAATGAACTAAGAATCCTCATATTTACTTTTATTGATGAAGGTTATAGCGACTTAGCCATGATGTTACTGAAGATGGGATCTAGTGCAACAGTGGAAGATGACTCGGGATTCTCATGTCTAATGGAAATGATCATCACAATGCCTACTGTGGTATGTGTTTGATTAAACAACCTGTTAATAGAAAATCCATCCATATATTCAATTCAAAAGAAGACTAACTGGAGTGTGGAAGTCACATAACACCAATGAAATACATACTACTGGTGCAACATCCATTTCTCCGCACACAAAAATCAGGCCCAAGGTGAAGAAGCCACTTCACTAGATCTCTTATGTCTTATTAGAAGTCTTTTTAGACTTGAATGGGGTGCTTTGTGGCCTTGTACTTGAATATTGAGAAGTAAATCAAAGTATTGGACATTTTATGATACTACTTCTTACCTCAGGACGTATAGAAACATTTAGCACCATCAACAGCACACATGCTTGGGGAAAGTTTGGCCAGACTGTTTATACAAAAGTATCCTGAGGTCATAAAAGTTGCTCTAGATGGTAAGATCTAACACTGGGTAATGTGGAGCCTCTCTGACTTGGATCAAATCAACTATTGTTGATAAATATTCAGTGACACTAAAAGTAAAAGTTGCCATTTTTCTGACTCTTTTGCTAGACAGATTAGATATTTTTTCAAATGTGTTGTTTTATAAATGTTGTTATAATACTTCTGTGTTTGTAAATGTGAATCACTTTGCATAATGAGCAAGCCAGGTTCGGGAGCAGTTGCTGTCCTGCAGTCATTGTCTCCTCGACCGCCTTCACTCACCTCAGCACTGAACTGACTGCAGCCTGCGGACTCACTTTAGGGGGCTCTGCAGCTCATATTCTATGTATTATTTGTTTACTTTCTATTTACACCATTTGTCCTCTTTTGCACATTCGATGTTTTTCAGTCTTCGTTGTGTGCGGGTTTTAGTAGATTCTAATGTATTTCTTTTTTCCTGTGGGTGCCTGCTAAAAAAAATCTCAAGATTGTATATCGTGTGTATATGGTGTATATACAGTGCTAATAAATTTTTGAAGTCTTCCAACTTTAGCACACTCCATCCTCTGATTTGCCTAGTCTACCACCATTCCAGTTATTTCCTGCCTGCTTAATCAGCTGCTTTTCTTTTTGGCAGTTATTGTTTGTCAGCAAAATTATATCTCATTAACAGCATCATACAGCCTGGTTGATAGCTTAACTCTTATTCTATATATGGATATGTTGTCTTGATTATTTTGATGTATTTTTTTCTATTGTTGATTTTCAATAATAATTAATAAAAAGATTTAAAAAGAAAAGAAGTAATTTATCCAAGTATATTGTTTGGTGATAATCACCTGTTTCACCTACTCTCCAAACTTGGATAAGATTTGTAGTGAGTTGGATCTTTACTCTTCCAAATTCTGTTCTGTTACGCTCATTGTAGTGAAAACGTAAAAACCCATTGCATAAAGAAGCTGATTATAATGGTAATACAATTCCAATTTTTGAGCCAAGATTAACCAAAAATGTATTCAAAGTAGTATTTAGAAAAAAATTCATTACAAAACAAATGTAATAATGTTGTAAAGATGGTGACTTTCTTTTAAATTTCAGGCAAAATACGCATTAGACCAGCTGCATATTATTGATGAAACTGGAAAGGAAGAACACTATTACCTCAAATACTTAACACCTACTTCTGATATTGGTGAGATGTAGTGGAAAGGTTGGATCAAATTTCTCTTAAGTAAACAGTTTTTAGTTTTTTGTACCCAAATCATTTTGATAATTTAAAGAATCAATACTTCCTTCATTTGAAGGCATCACATCATGGTTTCTGATTGAGTCTATTTTAAATATAGCGGCTTTGTAAAATATGTAGCAATTGTTGCTGAGAGTAAGTTTGGGCTTAGTTTTAATATGTGTGGTTCTCAAGTTGAACTTTATCGCCTCTTTCTGCCACTGATTTTGAGTTGAAGTGCTTCTTAAGCCCTAGAGATGGAGCACCTGTCCATGTTTTCCACTATGACATGTCAAGACATGTCCCAAAACAGAATACTTGCATTTATCCCTCTTCTGTCGTATTGCCTTTTCAAAGCTCTGGTCTTAATGCTCTTCCCAAGGCTTTGGCATGGCTTTCAAGAAGGGTTAGTGGCAATGAGTATAGTTCCTTCAAAAGATGCTAATACAGACTCAAATCATATCTGTTAGTTGCAACAGGTCCAAACAACATCTAATAAAGAATTAAACAGCGTAATTGATATTGATTGGTTGATCTGATCATTATAATGAGTTTACACACGATCTATATGTGATTTGCATTGTGTCAAACTCCTAAATTTCTGTTGCTGTACATTTTCTAACTCAATTTCTGAATTTTGTATAAATAGTAAAAGAACGATGTTACATTTCAAACAATGTAGCTTCAATTGAAGTACACTCACATGTACTGTTGAAATATTTGTTTATGCATTTCTGTTTCTGTTTTCCATATACTTTCCAGATAATAAAACCATATTCTGCAAGACTCTGGTAAGCTAGTCATTTTCTTAATATTGGCCGTTTTTCCTTAATTGTCTCTGTATTCTCACTAACATGTTTCAGTTGACACATTATTTTCAGATATGTATATTTAAAATTACTAATTCTTGGTGGACACAACAATATTAACTCCAGATTCCATGAAATCTCAGCATGAGGTCAGACAAGGGCAAGGGTGTCTGTGTATCACCAAATATCCACCTTTCATTAGTAAAATAGTATTCCTCCATGTTGAACAACACTTAGAAGGACTGAAAGTAGCAAGGGAATAGAATATCAACTGGGTGATATACTTTATTGTCATAACCAAGAAAACTCCCACTCACTATTGACTGAGCCAGTTGAGTTTTGAAGAAAGTGATGCTAAAAGTGAAGCTGATACTTTTGCAGCCATGTTCAGACTGAAGTGTCAAGTAGGTGATATATCTTAGCTGCTTCCAGAGATTTCCACTATATTATCACTGCAGTGGAAACAATAAGCAACTTCTAGGTAGAAGACAGAAGAGCTGTCATCCAGAACTAGCTTTATCCTAGCCAAGCTGCTCTAGTATATCTTTAGCACTGACATCTATCTGATCCTGTGAAACATTACTCAGCTATATCCTGTTCACAAAAGCAGGACGAAACCAATTTATCAACTTTCAGTCTTTAGCACAGTGATGGACAGTGTTGTCAACACCTCTGTAAAGTGACAGTAACTTGTCAAAATCTGCTCACTGATTCCCAATTTGGATTTCACTGAGACCTTTTAGCTGTAGACTGTATAACGGCCTTGTTCTGAGCAAGTCAGCATTTGACCAAGTGTGCATCAAAGAGGGCTGATGATATCAAAATAAATGGGTTTTAAGGGGATAATATAATGGGTGGACTCGTACTTGCTCAAATGGGAAAGGTTGGTTGTGGTTATTGGAGGTCAAGAATTCTAGATTGCAAGCGTTGCTCAGTTCACTACTTGGTCCAGCTGTCTTTAGCTCTTTTACACTGATCTTCCTTTCATCAGTAGGTCTGAAATGGAGATGCTGATGATTGCTCAAAATCAATTGTTTTCACAACTCCTCAGTTAATGATCCGGTCTATACCTGTATGCAGTAAGATTTAGAAAACGTTCTGAGATAAACTGATAAGTAGTAGGTAATACTTCTGCCACAAACTGCTTTGTAATAACCACCTCTAACAAGAAAGGATCTAAACACCTAACATTGATATTCATCATTGAGTAGGGGTCACTGTTGACCAGAAATACAGTTGGACAAGCTTCATAAATACTGTGACTCTCAAGAGCGGGTTATCAAGCTTTGTATCCTGCAGCGAGGTTCTCACTCCCTAACCCACTAAAATTGATTCCAGCTGAATAAGTACATTTCCAACAACTCTCAAGATGTTTGATTCTCTCATCAGTCTATTTAATATGTACTCCATTCACTAATGTAAGCCTTCATTTTCAGCAGCAGCACAGAATCGCGTTTAAGATCATTAGCATATGTCATGAAATTTGTTGTTTTGTGGAAACAATACAGTCGGCCCTCCTTATCTGCGAGGGATTGGTTCTGGGACCCCTCGCGGATACCAAAAAACGCAGATGCTCGAGTCCCTTATTCAACCTGTCTAAATGCGGTGGACCTTAGGACCCAGTGGAACCCCGGACCTTATTTAACCTGTCTCAGTGCGGTGGACATTAGGACCTGGCAGCGGAGCTCTGAATCCGCAGTGTTTCTGTTCACAAAAGTAATCACAATCGCGATTTTAAAATAAAGTGGAAATAAGTGATCGGAAAGAGGTGAAATGCCATTGGTCATTGGAAACGCGTTAGGCTACAGTTAGTCAACGATTGGAACAATTTGAAAGGATAAGGTGAGAAAGGCCCTGCCCCGATGAAAGCTACAATTATTACTAAGCAACACAGTGGTGTAATTATTGGGTTTTGGGGTTTTGGGTTTTTGATCCTTCACATCAACCTGGCATGGATGGAGAGCGTGCTCGGGAGCGGTCTGTCACTGGATCGAACTCGGGAATTTCAGTTCCCAAGTCCGGTGCTGAAACATACATTTCTTAAGTGGTTTATATGCATAGAAAGGTAAAATATATGCTATATACTAAGACCAACGTTTGACTAACTGACGCTAAATAATACAGGATGTACCTGTTCCGACTTACTTAGTAAGAGAACTTCCGGTTTTTTTCCGATCCCAATCCACGATAACCTATGCACATCCTCCCGTATACTTTAAATCATCTCTAGATTACTTATAATACCTAATACAATGTAAATGCTATGGAAAATAGTTGTTAAACTGCATTGTTTAGGGAATAATGACAAGAAAAAAAAGTCTGTACATGTTTGAACAACAACTGCTGGAAGAGCACTTCCGGGTTTTTGTCGATTCACGGTTGGTTGAATTCAAGCATGCGGAACTCGCGGATAAGGAGGGCCGACTGTACATTATAATAAATTACAATAAGAAATATATTTCTAAAATATTGACTAAGTAGTGCAAAAATGAGCATAAAACAGAAAAAAATTGAGGTAGTGTACATGGGTTCATTGTCCATTCACAGTTCAGGTGGTGGAGGGGAAGAAGCTGTTCCAAGAATGTTGCATATGTGTCTTTATGCTCCTTGATGGTAGCAATGAGAAGAGGGCATATCCTGATTGATGGAGATCCTTAATGATGGATGCACTTTTATGAGGCATCACCTTTTGAAGATGTCCTTGATGCTGGAGAAGGATTGCCCTTGATGGTGCTGGCTGAGTAAGCTTTCTGCTGCTTTTTTCAATCCTGTGCAGTTGTCCCTTTGTGCTATACAGAGATGTAACCAATTAGAATGCTCTCTGTGGTACATCTGAAAAACTTGCAAGTGTCTTTGATGTCATACAAAGTCTCCTCAAACTCCTAGTGAAAGTAGCAACTGCTGTGCCTTTTTTGTAATTGCAACAATATGTTGGGCCCAGGATAGATCTTCTGAAATGTTGACACCCAGGAACTTTAAACCATTTCAGTTCCTATCCCCATTCCCATTCTGACATGTGAGTCAATGGCCTGCTCTTCTGCCATGATGAGGACACTCGGGTTGGAGACACAACACCGCATATTCCATCTAGGTGACATCAATTGCTCTAACTTTCTGTAATGTTTTTCTTCTCCCCCTTCCCTCCTCTTCATTTCCACACTCTGGTCTCATACTACTTCTCCTCACCTGCCTATCACCTCCCTCTGGTGTCCTTCCTCCTTCCCTTTCAATAAGATCAGAGAACATAGGAACATAAGCCATTCAGCTCATTGATGCTGCTCTGCCATTCCATCATGGCTGATTTAAACCCATTCTCCTGCCTTCTCCCTGTAACCTTTGATGCTGGACTAATCAAGAACATATCAACTATCATTTTAACTATACTCAATGACTTGGCCTCCACAGCTATCCATAGCAATGAATTCCACAGATTCACCACCCTGGAGCCTAAGAAATTCTTCCTCATATTACATTGACTGTTCTATTTATTATAAATTACTACTATTGCACATTGCACATTTAGATGGCGATGTAACGTAAAGATTTTTACTCCTCATGTATGTGAAGGATATAAGAAATAAAGTCAGTTCAATTCAATTCTAAATGGACACCCTTTCTATATTTGATAGGTTTCATTGAGATTCCACCCTCTACCTTATTCTTCTAAACTCCAGCTAGTACAAGACCAGAGCCATGAAACACTCCTCATACATTAACCCTTTCATTCACACAATCATTCTTGTGAACCTTCACTGGATCCACTCCAATGGCAGCACATCATTTCTTAGATAAGGTGTTCAAAACTGCTCACAATACTAAAGTGCAGTGTGAATAATGCCTTTTAAGGCTCAGCATCACATCCTTGCTCTTATATTCTAGTCCTTTCAAAGCGAATGCTAACATTGCATTCAACTTAACTTGCAAGTTAACGTTTAGCGAATCCTGCACTAGGACCCCCAAGTCTCTTTGCACCTCCAATTTTTGAATGTTCTCCCTGTTTATAAAATAATTTATGCTTTTATTTCTTCTGCCAAAGTGCAAAACCATACACTTCCCTATATTATTCCATTTGCCACTTCTTTGCCTTTTCTCCCAATCTGTCCAAGTCATCCTTCAGACTCTTTCCATCCTCAACACTACCTGCCCCTCCACCTATCTTCATATCATCTGCAAACTTGGCCCAAAGCCATCAGTTCTGTCATCCAGATCGTTGACAGATACAGTAATGTGAAAAGAAGTAATCCCAATCGGACCAGGACTTGTCACTAGCAGTCAGGCAACCTTCAATCCATATTAGTATCTTTTCTGTAATACAATGGGCTCTCAGTTTGTTATGCAGCCTCGTGCACGGCACCTTGTCAAGAGCCTTCTGAAAATCCAAGTAAGCAATATCCACTGACTCTCTTTTTTCTATCTTGCCTGTTACTTCCTCAAAGAATTACAACAGATATGTCAGGCAAGATTTCCCCTTAAGGAAACAATGCTGACTTTGGCCTACTTTGTAAGTCCCTACAAATACCAGAATCCTCATCCTTAATAATGGACTCCCAATATCTTCCCAAACAATGAAGTTAGGCTAACTGGCCAATAATTTCCTTTCTACTGCCTCCCTCCCGTCTTAAAGAGTGGAATGACATTTGCAATTTTCCAGTACTCCAAAACCATTCCAGAATCTAGTGATTCTGGAAAGATCATTACCAATGCCTCTACAATCTCTTCAGCTACCTCCTAGAGTTCTGGGGTGTAGTCTGTCTGGTTCAGGTGACTTATCTACCTTCAAACCTTTTAGCTTCTCAAGCAGTTACTCCTTGGTAATAGCAACTACACTCCTGCCTCTTGACACTCTTGAATTTCTGGCACACTGCTAGTGTCTTCCACAGTGGAGATTGACACAAAATACTTATTCTGTCAATCTGCTATTTCTTTGTCCATGTTACAACCTCTCCAGCATCATCATCTTGCAGTCCAATATCTACTTTGGCCCTTTATAGATCTGAAAAAGGCTTTTGTTATCCTCTTACCTTATTGGCAATCTTACCATCATAATTCATCTTTTTTTTCTTCTTATACCTTTTTTAGTTGCCCTCTGGTGTGTAGCCTCCCTTCACCGGGTTTGTATGCAAACTTGGCTCGTTAGCCGACCCTGCTAGCAGCCACATGCCTCAGCGATGAGAAGGCTATCTTTTACAAACAATATATGTCTAGAGTCGGTATGATTTGGGGTTCAAACAAATGGGAAGGTTGTGATGTGCTGATTTTAAAAACAAAACTTTGATTTGAGCGAATACTGTGTAAAAACTTCCCATACACAATTGCAGTGGACAAGAAATAACATTATACATTGCATAAAATTATAAAGAAAGTATATTTACAAATTTCAGCTTTATCAAACAATTAGTAGGAAAGAGAAAAGAAAAAATAAAACAGTCCATTACAGTTAAACCAGTCCAATGTGCACATAAAGTTGGAACTCATCCTGGAGTCATCTTTTACTCACGTGCTGGACCCACAGTCTGCATGAAAGTACACACCACATTCTGAACTTCGCTCAAAATCCATCTCAAACAAACAGGCTCTCTCTCAGGAGTATTGACACTTCCTTCTTGGAGCCATTCATCGGCACAAAGCACTTTGTGCGACAGGGATACTCCTTCCCATGGCATTCTCAGGCATCTTCCCTCCTGTCCTCTCCATAGTTCTCGCCAAAAAGATCTGAACTAGACCACTGTCCATCACAAATCTGTCTCCGCCCCACTCTCTAGAACTTTCTCCTGGTTCCACCATCCTGATTGGCTGACACAATATTCCAAGTTGAACAGCAGGGCTTCTTAGATGACTAGAGAGACTTGGTCATCTAGCCAACACCAAAACATTCTATCACCAGGACACAATGCTTTTGCAGAAACTGCTGACATGGAATACCTACAGCATAGTCGTGGAAATCTTAACCAGGGCATTACAGTTGGTTTTTAAAAGTTTTCCAGTCCTCTAACTTCCTACTAATTACTGCTATATTGTATGCACTCTCTTTTGCTTTTATGCTGCCTTTGACTTACTTTGTCAGCCACAGTTGCCTCATCCTCGCTTTAGAATATCTCTTCATCTTTCTGATGTATCTATCCTGCACCTTCTGAATTGCTCTAAAAAAACTCCAGCCATTGCTCTTCTGCTGTCATCCTTGCAGTGTCCCCACCAATCAACTTTCGATAGCTCCTTTCTCTTGCCTCTGTAATTATTTACCCCACTGAAATACTACTTCTTCTGGTTATGCACTTCGGCAGAAGAAATAGAAGCATAGATTATTTTCTATGCTGGGTCAATTCTATCATATTATGATCGCTACTTCCTAAGGGTTCCTTTACCTGCAGCTCCCTGTTCAAATCTGGTTCATTGCACAGCCTTTCCCCTCATGGGCTCAACCACAAGCTGTTCTAAACTGCCAACTTGGACGCATTCTACAAATTCCCTCTCTTGGGATCCGGCATCAACCTGATTTTCCCAATCTGTCTGCAATCCGAAATCCCCGTGAGTATCGTAACATTAACCTCAATACATGTCTTTTCTATCATATGTACTAATTTATGTCACACATCCTGGCTACTGTCTGGGGGCTTGTATATAACTCTCATCAGGGACTTTTTTTACCTTTGCAGTTTCTGAACTCTACACTCAAGGATTCTACATTTTATGATCTTTTGTCCTCTCTTTTTAAGGATTTGATTTGATTTTTTATCAACAGAACCACCCTACCCCCTCTGCCTACCTGTATGTTCTTTCGATACAATGTGTACCCTTAGATGTTAAGCTCCCAACTATGATCTTTCAGCCATGACTTAGTGATGCCCACATCATACCTGTCAATGTACCTGTGCTATAAGATCACTTACACTATTCCATATACTGAGTGCATTCAAATGTAACACCTTCAGTCCTGTGTTCATCACCCTTTTTGATGTTACACTTCAACATTAGAGTTACAGTTCCCACTGACTGCAATTTTGCTCTTTCATCTGCTAGTCCATCCTACAGTCTCAGGATACAATGCATCGACTTGTATATCAAGTGCCCCATTCCTCAAGCCCTATCACTCCACTTCCCATCTGCTGTCAAATCAGTTTAAACCCTCCCCCAACACCTCAAGCAAACCTGCCTTCCAGGATATTGGTTCCCTTAGGTTCAGGTGCAACCTGTCCTTTTTCTACAGATCATACCTTACCCAGAAGAGATCCCAATGAGCTAGAAATCTGAAACCCTGACCCCTGTACCATTCCTTCAGTTACATATTCATGTGCTATCATTCTATTGCTGCCCTGACTAGCATGTGGTAGTGGGAGTAATCCAGAGATTACTACCGTGGATGTCCTTCTCTCTTCCCTAACTCACTGTATACGCTGCACAGGACCTCTTCCCTCTTTCTACTTTTATCATTGATGCCAATGTGTACTATGACCTCTGACTGCTTGCCCTCCCTCTTGAGAATCTTCTGCAGCCACTCTGCGACATCCTGGACCCTAGCACCTGGGAGGCATACCATTCTGCCATCTGTTTTCAAGCTACAGAACCTCCTGTCTGTCTCCCTAAGTATCATACAGCTTTGGTTGATTTTACCCTTCTTTGCTGAGCCTCAGAGCTGGCCATACTTTCACTGGTCTGGCAGCTGCTGGTACGCCCTGATAGGTCATCCCCCTCCTGCCTGTATCCTAAGGGGTATACTGTTGCTGAGGGGAATGGCCACAGGGAAACTCTGCACTGACTGCCTACTCCCCTTACTTCTCTTGGTGGTAACTCATCTACTAACTCAAGCTTGCACTCTGTGCATGACTACCTCAATAAAATTCTCGTCTATGAGGTTTCCAGGCTCCTGGATGATCCTGAATACATCCAGCTCCAGTTCCTTGGCCTTGTCGGTCAAGTGCACTTCCTGCAGATGTTGTCATCAGGGAAACTATCAGGTACCCTGAGATCCCACATCTCATAGGAGGAGCATTCCATTACCTGAACTACCACCCTGCCTACAGTTGTTATATCCCTGAACACTCTTAACACTGTCCACTCCAAAAATGGCTACCTTGCTTACAGCTCACTTCTTTTTATTGGCTCCTGCCAAGTGCCAAATAGATTATGATTGCAGCCCACCAAAAAGTTTATTTCTGTCTGCTTTATCAAAACCTTTCTGAATTATTGGGGTCTCCCTACCTTCTGTCAAAGACCTCCTTCAGAGTCGATGCCTCCAGAAGATACGGTACATCATTAAAAACCCCTCACACCCTCTCCATGAACTGTTTGTTCTTCTGCCATCAGGCAAACATTACAGGAGCATCAAAACTAAAACCTCAAGGCTACTAAACAGCTTCCTCCCACAGGTAGTCAGACTGCTAAATAGCTGCTCTACCTGACTCTGCTTTTGGACACTTTTAACTCGCACTGGACACTTATAACTTGATTTTAACTGACATGTAGCTGTTGTGTTTTTACTATTTATTGTTATGTTTATTATTTAGTGTTGCGTTTGTTATGTTATGATTACACTGCTCCTGGGAAATGCTGTCTCATTCTGCCCTGCAGATCTGATGTACGGTTAGAATGACAATAAAGTTTTTTGAATCTTTGAATACCATTATAAAATTTCTTGTAGCAAGTCCATTATAATAAATCTCTTCTCATACTCTAATGTGGTGTCAAAATTCAACATACTTATATGAGTTCCAACCTGTGTTTTATAGAAGTTTATCATGACTTTCTTGCTTTTTGTATTTTTTCTCTTCTTAACAAAAAACATATTTATACCCCAAGTCTCTCTGATCATCTGTGCTCTATAAAATTGTCAGATCTTCCATTTGTGATTAACTCCTGAAGGAATAGCCATTTTTGCACATGATTCTTGTATCCACATTATGATTTCTTGATTTTAAAAATAGTGCAGAAGGTCACAGAATCTCAATTATTTGCAATTAATGCTCAAGATTATGTCATCTTTTCCATGGCTGCGCCAATATTGCAAGTATTCCACTAACACGTGCAACCAGGCTGCAAGGCCAGATTACTATTTGTAAAATATAACTTTGTTAAACTAATTGTTGAAAATGTACTTTTTTCTCATCTATGCAGCTGGAGGTTGTGCTGATAAATAAGTGTTTTGCTGTTGTGGGACATCCAGTATTGAAGAAATTGATTGATTTAAAGTGGAAGAACTATGGACTGTGAGTAATATATATAGTATTCAATAAAATATGAAATCTACAGACTTCACAAGGAAATTCTGAGTAATCAATGTGATAACTAATAGCCCAGATATTGCTGTGAGAAGCATAGAAGCAACAGTTGTTGTCCATGTTATAGACAAATTTTTATAGCATATTAGCAGATTTAGCAGAAATTTCCATTTACTTGAGTCCAGTGCCCCCTATAGACACTGAAGATGTGTCCAGAAGCATCAATAGATGTATGTACACAGCAGTGTCTGTGAGCAGGTGAAACTGATTCAGTTTCAGTTATTTACATGTACACTGAAGAATATAGTGAGATGCATCATTTTTTCATCAACAAACATCAAAACCTAAGAATGTGCAGGGGATAGCCTAGTGCGGAGGAAGACATTTTTGAATTTTTCGTCTTTTTTCCATCGGCGTTCAGAGAGGCGGGACTGCGCAGGTGTGTGACGTTGGGCAGTGAAGGGCGGAAGATTTAAAAGGACAGAAATCCTGCTTCGGGTTTGATTCGAAGAAGGAAGTCTGAGAATCGGAGCGGGCGTGCGGAGGAACACATTTTTGAATTTTTCGGGTTTTTTTTCCATCGGCATTCAGAGAGGTGGGACTGCGCAGGCGTGTGACGTCGGGCAGTGAAGCGCGGAAGATTTAAAAGGAACAGAGCCTCATACAGCGGGCAGCGTAGTTTGCAGGCTGCGGAGTGAGCCGGGAGCAGAGTGAAGGCTTAAGGGCTTCGGCGAAACGGGCGAGGCGAGGAAGGTTTGGTATTCTTTTTTTTTGTTGTTATTTGAGGAGAGGGGCAGTATGAGTGTGAGGGCAGTTTGTTGTTCTCGGTGCCGGATGTGGGAGGCCCTGGAGTCTCCAAGCCTCCCGGACATCCACATCTGTGCCAGGTGCGCCGAGATGCAGCTCCTAAGGGACCGTGTTAGGGAACTGGAGCTGCAGCTCGATTACCTTCATCTGGTCAGGGAGAGTGAGGAGTTGATAGAGAGGAGTTACAGGCAGGTGGTCACACCGGGGCCACGGGAGGCAGACCAGTGGGTCACGGTTAGGAGGGGGAAGGGGAAGAGTCAGGTAATAGAGAGTACCCCAGTGGCTGTGCCCCTTGACAATAGGTACTCCTGTTTGAGTACTGTTGGGGGGGACAGCTTACCTGGGGTAAGCGACAGTGGCTGTGTCTCCGGCACAGAGTCCGGCCCTGTAGCTCAGAAGGGTAGGGAAAGGAAGAGGAGGGCAGTTGTAATAGGGGACTCGATAGTAAGGGTGTCAGATAGGTGATTCTGTGGACGCAGTCCAGAGACCCGGATGGTAGTTTGCCTCCCTGGTGCAAGGGTCCTGGATATTTCTGATCGTGTCCAAGATATCCTGAAGTGGGAGGGTGAGGAACCAGAGGTCGTGGTACATATAGGTACCAATGACATAGGTAGGAAAAGGGAAGAGGTCCTGAAAGGAGAATATAGGGAGCTAGGAAGGGCAAAGGTAGTAATCTCGGGATTACTGCCTGTGCCACGCGACAGTGAGAGTAGGAATGCAATGAGGTGGAGGATAAATGCGTGGCTGAGGGATTGGAGCAGGGGGCAGGGATTCAAGTTTTTGGATCATTGGGACCTCTTTTGGCGCAGGCGTGACCTGTACAAAAAGGACGGGTTACACTTGAATCCTAGGGGGACCAATATCCTGGCAGGGAGATTAGCGAGGGCTACTGAGGTGACTTTAAACTAGAATGGTTGGGGGGTGGGAATCAAATTAAAGAGGCTAGGCGAGAGGAGGTTAGTTCACAACAGGGGGATGGGAACCAGTGCAGAGAGACAGAGGGGCGTAAAATGAGAGTAGAAGCAAAAAGTAGTAAGGTGAAAAGTAAAAGTGGCAGGCCAACAAATCCAGGGCAAGCATCAAAAAGGGCCACTTTTCAACATAATTGTATAAGGGCTAAGAGAGTTGTTAAAGCGCGCCTGAAGGCTTTGTGTGTCAATGCAAGGAGCATTCGTAACAAGGTGGATGAATTAAAAGTGCAGTTTGTTATTAATGATTATGATATAGTTGGGATCACAGAGACGTGGCTCCAGGGTGACCAAGGATGGGAGCTCAACATTCAGGGATATTCAATATTCAGGAGGGATAGACATGAAAGAAAAGGAGGTGGGGTGGCGTTGCTGGTTAGAGAGGAGATTAACGCAATAGAAAGGAAGGACATAAGCCGGGAGGATGTGGAATCGATATGGGTAGAGCTGTATAACACTAAGGGGCAGAAAACGCTGGTGGGAGTTGTGTACAGGCCACCTAACAGTAGTAGTGAGGTTGGGGATGGTATTAAACAGGAAATTAGAAATGTGTGCAATAAAGGAACGGCAGTTATAATGGGTGACTTCAATCTACATGTAGATTGGGTGAACCAAATTGGTAAGGGTGCTGAGGAAGAGGATTTCTTGGAATGTATGCGGGATGGTTTTTTGAACCAACATGTCGAGGAACCAACTAGAGAGCAGGCTATTCTAGACTGAGTATTGAGCAATGAGGAAGGGTTAATTAGCAATCTTGTCGTGAGAGGCCCCTTGGGTAAGAGTGACCATAATCTGGTGGAATTCTTCATTAAGATGGAGAGTGACATAGTTAATTCAGAAACAAAGGTTCTGAACTGAAAGAAGGGTAACTTTGAAGGTATGAGACGTGAATTAGCTAAGATAGACTGGCAAATGACACTTAAAGGGTTGACGGTGGATATGCAATGGCAAGCATTTAAAGATCGCATGGATGAACTACAACAATTGTTCATCCCAGTTTGGCAAAAGAATAAATCAAGGAAGATTGTGCACCCGTAGCTGACAAGGGAAATTAGGGATAGTATCAATTCCAAAGAATAAGCATACAAATTAGCCAGAAAAAGTGGCTCACCTGAGGACTGGGAGAAATTCAGAGTTCAGCAGAGGAGGACAAAGGGCTTAATTGGGAAGGGGAAAAAAGATTATGAGAGAAAACTGGCAGGGAACATAAAAACTGACTGTAAAAGCTTTTATAGATATGTGAAAAGAAGAAGATTGGTTAAGGCAAATGTAGGTCCCCTACGGACAGAAACAGGTGAATTGATTATGGGGAGCAAGAACATGGCAGACCAATTGAATAATTACTTTGGTTCTGTCTTCACTAAGGAGGACATAAATAATCTTCCGGAAATAGTAAAGGACAGAGGGTCCAGTGAGATGGAGGAACTGAGGGAAATACATGTTAGTAGGGAAGTAGTGTTATGTAAATTGAAGGGATTAAAGGCGGATAAATCCCCAGGGCCAGATGGTCTGCATCCCAGAGTGCTTAAGGAAGTAGCCCAAGAAATAGTGGATGCATTAGTGATAATTTTTCAAAACTCTTTAGATTCTGAACTAGTTCCTGAGGATTGGAGGGTGGCTAATGTAACCCCATTTTTTAAAAAAGGAGGGAGAGAGAAACCAGGGAATTATAGTCTGGTTAGCCTAACATCGGTGGTGGGGAAACTGCTGGAGTCAGTTATCAAAGATGTGATAACAGCACATTTGGAAAGCAGTAAAATCATCGGACAAAGTCAGCATGGATTTGTGAAAGGAAAATCATGTCTGACGAATGTCATAGAATTTTTTGAGGATGTAACTAGTAGAGTGGATAGGGGAGAACCAGTGGATGTGGTATATTTGGATTTTCAAAAGGCTTTTGACAAGGTCCCACACAGGAGATTAGTGTGCAAACTTAAAGCACACGGTATTGGGGGTAAGGTATTGATGTGGATAGAGAATTGGTTGGCAGACAGGAAGCAAAGAGTGGGAATAAACGGGACCTTTTCAGAATGGCAGGCAGTGACTAGTGGGGTACCGCAAGGCTCGGTGCTGGGACCCCAGTTGTTTACAATATATATTAATGACTTGGATGAGGGAATTAAATGCAGCATCTCCAAGTTTGCGGATGACACGAAGCTGGGTGGCAGTGTTAGCTGTGAGGAGGAT
Source organism: Mobula birostris (assembly GCF_030028105.1). Lineage (NCBI taxonomy): Eukaryota > Metazoa > Chordata > Chondrichthyes > Myliobatiformes > Myliobatidae > Mobula > Mobula birostris. Next base: position 14,024,207 of record NC_092399.1, read on the forward strand.
GCTAAGAGGATGCAGGGTGACTTGGATAGGTTAGGTGAGTGGGCAAATTCATGGCAGATGCAATTTAATGTGGATAAATGTGAAGTTATCCACTTTGGTGGCAAAAACAGGAAAACAGATTATTATCTGAATGGTGGCCGATTAGGAAAAGGGGAGGTGCAACGAGACCTGGGTGTCATTATACACCAGTCATTGAAAGTGGGCATGCAGGTACAGCAGGCGGTGAAAAAGGCGAATGGTATGCTGGCATTTATAGCGAGAGGATTTGAGTACAGGAGCAGGGAGGTACTACTGCAGTTGTACAAGGCCTTAGTGAGACCACACCTGGAGTATTGTGTGCAGTTTTGGTCCCCTAATCTGAGGAAAGACATCCTTGCCATAGAGGGAGTACAAAGAAGGTTCACCAGATTGATTCCTGGGATGGCAGGACTTTCATATGATGAAAGACTGGATGAACTAGGCTTATACTCGTTGGAATTTAGAAGATTGAGGGGGGATCTGATTGAAACGTATAAAATCTTAAAGGGATTGGACAGGCTAGATGCAGGAAGATTGTTCCCAATGTTGGGGAAGTCCAGAACGAGGGGTCACAGTTTGAGGATAAAGGGGAAGTTTTTTAAGACTGAGATTAGGAAAAACTTCTTCACACAGAGAGTGGTGAATCTGTGGAATTCTCTGCCACAGGAAACAGTTGAGGCCAGTTCATTGGCTATATTTCAGAGGGAGTTAGATATGGCCCTTGTGGCTAAAGGGATCAGCGGGTATGGAGGGAAGGCTGGTACAGGGTTCTGAGTTGGATGATCAGCCATGATCATACTGAATGGTGGTGCAGGCTCGAAGGGCCGAATGGCCTACTCCTGCACCTACTTTCTATGTTTCTATGTTACAAGTGTCACCACACATTCTGGCACCAGCATTACATTCCCACAATGTTTAGTAGAACAACAACAACAGCAAAACAATCCCCTCCTCCATATCACCCACCTACTCACACACACCAACAAGCCTCTAACCCTATGACAGTGGACTTGCAAATATTATGGACCCGCTGACCCAAAGGCTTCAAGCAATGGGCCTCAGCATCCAGGTTCTCCAACTTTGGCCTATGACCCCAAACTCCAGACTCCAGACCCATGTGGACTTCTGAACACGGGTCTCACTGATCAGGCAGGTCACTGGCCTTCATGCTTCCTGCTCACACGGACCTCCAATCTGCTGAAAGGGGAGTCACCAGCCCTCACCACAGGGCCCAGCAACCTCAGTCATTGAATATCGGGATCACTGGCCCTCAACCAAGGCACCTGCCAATATCTGTCCATGGAGATTACTGGCCTTCTATCATGGAATGCTCCAACATTTACCCTAGCTCCACACATCAAAGTTGCTGGTGAACGCAGCAGGCCAAGCAGCATCTGTAGAAAGAGGTGCAGTCGACGTTTCAGGCCGAGACCCTTCGTCAGGACTAACTGAAGGAAGAGTGAGTAAGGGATTTGAAAGTTGGAGGGGGAGGGGGAGATCCAAAATGATAGGAGAAGACAGGAGAGGGAGGGATAGAGCCAAGAGCTGGACAGGTGATAGGCAAAAGGGGATACGAGAGGATCATGGGACAGGAGGTCCAGGAAGAAAAACAAGGGGGGGGTGCCCAGAGGATGGGCAAGAGGTATATTCAGAGGGACAGAGGGAGAAAAAGGAGAGTGAGAGAAAGAATGTGTGCATAAAAATGAGTAACAGATGGGGTACGAGGGGGAGGTGGGGCCTTAGCGGAAGTTAGAGAAGTCGATGTTCATGCCATCAGGTTGGAGGCTACCCAGACGGAATATAAGGTGTTGTTCCTCCAACCTGAGTGTGGCTTCATCTTTACAGTTGGGGAGGCCGTGGATGGACATGTCAGAATGGGAATGGGATGTGGAATTAAAATGTGTGGCCACTGGGAGATACTGCTTTCTCTGGCGGACAGAGCGTAGATGTTCAGCAAAGTGGTCTCCCAGTCTGCGTCGGGTCTCGCCAATATATAAAAGGCCACATCGGGAGCACCGGACGCAGTATATCACCCTAGTCGACTCACAGGTGAAGTGTTGCCTCACCTGGAAGGACTGTTTGGGGCCCTGAATGGTGGTAAGGGAGGAAGTGTAAGGGCATGTGTAGCACTTGTTCCGCTTACACGGATAAGTGCCAGGAGGGAGATCAGTGGGGAGGGATGGGGGGGACGAATGGTCAAGGGAGTTGTGTAGGGAGCGATCCCTGCGGAATGCAGAGAGAGGCGGGGAGGGAAAGATGTGCTTAGTGGTGGGATCCTGTTGGAGGTGGCGGAAGTTACGGAGAATAATATGTTGGACCCGGAGGCTGGTGGGGTGGTAGGTGAGGACCAGGGGAACCCTATTCCTAGTGGGGTAGCGGGAGGATGGAGTGAGAGCAGATGTACGTGAAATGGGGGAGATGCGTTTAAGAGCAGAGTTGTAAGTGGAGGAAGGGAAGCCCCTTTCTTTAAAAAAGGAAGACGTCTCCCTCGTCCTAGAAGGAAAAGCCTCATCCTGAGAGCAGATGCGGCGGAGACGGAGGAATTGCGAGAAGGGGATGGCGTTTTTGCAAGAGACAGGGTGAGAAGAGGAATAGTCCAGATAGCTGTGAGAGTTTGCAAGAGACAGGGTGAGAAGAGGAATAGTCCAGATAGCTGTGAGAGTTTGCAAGAGACAGGGTGAGAAGAGGAATAGTCCAGATAGCTGTGAGAGTTGCAAGAGACAGGGTGAGAAGAGGAATAGTCCAGATAGCTGTGAGAGTTTGCAAGAGACAGGGTGAGAAGAGGAATAGTCCAGATAGCTGTGAGAGTTTGCAAGAGACAGGGTGAGAAGAGGAATAGTCCAGATAGCTGTGTTGTTTGCATTTACCCTAGCTCCTTCCCTTGGCTCTTCATTTATGCCCTTAACCTCTAGTTCCCCTTTATCCCTGATCCTAAACCCTAAACCCTAAACCCTAACCTGTCCCAGAACTCCTGCATTGCTCCCGGAACTATTCCTATGAATGTAAAAAAGCAACTAAGAATGAGCCACAACCGCAACAGGATGTTTTTCAGCCAAACAGTTTGGGTAATTACTGCTTAAAAGTTACATATAGGAATCTGGGCCTTGTAAGTGTGTGACATTGCTAAGAAATCAATGCAAGAGCAGTCCTTATGCCCCCGTGTGCCTACTTCACCTTTCAGTAGCATCATGGCTGATCTGATTTTTATCTTTAAAAATGCTGGATCACCGTAATCCTTATTTCTGATATCTGAGCCTTGAATATACTAAATGGCACAATATCCATAGCTTTCAGGGGATTCGAGCAACTTAGAATCCTCTGAGGACAGAAATTCCTCATCTTGTAAATGAATATATTGATACAGTGCTTCATGTTCCAAATTTGCTCAGCAGGGAAACATCACCGCAATATCTACCCTGTCAAGCTCACTTTGAAGCTTGTGTTTCAATCACTTCATCTTGGCTTCTTTCAAAATCCAGAGAGCATAGGTCCATTTTACCTCATCTTTCCTCTTACGATAACTTATTTTCAGAAATCACTGTACTTAGTCAGTTCTGCACTGTTTCCAAAGGAAATAGGTTTTTTCTTAAGTGGGATCAAAACAGTACATATTACTTCAGACAGGCTCTCATCAATGTTCTGTGCTGTTGCAGAAAAATGTCCCAATTTTTGTACTCTGTTTCTCTTGCAATTGTTACGTACCCCATAACTGGGTTGCCAAACCAACAGAAATGGAACACTCGTTGGAGTCTGCAATTACTAGGAACTAATAAAGTTTTATTAAAGAAATAAGTAATACAGTACACTAATCGTAAGGATATAAATGTAACAGGTTAGCAATGATAATACACACATATACACAGATATAGGGTAATGGGAATTAATCAAGCTCTATCGCAGTCTAGGGGTAAAATGATTAGTCTTAAGTGAAGCAGAGTTCAGTTCAGTTTAGTGCAGTTCGAAGTAATCGCTGTTGTTGTACCATTAGAGAGAGAGAGAGTGGTAGATGCAACTGGTTTCAGGCAGACCTTTTGATGTCTTCGCAGTTGGTTTTGGACAGACCTTTTGATGTCTTCTAATCCCGCTGTGGTCACTGACTGTGACCCCTCCGTTCTGGATACGATCGTTCTTCCACGGTGAACCCGGCAACCAGGCAAGGGCGGACACACACCCCAGGTTCCCACCGATCGTACCTTTACACCCTGTGAGCATCTGATCGGTTCCCGCGAACCGGTCCTCCAAACTCTCACCAACTTGTGGGGGCACACTGTTCTTTCCAGGGTCTCGTGGCGTGTCGTGCCTTAGCAAATCTGCTCTTTTTACCCCCCTGCTGGGGTATCACCTGTCCATCAAACTTCAAACAGTTCAGGTTCAAAGCAACCGGTCTGTCAATACCTGAATTGTGTTTCTTTCTCGTTAATCTCTCCCTTCTCACTCATTAGTATTTTGAATGTTTGTCCATTGTCTTCCGTTATCTCTCTCATTAGCATCATCCGTCCGGTGACTCTGCTTGGCATCACACATGACACAATAAAGTCAAGCATTCCATTTGCCTTTCTAATTACCTGCTCTACTGACATGATAATTTTCTGTGCATCTTGAATGAGAGCACCTGGAATTTTAAACTCCGTCATTCAATAAGTTCACAAAATTTAGATAATATTGTATATTTCTGTTCTTTCAACCAAAGTAGAAAAGCACACATTTCTTTAATTAGCTTCCAAATCTTTTTATCTATGCTCTTAACCTACCTTTATTCCCAAGCAGATATTTCTTGCCACCAAACTATGTAGAGGAGAACCTCGCAATACAAGGGACTTGATTCCTGCGAAAACATCAGTATCATGACTTTCTGTAATGTATGGTTACATCATCTGCATGTGTCAGGAAAAACATTTGTTTTCACTTAAGTTACATGAAAGCAAATTCTTATTCTGGAGCTGGCTTCTGGTAATGATTTGTGAATTTCGTAAAGGGAAATTACCAATACCCAAATTGTTGTAATGCAGGGATTACCTATATCACGATGCAAACCTGCATAACAATATATTGGAGTCATTAATTTTCAAAAGCTGAGGACCCAATATTGAGTCTGATACCCATAAGTTATGACATACCAAACTGAAAGTAATCCATATACTTCTGCCCACTTTTTCCTCTCTAATATAATCTTGTTATTTATTTTTAATTTCTGGAACTCGGGCATTATAACAAGACCAGCATTTACTGTGCATTCGTAACTGCCTTTGAGAAGGTGGTAGAGAGTCACTTTAATGAAACTTTGTGATCTTTCTGGTGAAGATAGTTCATGATCTCTCTGGGTAGTATGATCCAGAATTTCTACCCAGTGACCTGCAGATGGTTGTGTTCACATACACCTAAGGTCCTTCAGCCATTTCAGTGACAGAGGCTTGGGAATTGTGAGATGAAGTTGGAATATTCTAGGCAAGTAAATGCAGAATATTTAGTTATGGTACGTATTATATCTGTGGTGGAAGGAATGAATGTTTAGAGTGTTGGTTGTAGCTTTTCAATTATCCTAATATATTACTCTTACTCGCTTTTATCTTGTGAAATGAACTTTTTGCTGGCGCTTAATCTAATGACCTTTGCCAATCCCAACAACAGTGCTCCTATTGATTTTCTCTTTGTCTACTCTGATAGTATCTCATCAAAGAACTCTTAAATTTGTCGAAACAGTTTTTCCCATGAAATCACATAGACTTTGTCTAAAGATAAAAAGATTTATAAATATCTACTACTTACTATAAGTTCGTTACTGCTTGTTTAATAATGGATTTTCCAGATGATATATTAGGATAACCAGCCTTGCTTCTTTCCTTTTGGAACAGTGGTTTTATATTTATGTTTTCCCTCTAACAGGAGCAATTCCATTCTGAAAGCTCACAACTAATGCATTCATCATCTCTGCATCCTAGGATGCAGATAATCAAGTCCATGGGATTTCTGACTTTTATCCCAACAGTTTAAGTGCATTTCCTCTTTCTTTACACTAATTTTGATATGTTTTTAATTTTAGTATGTAAACAGAAAAGCAGAGTGTTATATAAATGGTGATGAAGGAAAGTGTTGATGCATCTATAAATGGATCTATGTGCATGTAGATGCAACACTCAATGATGAAGGCACATGGGTCTTGGCCTTTATGGAAAATCTTTTGTGTACAAAAACAAGGATGCCCTGCTACAATTATGCAAGGTCTTGGTGAGATCACACTGAGAGTATTATTTACAGTTTAGGTCTTCTTACTTAAGAAAAAAATGACTTACCATTGAGGAAATACAGAAGGGTTTCACCAGGCAGAAGGAAGGACTGTTAAATGCGGAGAGATTGGGTTAGCCAGACTTGTTTTCACTATAGTTTAGAATAGTGAGAGAGGATCTCACTGATAAATTCTGACAGGCCTAGGCATACTAATGTGGGAAAGAAATTTCCCCGAACTGAGATGTTAGCGTGGGGGGGGGGGGGTGGCTACACCACCAAGTCATTCTGTTTCTTCCTACATCCCAAAGGCATGCAGATTAGTAGGTTAATTGTCTACTATAAATTGCCCATTGTGGGTGGAGAAGTTGACAAATATGTGTAGAGAATTTAAAAAATGGGATTATTATAGGATTGGTATAAATGGGTTGATTATTTCTATGTTGAATGGCTCTGCAAATTTCTTTGCATATGAAGAAGGACATTAAGGACTTGAAAAGAAATTACTTCATGCAGAAGGTGATGGATCTCTACACAATAGACAATGTCACTGAATAAGTTTAAGATTTCTAGACCCACAGACATCAGGATGGGGGGAGAATGCAGCTCTGATACTATTAAGTGATGCGACAAGCTTGAAGGACCAAATGGCCTATTTTTTCTATGTTTTATGTTATGTAAATTAACTTGCATATTGCAGTTTGAAAATAATAAAACAGCAGACCTAATGTTAGTGTGAGAAAGTTACTGTAAGATATTGCAGATTTATAGCAACTTGTACATAAAACAAATATTGGGTTTCAATAATTTTAACAAGTAATGGTTCACATTTTACAGTATCACAATAGTCAAATGGTATATTTTATATATATTAAATTGTATTGCTGGACATGTGTTAACTTGGTTTACTTCTTGAGATCTGGGTATTATTGGCAAACCCAATTGCTTTTGGGGAAGTAATGCTAAGCTTCCACCATGAACCACTGGTATCTTTCTTAGTGAAGCTATTCCTGCATTGCTATTGAAGAGGGATTTCCAGGATTTGGTCTTAATAGCAATGGGGGACCAGCATTATTTTTACAAATCAGGTGATGGTGTTTCCATGTGCCTGCTGCCCTTGATCTTCATTGGTAGAGATCACAGGTTTGGGAGGCTGTATCAGAGTTCCTTGGGTGAGTAATTATAAGTGTGCATTGTAAGTGATATAGAGAATACTTAAGCAACTAAGTGCTGTTGCGGAGGAAATGATATTTTAAGTGAGCAGCACTACCAGAATAGTATTACGTTTTGTGAAAGTTATTGGGATTACATATATTCTGGCAAGTAGAGAGTATCCTATCATACTTCTAACTCATTTAGTTAAGTTTCTGCTCAGTGGTGATTCTGGGGGATGTCAGTGGTCAAGGATTTGGCAGTGGTAATGCCAATGGATATCAAGGATAGCTGGTGAGATAATGGAGATGGTCACTGCTTGGCATTTCTGTGGCATGAATGTTACTTGTATTTCTCACCTATGCCTGAATGTTGTCCAGCTTTACTGCAAATAGGTGCATATTCGTCCATTTGTTGAGGAATTGAATTGAATTTACTTTATTTCTTACATCCTTCACATACATGAGGAGTAAAAATCTTTACGTTACATCTCTTTATGTGCTATGTGCAATCATAGTAATTTATAATAAATAGAACAGTCAATGTAATATAGAGTACACTCAAGTCAGCGTGAGTTCATCAGTCTGATGGCCTGGTGGAAGAAACTGTCCCGGAGCCTGTTGGTCCTGGCATTTATGCTGCTGTACTGCTTCTCAGATGGTAGCAGCTGGAATAGATTGTGGTTGGGATGGCTTGGGTCCCCAATTGTCCTACAGGCCCTTTTTACATCCATATTTATTGCCACAGTCTCCACCCATTTGTGCACAGTTTTGCAAATGTGGGTGGACTATCATCCTATTTCTCTGCACTGTCTCAAATTGTATGATTAGGCTGCAGGCTGAGTAACATGGGAGACTGCAGATACTGGAATGTGGAGCAACAAGCAAGCTACTGGAGGAACTCACCTGATTGAGTAGCACCTGTTAGAACAAAGGAATTGTCAACATTTTGGGTTAAAATCCTGCAACAATTCCTTTCCCACCACAGATGCTGCTTGACCTGCAGATTGATTGATGCATTTTAACAGTTTGTAAATGGTGCAGAGATCATTTAAAAATTACTAAAATTGAATAATTAAAAGATCATTATTTAAATTAGCAATTAATTAAAGATAATTGACTTGAAATTAGTTAAAGGATTACAATTAATGTTTAAAACATTACCCTGCAAGTTAGCAAGCCTTAAATTTTCATATAAGTTGGTGGTGTTCTCCAGTACTGCACCACATCTGACTTGTGGCAAAATCTGAGTGACAAAATGTCTGCATGATGCTGACAAATCTATTGGGAGTGATCTTGCATCTTGTGCTCAGTGCTTCCTATCACTCAGTAAATCTTGGACTTCCATGTTTAGCACAGCATTGTGGAATTTTAAGACATATTGATGTTTGTGGCTGAAAGAGTGTGATTTCAATGGGAAACACCAACAACAGCAAGCAAGATTCACCCCAATATTTTGTTCTTTTAATGTGATATATGGAAATGTAGAGATATAGCGTTCAAACTAATACATCATTATGAAAAGCATCTTAAGTGGGTAAATCCATTAGAATTATACTAGTAGAATACAATTCAATTAATACAATTATTAATATGAATTGTGTTCCTACTAAATAATACTAAATAACAGCCCCAGAAGTGAAAGTGAAAATTTGCACAAGTACACTAGAATCGGAATCAGAATCAGGTGTAATATCACTGGCATATGTTGTTAAATTTGTTGTTGTGTGGCAGCAACACATTGCAATACATATAATAAAAACTACAAATTACAATAAGAAGTGCAAATATACATGTATATACTGTACCTCCTCCCTGATGGTAACGATGAGAAGCGAGCATGTCCTGGTTAATGGGGTCCTTAATAATGGATGCCACCTGTTTGAGGCATCGCCTTTTGAAGGTGTCCTCGATGGCTGGGGAAGTAAGTGCTAATAATGGAACTGGCTATGCACACAACTCTCTACTAGGTGTTAAGACAAAAAGAATGGTACTGTACAGGTTTACTAGGACACCACTCTATCAAGGAAAGAAATACAGAAAGAAACACTGGAAAATTGAGTTGGTTTGTGAGAGATATGCAGAAGTTTGAAAGGTTGGGATATAGAAGCAGACTGTTTCTAGAAACCAAGAGATAAGAGTGATTTATGTTTGTGTAAACAATAGTTGACAGAAATCCATTCTGCAGTAATATTCTTATGCACTTTATTTTTGCTTGAATAGTTTTCATTGAAGAGATGATCTAATACTTTATCATTATCATTTGTCACATTATTGCACTATATTCATAGCTTAATATTTTGTATTACTGTGAAGCAGAGGCCACTAAGTTATATTTAAAGACAAAATAAAATTTGGAAAAGTCAAGTTGTTTCAGAATATTATGCTTACATTTTGTTCACCTGTATGAAGTAGTTAGGAAGCTATTGTGTTCATTTACAGTGTAGCAATGGATCATGAATTTGTAGATCTTGTCCGTGTTCTTTTAGATGAGTAATGTTTCCTATTTGTAGAGTATTTTCATGAACAGCACTCATTGTCATCTGGCTAGATAACATCAATAGAGAGAGTAAAAAATATGTTTTTTGTTTTCACAGTAAAACGAACCAATTGTTGATCATAATGGATTTTATTTTCATCTCAAGTTGGACTATTTTAATGATGTTTCACAAGTGGGAGATAAACTGTAACTCACCCCAGGTAGATTATCATCTGAATGTTGTTAAACTGTGTTTGTGGTAAATGTATAACAACAAATGCCTAAAAAATACTGATGTATTTTTAAACTAGACAACATAATTCCCAATATCTGTTCCATATTTAAGTTTTGGCCAACATCGTGATAGATTTTAGTGTTACAACTCTGCAAATTGAAACTATTTTTGGTATTTTAATTTAATTTCATAATTTAAAGGAGTAGGTTCAATAGGGGAAAACATTGGGAGAATAGTAGCTGTATTACTAAGTATGCATATTTCTTAAAAGATAAACTGTTGTTATCATAGACTTCAATTTGTTGTGGTCAAAGATTAGTGTTAGTAATTCATTCATGTTTTTTCAACCACTAGGTAGGCAGGAAGTAGATTCGTATTACTAGCTGGAAATACATTGCTTGTCATGTTGTAAAACCTTAAATAATTAGCAGCTACTGTGCACCCCTGTCCCTGTTGATTTTCTTCCTTACTAAATCTGTCCATCCCAGGCTCCATTTCCACCTTTTTTTTTAGATGATCATTATCATTCCCTGCATAAATACCACTCAGCTGCTGCTAATTTCTCACACGATGTACCTCATGTACCTGCCTATCTCCCTTCCTGACCTGGATGCACCAATTGTTTGCCAGTTCTTGCTCCACCTCTTACCTTCACCTTTATATTATGGCTATCTCCCTTCTATTTTTCAGTCTAGACACAGGGTGTTGAGCCAAAACATTGACTGTCCATTTCCCTACTTGGATGCTGCTTGACGCACTGAGTTCCTCCTGCATTTTATTTTTGGCTCTATATTCTAGAATCTACAGTCTCTTATACCTTTATGTTCCTGCTTGCCTCACTCATCTAGTTCTCCATAGCTCACTTCTATAGCTCAGTGTAATGACATCAATTATTGTTCGGTGTCAAACTGGACATTTCCAAACATTTACAACAGGAATTCTGCAGATGCTGGAAATTCAAGCAACACACATCAATGTTGCTGGTGAACGCAGCAGGCCAGGCAGCATCTCTAGGAAGAGGTACAGTCAACGTTTCAGGCCGAGACCCTTCGTTAGTCCTGACGAAGGGTCTCGGCCTGAATCGTCGACTGTACCTCTTCCTAGAGATGCTGCCTGGCCTGCTGCGTTCACCAGCAACTTTGATTTCCAAACATTTTGTCTGTTTCTAAAATATAGATGCTATCAAAATGCATTACAATATCCTGTCTCATTTTCATTGTTTGAGGATGAAATGTGCAATATCAGTATCACAGTGCATTTAATTACTTAGTAACCTGTCTTTCCAGAACTTGTGGCTTACACTGTTGAGCATCTTCTGTATTGGTGAAATGCTGTTTGTAATATTTGTGGAGATTCGTGCATTCTTAGCTTTGTGGAATACAGTGCGAAAGTGGAAGAAATGGCGAAAAGATCAGATATTGCGAGAAGAAGTTCACTGCCATTCCTGCTGGCCCCAGGTAAAGAAATTAATTTGAAGAGAAAAGTGCACAGGTATACTTATCACCAAGACCATCAAAACTGCTCCTAACTCCATTGTAACACAACCACGAGGAAATCTGCAGAAGCTGGAATTTCAAGCAACACACATAAAAATTGCTGGTGAATGCAGCAGGCCAGGCAGCATCTCTAGGAAGAGGTACAGTCGACGTTTCGGGCTGAGACCCTTCGTCAGGACTAACTGAAAGAAGAGCTAGTAAGAGATCTTACTAGCTCTGGAATCTCTGACTAGTTGTTCTTTCAATTGGTCCTGACGAAGGGTCTCAGCCCGAAACATCGACTGTACCTCTTCCTAGAGATGCTGCCTGGCCCGCTGAGTTCACCAGCAACTTTTATGTGTGTTGCTAACTCCATTGTTTCCACTTTTATATGCAGTCTGATTTTAAATAAAAATAAGTAAGTAAAACATATATTTCTGTCCATGTAAACAAAAAAAACCTGTTCTCTTTATTGCCTATAGTCATTTTACTGAATCACTTAATCCATGCACAGTGTTAATAAAAAGTATTCACCCGCTCCCCCCCTCCCCCCGGAAGTTCTCACGTTTTATTGCTTTACAACATTGAATCACAGTGGATTTAATTTGGCTTTTTTTGACTCTGATCAACAGAAAAAGGCTCTTTTGTGTCAAAGTGAAAACAGATCTCTACAAAATAATTAAATTAATTACAACTATAAAACACAAGATAATTAATTGGATAAATATTCACCCCCCACCCCCTTCAAGTCAGTACTTAGTAGATGCACATTTTGTAGCATTTACAGCCTTGAGTGTATGTGGATAGGTCTCTATCAGCTTTGCACATCTGCAGTTTTTCCCCATTCTTCTTTACAAAGCTGCTGAAGCTCTGTCAGATTGCGTGGGGATCATGAGTTGAACAGACCTTTTCAAATCCACCCACAAATTCTCAATTGGATTGAGGTCTGGATTCTGACTTGCCTTTCAGGACATTAACTTGCTTATGTTTAAGCCATTCCTATGTAGCTTTGGCTTTATGCTTGGTGTCATTGTCTTGCTGGATAACAAATCTTCTCTCAAGTCACAATTCTCTTGCAGACTGCATCAGGTTTTCCGCCAGGATTTCCCTGTATTTTGTTGCATTAATTTTACCTTCTACCTTTACAAGCCTTCCGGGGCCTGCTGCAGTGAAGCACCCCCACAGCATTTTGCAGCCACCGCCATGCTTCACGGTAGGGATGGTGTGTTTTTGATGGAGTGTGGTGTTTGGCTTATGCCAAACATAGCGTTTAGTCTAATGGCAAAAATCTTAATTTTGGTTTCATCCGACCATAGAACCTTCTTCCAGCTGACTTCACAGTCTCCCACATATGTACCTTCTGGCAAATTCTACCCGAGATTTCTTGAGATTTTTTTTCAACAGTGGCTTTCTCTTTGCTACTCTCCCATAAAGCTGCACCTGGGTAATAGTTGCAGTATGAGCAATCTGTCTTATCTCAGCCATGGAAGCTTGTATCTCCTCCAGAGTTGTCATAGGTCTCTTGGTGGCCTCCCTCACTAGTCCCCTTCTTGCATGATCACTCAGTTCTTGAGGACAGCCTGCTCTAGGCAGACTTACAGCTGTGCCATTTTCTTTCCATTTCTTGATGATTTACTTAACTGTATTCCAAGGGATATTCAGTGACTTGGAAATTGTCTTGTATCCATCTCCTGATTTGTGCTTTTCAATAACCTTTTTGCAGAGTTGCTTGGAGTTTTCTTTTGTCTTCATGGTGCAGTTTTTGCCATGATACTGACTCACCAGCAGTTGGACCTTCCAGATACCTGTGTATTTTTACTACATTCAATTGAACCACCTTAACTGCACACGTCTCCAAAAACAGTTTGCCATTTAACTAATTATGTGACTTCTGAAACCAGTTGGGTGCACCAGTGATGATTTGGTATGCCATATTAAAAGGGGTGAGTACTTCTGCAATCAATTATTTTGTGTTTTATATTTGTAGTTAATTTAATCACTTTGTAGAGATCTGTTTTCACTTTGATAAAAAAAAAAGAATCTTTTTCTGTTGATCAGAGTCAAAAAAGCCAAAATAAATCCACTGTGATTCAATGTTGTAAAGCAATAAAACATGAAAACTTTCAAGGGGAGTGAATAGTTTTTATAGGCATTGTATATCATTTGGAAAATATTTTGTACCCTCCTCCTGACTCATTTTCTCTCCTACCTTTGCATCATTAGCAAACTTGGATATAACACATGATCCGTTAATATTATTATTTACTTAAAAGCCAGCACATGCTATACTTGACAGGTACCAGTTCATCAAGTATGTTGATTAATTTTGAGTTATGTTAACAAATAAATCAACTACAATACTGTATATAAAAGATGGTTAATAAGCATGAAATAGATGAATTGTGGTAACTAAGAAGTATGGGGTCGTACCACCAGGAGCACATACTATTAGCGTTGGAAACTACACTTGGTAAACTTAGGGAGCTTCTGTCATATCTGGATAATCCTGATAAGGAATTCAGTTACCATACAATGGTGGACTGCATTGAGAGAATAATGAGAAGCTGGTTACTACAGTGTGTGGGATTGTAAAATGCTAGATAACTTAAGCTTTTGTTTCTTGGGATGTGTATATTACTGGCAAAGCAACATTTATTACTTACCCTAATTGTCCTTGACAAAGCACTGAAGCCACTGTTTGAACTATTGCAATCTTTCTGGTGAAAGTACTCACAGAATCCAGGATCATCCCCCAGCAGCCATGAAGGATTAACCATATATTTGCAAGACCTGAAAAGTGTGCAGCTTGAAGGGAAGCCTGCAGGGGGTGGTGTTCCTGTGCTTCTGCTGCTGTTGTGTTTGGTAGTACAGGTCATGGGTTAAGGAATATATTTTGTAAACACTGCACAATACAACCATTTTAATTGGAGATTATTGCCTGGGCTTTAGTGGTGTGTTGTAGTGGTGGAATGTTTTTTCTGCCATTTATAAGCACACGCATGAATGCAATTATTAAGGATAAACAACACCTCTGCCATGCTTATCTTCAACACTGGTGCCCCATGAGATTGTGTCCTCAACCCCTACTTTACTTCATGCACTCAAGACTGCGTGGCTAGATTCTGTTCTAACTACATCTTCTACAAATATGCAGATAGCATCACCATAGTGGGCTGTATCTCAAATAATGGTGAGTTGGGATATAGGAAGCAGATAGAAAGCTTAGTGCCATGGTATCATGACATCTGTTATCTTTGAAATGCCTTTCAAATTCATTTTGTGGAATGACTGAAACAGCTGAGCCAGTGTCCAGTTCCATTTTAATTAACATGCCATTCACCTCTGGTGTAATCCATAGTGTTTATCTATTGTTAGTTTTCACATTGTAAATCTCAAGGCTACACAGTCCTGTGTCACTCTTACCATTATCAGATTTTTCATCAACAGCATGCAGATTCATGCTCTTTTTGAAAATGCAACTTGACTTCTTAGCTTTTCCTCTTCCCTGTACGGTCCATTTATTTTTGTCTGCCCAACACACTCTTTGTTTGTGTCCTACTTTGTTGCATTTTCTGCAAGTTTCGCCTTTAAGCCTGCATTGGTCTGGTGTATGTGAGCGCCTACTACAACAGTAACACAATTTGTTTGGCCAGGCAGGTTTATGTTTGGACATTGCAATTTTGTTCATGCTCACTTTTATTCCTTACTGTAACTAATTTGCAGCTCTGTCTACTGTTTCAATTGATATAGCTACTTCAACTGCTCTTTTAACTGTAAGTTGTGCTTCAGTTAGGAACCGTTTTTCAATACTTTCTTATAAGATTCTACAAACTAAAGATCTCTTAGTGCGTCATTAAACCCATTACCAAACTGATAATTGCTCAGTTTCTTCAATTCAGCCATGTATGCAGAAATGAACTCTCCTTCCTTTTGATTCTGCTTATGAAACCCATATCATTTTTCAATCAACAGTGGTTTTGGTTCTAAATGTACCTGCATTACTTTCACAATATCAGAAAAGCTCATTTCGGCTGGTTTGATTCAATTGCTGAAAATACAGCTCAATTTGTTACATATAGTATATCCAGTTACCTGTGTGTAATCAAATGTGACAATCTTTCCAATATAGTGAGCCATTTCTGCTCTTTTTTAATGATTATTATCACCCTGTACTCACTTATGAACCCATGAATTCTTGCGTTTTCTGCATTTTTTCACTCGATTGTCTCTCCTTTTCTGAAGAAACACATGCTGTACAGCTTTTTTTAAAAGCTCGAACATATCTGTAAAACTTACTTGTCACCATTGTTATGTTTTGTATCTCTGAAATGCCTTTCAAACTCATTTTGTAGAATGACTGAAACAGTCGAGCCAGTGTCCAATTCCATTTCTTCTCCATCTATAGTAATGAGTTCAAGGGACGAAGCACAGCAGCCAGGTTTGGCAGGATACTGTTATAGTAATTGACAAATCCTAAAAAGGACTATGACACATCCTTTGGCCTTGTGGCATCACCGCTGCTTGAATTTTCTCAGCATACTTGTGTAATCTTTGTGTGTCAATAGTGTGACCAAGGTAAGTGATGCTTGGTTTAAAGAATTTACACTTGTTGCACGTGCTCTGAGCCCATAATCTTCTAATCTTTTTAACATTGTCTTGAAATTCTGAGGATATTCGTTATCATCCTTACCAGTGACAGTGATATCATGGTAACACTGAATGCCTGGACAACCTTGCAGCACCTGGTCCATAGCTTTCTGCCAGAGTGCAGGTGTAGATGCTACTCAAAAAATAAGCGTATTATAGCAATAAAGCCTGTTGTGAACGTTTATAGTGAAAAACATTATGGACTCCTCTTCCATGTCCATCTCTAGGTAGGCCTCAGCTATGTCCACTTTGCTAACATGTTTTCCTCCAGAAAGGTTTCCTCTATCCTGGGCAGAAGGTATTGACCTACTTTCAGTACTTAAAATCACCACAGATCCTGCCAAATCCATTCTTCTTGGCTACTGGGACCACTGGTGTTGCTGCACTCAACCTTGGAAAGAATTCCTTCAGCTTCCATGCAATCTGGCTCTCTGGCTACTTTATCACAGAAGGTATAAGGAACCAGAAAGGATTTGTAAAGCTTGAGACTGGCGTTTTCATTTAACACTATTTTGCCCTTGATATGATTGAGTTTTCCATTGGCATCCTTGAATACTACTGTGGCATCATCTAGTACATTTCTTAATTTACCTTCAGTTGACTCTTTTGCAGGGATCTGGCTTGAAACTGGTGGATGGATCTCCAATCAAGTTGTAGTTGTCTCAGTCATTCACGTCCTCACAGGCTGTCCTGTTTCTATCATATGCAAGTCTAATATGGCTTGTTGGTCATTGTATCTTGCTGTTACAAATGTCATTCCCACAATAGTGAACTTTTCTCCAGCATGAGTGCTTAGCTGAATATCTGATACCTTTCCCTCAATGTCAGCAAAACAAATAAACTAGTCATTGACTATATGAATGGTACTGAGCTCAAGAGGGTTGAGAATGTGAAGTTCCTAGGAGTGAACATCACCAATCACCTGTTCTGGTCCATCCGCATAAGAATCACACCCCTTCCTCAGATGGCTAAAGAAATGTGGCATGTTCCCCTTTAATCCTCACTAATTTTTATAGATGCACAATAGAAAGCATTGAATGTAGATGCATAACAACTTGGTATGGCAGCTTCTCTGCTCAGGACCACAAGAAACTGCAGAGAATTATGGACACAGCTCAGCACATCATGGCAACAAGCCTCCTCTCCATGGATTCTACTTTTCACTGCTTCGGTAAAACAGCCAACATAATCAAATACTGCACACACAACAGATATTCTCTCTTTTCCACCCCCTCCTATCAGGCATAAGATACAAAGCATGAAAGCACATACAACCAGGCTTGCTATTACAAGATTTTTGAATGGTTCCTCAGTATAAAATGGACTCTTAACTTCAGAATGTACCTTGTTATGGCCTGGCACCTTATTATCTGCTTGTACTGCACTTCCTCTATAACTGTAACACTATTTTGCATTCAGTTATTGCTTTTCCCTTGTGCTACCTTAATGCACTGATGTGATGAAATGATCTGTATAGATGGCAGGCAAAACAATGCTTTTCATTGTACCTTCTCAGCTAAGAATGGAGAAAGTTGACAACTTGCATTTATAGTTGCAGGCTTTTATACCTTCGCTATATTGTGAAATGTATTGTAACCAACAAGACATTTTTCAATTCCCATTACTGATTTATTTTAGATCTTAAAAGAAATTGGAGTTTTTCTTTGAAAATACATCATGAATCATGATTGTTGAAAATGTATGTTGTACAAATATGTACAATTTTACTGCAGGAGGAAATCAATTTAAAGAGAAAGATTGTTGCAGTGGACTCAATGAAAGATTACTACTTCCTAGATTGGTGGTAAGTTAAACATGCTTTAAGGATTGCTCTCTATGTGATGCCAACAAATAAATAATAAGTAAGATGTAAAAAAAAATGTTAATCTCATTGTGGAGTATGTCTGAAGAGAAGAAAGGTTTTTATGATTACGAGTAAAAATGCTTCCTTGTGTTAAAGCAACAATTTCTGTCAGTCCATTTTTTTCAGACTTTTATGTGAATCATTTTAATTATAAATTTCTATGCCTACAATACCTATTGAATTATTCTGTTACAGCTTTCAATATTGTTTTTATGACATAGCCAACTCAAAAATATTCTTTAAAAATATAAGCCATTTTTTCTCTGACTGAAGACAGTACATATTTTTAAACAAATTAGATATGTGAAAATAAATTTGACAAAAATGTAGCTTAAACCATTGTATTGTTCTTGATAAAACAGTGAATGCTCTAAGTACTTATTGGGTTGAACAACATCTGTGAAGAGAGATGTTACAAAATGTTAACTTTGTTTCTTTGCAGGTGCATCCTGTTCTGCAGAGTACTTAAGAGAATTTTCTCTTTTATCTCAAATTTCCAATATCTGCAGTATTTTGCTTTGGTAATTTTTTTTTAACTTGGAAACCTACTTTTTAAATGACTATTGATAAAATTTGAGAAATAAAGCCTCTAAAAGCAATACCCACCTGCTGTTGGTAGAACCATTCTTAGCATCTGCAGTCCAGAAAAGTGAGAACAGTATTTATATTTTAAAAATACAGTGGATTTTGGGTTATTGGGACACAGTGAAAACAATACATTTTGCCCAATTAAGCTACTGCCCCAACTAGCCAAAGTTTCATGAGATACAGTGAATTCTGGTTAAATGGGCCATCAGTTAATCGGGGCAGCTATTTAATTGACACAATTCTTAAAGAACAAAAACTGAATTGAGAAAATAGCAGGAATTACCTTCATTTATTTGGGACACTATGCTACTTAATTGGACCAGGTGAGTGTTACCAAACAGTTTCTAACTAGCATCAACCGCATGCATTTGTGTGGCCATTTGGCATACAGCAGGGGAGCTTCATGGTCTCAGTTGTAGCAAGGACTGGGCCTCAAGTCGCAATACGCCTATTTACAGTCACCAAGGAGAGAGGCATCAGAGTTGGTGTCCTCCACCAGAGGTGGTGTTGCACTGCATCCAAGCTGGAGTTGGTACTGCCCCCCCCCCCCCCAGTGTTCACTTGGCAGAAAACAACCTGTATTGTGGTCACTGCAACATCCATGGACTCAGAGTTTTGGACTATATTTTTTTGTGTGCCAGGATATCTTATATGTGCTACAGGTGCCTCGTGCTATGTGCGACTGTTGTACTGTGTTTTCCACCTTGGCTCCAGAGTAATTCTGTTTCATTTGACTGTATTTGTGTATATTCATGGATGGTTGAATGACAATTTAACTTGGAAAAAATAGCAGCAGTTGTGTGTGTTTGTGTTCAAAAAGCAGTGTTTTTCTTTTACTGTTAGTTGGCAAGAAATACCCAGTAAGACAAATCGGAACTGTTTTGCTCACCGTAGTTACAAGCATTCAGGCTTGGAGATGCCAGAAACAACCGGGAGTGAAAATGAAAAGATTTCACTATTTCAGTAGGTTAGGAATTACAAAGAAGTTGAAGGTATCGACAATCATTTTCAATGTTACAATGAAAATGAAGATTCAGAGGCATTGTATGAAGGCAGTCCATTATTTGCACTAATTTTGTTCATTTGTTAAATTTCTCTATTGATAACTATTGGGATCTAATACAGTTTCATAGTAGTGTAGAAGTATTAGTGGTGTTCTAATTCATTTTATATTTAAATACATAAATTGTTCCTCAGTTAAACTATAGTTTTTTTTACACACCTTTTCATTATTTCCATGAAATTTCAGCTAATTGGGGCAGCCACTCAATTGGCCAAAATACACTGGTCTTGATGTGTCCCAATTAACGAGAAAAAAGACAAAATACCACTTAATTGAGTAATAATTTACATATTTCAATGAAATACAGAACAAATTAGAACACTGTCAATACCTCTACAATACTATAAAACTGTTTATTAGTTCTTAATAGTTATCAATGGGAAGATTCATACTGTATGTTGCCATATTCTTTTGATTAACTAAATAAAATCAACACAGACACCTAGTACATGTAATGAACTGCCTTCATGCAAAGTTTTCAATGATTGCATCCTCCAAATCTTCATTTTCATTGCAATATTGTTGATACCTTCAAATTCTTCGTAATTCCTAACTTATGGAAGTAGGGAAATCCTTTCATTTTCACTACAGCTGTTTCTCGAATCTCCAAGCCCGACTACTTGAACTGGTAGTGAGGAAAACAGTTCTGGATTGTCTTACTGCTTATTTCTCCCCCAACCATCAGTGACAAAAATACTGCTTTTTGAACAGAAACAATCGTAAATGACTCTATTTAAGACTGTTTGCGCTAAGCACGGTGTAGTGTCTTAACTGCCACACAATTACACATGACTGACGCTAGTTAGAAGCTGTTCGGCGACAGTCTCCTGTCCCAGTTAAGCGTCATAGTGTCCCAAATAAACAAAGGGAATCTTGGCTATTTTCTCAATTAGATTTTGTTCTTTAAGAGTTGTCCCAAATAAGTGCTGTCCTAATTAACTAATGAAAAACTCTACATAGATGCTGGAAATCCAAGCAACAGACACAAAATGCTGCAGGAACTCCTCAGGCCAGGCAGCGTCTATGAAAGAGAGTATAGTTGACATTTTGGGCCGAGACTGAGTCCTGAGGAAGGGTCTCGGCACAAAATATCAGCTATACTCTTTTCCATAGATGCTGTATGGTCTACTGAATTCCTCCAGCATTTTGTGTGTGTTGCCTTAATTAATTGATGGCTCAATTAACTGGAATCCGCTGTATTTAGACTTTGAAAAGGATAAACACTAAAAGACACAATTTGAAATGTTATTATCTTGGCTTTTGTAAAGCCTTTTACATACTTCTCCCATCTCAGTATTTTTCCTTTCAAATATTCATCAATTTCTCTTTTGAAAGCAATTACTGAATTTCCTTTTACCACCTGATTAAACAGTTGTTGTGGCTACAAAAACTCATAAAAATCAAATTCTCCTTGTTTCCACTTTTTTGTCCATCACTTTAAATCCATATACTCTGGTTATTGACATTTCATCCTTAGTAAATTGAAGTTAGAGAGGTGATATAGAATTTGGCAGACGTGTCACGAAGATTTCTCAAGCATTTGTTCTTACTGAAGTTGAGTTAGACTAACTGCACCCAAAGACCATCAAAAAATATGGTTTCTTGTAATATACCCATTTCGTGTTCCACGTGGCTTCCAACTCCTTCCTCTATTAATTTTTTGTGATCTTCCCTCATTTTCTTGATCTTGCTTAATTCTTAAATGCGGAGTCTCTTCTAGATTTAAGTAATTAAATTACTTCAGCACAGGCTTTCAATTCACAGAAAGTAAATTAGCACCAGCTAGCACGACTGCTGTAGGCTAATTAGACCTTAATCAGTAAAGCAAACTACGAAGATGTCAACAATTCCAACACCTGTGATGTATCAACTAACTTTTTAGTGCAGCATGAAAAAGAAGTGTCCAAGATAGATCAGCTATGATCATACTGAATGACGGGGCCTGATGGGCAATTCCAGGTCCTATTTTATTGTATTCTTGTAACTGAGTTTTGTGTTGGGTGGCTCATTTTGATTAATGCATATTCAGCTGTGCAAGATGTAAGGTAGGATGAAAGCTGAAGCATGGTGTTTGTTGCACAGTTGCTAGTTTACTGGTGATGCTGGCATCAAATCTGGTACAAACACTGGTGCTTTTCTTGCCTTCTGACACAAGTGGCTACACCCATTCAGATGCACACTTTGAGCAATAGAGATCTGCAGAACTGGTGATATACTGCTGTTTCTCCTCCCATTAGGTTGTTGATAGTGTTGTTCATAAAGTGCCAATATCCTCTGCAACCATGACTTGGCTTACGGACTTGTTTCAGCCAGGAGCCTGGCCACCCGGGATTAAGTGTCGGCTTCGGGGCCCGACCCAATCGACAGCCCAGGCCCCTGGCAGCTGGAAGTGGCAGCGAAGCCTCCCCCGTTACTCAGCCTGACCCGGAGCATCCGACGACGCGACCTGCCAATCGATCCCCGCGAGATGCGTCCACCAACATCGAAGAGCTGACAACAAAACACTGCATCGATAGAAACCTGGAACGATGCACTATTTACCGAGGAAGCGTGGGAAGAGAGCTGGGCTGCTGGTCAGATTGAAGCTGAGGGGCTTCAGGGTCCCTATGCCCACCATCCTACTAGCTAATGTGCAAGCCATAGAGAACTAGGTGGATGATCTTAAAGGGCGACTCACCTACTGCAGGAAGATGCAAAACTGCTGTGTATTCTGTTTCACCGAGACATGACTCTCCCCTGCCACCCCTGACTGTGCCATCCGACCAGAGGGATTTTCGATCCATCAGACGGCGTCTTCGGTCAAGACGAGGGGAGGTGGTGTTTGCCTACTGATCAACACTGGGTGGTGCTCGGACACAGTGGCACTGACAAGCTCCTGCAGCCCGGACCTGGAACACCTGTCGGTGAAGTGTCGTCCCTACTATCTGCCACGGGAATTCACCTCGGTCATACTGACAGCGGTCTACATTCCCCCCCAGGCAGACGTGGAGTGTGCTCTGAACATACTGTATGCCAACATCAGTGAACTTGAGACCAGGTATCCGGAGACCTTGCTCATTACAGCCGGGGACTTTAACCAGGCTAACCTCAGAAGGGCGCTGCCAAAGTTATAACAACATGTCTCCTGCCCCACTAGAGGCCCAACTATACTTGACCACTGCTACACAGCAGTCAAGGATGCCTAACGTTCCGTCCCACGACCTCACTTCGGAAAATCGGACCATCAGGCCGTACTCCGCCTCCCGGCTTAGAAACAAAAACTGAAGCAGGAGGTCGTGGTGTCAAAAGTAGTGTCGCGTTGGATGGAGGAAACAGGTGAGGTCCTCTGTGACTGCTTTGAATCTGTGGACTGGTTAGTATTCAAGGACTCGGCAGCTAACCTTGATGAGTATGCCTCAGCTGTCAAGGACTTTATTTGGAAATGCACGGAGGACTGTGTGTCTCACAAGACGATCTGGGTATTCCCTAACCAGAAACCTTGGATGAATTATGAGGTCAAGTCCCTTTTAAAGGCTAGAGCTGCAGCTTTTAGCTCCAGGGATACCAGTCGCTACACTGAATCCAGGCGTGAACTCTGGAAAGCCATTAAGGGCGTCAAGAGGCAATATCGAGCCAAGTTGGAAGTCCAGGCTAACCAGAGAGATGCCAGTAGACTATGGCAGGGTCTAAATGAGATCACTGGGCACAAAGAAAAGGCTGGGAATATCAATAACTGTGGCGCTTCTCTTCTTGACGAACTTAATGTATTCTACGCAAGATTCAAACAGAAGAGCAGCGTCCCGCTCCCTCTGGATGAACCGAACCTGGTGGCATCGAGACTTATCGTCACCGAGGAGGACGTTAGAAGGACCTTCCTGAAGATAAATCCAAGGAAGGTGAAGGGCCCAGATGGCGTCCCAGGACGGGTTCTCTGGGTCTGTGCAATTAAGCTAGCTGGAGTGTTTGCTGACATCTTCAACTGCTCCTTGCTTCAGTCTAAGATCCCCTCGTGTTTTAAGAAGGCAACGATAATCCCAGTGCCAAAGAAGAGCAAGGTGGCATGCCTGAATGACTATTGACCTGTGGCTCTGACATCAATTGCTGTGAAGTTCTTCGAGCGATTGGTTATGGCACACATAAACCACAGCCTACCGGTCAACCTTGACGCTTTGCAATTCGCATACCGGAGCAACAGGTCAACGGCAGATGCCATCTCTCTGGCCCTACATTCCTCCTTAGAACACCTGGAGAATAAAGATGCATACGTAAGGCTCCTTTTCATTGACTACAGCTCTGCCTTTAATACCATCATTCCAAATAAACTGATTCCTAAGCTCCGGAACCTGGGCCTTAGCACTCAGTTCTGCAGCTGGATCTTCAACTTGCTCACAGACAGGACCCAGGCTGTGAAAATAGGGGACAAGCTCTCCTCTACAATCACTCTGAGCACCGGTGCCCCACAAGGCTGTGTACTCAGTCCCCTGCTGTACTCACTGTACACCCATAATTGTGTAGCCAAGTTTCCATCGAACTCAATATATAAGCTTGCTGATGACACAACAATTGTAGGTCGTATCTCGGGTAATGATGAGTTTGAGTACAGAGAGGAAATTAAGAACCTGGTGGCATGGTGCGAAGACAATAACCTATCCCTCAACGTCAGCAAGACGAAGGAATTGGTTGTCGACTTCAGAAGGAGTAGCGGACCGCACGACCCAATTTACATCAGTGGTGCTCAAGTGGAACAGGTCAAAAGCTTTAAGCTCCTCGGGGTCAATATCATAAATGACCTGACTTGGTCCAACCAAGCAGGGTTCACTGCCAAGAAGGCCCACCAGCGCCTTTACTTCCTGAGAAAACTAAAGAAATTTGGCTTGTCCCCTAAAACCCTCACTAATTTTTGTAGATGTACCGTAGAAAGCATTCTTTAGGGTGCATCACAACCTGGTATGGAAGTTGTTCTGTCCAAGACTGGAAGAAGCTGCAGAAGATCATGAACACAGCGCAGCACATCACACAAACCAATCTTCCGCCCTTGGACTCACTTTACACCGCACGCTGTCGGAGCAGTACTGCTAAGATAATCAAGGACACGACCCACCCAGCCAACAGACTTTTCGTCCCTCTTCCCTCCAGGAGAAGGTTCAGGAGCTTGAAGACTCGTATGGCCAGATTTGGGAACAGCTTCTTTTTAACTGTGATAAGACTGCTGAACGGATCCTGACCCGGATCTGGGCTGTACCCTCCAAATATCTGGACCTGCCTCTTGGTGTTTTTGCATTACCTTACTTTCCATTTTTCTATTTTCTATTTATGATTTATAATTTAAATTTTTAATTTTCACTATTTTTAATATTTAATATTTGTACTCCAGGGAGTGGGAAACGCAGAATCAAATATCGCTGTGATGATTGTACGTTGTAGTATCAATTGTTTGGCGACAATAAAGTATAAAGTATATCCAAAAGCTAATTTTTGAACACGGAGGCTGGTGTTGCCTACCCTTCCAAAAAAAAAGTAAAGAGGTCAGTGTCAGGATTATTCCTCAGATTCATTGATTCTCTCACTAGATGTCATGCTATACATAGTAAGGACCATGCAAGATCATCTTTCCTGATGACGGAAGGAAAGAAATTGCAGTCAGTGCTCAAAACAAGAGGCTGGTGATACCTGTGGAACTAAACTGCAGGAGTCAATGCTGTCAGTGTTTTAATGAAATTGTCCTGTCCTAAAGTGTTAAAATGCCACTCACATTGTTTCTCAGTGTTTCAGCTCAGGAACTTTTCATCTGAACTAGACATTCTGATCAGTAGTTCTGATGGTGATATCAATTGATAACGTTAACTTTGATTCTCTCTCCACAGATGTTGGCTGACCTACTACATATTTACAGCATTTATTATTTTTATAAAAAGTCAGGCTTTTGCAGTTTTTACACACAAGTTACCCACATACCACTGTTAATAATGAATCTACTTTCATTAGACTGAATGTATTCTTTTTGTAGGCATGCACATGACTGCATTGTCCTGACCTTTTTATTCGCGGTGATTTGCACCCACTTGATTGCACTTGGTCTGACAGGAAACATCAAGATGCTTTGTCAGCACCTTATTGCATTGTCATTCATTCCATTATGGCTGAAGAATATGAAGCATCTTCGTGCTTTCAGGTAAAATATGGGAAGATTTCACTGAAGTGTGGCTGTCTATCTCTAAGATATAATAATTTTTCACTTGTTACCTTGTACATCTATCTGTTTTAAGTGTGTGTTGTTCATTGGTGTTATTACTCATTTATATCTGTGTCTCGTTGATGGTTTTGTTTATAGAATGGAAAATAAGAACCAGACATGATAATTCAGCCTGTTTGCCTGTTGCTGTCCTTCAATACAGCCATGGTTGATCTTCTTTCTCAGTACTTTATTTCTGTTCTCTCCGCAAAGAACTTGAACCTTTTGTATATAGAAATGTAGGTTTTACATTTGCCTTTAGCGTGTAAATATGTGATAGAATTTGAGGAGGAGTGGATGGGAATGTGGAGAAAGTAACATAGTTTAGTGTGAAACTAGCATAAGAATGCATGAATGATGGTTGGCATAAACTTGGTGGATGGAAGGATTTGTTTCTGTGCTGTATTTCTCTTTATGACTCTAAATTTATATGTGTCCTTATTCAATATGTTAGGTGTCTTGATTCACCATCCTCTGAGTGAAAAGAAATCCTCCTAATCTCAGTCTTAGAACTGTCACCCTCTAACCTGAGATTTTAATCTTTATTCAGGGTGCCCAGCCAGGGGAAACATTTTCCCCACGTTGGATCTGTCTCACCCAGTGAGAATTTTGCATGTTTCAAGTCCTTTTCACTGTTTCAAAATCCTAATGAATACAACCCTAATCTCTCTCCACATGGCAGTTCTGCCATCCCTGAATCTGTCTGGTGAATCTTCACTGCACTCCCTGTGCAGCAAATGTATCTCTGTTAAGTAAGGAGACTAAACAGCATGAAGTATTTCAGTTGTAGTTTTACCAAGTGCTGACATAACTGTGGCAAGACATCCTGAATTCCATTTTCAAATTCTCTTGTTATGAAAGCAAACATGTAGATACACCATAACTGTTTGCTTCATTGGTATATTTGCTTCAGTAACTGGTGTTCAAGATCGTCCAAGTCTCTTTGTGCATCAACATATCCCAGTTTAAATACCATCTTACTTTCCTACTGAAGTAGTTACCTTTTTGGTGCTTACTTTGTCCGTTCATTCAATTTGTTAAATTCTCTTGTAGCTTCTGCACCCTTTTCACAATCTGCCAGCCTACGCATTTTTGTGATTTTGGTATATTTAGAAATATTGCATTTTATTCCCTCTCTCAAATCACTGGTACAGCATACCTTATGAATATGAAGCCTAAGCATTATGTCCACAGGATCCCATTAATTATTGCCCACTACCATGGAAAATCTGTTGCCTTTTTGTTAATAAATTTTTCATCAATTTTCCATACAATAAGATTGTGGTGTACTTGCTTGCAGTGGCCTCTTCAGGTCCAACTAATAGTGCAAAAGTGTATCTTAAATGTTTTCTTGTGATCACAAGACGCTGTTGGACATTGGTAATACAAAATATTGCAAGTCTGGTTCATTGATTTATTGGCGAGACTAATGATAGGGGAGCTGTGTGGCCTCAGTTGTTGTGCAGACCAGACCGTCATGCTGTAGCGTCGCCTGTAACAGTTACCCAGAGTGGAGGCGCTGGAAGTTGTGTGGGAGAGAACAGAGGAATCCATGCAAGGTTGAGAGCTGGCTCCTCCCATTGGTGCTGCTGTCAAGAATTTGCTCTTTGGGAGATAAACTGGATTGCCTGGGGCTGGCTTAGTGCAAGACATGCTGATTTGCTTATATCTGCTGAGTCAACTGTCATCTGCTGATCCAATGTAAGATGAAGAACCGCTGTGTACTTATAGTTGCAGAAATATGGCTCCAGGGCAATATGACATGGATCATCAATCTTGAAGCCATGCCACTCAGGGACCTTTGCTAATATTTTTGTGACTGTGCTATTGTAGCTATATGTGTAGTGCATGACTGTATGTACTATGTTTTGCACTTTGGGCCCTGAGGAAAGCTGTTTACATGTATATGGTTACCGTAACTGATGCTAGAGATATTGATATTGTAATGAGAGAGACAGAGCTGGCAGAGGAACTGAATGCGGATTTTGCATCAGTCTTCGCAGTGTACTGGACATTCAAGAGTGTCAGGGAAGTGAAGTATGTGCAGTGAAAATTATGACTGAGAAGGTGCTCAGGAAGCTTAATGGTCTGAGGGTGGATAAGTCTCCTGGACCAGATGGAATACACCCTTAGGTTCTGAAGGAAGTAGCTGGAGAGATTGCAGAGGCATTAACAATGATCCTTCAAGAATCAATAGGTTCTGGCATTGTACTGGATGACTGGAAAATTGCAAATGTTACTCCGCTATTTAAGAAGGGTGAGAGGCCGCAGAAAGGAAACTATAGACCTGTTAGCCTGACATCAGTGGTTGGGAAGTTGTTGGAATTGATTGTTAGGGATGAGATTATGGAGTACCTGGAGGCACATGACAAGTTAGGCCAAAGCCAGCATGGTTTCCTGAAAGGAAATCCTGCCTGACTAATCTACTACAATTTTTTGAGGAAATTACAAGCAGGGTAGACAAAGCAGATGCAGCAGACAAGGTGTACTTGGATTTTCAGAAGGCCTTTGACAAGCTGCTGCACATGAGGCTGCTTAGCAAGATAAGAGCACATGGAATTACAGGGAAGTTACTGGCATGGGTGGAGCATTGGCTGATTGGCAGAGAACAGAGAGTGGAAATAACGGGATCCTATTCTGGTTGGCTGCCAGTTACCAGTGGAATTCCACAGGGGTTGGTGTTGGGACCGCTGCTTTTTATGATATATGTCAGTGATTTGGGCTATGGGATTAATGGATTTGTGGCCAAGTTTGTCGATGATACAAAGATAGATGGAGGAGCGGGTAGTGTTGAGGAAACAGAGAGCCTGCAGAGAGACTTGATAGTTTAGTGGAATGGGGAAAGAGGTAGCAAATGAAGTATAGTGTTGGAAAGTATATGGTCATGCACTTTGGTGGATGAAATAAACGGGCAGACTATTATTTAGATGGGGAGAGAATTCAAAATGCAGAGATGCAAAGGGACTTGGGAGTCCTTGTGTAGGATACCCTAAAGGTTATCCTCCAGATTGAGTCGGTGATGAAGAAGGCGAATGTAATGCTGGCATTCATTTCTAGAGATATAGAATATAAGAGCAGGGATGTGATGTTGAGGCTCTATAAGGAACTCATGAGACTACACTTGGAGTATTTTGTGCAGTTTTGGGTTCCTTATTTTAGAAAGGATATTCCAACATTGGAGAAGATTCAGAGAATGATTCCAGGAATGAAAGGGTTACCGTGTGAGGAACGTCTTGTACCTCTTGGGCTGTATTCCCTGGAGTTCAAGAGAATGAGGGGGGATCTCATAGAAACATTCTGAATGTTAAAAGGCCTGAACGAATTAGATATGGCAAAATTATTTCCCATGGTAGGGGAGTCTAGGACAAGAGGGTACAACTTCAGGATTGAAGGACATCCATTTAGAACAGTGGTCCCCAACCACCGGGCTGCAAAGCATGTGCTACCAGGCCGCGAGGAAACGTTATGAGTCAACTGCACCTTTCCTCATTCCCTGACACACACTGTTGAACTTCAACGCACGCGAGATCGTTAACCACGCGAGGACATCAGTCAGTCATTAACCTACAACTACTCGATGAGTAAAAAACAAACGTCACTTGAGAGTTTCTTTGGAAGAGATGGTAGGGGACATAAAAGGCCTAATGATGATGATAACGCAGAGACAGCTGAGGCCGAGACTGCAAAAAAAAGAAAGCTTCCTTCAACAGAAAATACGACGAGTTGTACGTAAAATATGGCTTTATTGTGACTGGTGACTCGCACGCTCCAAGCCCCCTGTGTGTGATATGTGGAGACAAGCTGTCTAATGAGGCAATAAATCTGCTTCAGCACCTTGATTCCAAGCACCCTGCACTAAAGACAAACCCGTTGAGTTTTTTGAGCGGAAAAAATGTGAGCAAGCGAGACAGAATTAAGTGCTGAGAGCCACCACCTCCACAAATGCTGCTGCTCTGAGAGCGTCGTACTTAGTGGCTAGCCGTATTGCTAAGGCTAAGAAGCCTTCGGCTGTTGGTGAAGAATTCATTCTGCCTGCTGCCAAGGACATGTGCCGTGAACTGTTGGAAGAAGCTGCAGCTAACAAGATGGCACAGATTTCTCTTTCAGCTACCACATTTTCAAGGAGAATCGATGACATAGCAGGGGACATCGAAGCACAACTGTTGGAACGGCTTAACGAGTCTGGTTTCACTACCCAAGTCAAAGAGATTGCTCCTGAATGCCAGTCTACACACTGTGTCACACACAGGGAAATGCCGGCTAGCCGAAAAATGTCACCATATTGAGTGACGTCGTTGAAGTTATCAATCACATCAAAGCAAAAGCCCTTAACTCATGTCTGTTTGAGCAGCTTTGAGAGGAAATGGATGCAGAGCACAAATGCCTTCTCTTACACACTGAAGTCAGGTGGCTGTCAAGGGGGAGAGCCCTGGCCAGGGTTTTTGAGTTAAGAGAGCAGCTACAGAGAGTTCTTTCAGGAAAAAAATCACCACTGGCAGCACACTTCAGTGACGAGGAGTGGATAGCAAAACTCGCTTATCTGTGTGACATCTTCAACCTGCTCAATGAACTCAATTTGTCACTTCAAGGAAGAATCACAACTGTCTTCAAGTTGGCAGATAAAGTGTCTGCTTTCACAGCGAAACTGGAACTGTGGGGACGGCGAGTGGACAGGGGCATATTTGATATGTTCCCAACATTAGCTGGGAATTTGGGAGAGACTGAGACTCACAGCTGGTGCGCGATCACCTATCTTTGCTGTCGGCAGAATTCGAGTATTACTTCCCAACCGCAAATGACCCAAGACGTGCAAAGGAATGGGTCCGTGACCCATTTGTATATGTCCCCGGTGAATCATCCATGTCAGCACGGGAAGAAGATCAACTCCTCGAGCTTGCAAATGACGGTGGGCTGAAAAGTATGTTCGACATAACATCTCTGCCAGCATTCTGGATCAAAGTCAAGGCTGAATATCCTGAGATAGCCACGAAAGCACTGAAAACATTGCTTCCATTTCCAACAGCATATCTCTGCGAAGCAGAGTTTTCTGCAGTGAATGCAACGAAAACTAAATTGCGAAATAGACTGGACATAAGGAACCTACTTATGACTTATAATTGACTTATCACTATATGCATGCAAGAAAAATATGCGCTGTGTGTTTAATATTGAATTCGTTAGATCAGGGGTCCCCAACCTTTTTTGCACTGCGGATCGGTTTAATATTGACAATATTCTTGCGGGACTGGCCGACCCGGGGGGTGGGGGGTGGGGTTGCCAACGGACAAGAGTAGCAGTCAAATAGGTTGTTACCCAGAAAAAGACTACAATGACCATGAAGCCTTGCGCAGGCACCAGTGCACATGCGTGTAGCTGCCAATTTTTTTTCTGCAAATCGTTTTTGGTGATTCTGTTCGGGGGGTGTTAATCACGACTGGAGTATAGGTGATAAGTGGCTAATACACTCAATTTCGTTTCTAAAAGGGTTTATCTAATGAATTTAATATTAAACACAGCACATATTTTCCTCGCATGAGTATAGTGATAAGTCAATTATCAGGGGAGCTTGAAGTAAGTGTTGAACGAACTTCCAGTAGAAGTGGCAGAAGCAGGTTCAATATTATCATCTAAAGAAAAATTGGATAGGTATATGGACAGGAAAGGAATGGAGGGTTATGGGCTGAATGCAGGTCGGTGGGACTAAGTGAGAGTAGCATTTGGCACGGACTAGAAGGCCTGTTTCTGTGCTGTAATTATTATATGGTTATATAAGTCAATAGCATCATAACATTTTCAGTAATGTTTGGATATTAAACACACAGCGCATATTTTCCTCGTATGAACATATAAAATCATTGCACCACACCAATATCGCTGAATCATTGAGAGCCCTGGGCTTGTTTACCTGCAAGAAGACGGTCCTATCAAGGGGTGATGGGAGACAGCGATACTCGAAGGGGGTTCCTTATATCCAGTCTATTCCGCAGTTTAGTTTTTGTTGCATTCATTGCAGAAAATGCTGCTTCACAGAAAAATGTTGGAAATGGAAGCAACATTTTCAGTGCTTTCGTGGCTACCTCAGGATATTTAGCCTTGACTTTGATCCAGAATATCCGCAGAGATGTTATGTCAAACATACTTTTCAGCCCACCGTCATTTGCAAGCTCGAGGAGTTGATCTCCTTCCCGCGCTGACATGGATGACGCGCGCATAATGACCTCGTGTGCGTAATGGCTCAACAGTGGCCGTGACAGGGAATGAGGAAAGGTGCAGCTGACTCATATTGCCAAATTATATCATTTCCTTGCGGCCCAGTAGCACATGCTTTGTGGCCCGGTACTGGTCCGCGGTCCAGTGGTTGGGGACCGCTGCGTTAGATAAATCCTTTTAGAAACAAAATTGAGTGTATTAGCTACTGGTAAGTGACTTATAGTTGACTTATCACCTATATTCCGGTGGTGATTAACACCCCCCCCCCCTGGTTAGCCAGTCCCCCCGGTTAGCCAGTCCACAAGTATATTGTCAATATTAAACCGGTCCGCGGTTCAAAAAAGGTTGGGGACCCCTGATTTAGAACAAAGATGCAGAGAAGTTACTTTAGTCAGAAGGTGGTAAATCTGTGGAATTTCGTGTATTTAAGGCAGAGATAGATAGATTCTTGATTAGCCAGGGCGTCAAAGGTTATGGGGAGAAGGCGGGGGAGTGGGGATGACTGGAAGAATTGGATCGGCCCATGATTGAATGGTAGGGCAGACTCGATGGGCTGATTGACCAATTTTTTCTCCTATATCCTATCTTATGGGCAATTAAATAACAACATATTTGAAAAAAAGGCATTAATTTTAAGCACTACTTTTTTATATGGGACTTTATCAAAGACCTAATACTGTAATCCAAATACACCATATGTACTGATTTTTCCATTATCTATTCTAACAACTGCATCCTCAAAAAAGCTCCAATACATTTGTCAAACTCAAATTCCCTACTGGTGCTCATTGTGATTATTTCAAAGTCCACTTTGCTGAAGTGTTTTCCTCCAGAAAGGTTTGCAAAGATATCATCAATCGGGGGAGACGGTATTGATCTACTTTCAGAACTGCTTTTCCTCCTGTTTGTGTTTTTGAATGCTTTCTTTTAAGATTTCACAACCTGAATAATCATTCAGTGCATTATTAAGCCCCTTACTGAACTGGCAAATGCGCAGACATTTTCTTCAATTTATCACATACCCTTCCTTTTGATTCAGTTTATGAAACCTAAAGTGTTCTTCAATCAACAGTGATTTCAGTTCTAAATTTTCTTACATTACTTTCATAATGTCAGCAAAGCTCGTTTTGGTTAGAGCAGTTAAAATTCTGAGCAAACTATATGCTCTTACAACAATTACACTCAGCAAAACTGGCACTTGTTTCTCATTGGTTATTTCATTTGCGTCACATTACTGCTCAACTCACTCAGTATACATGAGCCAGTTATCTGTTGTGCAATTAAACATGTCTATCTTTCCAATGTAGCCAGCCATTTCCGCTTTATTTATTTATTTATTATCATTATCATTATCTCCTGGTACTATTTATGAACCCGTGAATTTTGTCTGATTTCATATACTTTTAAGTATAACCAATAATGAATTATGTAAACAACAAAGGAAGCTTAATCAAACAGTAGATTTACAATATTTCTGAAATATTAAATACACTACTGTAACTAATTGGGAAGCATGTCAGAGGTGAACTGCAACACTTGAGAGAAAATGTCTGAAGGTCTTCCAATAGAATATCACTTTTTCTTGTGATATCACCAATGGAAAATCAGAAATGGCTGTTCTGCATTTAGTGAACTTGTTTGGTGTATACCTAATGCTAGGAAAGTTCACTGCAGTTAGTGCTATTTAGCATTTGTCTATTGTTGGGGGTAGTTGGGAGTATGTAAATTGTGCCTGAGATGCATAGTTCAACATTGCAATTGACAAAATGATCATCTGTGCTTTTTTTGTTTGGCAAATTTTAGATCAGGGTGCAGAAAAAAATGAATGTTATATGATCTGATTTATATGACAATGATTTTTTTCTCTGGCCTTTTCAAAATGAATATTTTGCATTTCTGTTGCATTGTCTTGAAGCACTCTATATTACAGAATAGGAAATAGACCAATAATCTACTGCTTCTTGACATTTTTTTTTTACTGTGCCTCTTGTGATTTTCCTCCACATTCTTCATTAGTTTTGATCTTGCTAAGGTATATAAGTTGGGATGCAATTTTTTAATTGGGTACCTGAGTCATGAGTTGGGGGTGGGGGTCCTCACAACTATATAAAGTTTGTCTGATTTACGTTGAGGATTAACAGATTAGATTTTGTGAGCCCACATTGTTGAGCATCCAAAAGACATTTAATACTTAACCTTGTTAGAATAATATATTGTGTGTTATCTGCTCCTGCTCTTTTGAAATAAAACGAATCACAGAGAAGTTGTTACTCTTTAAAGATTCATTACAAATACAAGGTTGATAACATCAATCTTTAATTAAACCGAACTTTGAAGAATCTAAAGAGCAATATCCTGAGAATAATTGATCACGGTTTTAAAATTACAGCACACTGACAAGATTAAATTCTACATTTTTTTACTTCTGGCTGCTGCAAAACAACAAGTTTCATTACAAATGTTAGTGATAATAAACCTGATTCTGATTCTGATATTCAAATAGTCACTAAAATGTATGGGCAAAATAATCCGCCATCCCAAATTACAAGTATGTGTTCTAATAGCCAAAGTCTTGTGCAGAAATTGCTGTATTTTTTAGATGTTTATATCATGGAAATCCTTTAGGTGATAGGTATATAGATACGTTTAATGCTTTTTTTTAAGAATTTCATGATATTCTTCTGTTCCATCAGAGTTATAGGGCCCTTTATTGTCACAATTGCCAGGATGATGACCAATGTTGCAAAGTCCTTATTTCTGTACTTCGAATTTTTTTTTGCTTTTGCCTACTCCATTTGGCTGATGCTTGGAGGTAAGTTCAGTTGTTTATTGCCTTTCCTGTTGTTTTGCTTTTGCAATAATCTAAAAACTTGAATTTGTATTTGTAGAGGCAGAAACAGAAGTTAAAATGGAGAATAAGGAAGTGGCAGTGATCTTAAATATTTTACATGAGGTTTGCAATTGAAGACAGAGAATATTGGGAATAATGGGAAATCAAGTGTCCCCATGAACCTGGCCTCCTAGTTTTAAGAAATATCTCTTAAGGAGGTAGATGCACTGATTTGGTATTCTTCAGTTGTCTGGCTACTGAAAGAAAGGATCAAATTATACAGGTAATATGGGCTAGATGAGCTTCGAATAGCTTGCCACTTTAACTCTCTATCCCACTGCTATTTTGATTAACCTGCTTGTGACTCATGCACTGTTACAACAATACTCAAAGCAAGCTTGAGGAACAACGCCTCATCTTCCATCTAAGCACTTTGCAACCTCCCAGACTGAATGTCATATTCTCCAGTTTATACTTTATACTTAAACTTTATTGTCGCCAAACAATTGGTACTAGAACGTACAATCATCACAGCGATATTTGATTCTGTGCTTCACACTCCCTGGATTACAAATATTAAATATTAAAAATTTAAATTATAAATCATAAATAGAAAATAGAAAAATGGGAAGTAAGGTAGTGCAAAAAAACTGAGAGGCATGTCCGGATATTTGGAGGGTACGGCCCAGATATGGATCAGGATCCATTCAGCAGTCTTATCACAGTTGAAAAGAAGCTGTTCCCAAATCTGGCCGTACGAGTCTTCAAGCTCCTGAACCTTCTCCCGGAGGGAAGAGGGACGAAAGTCTGTTGGTTGGGTGGGTCATGTCCTTGATTATCCTGGCAGCACTGCTCCGACAGCATGAGGTGTAAAGTGAGACCACGGACGGAAGATTGGTTTGTGTGGTGTGCTACGCCATGTTCACGATCTTCTGCAGCTTCTTCCGGTCTTGGACAGGACAACTTCCATACCAGGTTGTGATGCACCCTAGAAGAATGCTTTCTACGGTGCATCTATAAAAATTAGTGAGGGTTTTAGGGGACAGGCCAAATTTCTTCAGTTTTCTCAGGAAGTAAAGGCGCTGGTGGGCCTTTTTGGGAGTGAACTCTGCTTGGTTGGACCAAGTCAGGTCATTTGTGATATTGACCCCGAGGAACTTAAAGCTTTTGACCTGTTCCACTTGAGCACCACCGATGTAAATTGGGTCGTGCGGTCCGCTACTTCTTCTGAAGTCAACAACCAATTCCTTCGTCTTGCTGATGTTGAGGGATAGGTTATTGTCTTCGCACCATGCCACCAGGTTCTTAATTTCCTCTCTGTACTCAAACTCATCATTGCCTGAGATACGGCCGACAATTGTTGTGTCATCAGTAAACTACTATATTGAGTTCGATGGAAACTTGGCTACACAATCATGGGTGTACAGTGAGTACAGCAGGGGACTGAGTACACAGCCTTGTGGGGCACCGGTGCTCAGAGTGATTGTAGAGGAGAGCTTGTCCCCTATTTTTACAGCCTGGGTCCTGCCTGTGAGGAAGTTGAAGATCCAGCTGCAGAACTGAGTGCTAAGGCCCAGGTTCCGGAGCTTAGGAATCAGTTTATTTGGAATGATGGTATTAAAGGCAGAGCTGTAGTCAATGAAAAGGAGCCTTACATATGCGTCTTTATTCTCCAGGTGTTCTAAGGAGGAATGTAGGGCCAGAGAGATGGCATCTGCCGTTGACCTATTGCTCCGGTATGCGAATTGCAAAGCGTCGAGGTTGACCGGTAGGCTGTGGTTTATGTGTGCCATAACCAATCTCTCGAAGAACTTCATAACAATTGATGTCAGAGCCACAGGTCAATAGTCATTCAGGCATGCCACCTTGCTCTTCTTCGGGACTGGGATTATCGTTGCCTTCTTAAAACACGAGGGGATCTTAGACTGAAGCAAGGAGCAGTTGAAGATGTCAGCAAACACTCCAGCTAGCTCGCTTGCACAGGCCCAGAGAACCCGTCTTGGGACGCCATCTAGGCCCGTCGCCTTCCTTGGATTTATCTTCAGGAAGGCCCTTCTAACGTCCTCCTCGGTGACGATGAATCTCGATGCCACCAGGTCCGGTTCATCCGGAGGGAGCGGGACACTCCTCTTGTGTTTGAATCTTGCGTAGAATACGTTAAGTTCATCAGGAAGAGAAGCGCCACAGTTATTGATTTTTGCACCTAGTGATCTCATTTAGACCCTGCCATAGTCTACTGGCATCCCTCTGGTTAGCCTGGGCTTCCAACTTGGCTCGATATTGCCTCTTGGCGCCCTTAATGGCTTTCCGGAGTTCACGCCTGGATTCAGTGTAGCGACTGGTATCCCCGGACCTAAAAGCTGCAGCTCTAGCCTTTAAAAGGGACTTGACCTCATAATTCATCCAAGGTTTCCGGTTAGGGAATACCTGGAACGTCTTGCGAGACACACAGTCCTCCGTGCATTTCCAAATAAAGTCCGTGACAGCTGAGGCATACTCATCAAAGTTAGCTGCTGAGTCCTTGAATACTAACCAGTCCACCGATTCAAAGCAGTCACAGAGGACCTAATCCGTTTCCTCCGTCCAATGCAACACTACTTTTGATACCCCGACCTCCTGCTTCAGTTTCTGTTTGTAAGCCGGGAGGTGGAGTACGGCCAGATGGTCCGATTTTCCGAAGTGAGGTCATGGGACTGAACAGTAGGCACCCTTGACTGCTGTGTAGCAGTGGTCAAGTATATTCGGGCCTCTAGTGGGGCAGGAGACATGTTGGTATAACTTTGGCAGCGCCCCTCTGAGGTTGGCCTGGTTAAAGTCCTCGGCTGTAATAAGCAAAGCCTCCGGATACCTGGTCTCAAGTTCACTGATGCTGGCATACAGTATGTTCAGAGCACACTCCATGTCTGCCTGGGGGGGAATGTAGACCGCTGTCAGTATGACCGAGGTGAATTCCCATGGCAGATAGTAGGGACGACACTTCACCGACAGGTGTTCCAGGTCCGGGCTGTAGGAGCTTGTCAGTGCCACTGTGTCCGAGCTCCACGCAGCGTTGATCAGTAGGCAGACACCACCTCCCCTCGTCTTGCCCGAAGACGCCGTGTGGTCCATCCGATGGATTGAAAATCCCTGCAGTCGGATGGCACAGTCAGGGGTGGCAGGCAAGCCGACACACAGTTGCGAAGGCCTCCGCTCTTGTCGAGCCTTGGGCTCGATTTCCGAGGTCGGCGGCAGAGGCCTCACTTCCGGCAGCTGTGGATGGCCACCAACAGGTCTTTATGGTGGTCACTCCGGGGAAGCGTCTGGGGCACCTTGCGGTCTCCGCCGTCACTTCTGTGTGGTCGTCTGCTCCAGAGGGGTGCTGGTCGGAATGGGCCGTGTCTCCAAGCGCTCTGGCATGGTAGCAGATCATGGGTCTCCAGGAACGTTGGTCGGGTCCAGGTGCAGTCCTGAGTTTAAGAAGCAGTCCAGGCGCGGTGGTCTCCAGCTCGGTCAGTAGCTTCGCCAGGGTGTTGTTGATCTTTATCTTGCTAAATTGAAGGTTTAGAAGGGTTTCTCGGGTATAGGATAGTGGAGAGGGTAGTTTGCGCGGGAGAGCACGCGCAAAGTCGCCAGTTACCAGCGCCGTCTTTAACAATGATAAAGATTTTAGGTAACTTTTTCTTTATTGCTGTATTAGAACTGGCCATTTCTACCAGTTATTCATCTGTGATATTGACTCAGTCCTTTTCTATCGGTTAATATAGCTTGGAGTACCTGGCATGTCTCACAGTTCTCTTACCAACAATGAGTATCAGAGACAAAATAACTGCTTCTAACTGCCACATTAATATATTTAATCTCAGATTTTCAGAATATTTCTTTCACTCTACCCATCCTTTCCCTATTTTCTCTGCAAATGAAAATTAACTTTTCTCTTTCCCAATACTTGTACCTAAAATTTCAACTCCTTTTCTCTTTCCATGGATGCTTGATGACTTGCTGTGTTTACTGCATTTTCTGTTTTTATTTATTGAATCTTACCTAATTGATAATCTCTTCCCAAGTCAGAGCTCAGCGCAGAGAATGTATTTTTGGAGTCTGATGTCAGGCATGAGAAAGACTTGGTATACAAGATAGAGCCAGCTGAATATACCGAGGGCCTCAAATGCTGGGAATATTGATTTGGGAAAAGACACAATTTTTTTTGTTCATCTTTCTAGTGAGTTTGAAGAATTTTGTGGACACAGCATAGGTGATATGTTTCCATTGCCATGAATTGCTGATGTCTCCTCCACATCATGTTGGAAGCTGGGGATTACCGCTACCAAGTGGGCCATGAGTTTGTGCCAAGTCTGAAGTGTTGATCTTTAACACCTTTTTCTCAAATTAATCAAGGGCCTTGCTGTCATATTGACAGGTGGCTTCCAAGGGATCCACATTTTCCAGGGTCTTACTGTGAATTTTTATGTTTGCAGTCCTGTGTTTTACAGTATGGGCAGATTGGTAAATAATCTTTATGTTACGGATGCTCATTGCAAGGCCTATTGTCTCTTCTCCTTAAGTGAATGAGTTAATGATAGGTGGGAGATCAGTCTCTGAGCACGTGCAAACAGAGGCATCATTAGATCCTTCAGCCCATGATATCTTCTGACCAAACCAATTTTAACCCTCTCTGCTTACATATGATTTATATCCCTCTATTTACTGCCCATTCATGTGCCTGTCTAAATGTATCTTAAACATTACTGTCATATCTGCTCCCACCACTTCCTAGGCAGTGTGTTCCAAACACTACCATTCTTTATAAAGAATTAGCCTCATAACTTCCCTTTAATTTTTTTCTCTCCTTAAACCTATGCCCTCTTGCAGTTGACATTTCCACTCTGGGAAAAGCACTATATCTCCTCTATTTAGGCGTCTCATATCTTTATTTAATTCTGTCAGACTGCCCCTCAATCACTGACATTTCAGAGAAAACAATACAAGTTTGTTTAATCTCTCCTTATAGCTAATATTCTGCAATCTAGGCTCATTATGATGAACCTCTTGTGACCTCCTGACATTGGTGCAAGAATGCTAAGTGCCTTCTTTACCATCCTATATACTTATGTAGCCACTTTCAGGGAGCCATGGGAGTATTCAGGGAGTATTTCAAGTCCCTCTGCATATCAATACTCCCAGGGGTCCTGCCACATACTTTCCTCTTACATTTGACTGCCCAAACTGCAACACCTCACACTTGCCTAGATTAAACTCCCTTTGCCATTTCTTTGCCCACATTTTTGCTAAATCTTTTGACAACTTTGTGAATAGTGAGGGGAAATGGCAATGTTTGTGTCTTTTACAAACTTACTAATTAGTTCCTCTACATTTCATCCAAAACATTTATATATTATCATAAAAAAACAGGTTTCAACATGTATCCCCTCCACTGTTTTCTTCTGTCTTCTATGGCCAAGCCAGATTTTTGCAGAAGAACAATATAGGCTATTTTCTGGTTCTTGAGGACCTTTGCCTGTGACTGAAGAGGATATAACAATCTCTTTCAAGGCGCAACAGTTTCTACTTTTGCTTTTCTCAATAACCTGGGATAAATTTCATCAGTTTCTGGATACATATTTATTTCAATATTCTTCAAGAGCCCAACACTTCCTTCTCTTTATCAACATGCCCTAGAATAACAATATGGAGTAGCTCTTCCTGATCTCATTATCCTCCACGTCCTTCTCCTTGTTGAATACCAGTACAAAGTACTCATAGTGCCTCATCTATTTCTGCTAGCTTCAGACACAATTTTCCTCCTTTGCCTTTAAGTGAACCTATCCTCTCCCTAGTTATTTTCTTATTTGTAATACAATATACACTTAAGAAATTTTAAAGTGTTATCACCAAGGAAGAATACTAAGCAAACTAATTCAACAATGATGTAATAAGTTCCCTTGATCTGATAGTATGATCTTAATATTCAAAAATAAGAGTAAGTGGGTGGAATATGATTCTGGAAAGGTCTCAGCTGAGTGGAAAACTACAAAAGTAACAGTACTATTCAAAAAAGATGAAAGAATCAAATAGAGGACTATAGGCCATTTAACTGTATGTCATGTGGAATCCATCATGAAGAAAGTGGCAGCTCAGAGAAACATAATATGAATAGTAAGAGTCAACATATTGTAGTTTTATTAAAAGTTCTACCCATGTTAATTTTAGAAGTTATCAATGAAGTGCCACTTAAAAATCAGAAACAGGCTTGTAAGGTTGGGGTAGAAGTATGTTATCATGGATAACAGCCAGTAACATACAGAGAGAAGGTATACGTCGAAAATTTTCAAACTAGAGGCACTAACTATTAAGGACACGTTGGGATCAATATTGGTATCTTGGTTATTTTTGGTCTGGGTTTTGTGACTTTTGCCAGTAGTTCCAAATGAAA
Organism: Mobula birostris; assembly: GCF_030028105.1. Lineage (NCBI taxonomy): Eukaryota > Metazoa > Chordata > Chondrichthyes > Myliobatiformes > Myliobatidae > Mobula > Mobula birostris. Next base: position 14,065,609 of record NC_092399.1, read on the forward strand.
TTGCCAGCATTCAATTGTTAAACTGAAACTTACACAAGTATGCTGTAAAATGCAGAAGTTTGGAACTAACTGACTGTTTTGGAAGGCCGAATCTTTCAGATTACCCCTCTGTTTGATCAGGGTGCAGAGACTGGAGGAAGGAAGTGTGGCCAAGTATGTCAAAAACTGCTCTCAGGTTGAAAATAGGAAAGGCTACCTTAAACACTCATCTAGGATCAGAGCTGGCTTAGTACTGTAGCTAACACAGAAAACTGATTCAGTCAGCAACCTTGGGGTGAACAGGGCACGGATTTGGGAAGCTACAACACATTTCTGGATTTGGAAAGAAACTAAATTTGGAAATGGTTTTTAGTTTGTAAATGGATTACACTTTCTTTTGAGGAGAACCAGTGATAACAGCAGATTTGAAGGAAAGGGAACGAGTACCTGACGGGAGAGATTAGTCAGCAGTTTAGCAAGAGTAGGATCAAGGAGTAGGATCAGTAGTTCTTGATATGTTCTATCAAGCAATGTGACATGAGAAGCATAGTGGCCAATTCTAACAAATCAATTGTCGCTGCTTGCAGCCTCTACGGATTGTTACCCATGTATGACATGCCTTCCAATCACTCCAGTAATGATGTTTCAAAATTCGAAGAACTGCATTTGATCCTTTGTTAGCAACTAGCAAAACATACAATCTTGAAGCAATGAAACTTAAGTGTAATTAAGTGTAAATAAGCAGACTTAAGCAGCCGACAAAAGATATAACATCAGTACCCAGCTCCAAACTGCCCAGAACAAAGTACGAATATGTAACTTACTCCCTTTGCTTTTACCACACCCCCACTCATGTGACTAGTTTCCAGAATACACATAATAAACACACAACACAGAATACAATGCAGATAGAAAAGAGATGCACGAGTCCTACAAGAAGAGATAGGAGAGAAACTGGAGAAAGGTATGCCTTACAGTCTATGGAAAAGAAAGGAAACAACAAGTGGTGTTAATCTTAATTACAAAATACTCCAAGGTTCTTGAATTTGTTTTTGGAGATCAGGGCAAGAAGAAAGGGGAAAGGGGGTTAAGAATTTGGCTCACCCTGCGGTAAAGAAATTAAGGCTGTTGTCATATTGTGTCTTTTTGTATAAAACCATCTTTGTAGAATAGGAGGATCTGAGCTAGTGTGAAGTTTTATCAGATAACAAATTTGAAGTTGCTTTACATGGACTTGTCTTAATGTTGTTATCCATACACTATTATCACCTTCCTTTAATGTTAAGGGTAATCATGGTGGAAGTAGTTGCAGAAAATAAAAGGAGTGGTAAAATTAAAATAGCTATGCCAATCAAACATAGACCAAAAAGGGAGGAATTAATTGCTCCAGAATGGAGAGTCTTGAGATTTACAAAATGTGCATTGGTTCTCATTCATTGAACCTGCAAACTGCAGATATTGAATAGGTAGTCCACAGAAGATCGGCTTCTGTGACCATATATTTGCACCTGGAGGTATATCAGTAACTATATATTTACTCAGTCATATATGAGCAGTTCTGATATTTCTTTACTATATTGTTAGCAGTACTTAATAGTGTTTGGTTTTGTGTTCATCAAAATGATAGGTAAACTTCAATATTAAGTGATTCTATTTTCAAATAAATTGTAAATTTCTAATCTTTCTGTGTGCATGTAGGAACTTTAGAACTACGAACATTGGATGAAGCATTATTCTTTATTTTTCGGATTAGTGTTCAAGATCAATGGCAGCTGGGGGATACAGCAGATGAAGATCGTGTTTTAGTATACATTATCATTGGGACTTACGTTAGCATTATGTCATTCCTGTGTTTCAGTGTATTTACTGCATTATTCAGCAATACATATATGAGGTGAGCAAAGTTTATAGCTGTCTTTGCCAAAAGTATCAACTTGTACTTAGAATTTAATGAATAATAGTTTCTTTCATATCAGGGAATCAAACTCTCAATGTTTTGTAGATATGATATATCACCACCTATTTCACCATTGCAAAAGTCTTAGACACTATAGGGTGCCTATGACCTTTGCACAGTACTGTAGTAATTTTATGTTGTTCTGTACTGCCACAAAGAAAAAAAATCATGATGTATGAGTGATGATAAACCTGATTCTGATATGGGTCTCTTGTGGCTGAGAGTGGGAAGGGAGAGAGGAATCATGGTAGGGAAAAGGGGAAGGGAGAGTAGAGGAAGCAGGAAACACCAGAGAGACATTCCATAATGATCAATAAACCAATCATGTGGAATCAAATGACTTTGCCTACTGTCTTAGGGCTGCGTGTGTCTGCACCCGTGCCATCTCCCGCCCCAGCGCTCCATTTCTACCACCTGTCCTACACTCTTCCTGTGGTGCCATTCCCAATATCCTTTACTCCGGCAAGATTTACAAACTCTTCTCTGCTGCATGTTGACAAATACAGTACTGTGCAAAAGTCTTAGGCACCTTAGCTACATATACATGCCTAAGACTTTTACACAGTACTGTAAAATACATTCTCAGTTGCTTAAATCACAATTCCTCCTGTTAAATTAGGGAAAAGTGGAAATCTGCCATCAGAGATGGGACAAAGGTAGGAGCAAGAATGAGAACAGATTCCCCAGCCTTTTGATAACTCAATGATAGATGGTTTAAGATTACAATTTAGCAAGTATGAAGATCCAAACTCAAGGTTAATCAACTAATTAAATGGAAACTAACTCAAATTTTTTCTATAGCTCTGTTATATGGCTATTCTACAATCCTAGAGATTATTCACCACAAAAGGAGACTATTTGGCCCATTGTAAAAATGATGGTCAAATAGAGAGCTTCTCAACCTAATTAATCTTCCACCATTTGGTCCAAAGCCTCCAGCTTATAGCTCCTTGATATGCATATTAATCGCAATTAAGGTTTCTCTTCTATTACCATTTCAGTTAGCACATCAAAGACCGCTACCATGCTTGTTTAGTATCTAACCTTTGTAACAAATTTGCCGCCTTGTTTATGACCTCTCAGCTGGAGGAAATATGTCCCACCTGTTTACTCATTCTAGACTCTTCAATTTTATACACCTCCAATTAAAGGATTAAATTTCACTTCATCCCCTTGACGAAAATGACCAAGGCCATCTATTTTACAGTCCTGGCCATCTACTTGCAAATTTCCTCTGCACCATCTCTGATGAATCCCATCTTTGGCATAATATGGTGACCAGAAATGTATGCAATAACCAAGCTGTGGTGTAAGAAGGCTTACATGAAATTGGAGAGTAACCATTCTGCTCTTATACTCTTTGCCTCAGCTAATATAGAAAAGCTGTAAAAATGCTTTTTAAATTGTTTTGTCTACCTGTCCTGCAACCTGTAAGAACCTGTGAACATAAACCATAGGTTTCACTGTTCCTGTACACCTCCCAGTCATTGTGTATTCTGCTGCTTTCTTTTTACCTTCTCAAGTGCAAACTGCACACTTGGATTAAATTCTATTTGCCACTTTTTTGGATAGAGCAGCATAGTTTAGTATGTCTTGGTAATTTACCTTTTTCTTATATGTACCTAACTCCCCACCTCTTAAGACAGTGTAATTTGGAATCCAGTTATGCTTGTGCAAAAATATTCCCCCTCATATCCTCTGTTAAACCTCCTACTGCTCACCATATACTTATGCCTTCTTATTGAGTTGCCTGGTTGAAATGCAGTCATAAGGAAAGTATGTCTTTAACTTAGGAGGTTAAAGTGACCTAGTTTGTCACCAAACACTAACGAACTTCTACAGGTGTACTGTTGAAAATATCCTGACTGGTTGCGTCATGGTCTGGTACAGCAATTCAAATATGCTATAACATAAGAAGCTGCAGAGAATAGTGAACTCTACTTAATATACCACGGGCACATCCCTTCCCACTATGAATAGCATCTACAGGGGAAGCTGCCTCAAGGAAGTAACATTCATGATCAATCATCATGTAACCCCACTATTTGGTCCATACCATTTTTTGCAGCTACTATCCTGCAGGAGGTACAAAAGCCTTAAGTTCCACATCAGTTAAGAACATCAACTTCCCTTCAACCATTCTTGGTTGGTTCTTGAACCGTCCAACAAACCCCTTATCATCATTACAGTTTAGGGACACTATGACCACTCTGATCACTGTGTATTAAAATGGACTTGTTTCCTTTGTTTGAAAAATTGTATATAACTTATTTTTTTCCTTGCTCCTTGTATGATACTATATGCCTGTGATACTATATGAGTTTGTGATATATTGTGAGCTTGGAGGTGAAAGGGTTAGTGGTCTCAGTGTGGAGTGCCTAAATATGAAGAAGAAAGCCCTTAACTCCAAGTGGAATCATCAGGACGCTGTCATGATGGCATTTTTTTAAGCAGGCTTTCTTATTTTTATGAGGCCGAGTTACTAGCTCGACACTCAACCCAGCACGGATGGAAAGCATGCAAGGGAGCCAGCTGGATTCGAACTCAGGAGCCTTCACTTGGAAGTCCAGTGCTGATGCCACTATGCCACCAGCCGGCCTGTCTAAAGATGGTAACTTATTAATAATTGGCTAATTTAGCCCACAATGCTCAAATTCAAGGACAGCAACATCATCCCACATGCAACTGATATGGCAATTGCATCAAGCATGTAATGGTGTGCCCAGTTGAATTTCCAGAGTGATGCAAACAATCCAGAAAAGTCATTATCATGTTTGACTGAGGGTAAAGTCATTTTTAATTGCATAACACTGAAAAGATAGCAGCACAGCACAATTGAATTTTAGGCAAAAATGCCAAAAACACGAAAAGGTGAATCAGTAAAGGCGAATGGAAGGAAAAAAAAGTTAAAATTTTATGTGCAGAACCTTGCATGGTCAAAATTTCAAACACGTTTTTTTTTGTTGATTCTCTCAGTTAAAGTAAACCCAAAGGTAATTGCAGCACTATCTTCCACACCAATCTTCTGTACAACATTGAAAATATTTTGATCGTGGTATTAGACCAAAGTCATTTTTCCAAAAACTCTGAATGATATATCAGTAACAATAGAGTTCTATTTCTTTATTAAAATATTTAACATTTTTACTACTTTTGTATCAAGCTACTTTTATAATATTGATTAACATTTATATATTGCAAAATGTGACCATTTATCTTTCTGTTTAGGATTCATGAGAATCTGAATGCCGATGTTCTTATGCAACGAGTCAGTATTATACTGCAAGCAGAAAAGAGGTGGTGTATCTTTCTACACCAGGACAAGTTTCGAGATTTCATATTAGAAGACTGTGCACCTTTAAAAGTACGATACAAGAAAAAGGAAAAACATTGGAATGTAAAAGCATGTCCACTTAGAGAAACTAAAGCAGATAAGGAAGCAAGACTTTCAGAACTTGCATTGAAAATTAAGGTACAATATGCTAATTGGCTTAGAAATATTTATTGATATCAATAAATAAGTGGGAAGGTTTCTGAGAAATCATAAGTCGTTTAAGATTTGTATCTTAAAGTTAATCTTTGCAGCAGTCACTTTCTTGTACAGTGAGTGAGCCCAAGGACACCACCAGCAATATTCATAAAGGTCGAAAAACAGCTACAGATCCTTATCCAAAGATTTTAATTGCTGAAAGATAGTTCCTGTATTCAGGTAATAAAAAAACAATTTAACATTTTCCATTTAATTCCATTTACTTGAACCTTTGGGTACCATACCTCACGAAATAATGTCTTGGTGACAAGGGTAGTCAATTATTCTCTAAATTTAGCTTCTCTCTGAAGTTCAGATACTTACACCATATTTGAATATCTAGAACCAAGTAGTGTTCATTGAAATTAAGTTGTTTTCTTAAGTGAACAAGTGATGAGAACAACTTATTCTTTATACTTTGTGTCACCTCACTGATAATTAATAGTAGGCTGATGAAAGAGTGGATTGTGTTGAAATGAGTTTTCCCTGCTTTTGTTCATGGATTTGATGTATGCAACTTTCCACGAACATAAATGCCACTGCAAACAAGTGTGGAATAAGTGTAAAACAATACAATCAGGATAATACCAACAGCTCTGGTCTTTGCGTCTAGTGCGCTCAGTCAGTTTTGGACATTAAGTGGAATTGAATGAGTTCCATGTTCAAAGTAAATTTATTATCAAGTATGCAAATGTCACCAAATCCTACCTTGAAATTCATTTTCGCACAGGCAATCACAGTAGAACTAAGAAGTGCAATAGAATCAAAAAAAAATCTACACACAAACAAAGACTGACAAACTGAAAATACAAAAAGAAAAAATAGTAATAAATAAATAATACAGAGAACATGAGTTGGAGAGTCCTTGAAAGTGAGTCCATAGGTTGTGTTCAACGATCAGTTTAGTGTTGTGGGGAGTAACGATATCAATGCTGGTTCAAGAGCCTTTTGGTTGACAGATAATAACTTCCTAAACCTGATAGTAAAGGACCTGTACCTCCTTCCTGGTGTTAGCAACAAGAAGAGAGAATGGCCTGGTTGGTGTCCCAGATGATGTGTGCAGTACTCTTTGCAGATGTGATTAATGGTGAGGAGGGCTTTTCCTGTGATGAACAGAAATATGAAAATAAATTAACTCTGCTACTTATCATGGTGAACTGAGCAGGAATAGGGCAAGATGTCGATCTGTTCATAACTTCTCGTAGAAAATAGCAATTATTTCAGCTTTTATATTAGCATTTATTTAATGGATGAATTCTGTTCATTTAGTGGCACAAATATGAATGATAGGTGACAATCAAATGGCTGTGACAAAGCCAGGTTGTAAAGGGGCAGAGATTGAGAATTGATTATTCAAAGGTACTTTTAGAAGGAATGGGAGAAATGCATAAAGCAGAGAAAATGCCCTGATAAAGGTTGAGATAAAAATAGCAATGAAAATGGATCAGAGTCAAAATATCAAGAAATAGAATCAGCTTGGGTGGAGCTAAGAAACAGCAATGAATGGGGCAGCATGGTAATATAGTGGTTAGCACAACACTTTACTGTATAGATGACCCAGGTTTAATTCCGGCTGCTGCCTGTAAGGTGTTTGTACATTCTACCCGTGACTGGATAGGTTTCCTCCTTACGGTCCTTAGAGCTGCTCCATCCAGCAATCACTCAATTTAATGCTAGCCTAATCACAGGACAATTTACAATGACTAATTAACCTATCAATTGATAGGTCTTTGGAATGTGAGAGGAACCAATATTTGGGCTGTGGGAGGAAACACATGCAGTCACAGAGAGAATGTACAAACTCCTTACTGACAATGGTGGAATTGAACCCAGGTCGCTTGTGCTGTAAAGTATTGTGCTAACCACTACAATACCGTGCCGCCCTACTATATCCTTTAGTAGCTTCCATGAAAATGTACAAAAAAAGACAATTAATGAAGGTTAAGATAGGTCCTTTGCAGACTGAAATATGAGAAGTTTTATTAGGGAATAAGGGGAAGGCAGAAAATTAAACAAATATTTTGTCATTCTTCATGGAAGAAAACAGAAAACCTCTCCAAGAACAATAGGTGCAAAGTAAATGAGGAGCAGAAATGAACTTGTGGGAAAACTCAATTGGAGAAATTAATGGGACTGAAATCCAATAAATTCTTATGAACTGATAACCTGCATCATCAGCTTTTGAAAGAAATAACCATGGAGTTGGCAGATATGCCAAGTGACATCTTCCCAACTTTCATGCATTTTAAATAGCTCTCATATATTCAAAAATAGAAAATGTAACTCCACCAATTCAGAAAGGAGGGAGGAAAAATAATAACAGAAGGGACTTGTGTCGGGGAAATCACGTTTAAGTTTTGTGAGTTGCACTTGGTAGAACAGAGTATGGGAATAAAGTGATCCTATTCTGGCTAGCTGCCAGATACTAGTGGAGTTTCCCATGGTAGGGGAGTCTAGGACAAGAGGGCACAATTTCAGGATTGAAGGACGTCCATTTAGAACTGAGATGTAGAGAAAGTACTTTAGTCAGAGGGTGAGAGTGGTAAATCTATGGAATTTGTTGCCACAAGTGGCTGTGGAGGCCAAGTCATTGGGTGCATTTAAGGCAGAGATAGGTTCTTGAATAGCCAGGGCACCGAAGGATATGGGGAGAAGGCAGGGGAGTGGGGATGACGGGAAGAATTGGATCAGCCCATGATTGAATGGCGGAGCAGCCTCAATGGGCTGAATGGCCTACTTCTTCTATATCTTATGGTCTTATGGTGAATTAGGATTTTTAGAACACTGAGTTATTAAACAAAATCACAGGATGTTATATTGGGGCTAATATATTATTGTGGATTGATGAATGGTTAACAGAAAACAAGGTGAAGAAATAAATAAGTAATTTTCATATTTGGAGACTGTCATTTGTATGATGTTGCAGGGATTGATGCTATGTTCCCATCTCTTAATCTATGAACGTTTTGGACGAAAGGCTCCGTAGTAATATATCTGAAAAAAACAAGGGACTGCTAATGCTGGAATCAGAAGCAAAAAATAAAACAAGCTGCTGGAGGAAGGTAGCAAGTTGAGCAGGTTGTATGGGGGTGGAAGGAATTGTTAAGTTTTGGGGTGGAGACCCTGAATCAGGACAGGATGGAAAGGGAAGATATCGGGTGGACCAGATAGCAGCATCAAGAAAGGCCAGAGGCAGCTGTGTCTCTTTCATGATAAACTAATCATGCTCAAACATAGTGGACTCCCTCACTCTTGTTCTACTGACCTGGAACATCTATTGATTAATTGCTGACCATTCTACTTACTGAAAGAGCTCTCTGCAGTGATCCTGACCACAGTCTACATACTGCCAAAGGCAGATGTCAAACAAGCACTCGATGTATTGAGAGCTGTTGTGTATTTAATATTTCAATAATATTTGAGTAATCTTGTATTTATGTTGGTTGATTAAGGATTCTTGTTTGGTTAAATGATTCATTAAAGGTTATAAGTATAAATATATGAATTGTTCATGAGGTTACACTACCATGTGATACGTGTGCGCCTTGCTTAAAGGAAACACGAAGTTAGACCCACCTTTCAGACTCCCATGTCTTTCTTTGAATTAGTTTAATGCTTTGAAGTTACAAAATATAACATTGGCAACAAGGTAATTTTAAAACAAGCCTGAGGTGGCTATCAACCTGTTGAAGTACAGCGAAATGTTTGAACCCAAAAAAATGCAGCAAGGAATGGTGTATAAAGAATGAAGCCCAGCATGTGCAGATATTGTTGTGTTTAAAAAAAAAGGAGGCAGTAAACGGAAGAATTCACGAGTTCATAAAGAGTGAGTACTGGATGATAATATTCATGAAAAATGCAGAAATGGCTGGCTACTTCCGAAAGTGGCATGTTTGATTGCACAACAGATAACTCGATTTTGTATACTAAGCAAATTATTTTGAAACAAGAGTAAACAACATTTTAAAATTATCTCATTTATTCTCATGTGAACATACTTATTCATGATTATGGGAATTATTTTATTCGCTTTCTTAGGAGATGCTCAGGGATTGCACAAGTATAGTTACTGGTATCCCAAGTAAGAATGAAGAAGAGTCTAGAACTAATCTCCTGCAATCTAGACAACAGTAAGTTCTGATTCAAAACTCAATTTATAATAAGAACAAAGAGCATCCTTTCAGTAATTTTCTTTATCTTCTGTCCTCCTAGGTGTAGCTATAAAAACCTAGTTCAATTTCTCCTACTAGGAAGAACACACTGGGTGTAGACTTGTAAACATCAAGAGGGAAATAAGTAAGACAATGGGACTGGAAAGATTTCCCTGAGTTCTAGTTTAGACTTGATGGGCTGAATGGTCTCCCTCTACATTGGAAGGAAATTTTTAACCATTTTAACATAACTTACATAAACCAAGTCAGAGATGAGTATCAATTTATTGGGAGGCCTGAAATTGAGCAGATCGGAAACAAAAGCAAGAAAATTAGCAGAAGGTTGAGACAGAGAACAGAGTTCAGTTTATGAAGTGTAGGTAGGCACAAACTTAGTGATAGTTTGTTCCTGGTTGACAGGTCTGAAATGTAATGTCACAGAACAGGTGGTGGGGTGTTAGCAATCTTTTTTGACTGGCCAGGAAATTTAAAACAGGGGCATTAGTATAGCAAGAAGTGCACAGTTGAAATCTCTAGTTAAGAAATTTAAAACAGGGCATATATGTATAGCACTTTTCAAATAATTGAATCCAGTCTTTTTAAATAAATCAAAGATACATTTAATGTCAGAGAAATGTATACAATATACATCCTGAAATACTTTTTCTTCGCAACCATCCACGAAAACAGAGTGCCCCAAAGAATGAACGACAGTTAAATGTTAGAACCCCCAAAGTCCCCCCTCAGCTCCCTTACCCCCTGTGCATAAGCGGCAGCAAGCAACAATATAACATAGATGAATGGGCTAATAATGTGTTGTAGCTGAAGCATACAGGAACTGGTGGATACGAATGTGGATCAGATTGACTATACCTGCAACATGTGTTGGCAACTCCAGGAGCTTTGCCTCGAGGTTGGTGAACTAGATAGAGTCCAAGCATCAGACCCTGACACATCAGAGAGGAAGAGAGTTACTGGACACTGAGTTACAGGAGGCAGACATATCCTTGGACTGGTTTCTTCAAATTAGGTCAGATCAGGGACAGGATGGTGTGACTGCAGCTAAGCAGGTAAATGAATCCAGAGAGTAGTTCTGGAGGAACGTCAACTCTTGCCTTTGTCATACAGACATAAGGTTGTCACAGGAAGGATGAACAAACTGCATAGGAAATGTGGGGAGAAAAGAAAAATGTTGTATACATTGGGGAGAGCATAGTTAGGAGAACAGACACTGTCTTCTTTGCAACAAGAGGAGAACCCCACAGCCTGTGTTCCCTGCTCATGAGCAGATTAAGACATTTCCTCTGGACTGGAACGCTCAGTATAGAGGGGCTTATCCAGAAGTCATGGATACATAGGCATCAACAGCGTGACTAGTCCTTGGAAGGAGGTTCCATTGAGGGATTGTGAGTGATGGGGAAAAAATTGAAAGGCAGAATCACAATGGCGGTAATCTCTAGATTACTACCTGATGTGTGCATATTGTCAAAAGGTAAATAGGATTAAATAAGTAAACTGTAGCTTCAATGTTGCTCTGGGAGAAATGGATACAGATTGATGAGGCACTGGTATTGAAGGAAGAGGGAACTGTTCCACTGGGACAGGTTTTATTTGAACTGTGTTGGGATCAGGGTTCTGATGGATTGCATAAGTAGTAATGGATAAGGCTTTAAACTAATTGAAGTGTGTGGGGGGGGTGAGTTCTATTGCCAGGAAGATCAATAAATCAAAAAACTGAAAGATCACTCACCATATAGTAAAGAAGAGAATGAACAGCAAAGAATGACAAGAAGAGGAAGAAAAAAATAAGCCAAGCAACACACACAAGATGCTGGAGGAACTCAACAGGCCAGGCAGCATCTATGGAAAAAAGTACAGGCAACGTTTCAGGCTGAAACGTCAACTGTACTTTTTTTCCATATATGCTGTCTGGCCTGCTGAGTTCCTCCTGCATATTGTGTGAGTTGCTCAGATTTCCAGCATTGGCAGATTTTCTCTTGTTTGTGAAAAAATAAGCCAAAATGTGTACCAGAAGTCTGAAGTAAAAATTGTAAATAATCAAAGATTAAGACTCTATTTGAATGTATATAGCATTAATAATAAGTTAAGTCTGTTGATTTCATAAAGGTGAACACCTGGATTCCAAACCAATGACCTCAACTTAAAAAAGGGCAATTACATATGTATGTCCATAGAGTTATCTTGAGTGAACTGGCAAAACAGTCTAAAGCAATGAGCAGTGACACATATTTCAAAGCAGGTTTTCCACAATGTTCAGTAGAAATAAATCCCAATTGGAGGGATTCCATGAAAAAAAGGAACTAACTGTGTTTAACAAAGGAGATTGATGAAAAGAATAAATCAAAAACTTGTTCACATAATGTAGCAAAAACTAGAGAAAGACTAGATGACATGGAATTTTTCAGAAGCCAGATAACAGATACTTTTAAAAGTTAATAAGGAGAGAGAAAATTTGTTATAAAAGAAAAATGGAAATCAAAGCAAACACCAAGACTTTCATGCATCTATAAAGAATGGAAGAGGGTGGCAAAGGCAACTGTACATAAAAGCTGCCTAAAAGCATAGCTTTCTATTCCTCTCCCACCAATGTTTTTACCTTGCATCCTTTTTTCCTGGCATATATGCTATGTGGTTCAGCTACTGAAAATTTAAAGCCATATTTTCAAAGACAGAAAATTGACCTACCCTTGCTTAAAATAGCTGGTGTAGCAAAACTGATATTTGCATAAGAACATTTTTGGACTAATTTGTACAATATTAAGAAGCAGCTTTTAATCCTTTATGAATTTGTTGTATGACCTATGCCCACATAATATGGATTTCATTAATTTAGAGTCATAGATTCATATAGCATAGAAATAAGCACTTGCACCCACAGAGTTCATGCTGATCATCATGAAAGTCACAGCAGCACCTCTACATCCTTAAAAGTTTCTGAAGATTCAGCATTACATCTAAAACTTTGACAAACTTCTATAGGTGCATGGTGGAGAGTATATTGACTGGCTGCATCACAGCCTGGTATGGTGACATCACTGCCCTTGAATGTAAAATCCTACAAAAAGTAGTGGATACAGCCCAGTCTATCATGGTTAAAGCCCTTCCCCACCATTGAACTCATCTACATGGAGCATTGTCCCAGGAAAGCAGCATTGATCATCAGGGACCCCCCCATCACCTGATGGATCGATGCTGAGGATGTTCTACTAGTCTGTGGTGGCCAGTGCGATCATGTTTGCTGTTGTGTGCTGGAGCAGCAGGCTGAGGGTAGCAGACACCAACAGAATCAACAAACTCATTCGTAAGGCCAGTGATATTGTGGGGATGGAACTGGACTGTCTGACGGTGGTGTCTGAAAAGAGGATGCTGTCCAAGTTGCATGCCATCTTGGTCAATGTCTCCCATCCACTACATAATGTACTGATTGGGCACAGGAGTACATTCAGCCAGAGACTCATTCCACCGAGATGCAACACAGAGCGTCATAGGAAGTCATTCCCGCCTGTGGTCATCAAACTTTACAACTCCTCCCTTGGAGGGTCAGACACCCTGAGCCAATGGGCTGGTCCTGGACTTATTTCGTGGCATAATTTACATATTACTATTTAATTATTTATGGTTTTATTAATATTTAATTATTTATGGTGCAACTGTAATGAAAACCAATTTCCCCGGGGATCAGTAAAGTATGACTATGATTTCCCAGGCCATTCATTCTGCTCACTGCCATCAAGAAGAAGGTACAGAAGCCTCAGGACTTGCACCGTCAGGTTCAGGAACAGTTATTACCCCCTCAACGATCGGGCTCCTGAACCAGAGGGGATAACTTCACGCAATCTCACTTGCCCCATCACTGAATAGTTCCCACAACCTATGGACTTCAATATTTATTGCTTATTTTTTATTATTATTATTATCGTTTGTATTTGCACAGTTTGTTGTCTTTTACACATTGGTCTGCTCTGTTGGGTGCAGGTTTTCATTCATTTTATTATGGTTATTAGATTTAGTGAGTATGCCTGCAAGAAAATGAATCTCAGGGTTGTATATGGTGACATATGTATTTTTATAATAAATTTACTTTGGTTATCTAAACTAACTCAAATTTTAATTCTCCCTGATTCTACCACTATCCATATACTGTTATGATGTGGAAGAAACCCATGACACCTAGAGAACAACTCTGCAGTTGCAGTAAGAACATGCAAGCTCCACACAGATAGCAATGAAGGCCATGATTGAACCCAGGTTGCTGGAGGTGTGAGGCAATATTTCCATTGACTTGCCCCGTTGAGTGGATTTGATTTGGATATTTTTATCCTAGCTATGTAATTTTTGTGCTGACTCTTACAAGTGCAGAAGTTTAAAATAGTCCCATTATATTTTTTATTATAAGGTCAAAGAATAAGAAACTAGTTGTGTTGCAGAAAGATCTCTGGAGATTGCAACGAGGACTGGAAGTATTACAATCTCAACAAGAAATCCTTGATGAGGAATTACAGGAAGTCATGGACAAACTGCTGGAAAAAGTACAGAGAATATGTGAAGTGTATCGTAACAGAGGTACAGTACATTTTTATTCTGTAGTTTAATAGGATAAGGATTTGAAGTATGATGGTACAATTACTACAGTATTGGACCACCATTCAGAGCCTTTGGTAGAGATACAAGTTTTACTCCTTTCATGGCAGCTGGGGAATTTAAATTTGCATAACTAAACAATTCTAGAATTTGGGATGGGAGACAGAGAGCTGGACTCAGTAACAGTAATAACAAAACTATTGGATTGTTCCAAAAACCATCTGGTTCACTAGTATGCTTCAAATAAGGAAGTATTCTATCTTTATGTAGTTTAGCCTATGTGTAATATAAAACCAAAAAATGCTGGAAAATCTCAGCAGGTCACGCAGCATCTGTGGAACAAGAAAAAAATGTCTGAAATTAAGATTACCTTTTTCCAATTTCTTTTTCCTAGTTCCCATTTCTGATGAAGGGTCTATATTTCTCTTTCACAACTGTTGCCTTATTTCTGAGTGCCTACAGCATTTGCTGTTTTTATTATGTTTCCAACAATTTTCATTTAGCATATCTTTGACCTCAGACACAGCATGGTGATCAGTTCTTAACTACTTTCTCAAACCAAGGGTAATTTACTATATGTTGGCATTGCTAACAGGACCCATATGACAAAGGAGGAAAAAGAAGTTGGAGCTTAAAGTTTTAATACTGGATTTGTACTGTAGCCCTCTGCCTAAGAGTACCAAAGATCATTATTAAAAAAATGCTACAACTATTGAAATAGCATTGTGAACTTTCATGATTATGTTTAATATGATAATTGCATTTTCAAAAATAACTAACAGTTGTAATGGAAAGAATCAATTTGTTTTCTTGTAGTGTATTTAGTTTTTAATACCTCAAATTCCATTACTATGATAATATCTTAGTGGTCCCATTGTTGTCTTGTACTTTTTATAGTGTAAACACAATCAATATTTGTGTATTTACAAATCAGGGTATTATTGCAATGAAACAAAGGTTAGATTTACTTTGTTTAATTGCAAGATCATTTACTATTTTATTAATAACAGAAAAACTGGAAATACTCAGAAGATCAGACAGCATCTCTGGAAAGAGAGACAGGGTTAGTGTTTCGGGTTGATGACCTTTCATCAGAATTGTTCTGATGAGAAGTGTTCAACCTTACACATGAACTCTCTTTCTGTGTCCACTATTGCTGAGTAACCTGCTGATATTTCCAGAACTTTTTTTTTGTTCAAATTTCCTATATATTTTCTTTTTGCTTTTAGGTTACTATTTTTATTAAATTTTTTATGGCTCATTTCAAGACAGATGTTAACAAATTTGTTAACAATAGGTTTTGTGAAAAATTGTAAAAATACTCCTTCAGCTTTATCAGGCAGCCATTTGCAGTCCATCATCATTATGAGTCGTGTCATATGACATCATTGTTATGGCTGTGTCATATGACATGGACAATCACGGTCTTTCCATGACCATGACTGTTCTCAGGCTACGTCCACATTACGCCGGATAATTTTGAAAACGCCAGTTTCGAGTAAAAACGACAGGCGTCCACACTAAGCGTTTTTCAAAATATCTCCGTCCACATTAGGCGGATATTTGGGCGAATCTTCTCCTACTGGGCATGCGCAGGACACACAGAAAACAAGCGAAGAGGAAACAGTATACTTAGTGCACGTTTGTCCAGTTACAGAGTAGAAAAACTATAAAGGAATTGCTCTTGGCTCTCATGTAGGAGGACTTAAAACTAAAAAAAAACAAATACTGGAGCGTATGGAGGCAACCAACAGGGAGTTCACGGACAGTATGACCCAGCTGATGACGAACATTGAAAAACTGACTATGTTGCATTAATAAAGCACCTTGTTAAATGTATAAAACGTCTGCATCAGTTTTATCTTGTATTTCCATACAATGTTACATTAGGCTGTTACACATCTATTGGCAGAGAAGTACTTGCATAAATAGGTAAACCACCTTCATACAAGCAAGGACAGAAAACAGGGCAAAGTGAGTATAATTTATTCAGTAAGCTATGGGTCAAAGTATTTGGTGAGTACATTTCTAACCCTTCTGGCTTCAGTCTCGTTGCCATCTGTTCTGAAATTGTTAGGTGGTTGCGTTCAAGAAAACAACGAACATCTGTTCCGACACGTCATGACAGCGTTTTTAAATAGTCAAAAAAGTTCACTTTACAATTTAACTCTCACGCCGTTCACACCAACTGCACGTTATATCAGCTTACGTAGTACCAAGCAGAAGCAGAAAAAAGCATTGCTGTTGTGGGGTTGTCTTGACAGCGTTTTCAAATCTCTCCATTTACCCCGTACACACTATGCCGGATATTAAGCATTTTCAGATTTATTCACTCTGGAGAATGTTTTCGAAAATCTCCGTTTTCGGGGGCTGAAAACGCCGTTTCAGTGTGGACGGGAGGTCAAAACGAAGAGAAAAAGCTTCGTTTTCAAAATTATCCGGCGTAGTGTGGACGTACCCTCAGTTAGTCATCTATTGAGGCCCTCCATTAGAACGTAGAACATAGAATAGTACAGCACAGTACAGGCCCTTTGGCCCACAATGTTGTGCCAACCCTTAAACCCTGCCTCCCATATAACTCCCACCTTAAATTCCTCCATATACCTGTCTAGTAGTCTCTTAAATTTCACTAGTGTATCTGCGTCCACCACTGACTCAGGCAGTGCATTCCATGCACCAACCACTCTCTGAGTAAAAAACCTTCCTCTAATATCCCCCTTGAACTTCCCACCCCTTACCTTAAAGCATGTCCTCTTGTATTGAGCAGTGGTGTCCTGGGGAAGAGGCGCTGGCTGTTCACTCTATTTATTCCTCTTAATATCTTGTATACCTCTATCATGCCTCCTGTCATCCTCCTTCTCTCCAGAGAGTAAAGCCCTAGCTCCCTTAATCTCTGATCATAATGCATACTCTCTAAACCAGGCAGCATCCTGGTAAATCTCCTCTGTACCCTTTCCAATGCTTCCACACCCTTTCCTATAGTGAGGCGACCAGAACTGGACACAGTACTCCAAGTGTGGCCTAACCAAAGTTTTTATAGAGCTGCATCATTACCTCGCGACTCTTAAACTCTATCCCTTGATTTATGAAAGCTAACACCCCATAAGCTTTCTTAACTACCCTATCTACCTGTGAGCAACTTTCAGGGATCTGTGGACATGTACCTCCAGATCCCTCTGCTCCTCCACACTACCAAGTATCCTGCCATTTACTTTGTACTCTGCCTTGGAGTTTGTCCTTCCAAAGTGTACCACCTCACACTTCTCCGGGTTGAACTCCATCTGCCACTTCTCAGCCCACTTCTGTATCCCATCAATGTCTCTCTGCAATCTTCAACAATCCTCTACACTATCCACAACACCACCAACCTTTGTGTCGTCTGCAAACTTGCCAGCCTATCCTTCTACCCCAACATCCAGGTCGTTAATAGAAATCACAAAAAATAGAGGTCCCAGAACCGATCCTTGTGGGACACCACTGGTCACAACCCTCCAATCCGAATGGGTCACAACCCTCCAATCCGAATGTACTCCCTCCACCACGACCCTCTGCTTTCTGCAGGCAAGCCAATTCTGAATCCACCTGGCCAAACTTCCCTGGATCCCATGACTTCTGACTTTCTGAGTAAGCCTACCGTGTAGAACCTTGTCAAATGCCTTACTAAAATCCATGTCGATCACATCAACTGCACTACCCTCATGTATATGCCTGGTGACCTCCTCAAAGAACTCTATCAGGTTTGTTAGACATGATCTGCCCTTCACAAAGCCATGCTGACTGTCCCTGATCAGATCATGATTCTCCAAATGCCCATAGATCCTTTCCCTAAGAATTTTTTCCAAAAGTTTCCCCACCACAGACATAAGGCTTACTGGTCTATAATTACCCAGACTATCCCTACTACCTTTTTTGAACAAGGGGACAACATTCGCCTCCCTCCAATACTCCAGTACCATTCCTATGGACAACGAGGACAAAAAGCAGACATCCCACCTCTCCCAGAAGTTCTGGGAGTCTCCCACATATCGATAGTGGCTCCCTGATGCCCGGAAATTATATACAATATCCCGCAAATCGATTTTTTTGAGAGGGAGAGCGAGAGTGAACCATCCTGATTGGTCTCTCTTCGTGCTAAGTAGACCTATCAGTTTTCTTTGTGGGAGGGCTTTACAGTCGACCTCAAAAATAATGACAGTGTTGCTCGCTGCACTGTTTGCAACAGTGACTTTTCTATTGCCCATGGTGGGTTAAAATGTAAAAGACATGTTGAGGTGAGTTTAATAGGTGTCATTAGTTCAGTAACGTAGCTAACGTTATTTAAACTAGCTGGCTAGCTGCTAAGGAGCTACTCTATTGATGTCCTACGTGATGACGCCAAACTCCCTGTAGACTTGCTTAAAGTTGTAATCGAATAAACATGATAATATAATATAATATATGTACATATTTTAATGTCACATTTTCTGTATATACCCAACTTGCTGTACAGAGTAGACAAAATCACTAAACAAAGTATTACATACACCCTTGAAGGTCGACCCGGTGGGGGGGGGGGGGGGTTGTTACCTCCCTGCCTCCCTGAACTGGTGGTGCTACCTCCCTGAAATGAGTTTTTGCAGGGTGGGATGTCTGATAAAGATCCTAGCCAGAGGCTCAGCAATCTCTTCCCTCGCCTCGTGGAGCAGCCTGGGGAATATTCCGTCAGCCCCAGGGGCTTATCCGTCCTAATGTATTTTAACAACTCCAACACCTCCTTTCCCTTAATATCATCGTGCTCCAGAACATCAACTTCACTCATATTGTCCTCATCGTCATCACGTTCCCTCTCGTTGGTGAATACCGAAGAGAAGTATTCATTGAGGACCTCACTTACTTCCACAGCCTCCAAGCACATCTTCCCACCTTTATCTCTAATCGGTCCTATCTTCACTCCTGTCATCATTTTGTTCTTCACATAATTGAAGAATGCCTTGGGGTTTTCCTTTACCCGACTCACCAAGGCCTTCTCATCTCCTCTTTTTATTTGGGGTCAACCATGGATGTTGCATCTCAGTTGTCTACATAACATGCAAGCCAAGGCAGAATGATCTGGAGAGCAAGTTGTTGTCCACGTAGCAGGCTCCTCTATTCCATGCACCTGATGAATCCAAAGGAATGGCAGAGACCCATACAGTTTGGCACCAGCAGCATTGCAAGAGTTGCCAGTGGAAGTTTGAGATCAGAGTTTTCTTTCTAGATGAGCTGCCATCCATGGTTGACAAGCCCCCTTTGCCCAAAGTGGCTGGTTTTAAGATGCCAGTAACTTGCCTTTGCCCCTTTCCCCGTCAGTAGAAACAGTTTCACCAGGCTTAGGAACTAAGCCACACATGAAAGCCAGTAACTGGACTTGGTTGTCAGAGACTGTTTGAGACACTCGCCATTGGAAGCATTTAATAGGTATTGGGAGCTTATCCCCACTACTACACCTGGCTACAACAACCTTAAGGAACCTTCAATATACTGTGGAAAAAAAAACAAACACACACATGCACAGACACTCCATTTATTATATGTCTGCATAAGAGCTATAGACTTAAGGATAAGTAATAAGCAGTGTAAGATTAAGACAAGGAAAAGTATCTTCACCCAGAGTCTAATAAACTAGTGGAATTCTTGACCATAGAATTTACTTGAAACAAAATATATTCAAGTTGGATAATGTTCATAGGGTTAAGGGGATCAAGTGATATGAGTGGAAAGCTCGAACAAAGTACAGATCTTGAATGATCAGTCAGATGCAATTTGAATGGCAGAATAGGCTCAAAGAGCTGAATGGCCTGCTGCAGCTCGTGTTTTCTGTGATCCTATATTTCTACATACATCCTCTGATATATGTATGTATATTTCTAATTTATCGATCAGCTTTGAATTACTTCTTTCAGTGTCTGTAGTTCACATCTCTCAAAACTCTAGTTCACATCTCTCAAAACTCTTGCTTTTGTAGGGTTGACAAATAGAGTGCTTACAAAGGAGGAATATCAACATAGTCAATCTTTAGAATCCTTTCTGAGAAAAAAGATACAAAGTGTTAACCATTATGTAGGAAGGTAAGTTCCTCCGAAAAATTCACAATAATATTGTTAAATAGGTTGAGTATATGAAGTCCGGTGGATGTCTCAACTTAGTTGATCAATAAACAGAAGAGGCCAGAAATGGCAGAAGGTTTGCTGTAAGATATACTGTATCTATTAAAATTTGTGTCAGTGGCTAATCAATGAATCAGTGAAAGTTAACTTCCAGGTACCCCAGGTAATTAGGAAAGCAAGTAATATACTGGCCCTTTTTGCAACAAAATTTGAGTATAAAAGTAGAAGTGTATTGCTCCTTTTATATTAGGTCAGATGATAGTACATGTGGAAAACAGGGTACAGATCTGATCTCCTACTCAAGGAAGAATAGATATATTGCAATGAAAGTTCAGAAGATTAATTTATGGGATGATGGGTTTGTTGATTAAGAATAAATAAAGCAATCTTTGCATATATTCTCTTAAATTTAGATTATTAAGAGGGGCATTCATTGAAATATACAGTATTTTTCCAGAGCTTTACAGGGTACATACAGGGAAATTGTTTGGCTAGTTAGAACATGCAAAGTAACAGGAGGTTAAGCATTCAGTACAGAAATCAGAAGAAATAAATGTTTTTGCAGATGGAGCAGTGAATCCTTGATTTTTTTTTAATCTAAAATGTCTGTGAATGCACTGTCACATAATGTAGTAAAAAACAAGAGGGATATTAGATATTAAGAGAATCAAGGAATATGGAGTTAATACTGTATGTTTCATATTGCTGGTACTCCTTCGCCAATATTCAAAAACATCAGCATTAAGATAAGTGCAATTAACTTGGTGTTTGCTGATCAGATGCCATGTGAGCCTCAAAGAAATGTGGTTATATCCTGGAGGAAGGTTGATCAGGTTGAAAGATCAAGTGATAGGGGATTGTGGTATTGAGTAGGTGGAAACAATTGATTAGGGGACGAGATTGAAATTGTGGAGTGAGGGCAAATGTCAGACTTTGCAGGCATGAAGACTGGAAGTTCTGAGTCTTGACAGAGTCAAGGGGTGATTGGGAGCTAAATGAGGGTTGTTTGGAGTCCAACTATTTAAGTAGTTTGTATGAACATTAAATTCTCAATTTCATTTATTTCCCACATGTACTCAATGGCTGAGTAATCTATGGGTTAATACAATTTTGTTGCTGATAATCAGTGCTGATTTGCTGAGGCTAAATTCTGATTGATCAGCTTAATTTTCTGCTTTGAAAGAGAACATTGCTGAAGTCACTGTGCGCTTTGAAATTTAAAAAATGTGCATTTGTCTATAGTACTGTGCAAAAGTCTTAGACAAGGAATTGCAAGGGTCATAAGACTTTTGCACTACTATATTCGTCAACGTGGAGCGGAGAGCGTGTTTGTAAATTTGGTGGGAGCAAAGGATGTTGGGAATGGTGAAGGTGGAGCACTGTGGGAGGGGTGTGGGACAGGTGGCAGAAAAGGAGTGCCAGGAACAGACACACCCTTCCCTGTGATACAAGGCAAAGTCGTTTCATTCCAAACAATTGGTTAATTGATATTACAAGATGTCTGGTGCTTCCCAGTCTCTCCCTTTTCCAAACCATGATTCTCCTTTCCCTGCCACTTTTCACTCTCAGTCCACAATAGAGACCCATATCAGAATCAAGTTTATCATCACTCACAAATACCATGACTTTTTTGCAGCAACAGTGCAGTGCAATATAGAAAATTACTACAGTACTGTGCAAAAATCTTAGGCACCCTAGCTATATACTGTATATTGCTTGTGACTAAGACTTTTGCACAATACTGTATTTCCTAGATTAATGGTAAATAATAATCCTTGCTTAAAACCAATGATTATCACCACAAAAGAGAATCTGACCATCTACAGCAGGGGTGTCAAACTACCGGCCCGTGAAGGGGTCCAATCTGGCCCGCGGGATGATTTTGGGGGGGAAAAAAGTATATTCACAACCATTTATTATGTATCTGTACGGCAGCCACTCTCTCTCCCACCATTGTCTGTGCTGCCTGCTGCGCCGGCAGCTTGTGTGTACTTAGAAAACAATAGGCACCTGTTAACCTCCCACTGTGCATAAGCACCTACCACCCTGCACTGAAGACCACTAGGGCCCCACTTACATCGTCAGACACGGTATAAACACACAGAGTACTCAGGTAAGTAACACCTGTAGCAAGGCTGAGAATGCTTACTGCTGTGGTTCAAAATGCTTTTCAAGAAAAGAAAAGTTGACATCAAAGGTCAGACATTCAACAATAATTGGAAAGATCGTCTTTTCTTCTGTGAGGTCAACGACGAACCTGTGTGTCTGATATGCTCGCAACAAGTGGCTGTGGCAAAAGGGTACAATATCAAACGACACTATGAGATGTCACACGGAGAAAAATATGACAAGTACGCAGGATGACTCAGAATGCAAAAGGTAAATGAGCTTGAAGCAGCTCTGAAAAAACAGCAATCTGTGTTCACCAAAAGTCGAGAGACTCATGATGGAGCTGTCGAGGCCAGCTATATTATTGCCAACAAAATAACTGCTGCATCGAAGCCATACTCAGAGGGGGATTTCGTCAAAGCATGCATGCTGACGGTGGCTGAGCTGGTGTGCCCTGAGAAGAGACAGACTTTTGGTAATATCAGCTTGTCAAGAAAGAGCGTGGCAGAGAGAATTGGGGACCTTGCAGGAGATTTGAATGGTCAACTAAAAGACAAAAGTGAAATCATTTATTGCCTTCTCCATTGCAATTGATGAGAGCACCAACGTGACTGATGTAACTCAATTGGGAATATTTATTCGTGGTGTTGATGCATCTTTGACCATCACCGAGGAGTTTGTGGAGATGGTGCCCGTGACAAACACCACAACGGCGAACAACGTTTTCTCCAGCCTTGTCGAGGCCTTGGACAGACTGGGGGTTGACTGGAGTCATGCTGTCACTGTGGCAACAGATGGCGCACCGTCCATGGTCGGGAAAAAGGCGGGTGTTGTTGTGAAACTTGGAGAGAAAGTTCAGACAGAGAATCCAGAGCAGGAATTCTGGAATTTTCATTGTATTGTACACCAAGAGGCGTTATGTAGCAGGAGCCTGAAAATGGACAATGTCATGGATGTAGTAATCAAAACAGTTAATTTTATTAGAGCCAAGGGACCCAACCATCGGCAATTTGACACACTTTTGCCCGAATGTAATATTGGACACGGCCTACCCTACCACACTGAAGTCTGCTGGTTGAGCAGAGGGGTTGTGCTCAAATGTTTTTTTTCAATTGCGTGCGGAAATTGGACTATTCATGAACGAGAAAGGGAAGCCAGTGGCAGAGTTGGATGACCCAGACTGACTTTATGATTTTGCATTTTTGGTGGATATAACAGAGCACTTAAATGTGCTTAATGTTAACATGCAAGGCCGCAACAAACTTGTTACGGAATACTACAACAGCATTCGTGCCTTTCAAATTAAATTAGGCCTGTGGGAGATGCAACTATCCCGGAGCAATCCAGCTCATTTCCCCTCTATGCAGTCTGTGTGTGTCGCTCATGGGAATAATGACAACATGGACAAGTACAAGGACAAAATATCACAGCTGAAAAATGAGTTTCAGAATCATTTCCAAGTCTTCACTCAGCTCGAGAAGGAATTCTCACTATTTTGCTCGCCGTTTGCCGACAACGCAGCATCAGATCTGCTGGAGGAACTCCAAATGGAACTAATTGAAATTCAGTGTAACTTGGCTTTGAAATATAAATTTGAGACTGTAGGTCTGGACTCATTCTATCTATACCTGGGACCGATATACCCCAAGATGACAGACTTTGCCTCAAAGATCCTTTGCACGTTCGGGACAACATATCTGTGAGCAGGCATTCTTCATAATGAACATTAACAAATCCAAACTGCACTCGCAGCTGACACACAGACATCTAAGCAACACACATAAAAGTTGCTGGTGAACGCAGGCGGCCAGGCAGCATCTCTAGGAAGAGGTGCAGTCGACATTTCAGGCCGAGACCCTTCGTCAGGACACAGACATCTAAGTGACATTATGAAAATCACAACTGCCCAGAAACTGGTCCCTGATGTTGACAGGCTGGTTAAAGCCAAGAGATGTCAGGTGTCTGGAAGCAGCAAGTGAAAAATGAGTGACACTGTTTGATGCACTGCGACATGTAAGCAAAATGCATTATGGAAATATTGAGTGTCATAATATTGTGATTCATTCATTTTCTGATTATTCCATTATTGTAAATGTGTTCACTTCAATAAAAATTAGAGGCTAACTGTGTTCATTGTCTTGAGTTTGATTGCCGGGAGCAAGCTAATAAAAATTAGGTGCAGTTGTGTAGTCTACATTTACAATTTGTTTCGTTAGGTCTACATTTGTGTCTGCTAATGTTCGATTTCAAATGGTTTATTAATGGAAAGGGTGTGGCTCCCAAAACAATCTTAGCCAAAGTAGCAGGGTTTTTTCTCTCCCTCATCACAACTTTCTTGTAGCCTACGACTGTAAGTTAATACCAATCATAAAAATAATGCTTGCTAGGCAATCTTCTTCATAAAAAACGAAATCGTAAAGTGAAACACTTTGTAGTTATAGCAGAGACTGAGACACATGAGAGCAGGTTGAAAAAACGAAGACATCGAAAGCTGTGGGAGCGCACGTACACAACTGATCCTGCCCGCATGAAGTCGCATTTTGCCCAATCCGGCCCATGACCTAAAATGAGTTTGACACCCCTGATCTACAGTAATACATACAAAATGCTGGAGGAATTCGGCAGGTCAGGCAGCATCCATCTATCGAAAGGAATAAACAGTCAATGTTTCAGGCCAGGATCCTACGCCCTCAATACTTGACGTTCATTGGAAATTACATAACTGAGCACTCTAATGTTACGTCATGGGGACCTCCATCAAACAAAGCTCAATTAGACCAGTTACATAAAGCAGACATCTTCCAGAGAAGGTCACCTGAAGCATTGTGTAATGAGTGACTCACCCTTTCAAAGCTTTTCTGAAAAACACCACAGGAAAGAGATGAACTCCCCTCAACTTGCTTGGATGAGTGTAGTTCCAATACCACAGCATCAAAACACTGGTTAGACCATATATGAACTGTTGTGTGCAGTTCTGGTCTCCATGTGATAGTAAGAAATAAGTTGTGCTGTGGAGAAAGTACAGATAAGATTCACTGGGATGAGGTCTGGATTAGAGAACTTTAATAACGGAGAGACATTGGGTTTGTGTACCCTAGAGCTAAGGAGGCAAAGGGGTAACTCAATAAAGCTCGAAGTATATAAATTAATAATTTATATACAGAACAGATAATCAGAATCTTCTCCCATGTAGGAGTATCAAAAACAAAAAGACACAGGTTTAATGTGAGAATTGGGAAGTCATTTTTTTTTTAACTCGGAGTGGTTGATATCTGGAATTCGCTACCAGAGGAGGTAAAGGAGTGAAATAAAATCACTACTTTTAAGAAACATGTAGATACTTAAAATAGGCAAAACACTGAAAGATACAGAACAAATATGGGCAAGCTTGCATTATATTCTCTGGTGTGTTGCGGACTGAGAGGGAGACCCAATAGAAGTTTATAAAATTATTAGAGGTATAGATAGGGTAAATCATCAGTCTTTTTTCCTGGGGCAGAAATGTCAAATACTAGAGGGCATAACTTTTAGATATTGATGGTCATTGAGGAGAAGATGAGGTTTCCAATCTGGACTGATTGTGGTCTCTCAGTGAGGAAGTCAAGGATGCAATTGTAGAGGGAGGTACAGAGATGATATGTTTGGGAAGATGAAAGGTGCTGAGTTGTAGTCAATAAACAACAGCCTGACATATGTGATCCAGTTGTCCATTTGGTTCAGAACAGAGTGGAGAGCCAGTAACGTGACACCTGATGTAAATCTGTTGAGCCAATAGGCAAATTGATGCAAGTTCAAGTCCTTACTGAGTTGGGAGTTGATTCGAGCCACAACCAACCCCTCAAAGCCCTTCGTTACAATAGTTGCAAGTATATTCCTTGAAGCAGATTACTCTGGTCTTCTTGGGCACTGGTACAATTGATGCTATCTTGCAGTAAGTGGAAACTTCAAACCACAGAAACAAGAGGTTGAAGAGGTTCCTGAACAAATCCAGGCAGCTGTTCAGCACAGGTTTTAGCACTTGACCAAACAAGCATACCATCAGGGCCAGTCCTTGTGAGGATTCACCGTCCTGCAAGGTGTTCTGACATTAGCCTCTGAAATTAAAATCACAGGGATATCAGGTGTTGTGGGGATTCACGCTGGTGTGTCATTATTCTCCCTCTCAGTGTGCATAAAAGTGCTCGTTAAGGAGTGATACATCATTGCCATTAATGCTATTTGTTCTCACATTGTAGGGGGTAATGCCAGCAAGTGCTGCAATTGCTCAGTTATTGACTATATTCAAGGCTGAGAATGACAACATTTTGGACATTAAGGAGACCAACATATGTGGATAGAGGGCAGAGAAATGTAGCAAAAACATGATCAACCATGAAGGGAAAGAATTGAAAGGCAATCAAGAAGGAGCATGAAAGTGGTTTTGTGTAGTTCTACTAAACAAGTGGGAATCAGCACAGCTACTAGAATCGCTGCCTCACAGTGCCAGAGACTCAGATTCAATCCTGACCTAACCCGGGTGTTTGTCTCTGTGGAATTGCATGTCCTCTCTGACCCATGTGGTCACAGAATGAAATGCTAGATGCATGTTTGTTCCGACATCCCAAAGACATGCAGATTGGTAGGTTTATTGCCAACTGTAATTTGCCCTCGTAATTGAGTGGTAGCATTTGGGGGAAGATTTAAAGAAAATGGGATTAGTATCAATGGATAGTTGATGGTTATCATGGAGATGGGCCTATTTCCGTGCTATTTTTCTCTGACTCTAATTACCAGAGGCAGAATGTTTGAAGTAACAATCTCCATTGTTTTATCATTTCATGACTTAATTTCCCTTTTAGATCTATTGACATCTGTTTCTTCCCCTCGATAGTGGTGTGAGATGAAAAAGTCATCATGTTCGTTTCAATCCAAGTTTTGATTTTAAGTACTTGGATCACTTTTTCTTAAATAATCATTGCTCTGATTTAGCAACCTATTTATGATGTCAACATAATGGGTAATATATACCATCAATCAAAGTGAAATAATTTTGTTGATTTCTTTGATTTATGATTAATTTGATATATCAATTTTCATTGTTTAATTTGTTTTGTTCTGTGCAGTAAAGGGGTAGAAAATAATGTCATCAATCAACAAGATCAACAATTGTCTAAGTACCAACCAAACTGAATTAAATCAAGCAAGTGATGGTAATAATCTCATTTTATAAATTTTGTTCAATCAATCCCTATTAGTTTTCTCAGCTTCTCAATAAAAATAAAGCTATGAATGTTACTGGGCTGTTTTGCAGGCATTGTAAAAATTGATTTTGATTTTAATGTGTGTTTTGTTGCCTTACTGAGATCTATGTTTAATCTTGAAAATTGGGTACTATTTGTTAGAATTCTGTTATGGGAGTAAAATTGTTTGAGTTGATCTAAAATTATTATAATTATCTGTTGAGAACCATCTTATACACCAATCTAAAGCTTAAATAAAACTTAGATCATAATCTTAAACCAATTATTTAAGTATGTTGTCTGTGTTTCTAAAGCAACATCACTTTTATAGACTATTGCTTATCTGCTATATTTTCAAATTACATAATCTGCCTCAACCTACAAGCCCCTCATATCTTTGTAGCTGCCAATGATTAGATTCAGACTGTAACCACATAACAGTAAAACAATGTAAATGTCAGTAAATTCTTCAATTTCTAGTGAATCCATTACTATTAGATAGTCACAATGTAGTTCAGCCAAGGTGGCCTGTTTCTGGTTGGTTCTCTAGCATATTGGGGCCAATTTTCTGTTTTCCCTGTGTGCCAGTGGACCTCACTTTTATTCAGTCTAGTACTGAATACAGTCTTCCACTTGGAGCCCAGCTCCCAACCCATCAACATGGGCCAAGGCTGCACAACAGTGCACAGGACTCCCTCACTGTGAACAGCTCACTGTGCTGATCGGATATGCAAAACTTAAAATTATAGCTCCATCATTTGAAGGATTTTGACACGGCTGGCAAAAGCTACGTTTATGCCCTATGCCGAAAAGCTCCTTAAACTGGATGTCTTTCTCAGTCATGTCAGAGAGCTGTTCCGATTCAACCACATTGTCATTGGCCTAGAAGTACATTTAAACCACATCAAGTAGACTTCCATCACTGAACAAGCAATTGTGAACCAAATGGGTTTTTATGATAATCCAGTCGTCTCAGGGTATTCTAGCTTGCTTAATGATTTTTATTTTATCTTTTATCTTTAAATCCTGCAATAGTGTCACACCATCTGACTTTTTAGCACATCCTAAATTCTTTATCCATTAACTTTACTCCTCTTTTTACCCATATTGATGATAGAACTATTGGGTTACTACATTTCTCTCAAGTTACTTTTTCACCTCAAGAAAAACTGAAAATATGCTCAGAAGCCATCCTATCATAAAAGCTTTCTGAAAAATGTAGGAAGAAAATAAAAGTATCAGCATTTCACCAAGAAGTTTCAGTTTCTTTCTACCACAGAAGCTTAAATTGTTTATGGAATTGTTATTTTTATGTCATCTGATGATCAAACTAAAATTGGTAGAATCACACTGCCTGGTCAAAAACCTGAATGTTGAAATAAGAATCCATACAAATCTTAACTCTTTGAAAAATAATAGCTTTCCTTTTTAAAGTTATTTTAAGATGGTTATTAAAAATAGTAACCTTCTCTTCATATTTTTGAAATTATTAGAGAGACTACACCCTTCCTGCCTCAAATCTCAAAAACAACAATCATTTGGAAGACTTACTTTCTAGTCAACATGATTAAGAATTGAATGCTAACTATTTTTTAAACATTGTTTTTGTTTTTTGAGGTACTAGGCAGAGTGCAACACCAAAAGTTCTGGTACATCACCCTTTTGCTTATTTGTGTTTTAATAAGACATACAGGCTCTCCATTGTAAATAGTAATGTATCTTTCATAATCCAATCACCATAGTCTGAAATCTACTGCAACGATAATTGCAAATGGTAACTTCCACAGAAGCTTTTGGCAAGATCTTTGTTCTCATTTTCATCCTCAAAAAGTAGATTAAAATGATGAGGAAACAAGTTCAAATTCCTTAAATATGTATGCACAAACATTGCTGAGAACATTGAAAATTTAGCCTAAAGGTCTGTATGGTTCAGTTTTCCACTGTATCTTTCAATCACTTTATTTTGAACAGAACCTTGCATTTTAACAGTAGTTGATACTGTTTCTCCTCATTTTTTAAAAATCTGTGGTGAAACAAGAATAAGGGGAACAGTGATTCAATTATAATGTAAAATTACATAGGAGTACGTTTGTTTTTGTGTTGAATTGGTGCTATGATGTCAGCTGCCATTGTAATTTTCTCCCAATAACTTGTTCCATTGTCTTCTGTGGAATCGAATATTGAGAGGGGAGTACTGTGGGCAATAAAAATTAATTTCAAACTTTTACTGCATAACAACCAATACCATACTATTAGAAAATGCACTGAGCATTTTAAATACATTTTGTGATTGTGTTCTTCCTATCACCACATTATAACTGTTTTTGGCAGAGCTTTCCACTCAGCAGGGTGGAATATAATGTGTTTGATGTTTCCTCTGATGAAGTGATATATTTTCATTTGCAGGGTGCTCCAATTAGTAAATACTTCAGTGTAATAATACATTCAAGCTCATGGAATCAAATCCTATTTAACATAAACTTGTAACATAAATAAGCTAATTGTTAATGTATCCAGTTTGGTTAGGAAAAAAGTGATCTTTTATGTATGACAAATTGTAGGATTGGCTTTTTATCCTCAATATAATTATATTGATTTATTAAATAGTCTTAACTTGCATTGAATTCAAGTGTTGATATTCTGGATGTATCTTAACACTCAGATGTTCTCAGAATTTGATAGGTCTTTTATTATTTGGTTAATTATTGAAGATTTTGTTGCAACTTGTTTTGTTGTCACAATAGTAAATAAACTAAAAACTTACAAAAGTGTATTGTCACTTAACTCCTTCACTTATCAATTAAATATTTTGAAAACGATTCAACAGGACTGCAAATGTTTGTAAAGCATGTAGAATACTAAGAGTCTTTCTTATAAATTTAAGGTAAGCATTGAATCTATACTAAAACAAGTAAAGGCACAATAGTTTAATTACCATAGATATTTTAGGACTGAGAGCAGGTTGTTGTAGCAATGAACAGAAAATGGCCGGTGTGATAAGAAACAGAAGTGTTTACTGAACACAATTTGCATATGTTTTAATATTTTTCAGTGTTACATAAATGCATTTCTGTTACGTGAAACAGCAGAAAAATGAAATCATTAAAATCTGCTAACAATAAATTATGTTTCCATTTGAAATTGAAATTGGTTTATTATGGTCACATCTATTAAGCTTGTCTTGTAAGCTGTTCATACAAATCAATTCATGACAGGGTGCATTGAGGTAGAACAGAATGCAGAATAAAGTGTAACAGCCACAAAGAGAGTGCAGTGCAATTAGACAATAAGGTTCAAGATCATAACGAGGTAGATTGTGAGGTCAAGAGTTCATCTTATCGTACTAGAGAGCAATTCAATAGTCATAACAGCAGGGTAGAAGCTGGCTTTGAGTCTGGTAGTATGTGTTGTCAAGCATTTGTGTCTTCTGCCTGATGGAATGGGTGAGGTCTTTGGGTAGGCTGGCTGCTTTACTCATGCAGTAAGAAGTATAGATAGAATCTACGGATTCCGGTCGCACTTCGCAGTTTCTTGCAGTAATGGGCAGAGCAGTTGCCATACCAACCTAATATGTAATCAGATAGGATGTTTTCTGCAGTGCATCATTAAAAATTGGTAAAGTTTGATGGGGATGGTGTTGGTGAGCTTTCTTGGCCATAGTGGTTATGTGTTGCTGCTACTAATGTTCAATCCTAGGAAATTTAAGTTCGCAACTCTCTCAACCTCAACAGTACTGATAAATTTATGAGCATGTGCAATACTCCCCTTTCCTGAAGTCAGTGACCAGCTCTTATGTTTTGTGGACATTGAGGGAAGAGTTATTGTCATGATACCATGTTGTTAAGCTCTCTATCTCCTTCCTGTACTCCGGTTCATTATTATTTGAGGTACAGCTCTCTGTGATAGTTGCCAACTATGTAAATTGTATGAGGAAACTGAAAGGCTACAGGAAGTTGGTGTTCAAAATAACAGGCAATTTATTAAAAACTGGTGTGTACTAGAAGACTTGTCAAAGCTGATGGACCTGAGCATGAATTTGATACAGTTTTTATATTCTCAGTTGATGAGATTACCTGTAAAACTACATTTTGGTAACTGAAGTGGTTAGAGGGATACTTAATTGAGTAAAGACTAGGTCCTTAGTACAGAATAAAGTGATTATCCACAAGTCTAACAGCAAATCCAATGTTGTATTACAACAGTAGGTGTACATAGTCATAGTCATACTTTATTGATCCCGGTGGAAATTGTTTTTTGTTACAGTTGCACCATAAATAATAAATAGTAATAAAACCATAAATAGTTAAATAGTAATATGCAAATTATGCCAGGAAATAAGTCCAGGACCAGCCCATTGGCTCAGGGTGTCTGACCCTCCAAGGGAGGAGTTATAAAGTTTGATGGCCACAGGCAGGAATGACTTCCTATGACACTCTGTGTTGCATCTCGGTGGAATGAGTCTCTGGCTGAATGTACTCCTGTACCCACCCAGTACATTATGTAGTGGATGGGAGACATTGTCCAAGATGGCATGCAACTTGGACAGCATCCTCTTTTCAGACACCACCGTCAGAGAGTCCAGTTCCATCCCCACAACATCACTGGCCTTACGAATGAGTTTGTTGATTTTGTTGGTGTCTGCTACCCTCAGCCTGCTGCCCCAGCACACAACAGCAAACATGATTGCACTGGCCACCACGGACTCGTAGAACATCCTCAACATCGTCCGGCAGATGTTAAAGGACCTCAGTCTCCTCAGGAAATAGAGACGGCTCTAACCCTTCTTGTAGACAGCCTCGGTGTTCTTTGACCAGTCCAGTTTATTGTCAATTCGTATCCCCAGGTATTTGTAATCCTCCACCATGCCCACACTGACCCCCTGGATGGAAACAGGGGTCACCGGTACCTTAGCTCTCCTCAGGTCTACCACCAGCTCCTTAGTTTTTTTCACATTAAGCTGCAGATAATTCTGCTCACACCATGCGACAAAGTTTCCTACAGTAGCCCTGTACTCAGCCTCATCTCCCTTGCTGATGCATCCAACTACGGCAGAGTCATCAGAAAACTTCTGAAGATGACAAGACTCTGTGCAGTAGTTGAAGTCCGAGGTGTAAATGGTGAAGAGAAAGGGAGACAAGACTGATAAGATTGTGGAGCCCCAGTGCTGCTGATCACTCTGTCGGACACACAGTGTTGCAAGCACACGTACTGTGGTCTGCCAGTCAGGTAATCAAGAATCCATGACACCAGGGAAGCATCCACCTGCATCGCTGTCAGCTTCTCCCCCAGCAGAGCAGGGCGGATGGTGTTGAATGCACTGAAGGAGTCAAAAAACATGACCCTCACAGTGCTCGCTGGCTTGTCTAGGTGGGCGTAGACACGGTTCAGCAGGTAGACGATGGCATCCTCAACTTCTAGTCAGGGCTGGTAGGCGAACTGGAGGGGATCTAAGTGTGGCCTGACCATAGACCGGAGC
Organism: Mobula birostris; assembly: GCF_030028105.1. Taxonomy (NCBI): domain Eukaryota; kingdom Metazoa; phylum Chordata; class Chondrichthyes; order Myliobatiformes; family Myliobatidae; genus Mobula; species Mobula birostris. Next base: position 14,098,756 of record NC_092399.1, read on the forward strand.
AGCTCCAGAACAAGTCTCTCCAGAGTCTTCATGATGTGGGAGGTCAATGCCACCGGTCTGTAGTCATTGAGGCCACCGGGGCGCGGCGTCTTCGGCACAGGGACGAGGCAGGACGTCTTCCACAGCACAGGAACCCTCCAGAGCCTTAGGCTCAAGTTGAATACATGGTGAAGTACTCCACATAGCTGAGGGGCACAGGCTTTGAGCACCCTGGTACTGACACCATCCGGTCCTGCAGCCTTGCTTGGGTTGAAACGTTTCAGCTGTCTTCTCACCTGTTCAGCTGTGAAGCCCACCGTGGTGGTTTCATGTGGGGAAGGGGTATAGCCATGAGAGTAGGGTGGGGGACTGTGAGGAGGGGTAGGAGGAGAGAGTGGAATATGTGTTGGTCAGGGGCTGACAACAGATGGCTCATGTGGGGGATGGGCAGGGGCCACAATGTCAAATAACAGGTTAAGTTCGTTGGCCCTGGCCACACTGCCTTCAGCTCCTCTGTTGCTAGTTTGCCGGAACCCAGTAATGGTCCTCATCCCCCTCCAGACCTCTCTCATGTTGTTATGCTGAAGTTTCCACTCAAGCATCCTCCTGTCCCTGTCTTTAGCTTCCCTGATCCCGGCTTTCACATTATAACAAAATTGGTGAAGTTCTTGAAACTTGGTTGTACTTGCTGCTGTATTCCATGTCTCTACTTATAGGCTTTGTGTGTTGTTCTCTGTTATTGCATTAGCTCAATCTACATCCCTATTTAATAGTTAATGGGCCTTTCTGTTCTTTCCCATTCAAGTTAGTATCATCTACAGACTTGTAGATTGAGTTAGAACAGAATCTGGCTACGTAGTCATGAGCGTACAGAAAGTAGAGTCGAGAGCAGTCTTTTGGGGCACCAGTGTTGAGAATAATCATGGCAGAGGTGTTGCCATCTATCCACATGTAGTCTACTGGGCACGAAGTTGAGAATCCAGTTGCAGATGAGAAGTTGCCTCCCAGGTCTAGAGTTTGGTGATGAGTTTTCTTGGAATTATAGTCTTGGATGCAGAGATGTAGTCAATAAACAATAGTCTAACGTAAGAGTCTTTCCTGTGCAGATGCTCCAGAGATGAATGTAGGGCCAGGAAGATGGTATCTGCCATAGATCTGTCCAGGAGTAATACCAGATGATTGGAGGGTGGCAAATGTTACTCATTTCAAGAAAGAGAGTAGGGATAACACTGCCATACAACATTTCCTGGTTTTTGGAGAAGAGCCAAATTGCTCTTCATCGCATTTCCCATCCTCCTTTTTTGAAAGAGGCTTCAGTGCAGTGACCCACATACTTACAAAAAATAGAAACCACTTGGACATTGTTATACATGGGGACTTAAGGCTTTTGTTTTCACAACTTGAACCAGATATTTCAAGTCTTGCTTAAAAACCATCAAGCTCAAGGATCACATTGATATTGAAGCTGCTGTACAGCGCACAGATACTGTATAGCTAGGTTTAAAGTGAAATAAAAATTTAAAAGCAGAATCATTTTTCTCATGTTAGCATATGGTAGACATGATTTTACACTATGGGAGTGCCAAAGTATGTTGGTAAGTATGAAGGTACTTTATGGGGGTGTTGGCAAGTATGGAAGTTCTTTAGGGTGGTATTGGGCTAAAAAAACGGTTGGGAAACACAGTTAGATTGATCTTAGTGTAGGCTAAAAGGTTGGTACACCACTGTAGGCCAAAGAGCCTGTATTGTGCTGTAATGTTCTATGTTTCAGCAGTAGGCAAATTGCAGTGGATCAAGGTTGTCTGGAAGGTTGGAGTTAATGTGTTCATGACCAACCTTGAAGCACTTCGTGATGGTAGATGTCAGAGCCACAGAGTCATTAAGATGCTTGAACCTTGTTTTTCTTGGGTACAGGGACCTAAGATGAGGTCATTGGTTAGGCTGGCTTAAAGCAGGAGAGAACTTTGGATTGCAGCTGGAGAGGTTAAAAATATCTGCAAATACTCTGCTAGCTGATCTGCACAATATTTAAGAACACGGCCAGGGATACCACAGCAACACACACAAATTGCTGGAGGAACTCAGGTCAGGCAGCATCTATGGAAAACAGTACAGTCGATGTTTTGGGCTGACCCTGAAGAAGTTTAACGAAGAGTCTCGGCCCAAAATGTCAACTGCACTTTTTTCTACAGACTTATTTCCTCATATTAGCATTGTACAACTTTCTGTACTGGATCCTCCATATCAGCTGTTTATATGCAGGAAGAAGGAGCACAGCCTGCTGATTGTTTTATGAAAGTGTGGCTGTGCGGGGTGTGTGGATGCTGGTGGGTCAGGAGATGTGCTGATAGTATTTTGGTGACATAGTCCTGAAGCTGACCTGATTGAAGTCAGCAGTTGTAGACCACAAAGTATGTACTTCATTTAGTGCAGGCTTCAGGTCTGTCTAAGGTGGGATGTTGATTGCCGTTTATATAGCTGAAGTGAACTCCTGTGGCAAATAATATTCTTCACTCATTAGATATTCCAAGCTAGGTGAGCAGAAACTCACTGGAACCATCATGTCTGAGTACTACAAGGCATTGATTGAGAACGTTGCCCAAGGACAACTTGAGGCTCATCCAGTGAATTGAGAACCTCTTAGGTAGTATGGCGCAGTCAGGTGAAGCAGTGTAAGCCACGCTTCAGTGGGACATAATACACCAATAGTTGCAAAGTAACATATCCAACCATATTCATTATATAAGTTTTTGATATGCATATACTCTTCATGGGACTGTGATCTGAAAACAACTTCAGCTTCCAAATGTTGCATATTATACTTCCAAACTGTCAACCCTGGAGAGAAGAATGATAAAATTAGCGTTTCAATTCCATTACAGTAGTTATTATTTACCACTTCCCTTTCCTGTCATTTTGAACTATCATATACTTATCCACTTTACACAGATAAATTGCATTTATATTGTATCATTGCAAGTGTCCCAAGCAAATGTCCAGAAAAAATAATCAACGACACCCTAGTTCCCCAAACTAAGTAATCCTGGTGAGATTCGAGTTGAGCATACAACTACTGTACGATTGGCCCCAGTTCTCATGCACGTGCACACGCGCGCGCCGTTTAAAGATCCCCGATCCGCGCACGCGTGTTGTAGGTGGGTTGTTAGGGACATGCGCATTATCTGTTCTGACTGAAGCGTCGTTTGGTGGGAGATCGGGTTCGATAGGTATCCGGAATCGGCGGCGACGGGAATGGAGCCAATGGCGCCAGGTAGGGACTCGGCTCGGGGAGGTTCGGGATTGCTTTAAAGGGAACTGTGGTAGGTAGCCCAGCCCTTGACAAAAGCCAGGGCATCGACGAGAAGTGGTTTGGGCCCGTGAAAGTGAGCGCTGCCTCGGCCCAGTTCGCAGCCACGCACAACCAGTATCGGGGTATGAGGGGAAAGGAAAGCCATGCAGTTTGTAATCACAGACAGTGCTTTGCCGGCTACAATTGATTATGTTTTGCGTACGTATGTTCGGGGATTGAGACTTGCCACGCTTTTCCCGAAGGGCAAAGGCCCTTTTCATCCTGCTGTCTGGCAAGCATGCACCTGAAGCCTGTTTGTAAACAAGCGAACGAAGGCAAAGCCAGAAAGTAGGCGCAAAGCCACCGTCCGGAGCAAGCGATTGCTGTGTATACCTGTTGTTACTTTCCTCGTAGCTTGATGAAGAGGCGATTAGTCGGCGACTTGGGCTAGGTAGATGGATGAAATCGTGGGACGATTGGTTTAAGAGTTAGAGGAAGGAGAAAGTCCGGATTAATGAAAGTAAATGAAGGTTGAATTCGCACAATGCTCGTAAATATTACGAACGTAGGTTGTGGTTTCTGAACACTGGGGTTAATGTTTATAAATAGATTTAACGAGTTGAATAGTTAAGTGGTGTGGGAACTTTAGTGGTTATTTAGAAGAACGTAACATCCGCTTCCAGTAGTCTAGTATAGAGGAACAGGCGAAATAATTCAACCTTCCATCTGATATACATTGCCTCAGTCTGTACCAAATGAGCGCATTTTGTTCAGCTTGGGCGATAATTGAATCATGACAGAAATACACTATTAGAGGAAGCCTGTTGCACGGGAATGAAATTAGGTAATGTTATGAAACTGTTTTTGCGTTTCTCTTTTGCGTTAACTCTTGTGTCGTTCCCTAAACTACCAAACACGGGATTCTAAAACGCAGGTACTGAGTGTAGACCAAGACATGTTTTTGCTCACGCAAATATTTAATTTTGAAATAAAGTTGTAGATTTTGCAGAAACACAAAAAAACTGGAGGAACTCAGCGAGTCAGGCAGGTTCTGTGGATGGAAATGGACAGACCATGTTTCCAGTTCAGACCCTTCATCAGCAATGGAATGAAAAGAGATAGCCATATATTTTTTAAAAAGTTGAGGGGGAGGGTGGAGAAGGATCTGGTGGATGATAGGGGAACCAAATGAAGGAGAGTGTGTGATGTGTAGCTTGTGGATATATATTAGTTTAAAAATAATATTAAATGAACTTTTTCTTTTAGTTTACACTGGTCCTGGATATGTTTTGTAATGTGTAAATAAAATACCAAAGTCATTACTTTTAGCATTTCCCTGCTATTTGCAGCCACCACCACACATTTTACCATTACCAATTATGTCATTTCCATTCTGGTCTTTTATTTAAAGCTGAACAATGCTGTCTTTTGGTCATTGTTTTAGCTGTGTTTTGGAATTTCTTCCTATAAATTACATAGGGTTTTCTATTTTTACCACTAACTTTCATACCCTTGTTACCTGAAGCCAGGTCTTCTCCTTTTCTACTTTGGTGGTCTCTTAGGGTCGTGGATGATCTCCACACTATTTTTGTGGTTTATAGATAGCCAGAAGAGCATTTTGGGAGCCACAGAGTCCCCATTGATGAGGCAAGTGAGTGGATAGTTTGTGGGGTGGTGTGCTGCTTCTATTAATCCGCTTTCTCTGTGTACTTCCAAAGAATGACCTTGATTCTCAATATCAGCAATTGCTCCTTTACTTTGAGCAATCATGTTTCAGAGGTTTTGAGGAATCTGAGGGTGTTCTACTTGAGACAAAGCAGCTTTTTGAATCTTCAGTGCTGAAGAGCCATCTATGGCCTAAATGGGCAAGACACCACTCCACTAACAGTTGAGAGCAGGTGTAATGCATCAGAAATGGACAGTCAATAACTGCTAGAAGTAATACTTCAAACGCCTCTTCAACTGTCCTAATAGTGTCCTTGATCTTATCCCATAGGCTACTTGAAGCAGCCTATTACTAATGAAGTGAAAAGATATAGAACAGTTCAGCACAGGAACAGGCCATTCGGCCCACAGTGTTGGCCCAACTAAAAAGCAAATCAAAAATACCCAAATACTAATCTCTCCTATCTACATCATGTCCATGTCCTTTCATCTTCCTTGCATCCATGTGCCTATCCAAATGTCTCTTAAAAGCCTATAATGTATTTCAGAATCAGAATCAGGTTTATTATCACTGGCATGTGTCGTTAAATTTGTTAGCAGTAGCAATTCAATGCAATACATAATATTAAAAAAGCAAAAATAAATTAAGTAAATCAATTACAGTATATGTATATTGAATAGATTAAAAATCATGCAAGAAGCAGAAATAATATATATTAAAAAAGTGAGGTAGTGTTCATAGATTCAATGTCTGTTTAGGATGGCAGAGGGGTATAAAGCTGTTCCTGAATCGCTGAGTATGTGCCTTCAGGCTTCTGTATCTCCTACCTGATGGTAACAATGAGAAAAGGGCATGCCCTGGGCGCTGGGAGTCCTTAATAATGGACACAGACTTTTTGAGAATCCGCTGCTTCAAGATGTCCTGGGTACTTTGTAAGCTAGTACCCAAGATAGAGCCGACTAAACTTATGGCCCTCTGAAGCTTCTTTCAGTACTGTGCAGTAGCACCCCCCCCCCACCCCATACCAGACAGTGATGCAGCCTGTCAGAATGCTCTCTATGGTACATCCATAGAAATTTTTGAGTGTTTTTGTTGACATGCCAAATCTCTTGAAACTCCTGATGAAGTATAGTCGCTGTCTTGCCTTTTTTATAGCTGCATGGATATGTTGGGACCAGGTTAGGTCCTCAGAGATCTTGACACCCAGGAACTTGAATCTGTTCACTCTCTCCACTTCAGATCCCTCTGAGGATTGGTATGTGTTCCTTTGTCTTGCCCTTCCTGAAGTCTACAATCAACTCTTTTGTCTTACTGATGTTGAGTGCAAGGTGGTTGTTGCTGCAACACCACTCCCATTAGTTTGTATATCTCACTCTTGTATGCTCTCTCATCTCCATCTAAGATTCTACCAACAATGGTTGTATCATCAACAAATTTATAGATGGTATTTGAGCTATGCCTTGTCCACACAGTCATGGGTATAGAGAGAGTAGAGCAGTGGGCTAGGCACACACTTCAGTGTTGATTGTCAGCAAGGAGGAGATATTATCACCAACCTGTATGGATTGTGGTCTCTGGTTAGGAAGTAGAGGATCTATTTGCAGAGGGAGGTACAGAGGTCCAGGGTCTGCAATTTATCAATCGGTTGTGGGAATGACGGTGTTAAATGCTGAGCTATAGTCAATGAACAGCATCCTGACGGAGGTGTTTGTACAGTCCAGATGGCCTAAGGCCATGTTAAGAGCCATTGAGTTTATGTCTTTCATTGACCTATTGTGGCGATAGGCAAATGGCTCCAGGTCCTTGCTGAGGCAGAAGTTCAGTCTAGTCATGACTAACCTCTCATAGCATTTCACCACTGTAGATGTGAGTGCTGCTGAGCGATAGTCATTAAGGCTACTCATTATTCTTCTTGAGCACTGGTATAATTGTTTTCTTTTTGAAGCAAGTGGGAACTTCGGCCTGTAGCAGTGAGAGGTTGAAAATGTCCTTGAATACTCGTGCCATTTGGATGGCACAGGTTTTCAGTGCCTTACCAGGTACTCCATCGGGACCTTCCGCCTTGCAAGGGTTCACCCTCTTTAAAGACAGCCTCAGACTGGCCTCTGAGACAGAGATCACAGGATCACCAGGTGCAGCAGGGATCTTCACAGCTGCAGTTATATTCTCTCTTTCAAAGCGGGCATAAAAGGCATTGAGTTCATCTGGTAGTGTAGCATCGCTGTCATTTATGCTATTGGGTTTCGCTTTGTAGCAAGTAATGTCATGCAAACCCTGAGTTGCCAGAGTTGTTGTGCATTCAATGTCACCACCAACCTCGTTTGAAATTGTCTCTTCACCCTTGAAATAGCCCTCCGCAAGTCATACCTGGTTTTCTGGTACAGACCTAGGTCGCTAGACTTGAATGCTACAGATCTAGCCTTCAGCAGACAACGTACCTCCTGATCTATCCACAGCTTTTGGTTTGGGAATGTACAGCAAGCCTTTATAGGTACACACTCATCCACACAGGTTTTAATGAAGTCAGTAAAAGCTGAAGCATACTCATCCATTTTCAAAGATGAATCCCTGAATATGGTCCAGACCAACGATTCAAAGCAGGCCTGTATACTCTCCTGTGCTTCCCTTGTCCATACCTTCTTGGTCCTCCCTACAATGTATTTGCCTCTGCCACCATACCAGACATCACATTCTTGGCATCCACGTCTCTCTGAGTAAAAGATCACATCCCCCTTGAAACCATCCCCTCTCACTTTTAATGCATGCCCTCTGGTATTAGACACTTCAACCCTGGGAAAGATGCACTCTGTCCACTATCTATGCCTCTTGTAATCTTGTAAACCTCTTTCAGATATTCCTTCAGCGCCTGATGCTCTGGAGAAAACAGCCCGTTTATCTAGCCTCTCATGATAGTACATGCCCTCTAAACCAGGCAGCATTCTGGTACACCTCTTCTGCAATCTCTCCAAAGCCTCAAAATCCTTTCTGTAGTGGGACGACCAGAACTGTACGCAGTACTCTAGGTGTGGTCTAACCAGAGTTTTGCAGAGTTGCAACATAAGCTCCTGACTGTTGAATTTTATTTTGAAGCATTCTATAAGCCTTCTTAGCCACCTTAGCGACTTGTGTAGCTACTTTCAAGGAGCTGTGAACTTGGATCCCAAGATTTCTCTGCTCTGCAACGCTGTTAAGGACCTTGCCCTTAACAGTGTACTGTAGACTGACTCCCTTGTATTTGCCTTACTGAGGTGCAACAACTCATATTGAGTTAAACTCCATCTGCCATTTCTAAGCCGATTATCTGCAACTGAACTATATTGTTCTATATTCTCTGCCAATCTTCTGCACAATCCACAACTCCACCGATCTTGCTATCATCTGCAATTTACTAACCAACCCATCTACATTTTCATCCAGGTCATTTATATGTATCCCAAACAGCAGAGGTCCCAACACGGATCCCTGCAGAATTCCACTAATTACAGACCTCCAGCTTTATAAGTCACTTCAACCACCACCGTCTGTCTTCTATGCGCAAGCCAGCTCTGAATCCATACAGTCAATTCGCCGCAGATCCCATGCATCTTAATCTTATGGATTAGCCTCCCATGAGGGACTTTGTCAAATACCTTACTGAAATCCATGTACACAACATCCACTGCGCTACCCTCACTGATCTCTCTTGTCACCTAGTCAAAAAACTCAATCAAGTTGGTAAGGCATGACCTGCCACACACAGAGCCACACATTGATTTGAGGAGTTTTGGCCACTGGGAGGTTGATCCCTTCTTAAATAGAGATACAACATTAGCCGCTCATCAGTTCTCTGGGACCTCCCTTGGGCTAGAGAGGACACAAAGATACTGGTCAAGGGACCAGCAATCTCGTCGCTTGCCTCCTTCAATAACGAGATAAATCCCATCAGCCCTGGGGGCCTATCCACCTTAACACTCACTAGGATTCCTCTTCCTTGAACTCCCTAATGTATTTATTGTTACGTACCCCGTAACTGGGTTGCCAAACCAGCAGAAATGGAACACGTGTTGGAGTCTGTGATTACTAGGAACTAATAAAGTTTTATTAAAGAAATAAGTAATGCGGTACACTAATCGCAAGGATATAAATGTAACAGGTTAGCAATGATAGTATACACATATACACAGAAATAGGGTAATAGGAATCAACCAAGCTCTATTGCAGTCTAGGGGTAAAATGATCAGCCTTAAGTGAAGCAGAGTTCAGTTCAGTCTAGTGCAGTTCGAAGTAATCACTGTTGTTGTACCATTGGGGAGAGAGAGTGAGAGATGCAGTTGGTTTCAGGCAAACCTTTTCGATGCCTTCTGATCCAGCTGTGGTCACCGACTGTGACCCCTCCGTTCCGGATGTGATCGTTCTTCCATGGTGAACCTGGCACCCAGGGAAGGACGGACACACACCAGGTTCCCACCGATCGTACCTTTACACCCTGTGAGCCTCTGACCGATTCCCGCGAACCAGTCCCCCAAACTTCCACCACCTTGTGGGGCACACTGCTCTTTCCAGGGTCTCGTGGTGTGTGTCCCGTGCCTTAGCAAACCTGCTATTTTTATCCCCCTGCTGGGGTATCACCTGTCCATCAAACTTCGAACAGTTCAGGTTCAAAGCAAACGGCCTGTCGCAGACGCCAACATCAGAATTGTGTTTCTTTCTCGTTAATCTCTCTCTTCTCTCTTATTAGCATTTTGAATGTTTCTCCATTGTCTTCCATTATCTCTCTCATTAGCATCATCCGTCCTGCAGCTCTGCTTGGCGTCACACATGACTTATACACTCAGCACTGATCTCCTGATCCTTCATATCCCTTTCCTTAGTAAATACTGAAGCAAAGTACTCAATAAGTACCTCACTCACATTCTCTGCATCCAAGCAAATGTTCTCCCCCTTTATTTTTGAGTGGTCCCACCCTCTCCTTAATTATCCTCTTACTCTTGAACTATGTATAGAATGCCTTGGGATTCACCTTAATCCTACTTGCCAGGAACTTTTCATGGCCCCTCGTGTCTTTCCTAATTCCCTCCCTTAGTTCTTTTCTGGCTTTTTTATACTCCTCAGGTTTGATTCTAACTTCAAAAGCTTTACATACTTTTCCTTTTCCTTCATCTCTCTAGACATCTATAGTTCAATAGTTCCATTTAATATCGGAGAATGTATGCAAAATACAACCTGAAATTCTTGGTCTTCGCAGACACCTACGAAAACAGAAGAGTACCCCAAAGAATGAATGAGAATAAAACCGTTAGAACCCCAAATCCCCCTACTTCCCCTTCCCACGCACAAGCAGCAACAAAGTATCAACTCTCCCCCTCCCCTCACTTCAGCAAAAAAGCATCAGCACCAACCATCCACCAAGCAAGCAATAGCAATGCCCCCAAGAGAGCCCATGATCTGCAGAAAAAGTAAACGTTCCCTCAACCAATTCGACATGCCACAGGTGCTCCTCTTCCTAATAAAGGAGCAGAGAGGTGTCACACAGTGCAAGGGGAGACCAGCGAAAGCAAACATCTCACTGATTTACGGTGTTAAAGTCTGCTGTGTCACTTTTCAGAGTTCTCCAACTTGAGAATTGGCAATGTACTCTTCCCCCACAAATGAGAGAGAGAGCAGTTCATCAAGTACAGACACCTGACTGCTGATCCGCTATTCTGGATTTTCTGTTTCCTCCCACAGTGCTTCAGTTGGTGGCCTCAGCATAGAATCAGCTCATCCATAGGGCCACGGAGCCTTGGAACCCTAAAGGCACACTCTTCTGCTAGGTCAAGCCCTTGGGATATCGAAAAATGGTCAGTCAGTGAGCCCCAGGAGTGGGTCCCATTGCCACAAAGAGCCACAATTTGAGTGCAGCTGCAGGCCAGGGGCACTAATAGAACCCATCCACCTTTAAAAAAGGGGGAAAAAAAAGAGACATTAGAGGTAGAAATTAAGCTGTTTCTGCAGATGAGCTCAAAGAAGAGGTTCTCTTATCTTTCCATCCCCATCCTTCCTTCTAACAGGAACATACTTTTCCTTTCCAAAGACCTTACCAAAATGTAAAAAACTAATAAGGCCTTGAGAGCGAGCAGTATACTTGCAAAATATTTTAAATTTTTTTTTGAAGAAGCAACTAAAAACTTAGATGAGAGTTAGGGCAGGGAACGTTGGTGGTTGGACTTTAGCAAAGCCTTCAACAAGGTCCCATATGGTAGGCTGGTCTGGAAGGTTAGATCGCTTGGAATCAAGGGAGAGGTGGTTAGATTATGAGAACACTCAGTCCTCTTTTATTGTCATTTAGAAATGCATACATGCATTAAGAAATGATACAATGTTTCTCCAGAGTGATATCACAGAAAACAGGACAAACCAAAGACTAGCACTGACAGAACCACATAATTATAACATATAGTTACAGCAGTGCAAAGTAATACCACAATTTGATGAAGAACAAACCATGGGCACGGTAAAAAAAAAGTCCCAAAAGTCCCTGAGTCGATTGACTCCCGAGTCCCCGATAGCAGGGGGCAAAAGGGAGAAACTCCCTGCCATAAACCTCCAGGCACCGTCGACTTGCTGATGCCTTGGAAGCAGCCGACCACAGCCGACACTGAGTCCGTCCGTCCGAAAACTTTGAGCCTCCGACCAGCCCTCCGATACAGCCTCCCGAGCGCCATCCTCTGCCGAGCACCTTCGACCCCACCTCGGCCGCTGAAACACGCAAAGCCGAGGATTTCGGGGCCTTCTGCTCCGGAGATTCTGGTTACCACACAGTAGCAGCAGCAGCGAAGCGGGCGTTTCAGAAGTTTTCAGATGTTCATCCGTACTCTCACGTCTGTCTCCATCAAATCAGGATTGTGCACAGTTCCCTACTTGACAGATAACAGATATTCATCACCGGAAAGGCCCCGCACTCTGCCGTCACACCGCCATCTTCTCGCATTAAAATTTAGTTTGGAGGTAGGAAGCAGAGCATGGTGGTTGAAGGTTATTTCTCAGAATGGAGGCTGGTGATTAATGGTGTGCTGCAGTATTCAGCGTTGGGACCCTTATTTGTTATTTATATAAATAATTTAAATGCAAATAAACAATGCTTGATAAGTATGTTTGTGGATAAGATGAAATTAGGAGATGGCATTGTTGAAGAAGGTTACCATAGATTACAAAGCAATCTTCATCAGTTTGGAAAGTGGGCCAAGGAGCAGAAAATTAATTTCAATACAGATAAGGGTGAGTTGATGCATTTTGGAAAGTCACACCAAGTAGGTCTTGTACTGTGAGTGGTAGGGCACTAGGAAGTGTAATGGAACAGAGGGATATAGGAGTACGAGTGCATAGTTCATTGAAAGTGGTATCACAGATGGACAGGATGATGAAGGAAGAATATTTAACATGCTGGCCTTAATCAAGGCATTGAGTAAAGGAGTTGCACAAATAGTTGGTGAGGGTACTTGGAGTGTTGTGTGCAGTTTTGGTCACCATATTATAGTTAAGATGTGGTTAAACTGGAAAGATGCAGAAAAGATTTACAAGGATGTTGCCAGAGCTAGTTGGCTTGACGTGTAGGGAGAAGTTGGCCAGCCTAGGTCTTTATTCCTTGGAACGTAGGAACTTGGGTGACCTTAGAAATGTTTAAAAAGGTGAATGTTAACTGTTTTTCCCCCCCAGGTTAGGGCAATCTAAAACTAGGCAGCATCGATTTAGGGTGGGAGGAGAAAGATTTAAAAGGTACCTAAGTGGCAAATTTTGATGATCTGTCAGGAAGTGATTGAGGCAGGTAAAATAGTATGATTTAAGAAGCACTTGAATAGATTCATGGATGGCTGGGACTTAGAAGGATCTAAGCTGAACACAGGAAATTGGGCCAATTGGTTTGAGTGGCGCCAATTTCGACATGGACTTGTTGGACTGAAGGACCTGTATCTGCACTGTATTGCGATATTGACTATTTTAAAAACATTTTAACTTTTTTTTAAAGTTGCATCTGCAATTTTATAGTCTGCTTATGGGAAGGGGAGGACATACCAAGGGATCTCAGAAGTGGTGACCATGATCATCATCAAGAAAAGAGATAAACCTGACTCTGCCAACTACAGAGGCATCTCACTGCTGTCTGCCACCAGGAAATGTTAACACCACAGACCTCCTTAACTTCAACTTCCCAGTGGCCAAAGCTCCTGAAATCATTGTATGGATTCTGACAATTTTAAAGTTGATATGATTTTCACAGTGTAGCAACTACAGGAAAATTTCAGAGAGCAGCGTGAGCTACAATGCATGTCCGTTAATTTTATTAAAGCATCTGACTCCATAAACTGGGAGGGTTTTTAAAGCACCCTCCTTAAATTTTGACTATTCTCATTCCAGTGTGGACTGTGACTCAGTTTGTGGAATTCTTGCACGTGATTTAATGTTGCGTTATCTTCTTTAGAATGAGTGAATGCAAAAGGTGCCATGGCACTAAATTGAAAATGCGATGGGGCATTCTGTTGCTGCAGTGGCTGATATTTTGTTGTTCAACTAGCACCCCTGAAATTGATTAGTCATTATTACATTGCTGTTTATATGGGTTTGCTGCATTTTGTACTTTCCAGAGTAATTTAGGCTGTAACTGCTTTACTGGAGCAATGTATCCAAAATTTTAGGTACTTCATTCAGGAAAACCCTGAACAACTGTTGAATCACATCTGCTCTACCACTAAAGTAGTCAGTAGATATATTAAAAAGATAGATCAAGGCCATGAGCATTCATTCAGTCAATTTGTTGCTTTAAAAACCTCATTTAGTTTATTGAAGATTCATCCATCAGCTATTTGAAGTTACAGCCCAATGCTGATGATGAAATAATCAATTAATTACAAAAGAAACATCATCCTATGCTCCAGATTCTCAATAACTATGTTTCAGTTGCTGGTTGTAAAGCAAAGGTTTTGTGATATGTTTGTAACAATTTAATAAAAGGTTTTTGTTCAGGCTTTAGCTGATGTCGAATAAACTCTTCTTGACTTCCTGCTGGGTACCGATATTATAACCTATATTTCAATGACAAAATTCTGCTATCTTCATCAGGGATGATCCCTGGGCATGTCCAATCTGGTGGTATTTATACCCCCATAGTCCATCCCGCCTGATTGGTCAGTCCTCATCTAGTCACGTTTCTGCTCTCCCACCTTGTTTACAATCGAATTCCAGTTCTTACTTCATTGCAGTTGCTACACTGTTCTTGACTTAAAGATCTTACTCCAAGTAAGAACTGGAATTTGATTGTAAACAAGTACATAATTCTGAGAAAACTAATAAAGATAAATAGTGAGAGGCCTTCTGTGGTTAAAGAGTGAAGAATTTAAGGCTTAGATTTAATAAAGGTTTGGACATTTCACACTAAGGTGAGCACTCTAAGGTAGAGAATTCTTAAGATGTACAAAGGAAATTGGCTTCTTTTATAAGTCCAACATTTTATCTGAATCTATGCTCCAAGTTCAAAACCATTTAATACGTACTCTTCTCATCGGTATCAGAAATGTATGTTTCAATAAAATCACCTATGTTCTTCAGGTGAAGGACAAACTTTACCAATCTCTTTTCAAAAAGATAGTGATCTCATTTAAGTAATTCTTCCTGAGAATCTACAGTTGCTTTTCAGTCATGTGCACCAAAGTGGATTTCCAGCATTTTCCCCATGTTAGGCTCCGTCAGACTTCACCGTATTGCTCACTTCACCTGTCTAGCTCCTTGCAGACGATGACTTCTCACACCTACCTTTGGTTATAAACCTGAATGCAATATCCAGCCCATCCCCAGGTACAAATGGGTTCAGTTTTTACGGGCATCCTTGACTTGATTTTTTGTTCACAGGGCTGAAAATACGTAAAATATGTTAAATGTACCTCCACCGTATTGCAATGAATAGTATTAAAAGTATGCAAGACCGATGAGAAAGAACAATTACTAAAAGTAGAGAGAGAGTTCTGCCATATGTCAGAGCAATGATGTATGTACATCATACTATGGGAACTCATTCATATGTATGAGTGACTGTAAGTCAGGTGATGATAACCTGGGGGCAACCTGTACTGGGTCTTTTTATCTTGATTATTAAAATGGCTGGTAACCACTTGGCAATCTGGAAGCATCTTTATTTCTGTTATTTAACTACTCCCCTGTACACAGTAATAACATGTACATAAAATACTCATTCTTTTGATGTCAAATGTTACAGAGTCTTGTCTTCCAAACTACTTTTGTCCATTTGGTGTGCCCAGTCTGCATGGGGATTGAAATTCTCATGATTATTGTTGACCTTTGTTATAAATTTAATTAATCAATACACTTTCCACCAAAAATGCTTTTTGTCTCATGTCATTCCGTATTTTCCCACTCCACTTCACCAATTGATGCTAACCTCTTTAATGGATAGATTTTTCCATATAACTAACTTTGTCATTGTTTATTGTCATAGCAATATCCGTTCACCTTGATACCTATAAAATCAAATCCATTGATTTTCCAGTTCTGCCAGTAGTTTATGTAACAGCTTTTTAATTGTAGGCTAGTTATCACTCTGTCAGACATCCCACCTCTCCCAGAAGTTCCGGGAGTCTCCCACATATCGATAGTGGCTTCCTGACACCTGAAATTATATACAATATCCCGGAAATAGGTTTTTTTGAGAGGGAAGGGGAGAGCGAGCATCCTGATTGGTCTTTCTTCGTGCTAAGAGTGGTCCCCCAACCACCACTATGATTTGGCAATATGAAACGATATGATTCAGCATGCACCTTTCCTCATTCCCTGTCACGCACTGTTGAATTTTAACGCACGCGAGGTCATCAGTGACCTAAGACATGCAAAGGAATGGGTCCGTGACCCATTTGTGAATGTCTCTGGTGAATCATCCATGTCAGCGCGGGAAAAAGATCAATTCCTCGAGCTTGCAAATGACGATAGGCTGAAAAGTATGTTTGACTTAACATCTTTGCTGGCATTCTGGATCAAAGTCAAGGCTGAATATCCTGAGATAGCCACAGAAGCACTGAAAACGTTGCTTCATTTCCAACATATTTCTGCGAAGTGGAGTTTTCTGCAATGAATGCAACGAAAACTAAATTGCGGAATAGAGTGGACATAAGGAACTCCCTTCGAGTATCGCTGTCTCCCATCACCCCTCGATAGGACCGTGTTGTTGCAGGTAAACAAGCCCAGAGCTCCCACTGATTCAGCGATATTGGTGTGTTGCAATGATTTTATATGTTCATACAAGGAAAATACGTGCTGTGTGTTTAATATCCAAACGTTACTTAAAATGTTATGATGCTACTGACTTATAAGTGACTTATCAGTGGTCCCCAATTTCCGGGCCGCAAAGAATGCAGCGGTGGCCGGAACGCACCCAGCACATCTTTAAGAAAAAAGCCAAAATAAACAAGCTAATGGATTAGGTGCCACCCAGGTGTTCTGGCTACCGCTGTCCCACTGCATTCTTCACGGCAATGAATCGGTCCGCGGCCTGGAGGTTTGGGACCACTGTTATACTGTAATTGACTTATCACTACATTCATGCAAGGAAAATAATGTGCTGTGTGTTTAATATTAAATTTGTTAGATAAACCCCTTTAGAAATGAAATTGAGTGTATTAGCCACTTGCAAGTGACTTATAGTTGACTTATCACCTATATTCCTGTCGCATTTAACACCCCCCCCCCCCCCATTGGCCAGTCCGCAAGAATATTGTCAATATTAAACAGGTCCGCGGTATTAAAAAGGTTGGGGACCCCTGATTTAAACTAGCTGGCTAGCTGCCAAGGAGCTACGCTATTGATGTCCTACGTGATGAGGCCAAACTCCCTGTAGACTTGCTTAAAGTTGTAATAGAATAAACATGAATATATAATATAAGTATATATTTTAGTGTCACATTTGCTGCATATACCCAACTTGGTTTACAGATTAGACAAAATCACTAAACAAAGTATTACATACACCCTTGGAGGTTGGGGGGGGGTGGATATGGGGTTGCGGGGGGCGAGGGGGCTGCTACCTCCCTGAAATGAGTTGCAGGGTGGGATGTCTGCTCTGTTTCTTGCCAAAATTGTGACCTTTCTGTACGGTCTTGATTTTTCTCATTAAATATATAATTCTTCTTCCATCTGAACCCCTTCTCCTTGCCCATCATCTTTAATTTGATTGGTTCAAGGCGCAGGTTCCCAACCTTTTTTATGCCATGAACCCCCACCATTAACTGAGGGGTGTGTGGACCCCAGGTTGGGACCCCTTGGTTTAAGGCCTATTCGACAATCTCCAGTTATTCAGTTCATCAACGAACTGATTCCTAACCCAGTTTAAGTAGAGCCTGTCATCAGTATTTTCCTCTCTGCTGAAGCAAGTGTTTAATGAATTGAAATCCAGTCTTGCTGTACTATTCAATTCTGATTGTAACTTAGTTTTCATATTAATGTGTTTCTGAGCATTTAGGGGATGTGTTTTTTTAAACAGATGCCTCCGGAAGCAAGTTTGTCAGTAATTTGTTACGCCCACCTAAATGTAATGATGTTGAGACATCAAGCTGCATGTTTTTATTATATTCATTTTAATAGGAAGTAAATGTCACTCTCAAGGTCAGTATTCAACGGCTAGCTGTCATTGTTCTTGAAGATGATAGTGAGCAGCTGCTATGGTTTTTGAGGTGAAGGTGCATACTTCAGCTTTGAGATTGAGGTGAACTTATAGGTTGTGGATCTTTTTGTTGCTGATAGTAAATTTGAGAAACACGGTTGAAGAAGCCATCACAAAGTTCTGTAGTGCATTTTATGCATGTTTCACTGATGATAGGAGTAATGACTGAACTGTTGTGGGATGGGGTGATGATCAACCAGAGTGATCTTGGTTTCTATTCTTTAGTTTCCTCATCATCACCCTCTGGATACTATCAAGAATCAATTTTTGGTTGGCATTTATTTGAGTGTCCAAATAAGAGAGGATTTTTCATTTATGCTCCCAAATTAGCTTCTTAAATTGTTAAGTGGCTTTGGGGTATCAGGTGCAGGATACTTGACCTTTTGCCTGTGATTAATAGCTGTGAAATAATTCAATAAGAGGAATCCCCTTTTAAAACCTCTAGTGAATGGTATTGGTTACAAGTGGAGGTTTTACTGTACATTGTCTCTTACTGAGCTATGTAGATAGAGAATATAATGTACAGTATTTAATAAGTTCTTTCCATAATACTGCTTGAGTTAATGTTATGGGGGAAGTACAGTTGGCCCTCCTTATCCACGAGTTCTGCATGTGTGAATTCAACCAACCGTGAATCGAGAAAACCCGCAAGTGCTCTTCCAGCACTTGTTGTTCGAACATTTACAGACTTTTTTTCTTGTCATTATTCCCAAAACAATGCAGTATAACAACTATTTTACATAGCATTTACATTGTATTAGGTATTATAAGTAATCTAGAGATAATTTAAAGTATACGAGGGGATGTGCGTAGGTTATCGTGGATCGGGATCGAAAAAAATCCGGACGTTCTCTTACTAAGTAAGTCGGAACAGGTACATCCAGTATTATTTAGCGTCAGTTAGTCAAACGTTTGTCTTACTATATAGTATATATTTTACCTTTCTATGCGTATAAAACACTTGAGAAACATATGCTTCAGTGCCGGGCTCGGGAATGGAAATTCCCAAGTTCGATCCAGTGACAGATTGCTCCCGAGCATGTTCCGCATCCATGCCGGGTTGATGTAGAGAATCAAAAACCCAAAACCCAATAATTAAACCAATGTGTTGCTTAGTAATAATTGTAGCTTTCATTGGGGCAGGGCCTTTCTCACTTTATCCTTTAAAATTGTTCCAATTGTTGACTGACTGTAGCCTAGCGCTTTTCCAATGACAGATAGCGTTTCACCTCTTTCTGATTGCTTTATTATTTCCACTTCATTTTAAATCGTAATCGTGATTATTTTCGTGAACAGAAACACTGCGGATTCAGAGCTCTGCTGCCGGGTCCTAATGTCCACCACACTGAGACAGGTTAAGTAAGGTCCGGAGTTCCGCTGGGTCCTGAGGTCCACCATATTTAGACAGGTTGAACAAGGGACTTGAGCGTCTGGGTTTTTTGGTATCCGCGAGGGGTCCCAGAACCAATCCCTCGCGGATAGGGAGGGCCGACTGTACTGCAAGCCTTTCTGTCCATTATCTAATGACCCATGTTGCAATTGTGAGAGCAGAACCACACTTAGCTCTGCAGTCACCCTGCCCCCCTCTGTCATAAAATAATCGATCAGTACCTCTTGCTGTAAAGGATCACCCATGTAAGAGCACCTGGACCTGATGCTGCTTATATTCTGACTGTCCATAACCTATCAAGCTCTAATTTAACATTGTCCATTCTTTTGCATGCCTGATGTTTTTTGTAATGTTTATGAAGGACTGTTGAAATTGACGGAAATGAAATATAGAAGCTGATTGATTTTTCTGTTAAAGGTTGACTTCAATAAAAGGAAATTATTTAAGTTAACAGCAAGCAGTCTTAAGTTTTTTTCTTACACATCTTCTAACAAATAAGATAGTAAAATTTTGAAAAAGTGTAAGAAATATTACGCTTTTAGGAACTAACTGTTGGGAAATATTCTAATATTATGTAATGCTTGATTGTATCAATTGGGTTCATGATTAGTGTTCATTGTCCAAAAAAAAGGAGTAACTTTGGTTAAAGAAGCCTTTGTAGATCAGTAGGATAAAAAGCAGATTCCAAAGGATTTTAAAAGTTGAAAAGTAGCTTATGAGTGTTTGAAATCTTAATGAAGAGCTGTTTTCTGAAGATAAATTACTTATTTAATAGAAAAAGATATTCAAAATTCACAAAGGATTTCTGGAATGTTTCAGAATAATTGTTTCTCTCTGGTTTTCAATGTAAAGAATCTAGATAATGAAGGGCAAATACACAATATGGATCAAGGGGGCATGGGTCAGTATTCCAGGTAGCATATTTTAGCAGGGTCAAGCAATTAAGTGTTTAAGGCAGCGGTCCCCAGCCACCGGGCCGCAAAGCGTGTGCTACCAGGCCGCGAGGAAACGATATGATTTGGCGATATGAGTCAGCTGCACCTTTCCTCATTCCCTGTCACGCCCACTGTGGAGCTTGAACGCACGCGAGGTCATTACACATGTGAGGTCATTACCTGCGCGTCATGCTTGTCTGCGCGGGAAGGAGATCAACTCCTCGACTTGCAGATGATGGTGGGCTGAAAAGTATGTTTCACATAACATCTCTGCCGGCATTCTGGATCAAAGTCAAGGCTAAATATCCTGAGATAGCCACGAAAGCACTGAAAACGTTGCTTCCATTTCCAACATATCTCTGCAATGAATGCAACGAAAACTAAATTGCGGAATAGACTGGACATAAAGGAACCCTCTTCGAGTATTGCTGTCTCCCATCACCCTTCAACGGGACTGTCTTGTTGCAGGGAAACAAGCCCAGGGCTCCCACTGATTCAGCGATATTGGTGTGTTGCAATGATTTTATATGTTCATATGGGGAAAATATGTGGTGTGTTTAATATCCAAACGTTACTGAAAATGTTATGATGCTATTGACTTAAAAGTGACTTCTATAACCATATAACAATTACAGCACGGAAACAGGCCATCTCGGCCCTTCTAGTCCGTGCCGAACGCTACTCTCACCTAGTCCCATCAACCTGCACTCAGCCCATAACCCTCCATTCCTTTCCTGTCCATATACCTATCCAGTTTTTCTTTAAATGATAATATCGAACCTGCCTCTACCACTTCTACGGGAAGTTCGTTCAACACTTACTTCAAGCTCCCCTGTCCTCCCTGATAATTGACTTATCACTGTATTCATGCGAGGAAAATATGCGCTGCATGTTTAATATTAAATTCGTTAGATAAACCCGTTTAGAAACAGAATTGAGTGTATTAGCCATTTATCAGCTATATTCCGGTCATGATTAACTCGCCAAACACGATTTGTAGAAAAAATTGGCGCGAGCGCACTGGTGCCCACACAAGGCTTCATGGTCATTGTAGTCTTCTGCTGGGTAAGCTCAACGTATTTGACTGCTACTCTTGTCCGTTGCCAACCCTACCCCCACCCCACCCCCGGTCGGCCGGTCCACAAGAATATTGTCAATATTAAACTGATCCACAGTGCAAAAAAGGGTTGGGGACCCCTGGTTTAAGGCATTTCCTTTACTGTTTGGATTTTCTTGTCAGATGCGTATGAATGAAAACTTTGTTTAACTGTAATTGCCTTTGTAAAGCTGATAAAGGAATTGTTTTAAAACCTGAACTGATAATATTACAAAGAGAGGTGGACATTTTGATAATAGTAATATCTTAACTGGAACAACTAAAGAAAATTGTTTTCTGAGAGAGTTGCTTTTTACCACTTCGACCAATTTACCAAAATATCTTGACATTAATAGTTTGTATTGCAAATGTTTCTTCCAATTCCTAAAGTTTTTTTCCATTGAATTTAAAAACATTTAAGTTTTTACACAAATGGGTGCATTTTGCATCATATAAGTAATAAGTTCTTTAAAATTTCTGCATCACCTTGTCAAGATAAATTATGAGATTGATGTCCTTTTGGTGGGTTCAATGCTATCTTGTGGGAGTATGAACATGGGAGAAAGAGCATGAAAGTCCTTGCATCAGTACAAGGATAGAAAAGGTGCCCATGATTTAGTAATTTTCATTCATCTTGATTTCAGAGAAATTGTTTCTGCTGTATCCTCCTGATATTAAATACCCCGTTCAGGTCACTGCTTTAACCTAAATTTATGTAATGCTCTAAATAGCACCACATCCAAGTGAAATGTAGCTAAGATAAAAACAGTGCTCAAAAACTGAGAATACTTCTGCAGAAAGTCTGATCAAGGTTCTGTGCACTTGAAGCACTTTGAATTATATGTAATAAGCAACAAAATTCTCTTTTTCTAATTTAGCAGTAGAATTTAGTAATTTGTTTACACCTTCAGCTAATTTTATTGCTCCTCATACCATTTAGAAACAACTGTATTTTACCAAAATGCTGACATTGAATTCCTTTTTGTCATAATTTTGCACTCTTGATCTTTCTTCCTTTGCACCTCATTGTTTTTATCTGCATAATTCATTGTCTCTCCAAACTACTTGTAAACTTGGATTTCTTCATTAATCTTTCAGTATTATGGAAGAGCAACAGTTTTGGTACACATCTTTCATGAAAACTGTATCTAATTAATCATAAAATTAATTCTGCCTTTCTGCTACCATCCCTTAATGTTATTGCAGATTGGAATGCTTTTTATTTTTGTATGTTTTTTTTAAAGAAATTGCAGAATATAAGCTTTGGAAGTCTAGTCTTCAGCATGTTTATTATAGGCAAAATACTTAGGGCAAGAATATTATTGTGCTCTCACTTATCTTCAGAGGCCTATTTGATGTTCAGTATATGCTCACAAGTTGACATTTCAAGTTGGAGAACAAATACAAGGTAATTGTTAAGAGTTATGTTTTTAACTTAGAGTTCTTATGGCAGTAGCTTCTAGTCTGATTCATAAATTCTGTACAGAGTGACATAAATTAGAATGTTCAGTTTGCTGCAAGCTGTTGGATGAAATAGTATCAATGAAATCAGCATGGGAAGATTAAATTTTATTGGAAAGTAGCTTAATTCTTGAAGTTTTGTCTTTTTTGCAATTGCAGTGATTTTGGTTATAAAGGTCTGATAATATATTTATTTTCAGCTCTTAGTTTTGGTAGAGGCGAGTATGAAGGGTGTGCTTTAAGTATCACTTGCCTTTAACATGTATAAAGATATTTGACATACTTCAAGCCTGTGTCAATTCCACCAGCATATTCCCATCCGTCCCTTTCCTCCTCTTACTTTGCTGTTCTCCAGGCATTTGTTCTCTTTCACATGCATATTGACGAATCTTTTGTTTCTTGTGATTTAACAATATAGTGGGGGATAATCCACAATAACCAATTAAATTACCAGCACATCTTGTGGGCTTCAAGAGAAAACTCAAGCACCAGCCTGATAATCACAGTTACAGAATATGCAGACTCTACACAGACACTTGATTCCGTTAAGCACTAGCTGTTGTCATCTTTTTGGTGTTATATGAAACATCTCAGTCAGAAAAGTTTTAATTGACACTTTCTTATTTGATCTTCATATTTTCCCTCGTATTCCCCATCATAATCTTAATCACATTACTAAGAACTAAGTAGTTGTGTTGAATATGTTCTTCTCTGTGGGCTTGTTGGCTTGTTTTTCATTTACTCATCCTTCATAGAAGCTTGGCAAAATCAAGAAATCCTGCTTTCTGTAAAAACAGCATTTCTTGATTTCCATGGAAAGTGAGTAATTTTCTCATATAAAATTGGAAGTTTTCCATCTTTCTTTAAGCAGTTTACAGTTATGGATTAATTTTTGTGTATTTCCATATTTCATGATTATTATGGTTGGACTGTATGCCAGCAGTTTCTGAATTTCTTGGAAGTTTACTAAAAGACAATTGTAACAAAATTCTTATTTGTGTATTATTGACTGAGGAGATTCAGTGAGATGACTTTGCCAGACTCTATTTTTCAATGATAACCTGAAAGAATGCAAATAAATTATTGGCCTTGTAGTGAGTCTTAAGCAGTGGGATTAGATCTTGAGATTTAGATTCTTATTTTAAAGTTTGGGTTTGGAATCTATAATTGATTAACTTGATTAGGCTTATAATCTAGAACAAAATAAGATTTCTATACAGATCTAAAGTTATCCTACCTGACTTATCCAAAAAAAATCCTCAGCTCTTGTTCTCTCCCCCCCCCACCCTGTATCATATATATTACTATAAGTTGCACATTTAAACGGAGATGTAGCATAAAGATTTTTACTCATGTATATGACAGTCGTAAATAATACTCAATTCAATTCAACGCTTTTCTTCCCACTCCAAATAATCTGAAATGTATATTGCTAATTCTGGGAAGAGGTGGTCTGATTTGATCCATTCTTATTGGCAATTATGTGTTCCAATGGGGTGCTCTTTGTCTTTGCTTGCCCTGAGCTGAAGAGGAGAAGAAAACATCAAAAGTTGTATCAGGAAACCATCCAAGAGCAACTTAATACCTATTAAGTTAGTTCAAGTCTTGACTATGATCTACTGTTTTATGTACACCTTTGATTGATGTACCGCTAAGCTGTTTTGTTTGCTATTGTGGGAATTTACTTTTGGTAACCATGGTAAGTGCTTTCAGTTTTCTTCTGTATTTTACTTTTTTTTTTGATTAAACTGCTTTCTGAGATAATTTTTATAATATTTAGCAAGAGTGATAAATTAGTGAAAACATGTTCTAGTGCAAGATCAACTTCTATTCCCCTTTTGAGCATGGTGCATAAAGCTGGGGAATATGGAGCAGGGGTGGATATTTCCTCCTCAAAGGAATGTGTTTTGTGTACCACTTTTGTTGGATACTTAATAAGCATGAGAAATGTGTGGCTATTGGAGCTGTATGCACTGTTGCGTTTAATACAATTTAATGATTTGATCTGAACCTGTCTTTCTTGATTTGCAGGACCTCCTGCAACAACCAACTTGTTTCAACCTCCTCGCAGGCCAGGACTTGGTACAGTAGGGAAGCCAATTCGTCTGTTGGCCAATCATTTTCAAGTTCAAATCCCTAAAATTGATGTTTACCATTATGAAGTGGATATCAAACCAGAGAAACGTCCCCGCAGGGTCAACAGGTGAGAGGTGGACACTTTCTTGATAGCAGTAGATAGAGGTGCCCTTGACCCCAGTTAGATGGGTGTAATGAGAATATTCTAATCCATTATTAAAAGATCATTATGCAGAATCTGGGTGGGGGGAGCAGGGCATGGTATTTATTTTGCTATTTGTAACCTTGCAAGAAAAGATTCTTTGCTATACAACTTTTCCATTAAATTTCCCAGATTTTAACACACCATAAATGTATTTCAATAGAAAACTAACTTCTTAGTGAGCCTCTTCATTGAAACTAAAATGTTGAATTATCATTTCATTTTTCTGCCAGCACTATAGATTTTTTCATAAAATAATTTTTTTTAAACTTGATTATGGTTGTATTTTGACTTAGATTTGAATTAAATGGTGCATACAAGTTCTGTTTGTAAATCCTGACATCTTATTGCTAACCCAAATAGGATTATTTGGGATGAAGTATATTTAGAAATGGGGTTGTGTTCTTTTGCTTACACTTGCATTCCCTGGCATTTGTGGAGATAAATTTTAGATTATTCCATGATTTTGAGGACATATTATTGCCACCAGTTAATAATGAAAAAGATTCCTTAATCTATACAGTTTGACTTTTAAGCTTAAAGTTTTCTATGAAATTTATTTCTCTCCAGAGAAGTGGTCGATACAATGGTACGACACTTCAAGATGCAAATTTTTGGAGATCGACAGCCAGGTTATGATGGGAAAAGGAATATGTACACTGCAAATCCATTACCTATTGGGCGAGAGAGGGTGAGTTATTCTAGATTTCTGTTCAGTACCTGCCTTGTAACCTTTGAAGAGATGTTGAATAAAAAGTTCTGGGTTATCACTAACTTTAATCATGGCAATAGTCTGATGTGTGAAAAGAGGCAAAGACTTTGTTTTGTGTTGCATCTCATTCTTTTTAGCTCAGATAAAGTTAATCCAAATTATTATTAATTGGATAATTAACAACATTAAATTCTGAGCTGGGTTACCCTGATCCACACCAGTAGTATTTGACAGGATTGAGTCCTCTGATAGTATCATGCCTAATCTAGCCAGCATTGATGCTTTCTTTGAAGATCCCAAGACTGGTATTTAGTTCTCAAACATGAAAAGCTGCATTATCACCATAAATGCATATTTAAAAATTCATCTGAAAATAAGTCATTAGAAGATAGTGTGACTGCAAGTAAACAAAAGAACCATCTCTTACAAACCCATGGACTCTCACAGCTATCTGGACTATACCTTGTCCATCTTACTACTTGTGAAAATACCATCCCCTTATTTTAATTCCTCTGCCACTGCCGCATCTGCTCTCAGGAGCGTTAAATTTCAAAGGAGGTTTTGGTTGAATAAAGGTTTAGTTGGGCTGTTGAATCATTTTAATAAAAATATAATTTGTTGTCATGATTCATGTATGTTGAATTTAATCAGGTCCTTTAGATTTCCCATCTTGACTTCCATAAGCATATAACGTTTAAAAAGAAATGCTGTGCCTGTTTGGAATTTGAGTTACTAAGTTTAATTCTTTTTTGCTTCTTGGAGGCATAAGTTTCCAACTTTTTTTGACCAGTGTTTTTACTAATTTCCTACATGGGCAAGTGTGACCTGTAATAAATATTACAAATGAGGAACTACTGTCTACTTCTATTTTATTGTAGGTTGACTTGGAAGTGACCCTCCCAGGGGAAGGCAAAGATCAGACATTCAAGGTTTCCATACAATGGGTGTCAGTGGTCAGTCTGCAGTTACTCTTAGAAGCTTTGGCAGGGCGTCTAAATGAAGTTCCGGAGGATTGTGTCCAGGCACTTGATGTTGTCACAAGACATCTTCCCTCAATGAGGTAAGTACTGATGTGCGTTTACTGTTATACTTCCAGATTGATGCTGAGGTGCTTCATTTTCTGGCAGAAAATATGCTCTTGAGATTCATCATAACAGCTCATAAATATATTTTGAGTTATTGTTTGTATTCCTTTTTGAATTGGGGCATTAAACTAGCTGAGATGTGGGGGAAAGAAAGCTTTGCAAGAGAATCCAATGCAAAATGTAAGGCAGGCACTGAAGTGAAATAGATTAATAGTTCTGCTGTAAATCTTTCAACCAGAACTGGAATTGGGTGAATAGATTAATATAGTTTTTAAACCTACCATAATTGCTAACAACCTATTTATAAAGGGGATTGAAGAGTACTGTGTGAAATGCAGCAGTGATTTTGGCATTTTAAAAAAGTTGGGGCAAAAATTGAATGCACCTCAGTTAATAGGTCAAAAAACTTCCAGTCAAGTTGATGCTGAGCTGCCGTGTCCATCGATGTTATGGCTCAGACTTAATTACCTCTTTCTTAGGTTTGTAGGAATGGTTTGGGGGACAGTGTGGGGTGCTAGAGATCTGGTTAGGTTTTGGGGCAAGGATGAAAGAGAATGAAGAGTCAGGAGCAGGAGCCTGTGTTTGGAGTCCAGGTTGGAATGCTCCATGATCAATAGTAAGCAGTCTAGAGTTTGGGTCAGGTCGACAGACAACGTGGAGACCAACAATCCCCAGGTCTCCGAATCATGAGTCAAAGGTTTGTACAGGCAGGAGTCATGATCACCTGTGATCACCCAGGTCACTGGGATCAGAGGTCCGTGTAAGTCCGAAAGTAGAGAGGCCCAAGGTGCTCCACAGTCAAAGGTCCATGATCCCAGAGGTTGGGTCAGTCAGTGCCCAGAAGTCAAACTTGTGATTGTTGAGTCCTGGGGTCAAAACGTGAAGGTCAAACCTGAGATTGGTGAATCTTGGGGTCAGTATTCAGAGATCAGCAAAGTCCAGCAGGCAAAGCCGAATGTTGAAGTCTAGAGCTCAACAAGTGCGGTGGTAAAGAAAATCTCGAAAGGTCGAAGACCGAAAACTGCAAGTCCAGAAATAGAGGTCGAGTCCACACTAGAGACTGGAGGTTGGAGGCCTGATGTTTGTGAGTTTTGAGAATCAGGGGCCAGGGCATGAAGCCAACCTGTCTTCGGGTTGGAGGCCTGTGTGTGTGAGGGGATGAGAGGGTGGGAAAGGGACTTGCTTTGCTTTGCTTTTGTTGTTGTTGTTGTTGCTACTGCTTGTGTCATTCTGAATTGTGTGTTGTGTTGAACATGCTGTGTTGGCGCCAGAATGTGTGGCAACACTCGTGGGCTGACCCCAGCACATTATTGTGTGTGTTGGTTGTTACTACATTCCGGTGTATGTTTCAATGTACATGTGATCTATAAATCAGAGTCTGAATATATTAAAAAAATTATCAATAGTCAATGGAAAGGAATGCGATAAAGAATAAAACTCAGCAGGAAAATGTGGCTAAGACTTGAAAAGGTTGTGGATCCATTGCAGTATGTTGATTCGAGGGCCTTCTGAAAATTCAGAGCAAGTGACTGCTGTGAAGAACATTCTGCTCTTGGTCTGGACAGTTCTACCTTGTACATTTGTGGAGGTGAAGTGACAAGTCATGGAAAAGTAGGCATCACACTGCTAATAAAATAGAAATATTTGACATGTGATTTAAAAATCTGCACTTAGTACTGAATCTTTGAAGAAAATACCACATCATACCACAATGCTGTACTGTAAATTTGAGTTGCTGTGCAAAAATTTTGGTTCATAAATTCTGGTAAATAAAGATGAATAAATATTTGTTCCAGAAAATAAATTTGAATGTATTAGATGAAGAGATGTCTCAGACAGTGTGGTTAGGTGGAAGAGATGGTATGAAAAGATAAAATAAAATTGGACATGTTGCCAGATTAGTAATCCAGAAGCCTGGACAAAAATAATCCAATGGGGTTTAAACTGTACCAAGTTGCTTTAGGAATTTAAATTACACTTAGAAAAACAGTGAGTAAAAATTTGTTGGTAGCAATCCTGAAACTCCTGATTTTTTTTTTAAACAAACCAATCTGGTTCACCACTGCCCTTTTTAAGGAAATAGTTTCCTGTTCCTATATAAAATCTTTTACTCAGATCTACAGCTACATAGCTGGCTCAAGGGCCAACTAAAATCACCTGGAAGGTCACACTATTAAATCACCATAAAATCTGTAATAAAATTAAATATGCCAGCTGGCATCAACTTAGATGCTAGATTCAGACACATCAAAGGCATTTGGGACCCAGTCAATCCTGCAAAGTCACGCTTTCCAACTTCTGCAGATTTATGCCAAAGTCTGGTGAACTTTCGTGCAAATCAATTAACAGCTGAACAGTGTGCTGACAAAATGATACCTTTTGGTGAATATCCCATTCTCCTCAACACTTATCTCAGGGAATATCCAATCCCTTCCCATGTTCTAACATATTCTTCACTATACCATTATAATCAACCTGAAGCATAATTGTATGCATACTAAGCACTGGAAGCTGCCTATTATAGAAAGTGAATTGATCCCACAACCTTCAAATTAGATTAATTCCGTATAGCAGTGGTTTCCAAACTTTTCTGAGTTACCGCATCCCCACTGTTCCCCTCTCCCTTTCCGGCTGTTATATAAAAGCTACAAAGAATTTTGATTTACGATGCAGTGGAAGAAAATAGCAACTGCAAATTCAAAGCAGTGACAAATAATTGCAAAGATTATTCAAATCTACTTACAGCTACGAATAAAATTATTTAATTACAGTAAAAGCAATCTTCATCAATTTTAGATGGTAAATTGGTAGTTTAACTATTCATTGCTTTTTCACCTTTCAATGAGATGAATGGGCTTGGTGCACTGAAATCAGTTTCTCAACATCAGGCTGAATGTCCATAAGATCATAAGACATAGAAGCAAATTTAGGCTATCTGGCCCATCGAGTGTGCTCCGCCATTCAATCCTGGCTGATCCTTTTTTTTCTATCTCCTCCTCAACCCTGTTTCCCGGCCTTCTCCCCGTAGCCTTTGATGCCATGTCCAATCAAGAACCTATCAACCTCTGCCTTAAATACACACAGTGACCTGGCCTCCACAGCTGCATGTGGCAACAAATTCCACAAATTCACCACCCTTTGGCTAAAGAAATTTCTCCACATCTGTTTTGAGAGGGTTCTATCCAGAGGCTGTGCCCTCTTGTCCTAGACTCTCCCACCATGGGAAACATCCTTTCCACATCTACTCTGTCTAGGCCTTTCAACATTCAAAAGGCTTCAATGAGATTTCCCCTCATCCTTCTGAATTCCAGCGAGTATAGACCCAGAGCCATCAAATGTTCCTCATATGATAACCCTTTCATTCCTGGAATCATCCTTGTGAACCTCCTCTGGACCCTCTCCAATGCCAGCACATCTTTTGGAAGATGAGGGGCCCAAAACTGTTCACAATACTCAAGGTGAGTCTCACCAGTGCCTTATAAAGCCTAAACATCACATCCTTGCTCTTGTATTCTAGACCTCTTGAAATGAGTACTAACACGACATTTGCCTTCCTCCCCACTGACTCAGCCTGCAAGTTGAACTTCAGGGTGTTCTGTAGAAGAACTCCCAAGTCCCTCTGCATCTCAGATTCCAGTATTTTCTCCCCGTTTAGAAAATAGTCCACACATTTATTTCTACTACCAAAGTGTATGACCATGCATTTTCCAACATTGTATTTCATTTGCCACTTTCTTGCCCATTCTGCTAATCTGTCTAAGTTCTTCTGCATCCTACCTGTTTCCTCAGCACTACCTGCACCTCCACCAATCTTCGGATCATCTGCAAACTTGGCAACAAAGCCATCTATTCCATCATCAAAATCATTTATATACAGCATAAAAAGAAGTGGTCCCAACACCGACCCCTGCAAACACCACTAGTCACTGGCAGCCAACCAGAAAACGATCCTTTTATTCCCACTCGCTGCCTCCTACCAATCAGTCAATGCTCCAACCATGTTAATAACGTCTCTGTAATCCCATGGAATCTTAACTTGGTAAGCAACCTTGTGTGGCACATTGTCAAATGTCACTCTAAAGGAATCTCAAGTCCCCACGTTCAGTAATTTGCAGTCTGTTTTGTTGCTTTGAAAGAAGTTGGACAATAACACTGAGACCATGCTCCAGTGAATATGATGTTAGAAAAACAACAAAGAACATTTCCACCTTTTTCCACAATGCAGGATGGGGTTCAGTAATTTCTTTCTGCAGCTAAAAGTCTTGATATGATTTTTTTTTAACCTTGTCTTCAATTCAGTCATTTTGAAGTGAGGTTAGTTCTTCCTCTATCCTTCCTGTTAATTCCTTACAAGTATTCAGGAGTAGATTTATTACCCAATCTGGATTTTGGATTGAGGGGAGGTCCTGAAATCTGTCTGACATGTCTTTATGCAGCTCACTCAGATGGTTACAATATACTTGAAGATCATGATATGGTATTCTTTCTTTTTCTTCTAACTTTGAGAGGCTTGGAAATTGGAAAAGGTGGCAACAGCCAGTGTTGCATTTAAGTAAGGTTAACTTGGACAGAAATGTGGAGACAACTTATTTGACTTTCATAAGATTCACATCATTTCCTTGCAATTGAAAATTGATTTCATTAAACTTTGTGAATAGTTATGACAAATAAGTAAACTTCTTGAGTTGATTACTGGGTAAAGCATTTGAGTCTTCAAAAAATTTTATCACAGTTTCAAAAAGCATAAACACATCTCAGGCAGTTTATTTTTGAGAGCCATCTGATTTCTGTGTGCACCAGCAAATGTACAAACTGTTCATCATTCTCAGTACAAAGCTCTTGAAATAGGCGAATTCAGAGCATGGGACTTGAGTTTATTTACCACTGTGATAACAGTATATAACGATTTGTGCAGCTGATCACCTTAGTTTCTTGCGACATGTCTGTGAGTTACACAGTGAATGGTAAATATGTTAGCTACAGCTTTTTTCCAAGAAAAAAATAATCCCGTAGTGCCCACCTGTCATTGATGGTGCCCCAGCTGTTGCACAAGCAAGAATGTTGGTGAGCAGAATGTCTTTCCCTTTGGGGAAAATTGCTCAATAACTTAAAACAGATACAAAGGGGAGTCATTATTTCTAGTCCCCTGATAAGTAACAACTCTTGAACCATGCTTTTTTTCTTTTATGACGTAAACATAACCAAGGAGCAAATAATTGTTCCTTGGCAAAGTTGACTGATTCAACTGCAGAGCAAATTCTGTTGTCCAAAGTATATTGTGCAATGTGTCTTCCACATTTTCAGACATTTCATCTATCAGTCTTTGAACAGAGTTGCAGCTGAGAAGAATTACTTTGTGTGATCCAGTGACTTATGCAAAACCATACTCAGAACCTCCCACAGTGCTGGCAGAATCAGTTCTTCTCCAATTTTATGGGGCTTTCTAGATTAAGCAATGAGCAATGAAATGTTGCATGAAGCACACAAACTATCACTTTTGTGAAGTGCTTGTTTTAAAGTGTTTTCCATTTTTGATAGTTTTCACTAAGTGACTGAAAATAAGCCAAGGTCTTAGTTGCCTTATTAGAGTGCACTCTGTTCAAGTGTTCAAGAATGGGTGGTTTCATTGGCTCATTTGAAAAGCTTTTTCATACAACAGACTCGTTGGCTGCTGTTGGTTCCTTGTGCTGGTATAAATCCATATTTCAGAAACTCTTACACTATACAGGAGGAGAGAGAGCAGTGCGCCGCATGTGCGCAACCTTCCAGTGAAAAATGATATTGTATCCGTTAAATAGGGGCCGTGGACAATTCTGATTTGATGGAGAGGTACGTGAAAGCACAGAGGAACATCTGGAGAAATTTCTGAAACGCTCGTTCGCTGCTGTCGTTACTGCGTGGTCGGGAATCTATCGGAGGGTAGGCCTCAAAGTCTCCGGCTTTGCCTGCTGTTGGCGACTGAGATAGAGGTCGAATGGTTCGGACAGAGATGGCGCTCAGTACTCGGTGTCGGAGAGCTGATTCGGAGGCTTGAAGTTTTCGGATGACTCAGAGACGGATTGTGGTCGGGCATGGCAGGGAGTTTTTCTTCCTTCTCCCGTCTGCGTGAGATGTGGGACATTTGAGAGACTTTGAACTTTTACTGAGCTCATGGACTTCTTCATCAAGTTATGGTATTGTTGCGCTGTTGTAACTATATATTATAAGCAACTCTTATGTGGGTTGCTTAAATTTCCAGCATCTGCAGAATTCCTGTTGTTTGTGTTATAATTATGTGGTTTTGTCAGTTTTTTCAGTCTTGGTCTGTCCTGGGTTTTGTGATATGTGGAAATATTGCAACACATATCAAAGTTGCTGGTGAACGCAGCAGGCCAGGCAGCATCTCTAGGAAGAGGTACAGTCGACGTTTCGGGCCGAGACCCTTCGTCAGGACCTGTATCATTTCTTAATGCGTGCATTACTAAATGACAATAAAAGGGGGCTGCGTGTCTTCATAATCTAAATCTAACACTTATTTTTCATTTGGTCTACTTCAGCCATTTTTGTTGTGGATTACTGACCATAGTCAATCACCTATTGTTTAAGACCAAACTCAAGTGCTGCAATCAATAAAGTTATGACGCCATTATACAATGGCATACAAAAGTTTGGACACCCCTGGTCAAAATTTCTGTTACTGTGAATAGCTAAGCAAGTAAAAGATGACCTGATTCCCAAAAGGCATAAAGTTAAAGATGACACATTTCTTTAATATTTTAAACAAGATTACTTTTTTATTTCCATCTTTTACAGTTTCAAAATAACAAAAAAGGAAAAGGGCCCGAAGCAAAAGTTTGGGCACCCTGCATGGTCAGTACTTAGTAACACCTGCTCTGGCAAGTATCACAGCTTGTAAACGCTTTCTGTAGCCAGCTAAGAGTCTCATTCTTCCTTGCAAAAGGCTTCTAGTTCTGTGAGATTCTTGGGCCATCTTGCATGCCCTACTCTTTTGAGGCCTATTCACAGATTCTTGATGATGTTTTGGTCGGGGGACTGTGAGGGCCATGGCAAAACCTTCAGCTTGCACCTCTTGAGATAGTCCATTGTGGATTTTGAGGTGTGTTTAGGATCATTATCCTGTTGTAGAAGCCATCCTCTTTTCATCTTCAGCTTTTTTACAGATGGTGTGATGTTTCCTTCCAGAATTTGCTGGTATTTAATTGAATTCATTCTTCACTCCACCATTGAAATATTCCCCGTGCCACTGGCTGCAACACAAGCCCAAAGCATGTCGATCCACCCCCGTGCTTAATGGTTGGAGAGGTGTTCTTTTCATGAAATTCTGCACCCTTTTTTCTCCAAACATACCTTTGCTCATTGTGGCCGAAAAGTTCTATTTTAACTTTCATCAGTCCACAGGACTTGTTTCCAAAATGCAGCAGGCTTGTTTAGATGTTCCTTTGCAAACTTCTGACGCTGAATTTTGTGGTGAGGACGCAGGAAAGGTTTTCTTCTGATGACTCTTCCATGAAGGTCATATTTGTGCAGGTGTGGCTGCACAGTAAACAGTGCACCATCACTCCAGAGTCTGCTAAATCTTCCTGAAGGTCTTTTGCAGTCAAGCAGGAGTTTTGATTTACCTTTCTTGCAGTCCTATGAGCAGATCTCTCGGAAAGTTTTCTTGGTCTTCCAGACCTCACTTGACCTCCACTGTTCCTGTTAACTGCCATTTCTTAATTACATTATGAACTGAGGAAACAGCTACCTGAAAACGCTTTGCTATCTCCTTATAGCCTTCTCCTGCTTTGTGAGCATCATTTATTTTAATTTTCAGAGTGCTAGGCAGCTGTTTAAAGGAGCCCATGGCTGCTGATTGTTGGGATAAGGTTTGAGGAGTCAGGGTATTTTTAAAGCTTTGAAATTTGCATCACCTGGCCTTTCCTAAAGATGACTGTGAACAAGCCATTGCCCTAACAAGCTAATTAAGGTCTGAGACCTTGGTAAAGGTTATCTGAGAGCTCAAATCTCTTGGGGTGCCTGAACTTTTGCATGGTGCTCCTTTCCTTTATTTCACTCTAAAATTGTACTAAACTAAAATAATACACTACTCTTGCTTAAAATGTTGAAAAGAATGTTTTATCTTTAACTTTATGACTTTTAGAGATCAGTTCATCTGGGGAGAGGAGAAGATGGTGGCGCGACGCAGCACGTGCAGCCTCTCCGGTGAATGATATCGGTATTTGTTAAGTAGGGTACCGTGCACAATTCTGATTTGATGGAGACAGACATGAGAAGCACGGAGGAACATCTGGAGAAACTTCTGAAATGCCTGCTTCACTGCCGCTGCGACTGTACAATTGAGAATCTCCGGAGGGAAAGGCCCCGAATCCTTGGCTTTGCCTGTTGCCGGGGCCGGGGTCAAAGCGCTTGGCAAAGATGGTGCTTGGTGTCGGAGGGCTGGTCGGAGGCTCGAAGTTTTTGGACGGACTCAAGAGTTGGCTCTGGTCGGGTGCTTCCAGGGTGCTGCATTGGCAAGTTTGCGGCGCTGGAGGTTCATGTCAGGGAGAGTTTTCTTCCTTCTACCGTCTGCATGAGATGATGGGACTATCGAGACTTTGAGACTTTTTTTTACCGTGCCCATGCTCTGTTCTTTATTAAATTACAGTATTGCTTTGCACTGTTGTAACTATGTGTTATAATTATGTGTTTTTTGTCAGATTTTTAGTCTTGGTCTGTCTTGTGTTTCTGTGATATCATACTGGAGGAACATTGTATCATTTCTTAATGCATGCATTACTAAATGACAATAAAAGGGGACTGCATGTCCTCATAATCTAATCTAATCTTCTACTCACTTAACTATTCACAGTAACAGAAATTTTGACCAGGGGTGCCCCAACTTTTGCATGCCACCGTAGCTCAGGCAAAACCTGACTCTGCCTGAAGGTACATCAGTTGGGGCAGCAATATCTCAGTTGGGTCGTGGGCTAGAGAAATACAGTCAAGACAGTTTGAAAGGGCAGATACTAAATTTAACCCACTGAATGCCATACCCTAATTAACAGGAATTGCGTCACTGCGTGATCAGAGTTGAGGAACCATACTAGCTAACACTACTAAAGTAGAGTGCAGGCCAGGCCCCAAAATAACAGCCAAAATGTTGACTACTTTTTTTTTCTGCCCGTCTGGCTGAGTTTCTCCAGCATTGTTGCTCGGATTTCCAGCATCTGCAGATTTTCTCTTGTTTACAATTTCTTAAATCCAGGTTTCTCATGATATGCCAAATACAGAAGTGCCATTTGTTTTTCAACATCTTTAATGTGCTTTGAGCAAAGTCTAAGAGAATGTGGTGAGTTAGCAAGAGATGAGGATTATATGATCATTGTAATCAGTTTTGAAGCAGTGGGGATCAAATACTTACAATCTTAAATTAAGCCTGTAATCTCTCAGTTTGTTACCGATGTCCTCCTCATCACCCCCAAGGGGGCGATATTGGCCACTTCGGGAACCACTGCGCTAGGGTATTGCCAAATCCAATCATGCTTGAAGGTAAACTATTAGCATTTAATAGGAGATAGAGGTGCATTATCATCCTCATCCTGAATGATCGCAAAGGGCTAATTTGAAGCCATAATCAACCAGAATTGTTGATTGAATAATCCATCTACTGAGGTCCCTTCCTGTCCTATAAGTCATACTTAATTGCAACAATATTAAGAGATAACTGTGTGCTGGATCCATTAAAAGCAATAGGATTTTAGAGCACCTGGGTGTAACATTGCAGACTTGACTGCTAGAATTTATTATACCTTAAGCAAAATGTCTTCAGTTCAGCTACAACACTAACATACTGACATCTAATCAGTAAAGTGGTAAATTGTCCAGATTTGTCCTAGCAAAGGGATTACCTCAATTTTGGCCTGTTTTTGCTTATTCACTTTATTTTTAATTATAAAAGAAGAGTGGTATCTTAGAACGTACAGAACAATAGTACAGTACAGAAATAGGCCCTTCTGCACACAGTACATATTTATGTGCCTATCTATGAGCCTGTTAAGTACCTCTGTCATATTTACCTCCATCACCAGTCCTGGCAGCATCTTCCAGACACCCATCACTCTATTAAAAGAAAAACTTGCCTTGCACGTCTGCTGTGAAGTTTACCTCTCTCACCTCAAATGCATGCCCTCTAGTATTCAGCTGTGTACTCTATCCATTCTTCTCATAAATTTTAAGCTTCTTATAGCTCTCCCCTTAGAATTGCTGGAATACTTCCAACACATGGACCACAGTTTTTCAATAAGTCAGTTCACCACCACTATTTTTTCATTAAATGAAATCGAACCAGAATATGGGGAATTTCGTTCAAGTAAAGCTAATACTTTAGCTATCTTACTAGCTGCCATTTTGATTATAAGATGAAGCTTATCAGAATATGGAGATTGATCATGTTATGCCACTTCCCAGTTTATTGCAATTGTGCCCTCCAATCAAATTGCTGATTTACAGCTTTTTGAAATCCATGCAAAACGACCTTCTAAATTTATCTGCCTTCTCCATGTTTTCTTAATCATTCCTCGAACCTGCTTTCTACAGAACTAGCATCCAATTTTAACAACTATTTTAGAAACTAATTAGAAGACAAACTGCGCAGAAATTTGTATGGAAGTAAAATAACTGAGTAAAAGTTATCTTTGGTTTTGTTTCTGAATCCCTCTTAAAATTATTGGGATCTTGGATCCTGCACTGAGCTTCAACGGGCATGTGATCTGAGCAGTGGTTTCCTCAATGTAACACTGGATAACCTCTGCTAGGTTTTCCTTGTTCACTGCCCTCCCTGTGATGTATTGACTATTAAAGCTTACTGCTACCCCAAAGTTTTGTTCATTTGTGCTTAAGTCCATATTGAATTTCCCGATGTTAAAACTAGCTGAGTTATTTAGAAGTGAAATAAAGAAGCATTTCTCCTAATTTTTCTGGAATTTTGTCCTTGACTTACCTTCTGAACATTCTTTACATCATGTTACAGACCTGGGTCTATGCCTACTACACCTTGCAGTATCTGGTTGGTGCCTTTGTATAACCAGAACCTCATGTAGACATTGAAAACATGCACACGTGTTACTTAAGATTACCTGTACTGCATGTAATCAGTCTTTCCGAGGTGAGAACTTGAGATCCAGATTGACCATGATGTGTCTGAATGGTGTGTAGCTTCTCCTGCGCTTTACCTATTCATGTTTTTTTCCCACTGTGTGTGGAGTTGCTTCTTCAAATTCCTTGTTCTAGTTTTACCTTAACATATTTGCTATAGAGTTTATAATTCTAATAAAACTGTTTGTTTCTCCTCAGCAGTAGAGAAACAGCTTTGTGAAGAAGCTACAGTAAGCACTAGAAAAATGCTTTGTAAAATATTCTCTCTTCACTGTCTGAATCTCTAGTGTCTTAGCAGATGATATTAGAAGAGTTTTGTTGGATTACCTTTTTTTTTTCCTTTCCGTCCCCAATTCACCTTAGGTATACCCCAGTGGGTCGTTCCTTTTTCTCTCCTCCAGAGGGTTACTATCACCCACTGGGAGGAGGTCGAGAAGTTTGGTTTGGTTTCCATCAATCTGTTCGACCAGCCATGTGGAATATGATGTTAAACATTGATGGTGAGTTGCTAAACTGTGAACATACTTATTATGTGTATCTTACAGCATTCAGAATGTTTTTATCTGACTTGCTTTTGTGCTTTCATAAAACATTAATTTCAATCTCAAAACCATCCTACAGGGAGATTCAAAGCATCAAATTATTGCCTAATCAACTGCAGCATTAGTAGTTTATTTAAATGGATAAGATGTTATCCAGCTGGGTATAAAGATTAATGGTGCTTGTCAAAATGTTAAATTCAGCTAAGTATGACCATCATATTAAATGTGCAAAATTAAAAAGATGTTGGATCTCTTGCTGAGTAGTCCTAAAATTATTTGATTCAAGTTGTCATCATGTGTTGATTAAAATATAGTTTTATTGTTTTGTAAAAAGTATATTCAAAAGGAGTGTAGTGAAATATGATTACTGTTTTCCTATTAATTCATTTCAGAAGCACAAATGAAATCAATCCATATATTCTGATAAGCGAGTAGCAGTACAGGTTTCCCCCGCCATCCGAAGGTAGAGCGTTCCTATGAAACGGTTCGTAAGCCGAAATGTCGTAAAGCGAAGAAGCAATTACCATTTATTTATATGGGAAAATTTTGTGAGCATTTGTAGACCCAAAAATAACCTACCAAATTATGCCAAATAACACATAAAACCTAAAATAACAGTAACATATAGTAAAAGCAGGGATAATATGATAAATACACAGCCTATATAAAGTAGAAATACTTTTCCACAATCATTGCCGGCACTGTTCTCGGTAGCGAAAATGTCACGCAAGCGCTCTCGGCAGAAAATCTCACATAAGCGCTGTTGGCAAAAACACTCTCTCCAGTAACCTTTAAGCTATGAAGCTGCCAAATCATACCAAATAACACGTAAAAATACACAGCCTGCATAAAGTAGAAATAATGTATGTACAGTGTAGTATCACTTACGGGAGTCGGGAAGACAGCGCAGAGCACACTGATGTTGGTGTGTTAGACTGAGTCGTCGCAGGTTGGGGTAGTGCAGTGGCCCCCACCCTCCAGGCCACTGACTGATACATTGCCGTGAAGCATGCAGGGGTCCAGCGGTAGCCGGAAGGCACACAGCACATCTTTAAGAAAAAAGCCGAAATAAACATGCTAATTAATTAGGTGCCGCCCGATACGTAATTGTCGGCCCATATCATTGCCGGTTGCATCGCCTCTGATCTGGGCCGACATTTACATGTTGGGCAGCACTTAATTAATTAGGTTGTTCATTTCGGGTTTTTTCTTAAAAGATGTGCTGTGTGCCTCCTGGCTATCGCTGCATTCTCCGCGAATCGGTATCTGTCTGTGGCCTGGAGGTTGGGGTGGTGGGACACTGGGGTGTCATCTCGTCATCTGTTTCCATTAGAGAAGGCAGCTCTTCTTCTCCTATGACTGCCCGCCTCGATGTTGAAGGTCGAGGTTCGTCATCTGCCGTGGCTGATGTGGAAGGCTTGCTTGACTGCTGAGGCTCGCGCATTTTTCTATCCTACAGTTCTTTGTAAGCACTCAAACCATCCTGCAAATATCCCCTAAACCTACATACCCTTTCAAAATTGAAGTCGTACTTTATCATTGCAGCAAAAATCTCACGCAGTTGCTTCACATTCATTTGGCTACTGCATTTGGTTTTGATTGTTATCCTTTCCTCTTCCAATTGCATCAGCTCTTCATCTATCAGTTCTTGGCTTCCACAAGCCAAACTCATGTTGTCCTTACTTTGTCCACCACGATCAAGACGCTTAATTATGTCTAGTTTTATGCTAAGTGTAACACCCTTACGG
The DNA here is from genome assembly GCF_030028105.1 of Mobula birostris. Taxonomy (NCBI): domain Eukaryota; kingdom Metazoa; phylum Chordata; class Chondrichthyes; order Myliobatiformes; family Myliobatidae; genus Mobula; species Mobula birostris. The sequence goes on from NC_092399.1 coordinate 14,138,749, forward strand.
GTTCTTTCAGGCTTTTCCAATACCTCAGAACTCATCTTGCTAACTGCTGCTCACAGGCATGTGTTAAAGCAATGCCGTTCCAAATCCGGGGGAGAGCGACTGATCAGGGCGCGCGCTGCCTTTTATTGCGCGCTGATTTTTTTCGTTACAGTGAAAACACCTTCTGAAAGCGAAAATAGGGTACTAGTGTAGGTCTTTCATAACAGTGAGGTTTCGTAAAGCGAACGTTCGAAAAGTGGGGGACACCTGTAATAAGAATAAAAAAATTTTAGGAATTCCACTGCTGCTGAGGAGGGCCCTTCTGGGGAAGGTTGTACCCATACCACTTTAGTGAACGTAGTAAAGCAAGTGAAGAACTGTCCTTGCACACTGTGTACACAATTACCTTTCTACTGACCTTGCTACCTCACCATTACACCAAATGTCCTCAGAACGATTAAGGGGACAGTAAGGTAATTTTGCATCCTGAAATGGACTTTTATTGAGTGGTTTTGGCCCATCTGAATTAATTGTAATGAGATACAATGATGTGTAATTTGTGGGGTGGTTGGTTTGTTAAAAAATCTTAGAAAGAAGAAGAAAAAGCAAAAATAAATACAGAACATCCTTGAGGCCGAGACCAATAGTGTCTTGCATGTAAGCTAGATTCAGATAAAACCTTTTTTCTGGATTTCAGTGTCAGCAGTGCTAGGAAAACTGAGCACTTTTGGATAAACCAGGGTAATGCTGCATTATGCAAGACTGCTGATCATAATTAGATTGACCAAATAAACCAAATGGCTCATTTAATCTTTTTGTGGTGAATCAGTCTGCCTCTTTCCAAATACAACAGCTACTTGTTTTAAATACTTGTTTATATTTCTCTAACTCGTTTACTTTCAAAGCTTGTCTAAATTAATATTAGAAGTGAGCGATACCACATTATGACTTGCCTATTGGATTCTGTTAAATGCATCTCAAGATCTAACATTTAGCAAACCACTGTAATACATCATATGTTACAAAATGCAACCAGTGCATCAATCGTTTAATCTGAATTTGGCCATTTATGGCATGCAGTATAAAATGAAAATGCATTATTTTATTTTCCGATTCTTTCTGCAAAGATGGTGTCTGTCTATTCTTTATTATTGTTTGCTGTATTTTCTCACCAGATTCACTGAAATTTGCATAACAAACATTTACATTTGTCATCAAATGTAGACTTAAGGGTTCTACAATTATTAGGAAAATAGATTATTCCTATTACATGATACATTGAAAATAAAAGGTCCTAACTGATCTAATAATGTGCATCAGAATGGTTGACTTTATGGTGTACATATTGTCATCTGAATATTTGGAAAACTGTAATTCCGATTCTTGACTGTGGGTAAACATTCCCCATTATTTTATAGCTGTCCTTTTGTTGGATTAATACAAGTTTCTATAATAATCGGTTGCTAGAAAAGATCATGTCTGCACCGTCCATCAGGGAAGAGGTACAAGAGCCTGAAGACCCACACTCAGCATGTTAGTAACAGTTTCTTCCCCTCTGCCAATAGATTTATGAACGGTTCATGAACACTACCTTGCTATTCCTCTTTCACACTAATTATTTATTTTTATTGTAACTTAAGTAATTTATTATGGCTGCCTGGTACTGCTGCCATAAATCAAATTTCATGACTATTGTCAGTGACAATAAACTTGATTCTGGTTTTTGAAGCAACACACACAAAATACCCCCCCCCTCTGGTTTTTGAAATAATTTCTTGACTACTGTTGGCTTGTGGTTCTCAAGAACCAGATCCTATTCTTCAGCAAGCAGCAGAAAATGAATGTAATCACAGTCAGGACTCATGGCCTTAAAGGAGGGGTTTCCAACCTGCGGTCTCCGGACCCCTCGGTTAATTGTTAAAGCTTCACGCCATAAAAGAGTTGGGAACCCCTGCCTTAAAGATTTTAGCTGTAACCTCTGGTGAATATCCCAGTGGACTGCTGACTGCCCCTTACAGGCAGGGCAGGCATACTCCCCAAAACCTCTGAAGATTGTACAGCTGCAAACAAGAAAATCTGCAGATTCTTGAAATCTCGCCCTCCCCCTCGAGGTGACTGTTCATCTTTGAGTCTGCTGGGGTCATATACAGTGTTTGGTGCTCCTGGTGTAACCTCTTGTATATCAGTGAGACCCAACATAGATTGGGAGACTGCTTCACCAAGCATCTATGCTCCATCCACAAGAGCAAGCAGGATCTTCCAGTGGCCACCCATTTTAATTCCACTTCCCATACCCATTCTGATATGTCCATTCATGGCCTCCTCCACTGTCGGGATAAGGCACACTTAGTTTGGAGGAACAACACCTTATTCTGTTTGGGTAGCCTTCAACCTGATGACATGAACATTGATTTCTCAAACTTCTAGTAATGTTTTTTCCCCCCGTTCACAATTTCCCATCCCCTTGTCCCTTTCTCATGTTCTCTCCTTGCCTGTCCATCGCCTCCCTCTGGTGCTCGTCCCTCCCCCATCTTCTTTCTTCCATAACGTTCTGTCTCTTTCGTCAAACAACTTCAAAGCTCTTTGCTTCATCCCTTCCTTTCCAAGTTTCACCTATCGCCTGGCATTTCTCTCTCCCCTCCCCCCTCCTTTCAAATCTATCGCTCAGCCTTTTTTCTCCAGTACTACCGAAGGGTTTCGTCTCAAAACGTTGGCTGTACTTTTTTCTGTTGATGCTGCCTGGCCTGTTGAGTTCCTCCAGCATTTTGTGTGTGTTGCTCTGGTTTCCAACATCTGCAAATGTTCTCTTCTTTCTGTTGTGTATGTACTTGTATTTTCCTTTGCCTTAAAGCTGATCAATAATACATAGTTCCTCAGTAAAGTGGTTACCTATGCAATTTACAGATGGGTTTTCCATTTTACTTAGCCTGCCAGGAAAAGGAAAGAAATAGAAGCTCATTAGTTCATCTCTCACTCCTGTTGTTAATTCCACTCAGCTTATTGATCAGGGATCTCCTTGGATTTGAAGTCTGGAAAAACCTATGGTTTCAAATTGATAAGGCGGGAAACAAGAGTAAGGAATATGAATTTGATTGCAGGCTGCCCTTTCAAGAAAAGTGATCTTTTTGTGTCTTACAGTGTCTGCGACAGCTTTTTACAGAGCTCAACCAGTCATTGAGTTCATGTGTGAGGTATTAGACATTCAGAATATCAATGAGCAAAATAAACCACTGACTGACTCTCAGCGTGTGAAATTTACCAAAGAAATAAGAGGTAATGTGCATGAGCTATGGCAAGCAAGTTTACTGTCAATTTCTGCAAAAGAATATGTTCAGCTGAAGTGAATAACTTTTAATAGGCCATTTGTTTGAACTCCCAAAATTCTAAGCTCAGCATGGAAACTTTTTTAAGACAAAACCTTGAATCACTTAGAATTTTTTTTGTTTATGTATATGAATAGAACATTTATGTGTGATTGACCACACTTCAAATAGCCTGTTTTGGAACATGAGTTTTGTTAATTATTTGTAAATAGGTGCTGCTGTTTTTTTTGTTAAATGTGTTTTGTATTTCTAGGATTGATAAGATTACATACCCCAAGATTTGAACTTAGTTTGAAGAGTTTTATATCTTCTAAAGTTACTTACACCGATATTTTTCAGTAATATACTTTATAACATTGCAAATTAGAGTATTATGCAAAATCAGTTGCCTCATTTTAAATATATTTTTGTTATTAGATTATTATTTTTGTATAAAATGTGTCCATTTGATTAAAAATGTTATTAATAACATTTTCAATGAAAAAAATTAAATCCAATTTATTCTCTGCCTTTTTACCAAACATCCTCACAGAATCAGTGTTTACCTTGATTCAAAATATTAAGGAATGAAAAGTATTGATTTTTGTTTGTAGAAATGGGAATTACAATAACCATATTAATTATAGAAAATTATGCCACTCTTCTATTCTTTCTGCAGTTGTAACATGCTTACATGAACAAAATGATGGAAGTTAATATTAAAATATTATCTTTTAAATTATTATACTGCAAGTAGTAAAAGTGTAGAATAAGGTTATTGTCCAGTACAGCTCATTTAAACGTTTGATGTTTCAATCTGCTGGTCTTGTTTTCAGCAACTAATTTCAACAATTCTATTCCAATTCATTTACCTATTTCAGGTCTAAAAGTGGAGGTGACTCATTGTGGACAGATGAAAAGAAAGTATAGAGTATGTAATGTCACCCGCCGGCCGGCCAGTCACCAGACGTGAGTACACATTCGCTTGTAATATTTCATAGCTTTTTCATTTGTAAGTCTTCAGTCCCCATCTTTTTCCCAAGTGCAATGCAATTTTATATTTCTTTCATGACTCTTAAAAATTGTACTGGCTTTCCTGATTTTTGTCAGTTGTCTCCTTTGCCAGGTTTCCTCTGCAGCTGGAGAATGGGCAAGCAATGGAATGTACAGTGGCACAATACTTCAAACAAAAATACAACTTGCAACTTAAGTATCCCCATCTACCTTGTCTACAGGTGGGACAGGAGCAGAAGCACACCTATCTGCCACTTGAGGTGAGATCGAAATATAAGGAGCAATACCATTTAAAGTCAGATTTTATAACAAAGCTTAAGGTCAGACCCACCTCAAGAGTCCACATACCTTCTAGGACCATTTTGACTTTGTTTAATTCTATCACTTTTACTGCATGACCATTTTCAGTGTGAAGGAAAGTATTTTTTGTTTGTTTGTTTACTACAGCCATGCCCTCTCATTGAATCTAAATTTTATTTTTCACATTATTCTCCTCAAACTGCTTGTTTTCAATTTTTATGTGTAATTCCATAAGTATCCACTTTGGAATCTTGCCAAGTAGTCAGTATTAGTGTAATCCTTGACTGCAAGTGTTTAATAGTGAATCATATCAAAGCTGAGTTGTATCTTGCTTTTCTGATGACCTTGTATGCACATTGTAAGGCATAAATGTACCTTAAAATTTTATTCACTTGCAGGTCATTAATCCAGCTCCAGCTTTTAATGACTAACAACAGAGAATTGGAATGGAACTGGGAAATTTCCATTACTTGTAACTGTCCTCCACCCATAGCCATTTTTGCAGAAATGTCCAAGTTAAATTTCCTTTAGAAAGTTAAAGATCATGTGCTGAGTAGTGAAAAGAAAAGAGGCTGATATGTCTTGCTTTAATCTTTTGAATTTCATGGACTTCAAAACAATTTGCAGAAACAAACAACTTTCTACATTGCTGAATATTTAAGAGCTGTTAATGCATTATTTTGCCATCTTCCTTCCTTGATAGTAATGCACAAAATTAGAGTATCTAATTATTTTAGAAGATTGAAAGAATACCCACTAATATCTGTATATGTATTTTGGAAAGGTTTTGTGTTCGGACCTTTTTTTTTCAGAACATAGGAATTTACATTTTAACTTTTTCCATTTGCAGGTATGTAACATTGTAGCTGGGCAACGTTGTATCAAGAAACTAACAGACAATCAGACATCAACAATGATCAAAGCAACAGCACGATCAGCGCCCGACCGACAAGAGGAGATTAGTCGTCTGGTGAGTAGTGATAAAGCTTTAAAGTTTGTGATTTTTATTTTGGGAGATACAGTGCAGATTTGACTGTGAGCTAAACTAACCAGGAAGTCGATAATAGAAGAAGAAATTTAAATATTTTGAAGCACTTGAAAGGTAATATAAAAATGATTTTCAAATTATGAATTTAATGCAGAAAGAATCAGTCCCTAATACCCAAATTAGCTGTCCCTGGACAGTGATTAGAATCTTAAGTCGTAAATGGTGAAGTAAGGTGTTACAAATTACATTGCCTGCTATGCATTAGTCATTTGCAGGTTTGCCAGCTGAAATGGGGTCACACAGACCTTATGGGCAGAATGTTTTCTCAGGCATGACCATTACACTGAGTAGAAATAGATTCATATGATTTTTTTTGGGCTTTCAGGCAATTTGGAGGAAGAGAAAAGGAAGGTGAATTTTGGTACCTAGTGGCAAAGGGAAGTCTGTTGAGTATGCTGTTGTGTCCAGTCTCAGAAATTTCTTTAAAGATCATGCTCCATGGTTCTGCATCCATTCAGATAAGCAGTTTAGAAAATTAACAGGTTAGCGTTACACTATATAATTTTATCAGGATATTCAGTACATCTAGAAAACTCAAAATCAAAGCTTAAAGAGGTTCATACAAGAGAGTTTGGAAAATGGCAAACATCAACCCCTTTCCCTCCATGCGCAAAAAAAATATGCAAACAACAACAAGAATATCAAACCCCAAGCCCCTCCTCACGCTAAGAAACAAAATGCGCAAATGGCAACAAGAAAGAATGGGCAAAAACACAGAATATAAAAGCATAAAACTGAAAGAATGCAAGTGAACTACAGTCCAATCCATAAATCGATCTTCAAACTGTAGGTCACAAGCTATAACAGAACCAGAAGCACATTTAAAATAAAATGAAGATGTTAAAGAAGTAAAAGAATCAGTTTTGTGGGCTATGTGGAAGATGTTGCCTGAGTTACCGTTTTTCCCTGGTGCTATTTTGATCAGTAAAGGTTTGTGGTGAATGCAGGAAATGGCTATGGTAAATTTAAATGAGTATGGTCAGCATAGCCCCAGTGAGTTTGTGTGAGAAACCTTCAAGAAGTGTTTAAAATAAGCAGTGAATATGGCCCCATTGAATAAAAGGAATGTGGGAAGAAGAGTTGTGTAGCAGAGCAGAAAGCTGTAATCCCAGTAAGTTTATGCAAAGTGCAGGAGGAACGGAGGCCCATGTATAAAAAGTGTTTCTTTTATTTATCCATTTAAACAAATGACTTACAATATGATTGTACATTTTTTGGTTTCTTTCCCTATTAGTTGAACCAATATAACAAAATAGAAGTAAAGGCAGGGCACCTCAGACCTTGGAAGGCATATCATGTGACATAAGGTCTCAACCTCAGGCAATGTCAGTATAGTTTTCTAAAGGGGAATTCTTGCCTGACAACGCAAACACGAGGAATTCTGCAGGTGCTGGAAATTCAAGCAACACACATCAAAGTTGCTGGTGAACGCAGCAGGCCAGGCAGCATCTCTAGGAAGAGGTACAGTCGACGTTTCGGGCCAAGACCCTTCGTCAGGACGAGTCGACGCCTGAAACGTCGACTGTACCTCTTCCTAGAGATGCTGCTTGGCCTGCTGCGTTCACCAGCAACTTTGATGTGTGTTTCTTGCCTGACAAATCTGTTAGAATTCATTGAGGAAATAACAGACAGGATAGACAAAGGAGAGTCAGTGGGTGTTGTTTATATGGATTTTCAGAAGGCTTTTGACAAGATGCTGGACATGAGGCTGCTTAACAAAATAAGACCCCATGGTATTACAGGAAAGGTACTAGAGTGGATAGAAGATTGGCTGTCTGGTAGGAAGCAAAGAGTGGGAATAAAGGGGGCCATTTCTGGTTGGCTGCTGGTGTCTAGTGGTGTGTCAGAGGCTTCAGTGTTGGGACCGCTCTTCTTCTTGTATGTCAGTGATTTGGATGAAGGAATTGATACCTTTGTGGCCAAGTTTGCAGACAACACAAAGATGGTGGAAGGGAAGATGGTGTTGAGGAAGCAGGGTGTCTGCACAAGGACTTAGATTTGGGGAATGGACAAAGAAATATCAGATGGAATATAATGTAGGGAGATACATGGTCATGCACTTTAGTACAAGAAATAAAGGCACGGATTATTAAGTAAATGCAGAGAAAATTCAAAAATCGGAGTTGATAGGGGCCAGAGGACTTGGGTGTTTTTGTGCAGAACAGTCCACAGAAGGTTCACAAAAATTATCCTAGGAATGAAGGGGTTAACATATGAGGAGCGTTGATGGCTCTGGGCCTATACTTGCTGAAGTTTAGATGAATGAAGGGAGGGGTCTCTTTGAAACCTATTAAATATTGAAAGGTCCGGATAGAACTGGATGTGGAGAGGATGTTCCCAACAGTGAACGAATCTAGGACCAGAGAACATAGCTTCAGAATTAAGAGCCATCCATTTAAAACAGATGAGGAATAATTTATTTAACCAGAGGATAAAGAATCTGTGGAATTCCTTGTCATCATTAGATATATTTAAGGCAGAGGCTGATAGGGTCTCAATTAATCAGGGCATCAAATGTTAAGGGGAGAAGACAGGAGAATGAGTTTGAGAGAGATAATAAATCAGCCATGATGGAATGGTAGAGCAGATCTGATGATCAGAATAGCCTACTTCTACTTCTGTATCTTGTGGTGTAACTGGATGATTTCTACATTTTGAAGACACTTGAAAGAGTTTCTGAATTAGGTGGTTGGGAAAGATGATGTTCTGTATTGAATCAAGGACCAAACATGCCTGTTTAGGATTAGGAAACGGAGAAGCAGTTGTTTTACTGGGACTATTCCATAGGCCACTATCTTGTGGGAAGAATATTGAGCAGCAAGTTTACAAGGAAATTACAAAGGTGCACAAAATTTCTGGCATAGTGATAATGGGGGACTTCAGTTATTGAACTATAGACCAGCAATTAATAATGCGTAGGAGACGGAGAGGAGCTTCTGAAATGTGCATGGGAGAATTTTTATGATTACTGACTGTCTGGCCCAGGGAAGATGGACTTGTGGAAGTTTGTTTAGGAAATAAGCCAGGCCAGTGCCGCAAGCATCTGTGAGGGAGCATCAAGGAAATGATTGTAATTTCACAAGGTTTAGAACAGTTATAGAGGAAAAAATAGATGGTAAATTGGGATCAAAACTTCACAGGCAAAACTATTTGAACAATGGAAGGCCTTTTAAGATACAGCTGTTTCATTTTAAGTCTTGGTATATTGTTATGAGGGATTAGGATAAAGAATTTAAAGGCAAAATTCCTCAGATTACCAAAATGAGAGGATGAAACCAAAAGAAAGCATACTCAAGTCATCCTGTACAAATGTGATTAACATAATATAAGGATATTAAAGCTGGGCTTATGGTGAGTATATAAAGCCTACCTCCCCACTAACCCAGACCTAATGAGTTGTATCTAACATTAACAGGCCATAAAATGACTGAAATTGACTTATTTAAAAAAAAATGAAGTAGCAAGAAAAGAAAGTAAATATCATAGAATTGTACAATTCTTTAGCACAGAAGGAGGTCACTGAGCACATTGTGTCTGTAGCAGATCCCTACTAGACCTACTTGCTAGTTCCATCCCAAATCCTTTCCCATCACCTTTCAATATTTTCTTTGCAATGTGTATTTGTTCAATTGCCTTTTGAAAGAGAAAAAGAACTTGCCTCTGTCATGAAAGGTGGTACACTAAGTGCACGTGCATGCTAAAATGTCCCTGATTCGTACAAGGAGATTGCTTTTCTTAATATATATGAATGATTTGGACTTGGATGTACAGGAGCAATTTTTAAATTTTACTGTAACACAAAACTTGGAAGAAAAGTTAATCTCAAGGAAAATAATAGACTTTAATAGACGAATTTTCTTAATAGACTTAAAAAAGAAACAGGACACTGGTGGAAGGGGTGGGGAAGTGGCAGACAAAATTTAATGCAAAATATTACATTTTGAAAGTAGAATCAGAATCAGGTTTATTATCACTGTTTAATATGACATGAAAATGGTGTTTTGTGGCTGCAGTACAATGCAAAAGCATAAAATTACGATAATTTACAAGATAAATAGTACAAAATAAAGGAATAATGAGGTTGTGTTCATAGATTGTTCAGAAATCTGGTTGCAGAGAAGAAACAGTTTGTGAATCATTGAGTATGGGTCGTCAGGTTCCTGAACTACCACAGCCACGTGTCTTTCCTGTGAGCTTGTCTCTGCTGCCATCTTGCGCCACGTGGCTTCCAGCTCTGTTTCTAGGCCATTTTGGGCTCAGCAAGTATCCCAGGTACCTGTGGTCTATTGACTTCTTCTTTTGCCAGATTCTCTAACTTCTGGCAATTACTTTACCTGTTTCCCCTTCTCTCTTTTTCCATCGCCCATTCTGGTCACCCTTTCACCCATTCTTCTCACCTGCCCATCACCTTTCTCTGGTTCTCTTCCTCCTTCCCTTTATTCCATAGTACACAGTCCTCTTATGTATTTAATGTTCCAGTAGTGTTTGAGTAAGCATTTTTGTTTGTTTAAATAATTAATTCTGAGCTATATATATATATATATATATATATATAAAAATAAGTGAATTGCATAGGTCATGTCGCTACCAAGTGATGCACATGCATGTCGCTTAAAGAACAAACTTAAGAATTGCATCTTTTGGCTGTCTTGTTTTCCTTTTGAATTAGTTTAATGTTTTGAAGTTACAAAACATAATACGGCTCCTACCAGATTTCTCCTCCTTACTCCTTTACCTCTTCCACCTATCACCTCTCTGCTGCCTATTCATCCCTCCTCTCCCACTCACCTCCCTTCCTCCACACCTGGTGTTACCCATCACCTCTCAGCTTGTACTTTACCCTTCCTCTAATTCCTCAACTTCTCATTCTGGCTTCAGTCTCCTTCCTTTTCAGTCCTGATGAAGGGTTTTGGTCTGAAACGTCAACTGCTTATTCCCCTTCATAGATGCTACCTGACTTCCTGTGCCCCTCCAGCATTTTGTGTGTTGCTCAAGATTTCCAGCGTCTGCAGATTCTCTTGTGTTTAGAAGTGGTGCAGTTTCTTGCTGACAACCTTTCTTGTTTAGCTATGCTCAGTATTCATCTCCTAGGAATAAGAATCCAAAGATTTGGACAGTTTACTGAGTTGTGCCGACACAAAAATGACATTGAATACATGTTTAAAAAAGAACTTCCAATATTACATTTTGCTTATGTCCTCAGAAGTGGCAAACTAAATCGTCACAAAATAACTTTTTTTTTAAAACAAACTAAATAAAGTCATCCTTATTTTATCTTGTTCCTCTTTCAGAATCATGGACACTTCTGTTAGGTGCATTGATACAAGTTTACTCTGTGAATACAAATAGAAGAATTAGTGGTCAAAAGGATTCCCAGACCTGTGACATACCAGCACTAATTGAATTGATTTTCTTTGATTCATATAATTGGGTAGCTTTGAGCAATTGTGTTTGTTGTACAAGATGTGGAAATGTAGCCAACTTTTCCAATGTTTGCCTACCTGCCTCAATATTTTATATGAACTGTTTTCATAATTGTACCATAGTGACTAAAGTTCATGGAATCTAAAGGTGGACTGAATTTTACTTTGGCACTTAATCCTACTGAACTGTCATTTTTTTTTACTATATTCAAGTAGCAAAACTTGATATGCCATTCAGCTATGAATTCTTGCATTTGAATATTCTTGATTACATTATACTTCTAAGATTTTGACAGTGAGTAATTTTTTTTTAAAAGGTGAAGAGTAACAGTATGATTGGCGGGCCAGATCCATATCTAAAGGAGTTTGGTATTGTCGTTCATAATGAAATGACTGAGGTCACAGGTCGTGTGCTGCCTGCACCGATGCTCCAGTATGGAGGCAGGGTAAGTCTGATGTTGGACGGAAGCAGCTGGAATTGTGAATGCACAGGACTTGAAGTAAGTGATATAGTGCATCGCTATGCTATATGTATGAGTTGTACAGCAAAATTATTTTAAGCACGAACTATTTACCAGCAAAAGTTAGTTCTGGATAGTTAAAATTATTGTTTTGTTTTAGGTACCTGCTGCTTCATTACGTTTTAGCATAACTGTCCAAAATAAGTTTTGAGGGTTAAAATTTTAAATAGTTTTTTTGAGTAGGGAGAGCATCTTGTGCACTGCTTTTGGAAGATTTCCCTCTCCCCCCCCCACCCCAAAGAATATTGTTTCAAATTTGTAACAATGGTACAGAAACTGCAGATGCTGGAGATACTCAGTAAGTCAGGCAATGTCCATAAAGATAGACATACAGTTGACATTTCAGGTACTTAACCTTGTATCAGAACTCTAGACTGCACTGCCTTTAAGAGTTCTACATCATATTGTTAGTTTACTCTGGCTTGGAGTTCCACACACAGAACAAAGTGATTAAATCATTCTTTTTAATCAGAACAGTGTATTTATGTATATTAGAATTTTAGTTGAAGCATCGTTATTTAGTATTGTCTTTTAACCGGTTAACTTTATTAAATTTTCATAAATACCCCAGTGATTTATTCACATCATACTATATAATAACAAATTGTAAATTCAAGTTTGAAACTTCCTTTTCCACAGAATTTGAAAGTAGAAGATGTGTTCAATTGTAATTGTCAGTTAAGGTTTATAAGTATGGCCTTTTGAATAAATTCCCACAAAAGTCAGCTCAGCCTTTTTTTTCCCACTTTATTATTTAAACCAGTGAAATAAGGAATTTAAGCATTTTTACCACAAAATCTAATTTTCAAATTAATCTTAACAATTATAAGTGGTGTTTTTCTTAATTTGGGTGGTATTTTTGTCCATTACAAAATCTTCTCCTAAAGACAGGTCCTTTGTGTATACTGGACAAGTACTATAGATATGGATGTTGATGTATCTTCCCTCACACTTACATGAGTCCTATTAAAAAGAAGTTTTTGTCTTTGTTTTGCTTAGACATATGCATATGTAAGAAAATGAATAATTTTCCCTGTCTTCAAGATAGCATGATTGAAATGTCATTTTTATTCTTGCATCAACATGTTAAGTAATTAATTTCAGTTATAAAATGCTGATTTTTTTCAGTTCTCATTCATTTCTCATTCTTAAGTTGCCCTCCATGCACCATGGGTTAGGTGGACAATGACAACAAAATAGTCAAAGTTACTACATATCGACATTCACTTTTTAAGGGCCAGTTAAAAATTATACTCCTTTTGATATCCCTTCTGTGGCCATCTTTGCTCTCTGTACCAGTTTCTACATTCCTTTCCTTACTACAAAGGTTTGTGTTCTTTTAAGATTGCCTAGTTGCAACAAGCATGCTTTCAAAAGACAGCTTTACAGAATGCGTTTGAGTAAAATGCAAAGCCTTAAATTCTTGTTAAATAATCAAAGTCTGTGTCTGTGTCATTGTTGGAAAAGTTGCTGATTAGAGTCTGAATTTGTAACTTAGAAGTTAGCCTACACTGGGGAAGAATAAAAACTAACTAAATGCCTCTTCCTTTGACTACATTTGCATTCCTATTTTAAAAGAGTATTAAATGAGTATTAAATGGGTTGGCCTTTGTGCGATATATTTTTCCTTGGATTTTGTCATTGCTGTTAAATTTACTCTGCTAAGTGGAATTCGGTTACTGCATAAAAGATTACCTTTTCAATGCTCCTAACTCATGATTGCCATGATAAAATTATCCAGTGTTTTCTTTTGAATGTTTGCATCCTGAGGTATTAGCAGGAAATGCCTTCATGTTTGACATTGCTTCTGATGGTTTAGAGACATTGAGGTAATTCCAGGAGACCAATTAAATAATAACAGTTTGAACTAGTAAAGGACTTGTGAAAAGTGTTAGCCTCCTTCCTTATAAAAAGAGAGGTTCTAAAATCTGTGAAAAGACCTTTCTTCAAATGTTTGGGATTCGTATCTAATGTAGCTAATAGAATAAAGACAAGAATGAGGACTCCACTGTATGGATAGATTAGAGAAGATAGGATTATTTGGCTTTAGCAGGGACAAAATTTATAATTAGAACAAGAGTAAAGACATTGTTATCCTAGAGCCTACTCTAATACTTGGGAAGATGCTGCCTATTACTCTGCCTTCCTACTTTTCTGCTGTATAACTCCTAGGCTGAATCGCCATTCATTCAGCCAATCGCACGCATGTAAGTCTTTTAAGTACTGCATTTGCTGAGTATCAATGTGTGTGTCCTCTACTCCATCAGAAAACTACATGTGTAGTTCAATGCAATGCCCATTACTGAGACTTTCCAGCAATATGTAAGGAATTGGCCCTTAGATCCTGAGCTGGATCATGCCTGGAATGGGATTGAAGCCTCCATTCATTTGAATGGGGATTTTTAACCTAAAGAAAGTAGAAGGTACATTTTTTTTAAATCATTGTACTTTAATTTTTCCTATGTGTTTTATTGAATTTTCACTTAACCTTTTAATTATGTTTTTATGTGTATTATCTGTATTACTTACAGTATTCGTATATAAGAAACATTTAAAAAGTGCTTATCAGCTTTGACAAAAGACACTTAAACTTCTGTCAAAGCATTGCGAGGGCAAGGCCTCTAGATTAGAGCCCTTTATGAAATCACTGGAGTTCATCCCTCTACTTGTAGGTAGGTTTGGGTGGGCAGGAATCATGTGCAGCAGTTATCCAATGGGCCTGATTCGAGAAGGTCTACTTCATTATCGCTTGGTTCCAAAATATTCAAAAAACAACTGTGCTTTGTACCTGCAGCTCCCTTGAGGTTAGAGAATTTCAATGAATCCATAAAAATGTCCCTATATTCTACAGATATGTGATCCCCCAATTTTTTTGTGTCTCCATATAGGGACTCTGCATTTGTTAAAAAGCCTTAAAAGGTTTTTTTTTCTTTTAACAATTCAAAGTTGTTGAGTGATTGTTAATAAATCCAAAAGCTTGCAGTTTTTTTTTTTAGCATAATACTATAACCAACTAAGTTGATTGATCCAGAGTTGAGGAAGATTTGATAGGTGTTCAAGATCAAGAATGGTTCTGATAGTATAAACCTGGCATTGCAGTTAACAGCCAGAGGCACATGTTTAAGACTCAAAATATCCAGAAACTGAAATTATTATCAAATCACAAATGTACTGCTTGTAAATGCTGTGGAATATTTGTTTGATTCCTTCATAGAATGGAAGCAAAACTAGGGCAATGAGTGTGATGAATTAGTTTTTTTAGAGGGAATTGACACAATGGGTTAAATAGCCAGCAGTGCAGTGCAATTTTGAATTTGCTTTTCAGGTGCTGCCAAGAGGCCAGGGGACAATTGTGGCCTGCTATAATGTACTTTATCAAAATTGCTTTATATTTTTTGGGGGGAGATAAGCATGCTCCTTAAATTCTAACCTTAATTTAGCATCATTGTTTGACTTGTTCATGAGAAATTTAATTCCCCTGAGGTCACAGTCCCAAGTTTCCTTTTCAGGTAAAGAATGGTGACGTGCATATTGTAGAGAAGCCTTTGACAAGAGTTTAAGAATAGTGTAAGAGTAATAAGTCCATCTACACTTGTATTGAGTTTGAGTCCACTCTTAAGATGCTGGGTAGAGATTTGATCTTGTGTAGGGAAAGTCATATTTGGAAGAAAGAATCACTGAAATGCTTTGAGGTAAAAGTGTTGTCCTGTAAGGAAAGAATTTGTTAGAAATTAGAGGGATAAGTATTGCCATTAAAATCTTCTATTCTTAATGCAAAGTGCTGAGAGGCTCATTTCCTTGCCCTTGTAATCTTAGGTAAAGGAATTGTAGGATGATCATGTTGGATGGAGATGGGGATTCTCGCTGAAGACTGTGGATCTTTTAAATTCTGTGTGATTGATAAGAGTTTGGACAGTAAGGGAAATAAAAAAAATTAGAACTGAATGATCTTATTTGAATGGTGGAATAAATTACTCCTACTTTTCCTTTTTTTAATCTTCATGACACTGAAATATTGAAATGTAAATGATACTGCAAACCCTGTTTTGTGGGACTTATTTTTAATCATGGTGTATGAAGAGGAAACACTTATAGTAGTAGAACAGGGACAGCTGGCATGCTTCTCAAAATATTTCACATTTTCTTCATAGATAGCACTCTGACCACAACAATACAATTATTTATTTGTGGGGTTTTTTTTTTGCATTGTAGCCCTTATTTGTACAAAATTCTCAAGTATATTCTATATTTTGCAGAGGCTATATCTGTACTTTGACTTTGCTTAACAATATATTTGATTTTGCTGTATTGTAGTAACTTTGATATTGAATAACATTCCAGTCTATGTCCATATTTACTGTTAACATTTATTTCTGAATTCTTTACCAACAGTCTATCAAAAAGATCAGAAGAATAATTCCCTCTGTGTAGAGGAAAGGGCATTGAAATTTCATTGCTTTACCCTACAATACTTTCCTCTTCTGGTCCAAAGAACTGAAGATGGCTGTGTAGGATCCTAACAATTGTACATGGGAATGAAAAGATTCTGGCTGAAACCTTCCAAGGGGACTGTTTATTTATGGGTGGAATTGGGTGGGGGAGAGGGAAGTTTTCCATGATTGGATTTGGGCACTCTATCCCATGGTAGGTGGAGGCAATTTATTTGAAGAATGAGGATTATTCTACATGGATAGTAGTATACCTTGATTCTTCATGAATTGGTATAAATACTATTTTGCATTTTAAGTTGATGGGTTTGTTTGCAGCAGAGCTAAGATTTAATTGGTTTATTTACAGAATTAATAGATTCAATTAGAATTGTTATAGTGTTCATATTTAAGTAGTAACCTGTTTTAGAAATAATTTCTTAATCCTTTATGTTTGGCTAGCTGACTTTTTGCACATTTCATGCTCTACTGTAAAACAAATAGAAATTTGCTCGATAATATACCATCTAAGGATTTTGGGAATTGGTATTTGTAATTCATATTGGAGTTCAATATGATGCTTGCTGTGCTAAGCATGTATGACATTCCAAAACAAAAAATGGATAGCTGATGGCCATTAAAGAGTCACATTGACTAGATTATATCAATTATTCTAGATGATCTTAATTTCACATCTTTGGAAGTAATTTTCCATTTATATTTTGCAGTTCACAGTAGGAATAGTGCAAAGAAACAGAAGTAATCTTTCTATTAAGATGTAATTGTTAATTGTCTTTAACAGGTTTCTTTTCACCTTCCCAACCCCTGTGCATTTATTTCAGAATAAGACTGTTGCTACCCCAAACCAGGGGGTATGGGACATGAGAGGCAAACAGTTCTATGCTGGCATTGAGATTAAAGTCTGGGCAGTTGCCTGCTTTGCACCACAGAAACAGTGCCGGGAGGAAGTTCTAAAGTAAGGATCCTTTCATTTACACAATGAAGTATTCATTGCTAGATTTGTTGGAAAGCACCAATGTCAAAAATAGAAAAGAGCATTTTTTTCCCCAAAAAACTGGGTTAATAGTTTCATTTCAATATATGGTTTTCTGTACTTTGCGTGATTAAGTTTTGAATTAAAATATACCTGTTCTAAATATCATTTTTATTTACATTAATACCTTTTGAAAAAGATTATCTATTTCAAATTTGTTTTTAAAATTCTCATTTTTATTAAGAAAAAAGGGAATTATTTTAACTGAAATGAGTTGAAACATTTAATGGGTGGTGGTAATTTTTTTGCGCAATTTCAAATTATCTTGCGAGTGCAGATGCAAAGCATTAAAAAAATAACTTGTGCTGCTTGATTTTTTATTTTATTTTTTTACTGTTTCTTCTTTCTCCTTTAGGAATTTTACTGATCAACTACGTAAAATTTCCAAAGATGCTGGAATGCCTATTCAGGGTCAGCCATGTTTCTGTAAATATGCACAAGGTGCAGACAGTGTAGAACCGATGTTTAAGCACTTGAAGATGACTTATGTTGGTCTGCAATTGATTGTAGTCATCCTCCCTGGGAAGACTCCTGTTTATGGTATGTGTGTAATGAGTATTATGTAACAATAACTCCAGTGGGTATTACATTACAAGGTAGTGTTTGGGTGCTAATGGAGTCAAAATAGATTAACTTTAAATGCAGAAATGATCAAACCATTTGCTTTTCAGCTCTATAGTCATCTCAATTTATCTAAAAGGCAAGTTAGAACAGTAACAGACATTTATGGGAATGCTTTGGTTTATCGTAACTTTTGGGTTTTGTGCAGTGTTAACATATCTGCAAAATCTTCATACCATGAGTTTCCCATCAAGCAGGGTTTTTTTAAAATAAAGAGTAGGAAATCCACGTTCAAAAGGTATTCAACTTGGAGTACTATCCACAAAACAGTTAGTAATTTTGTAAGGATCTTTTGGTAAATTGTTAGCTTTTCCTTTTGTGCAATAATATTTGTACCGTGTATTAAGTTGAAAAGTTAGAAACTTCTAAACAATAATGTAACATCATTCTGTATAATGAAGTACCTAATTGGATGGCATACTTGAAGTTAAATTCTCTAGGTTTAGTCTTCCATCTCTGGACTAATTATTTTTCATCCAGACTTGCTTTATTCAGGGGATTGTTAAGCTCTCTGAAATATTTCTATTTGATCATTTCATCTCCTTGTTATGTTGGTGTTCAGTACCATTATAGTCTAATACATCTTACTCACAAAAAACAGAAATAAAACCATATCATGTAATTAATATTTAATGATCACAACTGTAAAAATTTCTTGAAACAAAATCATTCTGCAAGGTTTTTACATGCTCAAAAATAAAATATTTCGCAAGATATGGAGATACAGGAGATTATATACAAGATCTGAAACAAAAAAGCAACCTACTAGAGGAACTTGGCGGGTCAGGCGGCTTCTGTTGAGGTAAAGGGATAGTTGACATTTCAAGTTGAGATCCTATATCATAATGGATTCTAGGTCCTGATGCAAGGTCTCAACCTGAAACATTAACTCTCACTTTGCCTCCACAGGTGCTGCTTGACTTGCTGAATTCCTCCAATGGTTTGTGATTTTTTTAAATATATTCTCAAAGACATCCATATGTAATTTAAAATTATTAGAGTCAACCGAAAGCTTTCCTAGTTTGGAAAAGTTTCAAGTTGGATGTTCCTGCAGAAGACTTCATCTTAAAATGTTTATGTACTTGTCTTCAGCTGAAGTAAAACGTGTGGGAGACACGTTGTTGGGAATGGCCACACAGTGTGTTCAGGTGAAGAATGTAGTCAAAACATCCCCCCAGACATTATCAAATCTTTGCTTGAAGATTAATGCAAAACTTGGTGGAATAAATAATGTCCTCGTACCTCACCAGCGGTGAGTTCTATCTGCATTATTTTCATATTACTTTTCATTTTAATAACTTGTGTAGCTATATAAAGTGTTTTACGTAATGTCTATTCCTATTAAGTTGTTTTCCACATGATACCTTTGAAGTTCATTCATGTGCAAAGACCAACATAGCAGTTCTAAGTCAAAAATATATTTGTAATGACAGAACACTAATATTGTTAGTTTAATGAGAAACATTGAGCAGGACAACTGTGAAATGTAAAACAATAGTAATAAACAAATAGAAACAAAATAAGGTTGCATTCCCAAATAAAGTAACCTGGTAACTCTGTACATTCAATCTAGATATTTTTAAATCATACTAAATAAATGTTTAAAAAGTTAGTGAGGGAAATTTGTATTTGGGAAGAATGCTGAAAACTAATTGTATGATTCATTTTTATTTTCTTTATACAATTTTATTCATTCCTCTTTGCCACCATGCTGAAAAGAACACTTCTAATGTCAATAGTTTCAAACATTTATTAGATTTGTAAGCATGTAAAACCAAAGAGAGTGCAGCTCCTTTGTTATTTTCTACAATTATGTCTGCATCACAATTGCACTTTAAACACCAAAAAGCGTGTTATTCTAATTGATTGACAGTATCCAATGGGGGTAGGGAGGGTACATATCTTTAATAATTTGCTAAATCCAACCACTACCCTACCCCTCCACACACCCCCACCACCACTAATTTATAATATCCTCTCTGAGCCACGATACATGTATTCACTCCAGTGCCTAGTGTCACTTTATGGGCATACAATCAATGTATATAAGCTATTTAATTTATTTATGTTTATTATGTTCTCATTATTCTTTATTGTGTTTTTTGATACTGCATCAAATCCGGAGTAACAATTATTTTGTTTTCCTTTGAACTTGTATACTGGAAATTACGTTAAACAATCTTGAATCTTAATGATAATTCCTTAGATTATACCCATCAGTTACTTCACTGTTGACTCTTAGTGTTACATTTTAAAAGATGGAAATTTTTGTTGTACATAGACCATCTGTATTCCAGCAACCAGTCATCTTCTTGGGAGCTGATGTCACACACCCACCAGCTGGAGATGGCAAGAAACCCTCAATTGCTGCAGTAAGTTCAATTTGATAGTCGGAAACTAAGTAAGTCTGCCAGCTCGGGTGGGGGGCGGGTGTGGGCAGGGGGTTGGGGGGAGAAATATTGATTAACCTGAAACACTGTTAGAGACTGCTCAGAATGCAACCATGTAAACTTGGATATTCTTAACCTTGCACAGACAGTCATGTAGAGAAAATTCAGCCAGAACGCCACCTTAGTTTTTAAAAAAAAGTGTTACAATGTCATTATGGAATTATTGTCAGAAGAAAGCCATTACTCTTCGAGCAACCAGTTGTAATCTTGATCACTGATTGCCATGCACTTGTTAGCAGGAGATGCCAGCTTATAGTCCTCTCCACAGTCAGATTGCCAGCTGACAATTATTTGGGTCTCTGTAGTGGGAGAAATACAGGTAACACAATAACATCTACCTATGGAATCAACCAGCTGTTGTGCAATTGACTCCTGGCGTGAGGAGAGTTGAGAGAAGGGTAAAAGCAAGTATGTTTTGTAGCTTGAGAATGACTTTTTTTTAAAGTAAGTCTTCATACTGGGTAAATGGTCATTATATTTCATGCAGGACTGTGCAAAAGTTTTAGGCACATATATGTAGCTAGGGTGCCCAAGTCTTTTGCACGGTACTGTATTTGTCAATGTGGAGTGGAGAGTGAGTTTGTAAGTCTGGTGGGAGCAAAGGATGTTGGGAATGGCAAGGGTTGAGTGCTGCGGGAGGGGGGTGGTGAGAGTGCAGACACAACCAATCCTTAGACACCAAGTAAGGTTATTTGCTTCTAAGCAATTGGTTTAATGATCATTACAGAATGTCCCTCTGGTGCTTCCCTCTCCCTTCTCCTTTAACCAACCATGATTCCCCTCTCCCTGCCCCCTTCCCACTCTCAGTCCACAATAGAGACCCACATCAGAAGGTTTCTCATCACATACATCATGAGTTTTTTTTCAGCAACAGCAGTACAGTGCAATACATAAATTTGTTGCAGTAGTATGCAAAAGTCTTGGGCACCCTATCTATTAATATATATGTGCCTAAGACATTGGCACATATATACAGTGCCTTTAAAAAGTGTTCACTCCCCTTGGAAGTTTTCATGTTTTATTGCTTTGCAACATTGAATCACAGTGGATTTGATTTGTTTTTTTTTTTGGCACTGATCAACAGAAAAAGACTCCTGTGTCAAATTGAAAACCGATCTCTACAAAGTGATCTAAACTAATTACAAATATAAAACACAGAACAATTGATTGCATGAGTATTCATCCCCTTTAATATAACGCACCAGATCATCACTGGTGCAGTCAGTTGGTTTTAGAAGTCACATAATTAGTTAAATGGAGATCTGTTTTTGGAGACCTGTGTGCAGTCAAGGTGTTTCAATTGACTGTAGTAAAAATACACTTGTATCTGAAAGCTCCAGCTGCTGGTGATTTCAGTATCTTGTCAAAAACTACACCATGAAGACAAAAGAACACTCCAAGTAACTCCACAAATTGGTTATTGAAAAGCACAAATCGGAATGTGGAAAAATTTTTTGTATCTAAGACACTGAATATCTCTTGGACTACAGTTAAGTCAATCATCAAGAAATGAGAAGAATAGGGCACAGCTGTAAATCTGCCAAAAGCAAGCTGTCCTCAAAATCTGTGTGACTGTGCAAGAAGTGGACTAGTGAGGGAGGCCACCTATGTCAGCTCTGGAGGAGTTACAAGTTTCAGTGGCTGAGATGGGAGAGACTCCACATACAACAACTGTTGCCCGAGTGCTTCACCTGGCACAGCTTTATGGAAGAGTGGCAAAGAGAAAGCCACTGCTGGGGGAAAAACTCTCATGACATCTCGACTAGTTTGCCAGAACGCATGTAGGAAACTCTGAAGTCAGCTAGAAGAACATTCTATGGTTGGATGAAACCAAAATTGAGCTTTTTGGCCATCAGACTGAATGCTATGTTTGGCATAAGCCAAACCCTGCACATCATCAAAAACATACCATCCCTACCGTGAAGCATGGTGGTAGCTGCATCATGCTGTGGGGATACTTCACTGCAGCAGGCCTTGGAAGGCTTGTGAAGGTAGAGGGTAAAATGAATGCAGCCTGGAGCAAAACCTGATGCAGTCTGCAAGAGAACTGTGACTTGGCATAAAACCAAAGCTACACAGGAATGGCTTAAAAACAACAAAGTTATGTGCTGGAGCAGCCAAGTCAGAGTCTAGACTTCAATCCAATTGAGAATTTGGGGCTGGACTTAAAAAGGGCTGTTTGTTCATGATCCCCATGCAATCTGACAGTGCTTGAGCAGTTTTGTAAAGACGAATGAGGAAAAATTATAGTGTCCAGATGTGCAAAGCTGATAGAGACCAATCCACGCAGCTGAAATTGCTGCCAAAGATGCATCTTCTAAATATTGACTTGAAGGGGGGTGAGTAATTATGCAATCAATTGTTTTGTGTTTAATAATTTTAAATAAATTTAGACCCAATTTGTAGAAATTTGTTTTCACTTTGACATGAAAGTTTTATTTTGTGATCAATGTCAAAAAAGTCAAACTAAATCCACTGTGATTCAATGTTGTAAAATAACAAAATATGAAAACTTATAAGGAGGGGTGAATGCTTTTTATGGGCACTGTATATTCCATTAATAACATAGTATTCAAAGAAAATTTTTCTTCCTTCAGTTGTCTCTAAAATGAAGATAGGGTTTGTCCCTCAGAGCTGCAATATTGATTTTAGTTCATTTGTTTTCTAGGTGGTTGGTAGTATGGATGGACATCCCAGTCGATACTGTGCAACAGTGCGTGTGCAGACATCAAGGCAAGAAACATCTCAGGACCTTCTCTTCAGTCAAGAAGTAATCCAGGATCTGTCCAACATGGTGCGTGAGCTTCTAATTCAGTTTTACAAGTCAACTCGCTTCAAGCCTACACGTATCATCTACTACAGGGGTGGAGTATCTGAAGGGCAAATGAAACAGGTTTGTATTTGTGTTATTGGGGTGCTTTCTGAATCACTTATTGCGTTTTCCAACATTGATAAATCTCTGCAACTGTGTACTTTAGACTGAGCCATATATCTGCGGCTTTTCTTGTCTGTGTTGATTGTTTTGGAGGGAAGCATCTCATTATCTTGCTTTGCTTCACAATAATTCAACCAATAGCTGAACTGAAATAGACAAGTCCTTGAAATGATTAACATTTGGTTTTGAAGGCTTGAAAGCAGCTCACTTAGCTTGGAAGAATAATTTGACTGGATTGGACTGCTCTACTTTTACATTGAGTACTTGTGGACATTTTACATAGGTTGTTACTGAAAGTGTGGTGGGTTGTGGGGTGTGAAAATAATACTGAAAAGTTAACTAATGGCAATAATGTTGAAATCAATTAAATGTTCCTGCTGTTTCAGTTGTGTAATTTTATTCTTATTTAAACTTGAACTTAGGTTGCCTGGCCTGAGCTTATTGCTATTCGAAAAGCCTGTATTAGTTTAGAGGAAGACTACAGACCTGGCATAACGTACCTTGTTGTTCAAAAACGACACCATACTCGACTATTCTGTGCTGACAGAAGTGAAAGGGTAAGTGTTCTAGAATGCAAATTGTTACAGTTTGGGTAAATGCACCTGTAGTTCTGAAATTCATTTGTACACCACAAGAATTATCATTTGCTTAACCCAACTACATAGGAGTATTGGTGAAGCAGATGAACAACCTATTGTTCCCATCTGATCACTTTTTCATGACACCACCTGGAAATTCTGCAGGTGTGAAGCTAGATTGTAGCACCACAGTGAAGCTTCCAAAATTTAATAGTCTACAAATCACAATCCTGCCCTGCATTTTTTTTAAACAAACTTGCTGGAAATCTAAGACTTCCTAATATAAATGTTTTCTTTTCTACAGGAAAAAAAAGGATAATATTGTTAAACAGTGAATGAAACTACACTAGTTTTCTTTTCATAGACTTTTATTTTCCATTGATGGCCTGGTATTTGTTTTTAAATAATGAATGCTCTCTTTATAAGACCATATAAGAGCAAATTCAGGCTATTTGGCCCATGGCGTTATCATGGCTGATCCAATTTTCCTCTCAACCCCAATCTATTGTCTTCTCCCCATATCCCTTCACACCCTGACCAATCTAGAATCTGTCAGCCTCTGCCTTAAATAATACATAAAGACTTGGCCTCCAAAGCTGCTTGGGGCAAAGAATTCCACAGATTCACTACTCGCTGGCTGAAGAACTCTCTCCTCATCTCCATTCTAAAAGGACGCCCCTCTATTTTGAGGCTGTATCCTCTGGTCAGTATGGACTCTCCCGCCATATCCACTCTATCAAGGCCTTTCATCATTTGATAGGTTGTAATGAGGTCACACCTCAGTCTTCTGAATTGTAGTGAATACAGGCCCAGAACCATCAAACGTTCTTCATATGACAAGCTATTTAATTGTGGAATCATTTTCATGAACTTCCATTAGACCATAAGACAGAGGAGTAGAACTAGGCCATTCAGCCCATCTAGTAAAGTAAGGAGGCATGGAATCCAAGGGGACATTGCTTTGTGGATCCAGAACTGGCTTGCCCATAGAAGGCAAAGAGTGGTTGTAGACGGGTCATATTCTGCATGGAGGCCGGTGACCAGTGGTGTGCCTCAGGGATCAGTTCTGGGACCCCTACTCTTCATGATTTTTATAAATGACCTGGATGAGGAAGTGGAGGGTTAGGTTTGTAAGCTTGCTGATGACACAAAGGTTGGAGGTGTTGTGGATAGTGTGGAGGGCTGTCAGAGGTTACAGTGGGACATTGATAGGATGCAAAACGGGGCTGAAAAATGGCAGATGGAGTTCAACCCAGATAAGTGTGAGGTGGTTCATTTTGGTAGGTCAAATAAGGTGGCGGAATATAGTATTAATGGTAAGACTCTTGGCAGTCTGGAGGATCAGAGGGATCTTGGGGACCGAGTCCATTGGGCACTTAAAGCTGCTGTGCAGGTTGACTCTGTGGTTAAGAAGGCATACGGTGCATTGGCCTTCATCAGTCGTGCGATTGAGTTGTCAAGGGCCTTCTGAAAGTCCAAGTACACGACATCAAGCAATTCTCCTTTGTCTATCCTGCTTGTTATTTCTTCAAAGAATTCCAACAAATTTGCCAGGCAAGATTTTTCCTTGAGGAAACCATGTTGACTAAAGCCTATTTTATCATGTGCCTCCAAGTATACCCTGAGACCTCATCCTTAATAATCGACTCCAATGTCTTCCCAACCACTGACGTCAGACTAATTGACCTGTAGTTTCATTTCTTCTGTCTCTCTCCCTTCTTGAAGAGTGGAGTGACATTTGCAATTTTCCAGCCTTCTGGAACCATTCCAAAATCTAGTGAGTTTTGAAAGATCATTACTAACAACTCCACAATCTCTTCAGCCACCCTCTTTCAGAACTCTGGGGTGTACACCATCTGATCCAGAATCAGGTTTATTATCACTGGCATGTGACGTAAAATTTGTTAACTTAGCAGCAGCAGTTCAATGCAATACATAATATAGAAGAAAAAAAACCAATAAAATAATAATAAATAAGTAAATTAATTACAGTATACGTATATTGAATAGATTAAAAATAGTGCAAAAATAAAAATACTATATATTTTAAAAAGTGAGGTAGTGTCCAAGGGTTCAATGTCCATTTAGGAATCGGATGGCAGAGGGGAAGAAGCTGTTCCTGAATCGCTGAGTGTGTGCCTTCAGGCTTCTGTACCTCCTCCCTGATGGTAATAGTGAGAAAAGGGCATGCCCTGGATGCTGGAGGTCCTTAATAATGAACACTGCTTTGTTGAGATACCACCCTTTGAAGATGTCCTGGGTACTTTGTAAGCTAGTACCCAAGATGGATCCAACTAAATTTACAACCCTCTGCAGCTTCTTTCAGTCCTGTGCAGTAGCCCCTCTCCCCATACAAGACAGTGATGCAGCTTGTCAGAATGCTCTCCACAGTACGTCTATAGAAGTTTTTAAGTGTTTTTGTTGACTCTTCAAACTCCTAATGAAGTAAAGTCTCTGTCTTATCTTTTTAACTGCATCAATAAGTTGGGTCCACGTTAGATCCTCAGAGATCTTGACACCCAAGAAACTGCTCACTCTCTCCGCTTCTGATCCCTCTATGAGGATTGGTATGTGTTTCTTCATCTTACCCTTCCTGAAGTCCACAATCAACTCTTTCGTCTTACTGATGTTGAGTGCCAGGTTGTGGCTGCGACACCACTTCACTAGTTGGCATATCTCACTCCTGTACGCTCTCTCGTCACCACCTGAGATTCTACCAACAATGGTTGTATTGTCAGCAAATTTAGAAATGATATTTGAGCTATGCCTAGTCAAACAGTCATGGGTATATAGAGAGTAGAGCAGTGGGGTAAGCACACACCCCTGAGGTGCACCAGTGTGGATTGTCAGTGAAGAGAAGATGTTATCACAATAGAAACCATAGAAACTACAGCACAGAAACAGGCCTTTTGGCCCTTATTGGCTGTGCCGAACCATTTTCTGCCTAGTCCCACTGACCTGCACATGGACCATATCCCTCCATACACCTCCCATCCATGTATCTGTCCAATTTATTCTTAAATGTTAAAAAAGAACCCGCATTTACCACCTCATC
Organism: Mobula birostris; assembly: GCF_030028105.1. Classification (NCBI taxonomy): domain Eukaryota; kingdom Metazoa; phylum Chordata; class Chondrichthyes; order Myliobatiformes; family Myliobatidae; genus Mobula; species Mobula birostris. Next base: position 14,165,456 of record NC_092399.1, read on the forward strand.
TGGCAGCTCATTCCGTACTCCCACCACTCTCTCTGTGAAGAAGTCCCCCCAATGTTCCCATTAAACTTTTCCCCCCTCACCCTTAACCCATGTCCTCTGGTTTTTTTCTCCCCTTACCTCAGTGGAAAAAGCCTGCTTGCATTAACTCTATCTATACCCATCATAATTTTATATACCTCTATCAAATCTCTGCTCATTTTTCTACGCTCCAGGGAATAAAGTCCTAACCTATTCAACCTTTCTCTGTAACTGAGTTTCTCAAGTCCTGGCAACATCCTTGTAAACCTTCTCTGCACTCTTTCAACCTTATTTATATCCTTCCTGTAATTTGGTGACCAAAACTGAACACAATACTCCAGATTCGGCCTCACCAATGCCTTATACAACCTCATCATAACATTCCAGCTCTTATAGTCAATACTTTGATTAATAAAGGCCAATGTACCAAAAGCTCTTTTTACCACCCTATCTACCTGTGACACCACCTTTAGGGAATTTTGTATCTGTATTCCCAGATCCCTCTGTTCCACTGCACTCCTCAGTGCCTTACCATTAACCCTGTATGTTCTACCTTGGTTTGTCCTTCCAACGTGCAATACCTCAGACTTGTCTGTATTAAACTTCATCCGCCATTTTTCAGCCCATTTTTTCCAGCTGGTTCAAGTCCCTCTGCAGGCTCTGAAAACCTTCCTCTCTGTCTACTACACCTCCAATCTTTGTATCATCAGCAAATTTGCTGATCCAATTTAGCATATTATCATCCAGATCATTGATATAGATGACAAATAACAATGGACCCAGCACTGATCCCTGTGGCACACCACTAGTCACAGGCCTCCACTCAGAGAAGCAATTCTCTACTACCACTCTTTGGCTTCTTCCATTGAGCCAATGCCTAATCCAATTTACCACCTCTCCATGTATACCTAGCGACTGAATTCTCCTAACTAACCTCCCATGCGGGACCTTGTCAAAGGCCTTACTGAAGTCCATGTAGACAATATCCACTGCCTTCCCTTCATCCACTTTCCAGGTAACCTCCTCGAAAAACTCCAATAGATTGGTCAAACATGACCTACCAAGCACAAAGCCATGTTGACTCTCCCTAATAAGTCCCTGTCAATCCAAACGCTTGTAGATTCTGTCTCTTAGTATTCCCTCCAATAACTTACCTACTACCGACGTTAAACTTACCGGCCTATAATTTCCTGGATTACTTTTCGATCCTTTTTTAAACAACCAATCTGCACAAATTGTGATCTTCTGGTTAGGAAGTCAAGGATCCAATTGAAGAGGGAGGTACGGAGGCCCAGGTTCTGCAATTTCTCAATCAGGATTGTGGGAATGATGGTATTAAATGCTGTGCCATAGTCGATGAACAGCATCCTGACGTAGGTGTTTGTGTTGTCCAGGTGGTCTAAAGCCGTGTGAAGAGCCATTGGGATTGTATCTGACGTTGACCTATTGTGGCGATAGGCAAATTACAATGGGCCCAGGTCCTTTCTGAGGCGGGAGTTCATTCTAGTCATAACCAACCTCTCAAAGCATTTCATCACTGTAGATGTGAGTGCTACCGGGTGATAGTCATTAAGGCAGCTCACATTTTTCTTCTTATCTACCTTCAGGTGACTTACCTACCTTCAGTCCTTTCTGTTTTCCAAGAACCTTCTGTTTAATTATAGTAACTTCACACATTTCATGACCACTGACACCTGGATCTTCCACCATACTGCTAGTGTCTTCCACAGTGAAGGCTATTGCAAAATACTTATTCAGTTCATCAGCCATTTTGTTGTCCTCCATTACTACGTAGGCATTTCTAGTGGTCCAATATCCGCTCTCGTCTCTCTTTTACAGTTGATGTTTATATTTTATTTTTAAATAGGCATTTAAAGCTAATTACTTTTTCATTTTGCTGAGAACCTTTGTTCTGTATACTATACCAGTCTATATCCCCGGTTGCCAACCATTTTAATTTTCCTTCCTATTCCCACAGCCTCCTTCACTGCTGGGTTGCGGTGAAATGCATATGAGAAGAGCAGCATCTTGTATTCTGCATGGCAACCTGGTAGCATGAGGACTGAGTTCTCCAACTTCCAGTAACTGCTCTACCTGGCCCCCAAGACCCATTTCTTTCTCCTCCCCCACCCTGTTCATCTGTCCATCACCTCCTCCCTCCTCCCACTGGTTCCACTCCCACCTCCTTCCTATTATTCCATACTTCACCTTCCCCTCTATCAAATTTCATCATCTTCAGCTTTTTCTCACTTCCACCTTTCACCTCCCAGCTTTTAACACCATTCTCACTCTTCTCTCTATCTCCCTATCACCCTTTTATCTGGATTGATTTATCACCTGCCAGCTCTTGTTTCACCCCTTCCATCTACCTTTTTATACTGGGTGAAGAGTCTTGATCAGAAACATTGACTTTCCTCTTCTCTCCTGACCTGCTAAGTTCTTTCAGTGATTGTGTGTTACTACAAATTGCAGCATTCTATGTACCAGCACATTAAGAATTTCCAGTCACTCTGGTTCTAGCAGACTGATAAACCATTGGCTTCTGATGTATAAACTGAAAAGCAGCATTTCCTGTGTTGGATATTTTCTCTTCATGGGCAATTGCCCGAAGCATTAACCAATGAAATGTCATCATGTTTAGTTAATTGGTAGTACTGGTTAGAGTGCTCCATAAATAAATATTTTACAAGTAGAGGTCCTCCTCATCTTTTGAACATCTTGCAAATATCTGTCTTTTATGTACAGCCTGTACAGACAATTAAATGCTTGGGAGACTGCCAGAATAGATTTGCCAGCTACTGCGGTCAGCAGGCATTTTCTGTTGACTGAGAACTCAGTTCACAATTGTATTTCTGACTTGAGAACTATTTGGATTGCAAACAGTTGATAGGAATGTAACCTTGTCATAACCTGGGAGGACCTGAAATCAACTCCTGCAATGCTTAACTATGGGAAGGAAAGCATGATTTTAAAAGCTAAAGAGATGGGATTGATAGTAAATAACAGAAAATTATTTTAGTTTTAATATTAGGTTCTGATATGAATAAATATTTCTAACGATAAATATTTGCTTATATATTTGCAAATAAAGATGCCAGATGGATAACTTCAAAAGATAGCAAAAGAAGATTAACAGTCAATGAATTAGAGGTCAACTTAGTTTTCTTAAGGGTCCTTAAAGACAGCAATCAGTAACTGCTTTATCCTGCCAGCTTTCCCACCCAACATGCCTACTAAGGGATAACCTGGCTACCACATGCCTGGCACTTGCACAGTAATTTATCCTTGACTCTACTGGTAACCTATCATTGTGTTTTCCTCCATTTTATTTGTCCACTTGAAAATGAGGTTTTATTGTAAATGATTGGACAAGCAGAGACTGTATGTCAATACAAAGGCAAATCCACCTTCTCCATACTGGAATTTACACATCTGGGTTCTGTAAGAATTTTCTTCTGTTCACCCCATCCAAATGTGAGTAGTGGTGGTATGTTCCTTGATTCCTCCCTTTATTGTTCAACATGAGGATAAGACGTGAGAGAATAGGACCAATCAAGTGTGACAGTAGAAAGTGTGTACGGAACCAGAGGAGATAGCAGAGGTACTTAGTGAATACTTTGCTTCCATATTCACTATGGAAAAGGATCTTGGCAATTGTAGGGATGACTTACAGTGGACAGAAATGCTTGAGCATGTAGATATTAAGGAAGAGAAAGTGCTAGAGCTTTTGGAAAGCATTGAGTTGGTTAAGTCATCGGGACCAGAGGAGATGTACCCCAGGCTACTGTGGGAGGCGAGGGAGCAGATTGCTGAGCCTCTGGCAATGATCTTTGCATCATCACCATGGGAGAGGATTGGAGGGTTGCATATGTTGTTCCCTTATTCAAGAAAGGGAGTAGAGACAGCCCAGGAAATTACAGACCAGTGATTCTTACTTCAGTGGTTGGTAAGTTAATGGAGAAGATCCTGAGAGGCAGGATTTATGAACATTTGGAGAGGCAAATATGATTAGGAATAGTCAGCATGGCTTTGTGAAAGGCAAGTCGTGCCTTATGAACCTGATTGAATTTTTTTGAGGATGTGACTAAACACATTGATGAAGGTTGAGCAGTAGATGTAGTGTATATGGATTTCAGCAAGGCATTTGAAAAGGTACCCCATGCAAGGCTTATTGAGAGAGTAAGGAGGCATGGGATCCAAGGGGACATTGCTTTGTGGATCCAGAACTGGCTTGCCCACAGAAGGCAAAGAGTGGTTGTAGACAGGTCATATTCTGTATGGAAGTCAGTCACCAGTGGTGTGCCTCAGGGATCTGTTCTGGGACCCCTACTCTTCATGACCTGGATGAGGAAGTGGAGGAATGGGTTAGTAAATTTGCTGATGACACAAAGGTTGGGGGTGTTGTGGATAGTGTGGAGGGCTGTCAGAGGCTATAGCGGGACTTTGATAGGATGCAAAACTGGGCTGGGAAGTGGCAGATGGAATTCAATCCAGATAAGTGTGAGGTGGTTCATTTTGGTAGGTCAAATATGGCAGAATATAGTATTAATGGTAAGACTCTTGACGGTGGGGAAGATCAAAGGGATCTTGGGGTCGGAGTCCATAGGACAATCAAAGCTGCTGTGCAGGTTGACTCTGTGGCTAAGAAGGCATACGGTTCATTGGCCTTCATCAATCATGGGACTGAGTTTAAGATCCAAGAGGTAATGTTGCAGCTATATAGGACCCTGGTCAGACCCCACTTGGAGTACTGTGCTCAGTTCTGGTTGCCTCACTACAGCAAGGATGTGGAAACCATAGAAAGGGTGCAGAGGAGATTACCAGGATGTTGCCTGGATTGGGGAGCATGCCTTATGAGAATAGGTTGAGTGAACTCAGCCTTTTCTCCTTGGAGCGACGGAGGATGAGAGGTGACCTGATAAAGGTGTACAAGATGATGAGAGGCTTTGATCGTGTGGATAGTCAGAGGCTTTTTCCCAGGGCTGAAATGGCTAGCATGAGAGGGCACAGTTTTAAGGTGCTTGGAAGCAGGTACAGAGGAGATGTCAGGGGTAAGTTTTTTACAGAGAATGGTGAGTGCGTGGAATGGGCTGCCGGCAACAGTGGTGGAGGTGGATACGATAGGGTCTTTTAAGAGACTCCTGGATAGGTACATGGAGCTTTGAAAATTAGAGGGCTGTGAGTAACCCTAGGTAATTTTGTAAGGTAAGGACATGTTCAGTGCAGCTTTGTGGGCCGCAGGGCCTGTATTGTGCTGTAGGTTTGCTATGTTTCTATGGGAGAACATTGACCTTCCTCAGTTGGTGCAAACAGTGCGTAGTAATCAGGAGGTGGTTTCATTGGCATGTTGACAGTGTATTGAATCTTGATAGGATCAGAAGTTGATGCTCTGAAGGATTCCCCCTCTCATTTATATGCCACTATACTGCCCCCTTTGAGGGTCCTACCAATGGGATAGATCTCTCCAAAGCAACACACACAAAATGCTGATGTAGCTCAGCTGTTCAGGCAGCACCTATGGAAATGAATAACCAAGCACTAATGCAAAGACCCTTCATCGGGACAGGAAAGGTAGAGGGGAGAAATCAGAATGAAAAAGAGGGAGGTGAGGAGGTCAAGCTAGAAGGTGATTGCTGAAGCTGGGTGTGTTGGGGAAGGGGGAATGAAGTAAAAAGCTAGGAAGTGATGTGGAAAAGGCAAAGGGGCTGGAGAAGAAGGAATCTGAGAGGAGAGTGGATCATGAGAGAAAGGGAAGGAGGAGGGGCACCAGTGGGAGGTGATAAGCAGGTGGGAAGAGTAAGAGGCCAGAGTGCAGAAATGAAGGGAAGGGAGAGGGGAAAATTACCATAAGTTGGAAGCTACCTAGATGGAATATGAGGTGTTGCTCCTCCAAAGAATGGCCTCATCGTAGCAGAAGAGGCCATGGAATTGCATGTTGGAATGGGGATAGGAATTGAAATGGTTGGCCAGTGGGAAATTCTGCTTTTTATGGATGGAGTTGAGATGCTTTACAAAGCAGTCCTCTGATCTACGTCCGGTCTCTCCAGTGTAGAGGAGGCAGCACCAGGAGTGTCAGGAACAGTAAATGACCTCAGCAGATTCACATGTGAAGTGTTGCCTCACTTGGAAGGACTATTTGGGGCTCTGAATGGAGGTGAGGAAGGAGGTGAATGGGCAACTGTAGCATTTCTGCTTGCAGTCTTGTGCCAGGAGAGAGATTAGTGAGGAGGGATGAATGCACTAGTGAATCACAGGGGGAGCAATCCCTGTGGAAAGCAGAGAGTGGGGGAAAATATGTGTTTCATGGTAGAATCCCATTGAAAATGTCACGGTTTGCAGAGAATGATATTTTGGATGCGGAGGCTCGTGGGATGGTAGGGGAGAACAAGAGGAACTCAATCCTTTGTTAAGGTGGTGGGAATATGGGGTGAGCATGGATGTCCAGGGAATGGAGAAGATGCGGGTGAGGGCAGCGTCAATGGTGGGGGAAAGGAAACCCTGTCTTTGAAGGAGGTTGACGTCGCTGATGTGCTGGAAATGAAAGCCTCATCCTGGGAACAGATGCGGTGGAACTAAGAAATGCTAAAGGCATTTTTACTGGAGACAGGGTGAGAACAGGTATAGTCAAGGTCGCCATGGGAGTCAGTGGGTTTACAATAGATATCTGTGAATAGTTTATCTCCAATGATGGAGACAAAGATTGAGAAAGGGGTCAGAAATGGTCCAAGGGAATTTAAGGGCAGGGTGAAGTTGGAGGAAATTTGATGAAATTGATGAGCTCAGCATGGGGGCATGAAGCAGCATCAATGTAATCGTCAGTGTAGTGCAGAAAGAGTTGGGGAGCAGTACTGGGGAAGGCTTGGAAAACAGACTGTTCCACGTAGCCAGTGAAGAGGTAGGCATAGCTAGGGCCCAAATGGGTGCCCATGACTGCACCTTGAGTTTGGAGAAAGTGTGAAGAGCCAAAAGAGAAATTGTTGAGGGTAAGCACCAGTTCTGCAGAGTGGAGGAGGGTGGTGGTGGAGGAGAACTGGTCAGTTCTGTTGTCAAGAAAGAAGCAGAGAGCTTTAAGGCCTTTTTGATAGGGGATAGAAATATATAGGGACTAGATATCCTTGGTGAAAATGAGGCAGTCAGGGCCTGGGAATTGAAAGTTGTTAAGGAGATCAGGAGCATGTGAAGTGTCATGGATGTAGATGAGAAGGGACTGAAGCAAGGGGGATAAAATGGAGTTGTATGTGGTCACAAGTTCATTGGGGCAGGAGCAGACAGAAACAGTGGGCCTATCTGGAGATAAAGGTTTGTGGATCTTGGGTAGGAGGTAGAAATGAGCAATGTGGGTTAAGGCGAACTATGAGTTTGGTGGCTGTGGATTGGAGATTTGCAGAGTTGATGAAGTTGGTGATGGTGTCAGAGACAATTTTCTGTTGGTCCTGATAAGTAAGAGGAGGTGTTGGAAAGTGCTGCTGGCCTCAGCAAGGTAGAGGTCAATCTGCCACACTCTAACATACCCCTTTTGTCTGTGGGTTTAATGGTGAGGTTAGAATTGATGCAGGGAGAGTGGAGGACAGTGAGTTCAAAGGGGATAAGGATCAAAGGGAAGAGAGGAATGCTGAAGTTGAGCTGGTTTATGTCTCATTGGGAATTTGAGATGAAAGGATCCAGTACAAGCAGAGAACCGGAGTATGGTGGTGTCCAAGAAAAGGAGGAGGATTGGAGATGGGAGAAGAAGTCATCAGTGTGGAGTGAGGAATTCTTGCCAAAGAAGTGGGCTTGGAAGTAGAGACAATAGAAAAAGAATTCAGCATTGTGGCAGCATGGAACTCACTGAGGGTGAAGCAGTCAATCAAATGCAGATATCTGAGATCCCCATTGGATCCAGACTGGGAGGCCTGAAAATGGAGCTGTAAACCCTGTGGAACAAGATGGTGGTGAAGACAAGTTCTCAGGAAGGATATGTGGCTGTGGTAGCAAGTCTGGATCAGAGGGACAACAGTGGGAGATGATCCCTCAGAACCTCTGTCGAACAGAAGATTTAAACTTCAGGGTAGGCATGCAGTACCAAGAAGAGACTCTTGGAGCAGCAAATCATGAACACGAGATCCTGCAGATGCTGGAGATCCAGAGCAGCAACACACAAAATACTGTTGGAACTCAGCAGATCTGACAGCATATATGGAAATGAATAAACCATTGATGTTTCCGGCTGAGACCCTTCTTCATGACTGGGGAGGAAGGAGGAAGAAGCCAAGATAAGAAGTTGGGGGGGGGAGTGAGGGGGGAGCCAAAGGAGGACAGGCTTAGAAGGTGATAAGTGAAGCCAGGTGGATGGGGGAGAGGTGGTTGAGGTAACATCGACTGTTTACTCTTTAGCGTGGATGCTACCTGGCCTGCTTAGTTCCTGCAGCATTTTGTGTGCATTACTTTGATTAACAGCATCTGCAGATTTTCTCTTGTTTGTGATTTGAGAGTATAGTTATACCAGGCTATTCAATGATTCATTTGTTGGACAGCTATCCAAATTTAGACATAGGTCCCCAGTTATTTGTGAGGAGGAGTTTGCAATGTAGCTGAATCAGGAACAACTTTACCATGAAATCAGTGCTTGGCTTTGTGTCTGCTAATGTTCTTTACAACTTTGGCCTTTTGAGAGGGCATTTAAAAATCATCCACAAGGATGGGTATGGGATTTGTGTTAAAGCCAGTCCAACAAAATATGGCAGATTTCCACCTTTGCAGGATATTAGTGAACCTGATGAATTTTTTTTTTACAACAGATTTGTAGTTTTTGTGGTAGCTTTGCTAAGATTGTGATTTTTTTAAAACAAAGTATTGTGGCTTCACTTTCACCTTGTACTCAGAAATTTGATGTTCCTGGATTGGAAATCCCTCTCCAGAGAGTTCATAGACTGCAGCCTTTATTTTGGTGTGGTACCACAGGAGTGTTACAGCATCAGAACGGCCATCTTTGGCTTGATGGTAAATAAGGCCCAGTCTTTTTCTATATTTGAATATAAAATATGGCACTACTTGAACACGACAGTCTTCCAATTGTTATTTATCCTTCAATCAGCATCACTGAAACTTTCTAATTGTGTTTTGTGTGCATATGTACTGTTTCAATCCTGTGCAACAGTGACAAATATCAGAAGTATTTAATTGTATGTTAGTCCGAATGGTGTGAAAGTCATTAAGTCAAATTATCTCATTTAATATTTTATTGTAGTGTCACATATTTGTATGTAGCTTTTATTTTCTCTTATAACCTTTTTATTATCCAATTGACAGGTGGGTAAAAGTGGCAATGTTCCTGCTGGTACAACTGTGGATAGTACCATCACCCATCCTTCTGAATTTGATTTCTACCTTTGTAGTCATGCAGGAATTCAGGTACAGTAAACTACCTCTTTTTTTGATTCTTAAACCTATTTAAATTTTCCATTTTAAACTAGTTTACTTCATCCTAATTTTAGTAATCATGTCAAAACATGGGCTCATTCTTTTACAAGCTCCTTACCAAAGTCACCAGCCCTGCCATAGGAACATCTTTTGTCCTTTATTCAACAGACTCCCAGAATTTTTCTCCCAACTAAGAAAACCATGGCCGTTTCTATAGTCCCTGTCTCCATTACTGCTTTACCACCTATTCTGTCACTCTGCCGGGCAACTCTGAGAATGAATCAAATCACTACTAAGAATGTCTGTTTCTGCCTCTGTAACATTTCCAAATCCAGCCCTTCCTTTGTCAAAACACTCGTTCATCCTTTTATTATCCTCAAACTTGACTATCACAGTATATTCCTGCCATCTGTAAATTTTAAATTGAAATTCATCTGACTTGCATTAAGTCCTTCTCACCCATTGCCTGCACTCACATTAATTTCAATGAAAGTATTTTAAAGTTCTCACTGCCATCTTCCTGTAATCTCATACTTCTGACTTGGGCCCTTAGCTCCTAAGTGGAGAATAGGCCATCAATGACCACCGGTCTCTGTCATCCTCTGAAGTCGATAGTTTGGTTAGAGTTCACCAATGCTTTTGCAATCCATTGCATCCACTGTACAGAGGGTTGGCCTATAGAGCTACACCAAAGCCCTGTAGGATGGCCTTACTCATTTCTGCCTCTCACAACAGGGATGTAGGGTTGGACTTTTGAGAGGCCTGTAATCTCATTCTGCACTAGAAGTTCCTTCAGTTCTGATCTTTTGAGCATCTCTAACTTTAGTCACTCCTTAGCTGGCTGCTTTGCCTTAAGCTCCCCAGCCGTAAACTCTGGAATTCCTTCTCTACTCCTCTCTAAAGCATCTTAAAAGAAGAAAGAGACGGTGGCAAAGTTAATGCTCTTACCCACCTGCCCTAACTTCCTGAAGCCTATATGTCAAATTTTGTTTGGCCATGGGAAGCACCTAGAGACACTTACCTACTTTGAACTACCTGGAATGTACTCCTTAAGTTGGCGAAGTTTCAATTGCCTCCTGGAAAAATCTCATAAAATAAATTAAAATTCCTTGACATGTTTGTGCCTGGAATTTTATGACTGGAAGAGAATCCCATGTTGTTCTCTTTCACTTAACCCTAAACTTGATCTTTATTGTATGTGTGTGTGTGTGTATATATATAGGGTACCAGTCGTCCTTCGCACTATCATGTCCTGTGGGATGACAACTGCTTTTCAGCGGATGAACTGCAGCTTTTGACGTATCAACTATGTCATACATATGTACGTTGCACACGCTCTGTTTCAATCCCTGCACCAGCATATTATGCCAGACTGGTTGCATTTAGAGCAAGATACCATCTTGTCGATAAGGATCATGACAGGTAAAATGCTTGGGTTCAATGTATAAATTTTAGATTTATTAGAGCAACCAATTAATCAGGATGAATGAATACAATTAATTTGATTGCAAATAAATAGATTGTTATTTTTAGAAAGTAATCATAAATGGGGAAAAGATTGCATTGGCGTTCTAACTCTTAAAATTAAACAGCAATATAGTGGTATGTTTTAGAAGATAGTTTATTGAAAGTTAGATGTTTCACAAGCTGAAATGCATTATTCTTAAAATACTTTAATCTATTGCTTTCATATATCAAATCTGACATTCTAAGACCAATTTCTAGTTAAAATGAAATCTTTTGATCTTTGCAGTGCTGAAGGAAGCCACATCTCTGGACAGAGCAATGGTCGGGATCCACTGGCACTTGCCAAGGCTGTACAGGTCCACCATGATACCCAGCATACAATGTACTTTGCATAAAACCTGCTGAGTTTCCAGCCATTTCCAGCATATTGTGCTGTTCTGAAACGTCCTTAGTGCTTTTTTTATATAAACTTGTAAGGGCCAAGCAGGTTTCAGACAGCAATCTACCAGCGAAAAAGATGCAATGCACTGAATGACTCATTTAAATAATTAGTATTTAAATGCACAGAGAAATGAGCCATTGTTCTTCATAATCTATCAGAAGCACTATACAAGGACAACTGTGGTGGTTTTTTTTCCCCACCATAATGATTTTATATTTTTTACCTCAAGGCTAGAAGGCTGAACATCATAGGGGAAAATTGCATGAATGACTTTGATTGTTACTACATTCAGTAGCAAGATTTGATATTGTGTGTTTTCTTTCTCTGTTTATACGAGGTAACACTGTTGTATAACTCCTATCTATTTTTAATCTTTTACAAAAGGACTCTATGTGTTTTTGTGTGTGTATCTGTGTGTGTGTATATAAGTGTGTGAGAGCAAGAGAGAGAGAGAGATGGGCATTAGGGATTCTTTATAGCTAGTTCAAGTCTATCAATTGTGCAACAGTTTCGAAGGGAATCTTTGAAACTGTACAACTATAAAGGTGCAAAGTGTTTCCAAACTATACAAGTACAGGCAACCAGCATTATGCCCTCATAATTGCAAAGTTGTTCTTATGGTCCATCTTTGCAAGGCTTAAGTTCTTGTGATTTGGATTGTTCAGAGATCGGGCTGTTACCCATATGGTTGAGGTTTGTGGTAGAATATAAAAGGAAGTTTAAGTGTAAATAAATCCAATATTTATCATTAAATAAATTATTTTAGACCCTGTGGTTCTGAAATGTTTTGGTACCAGCATTGAAAAAATCCTCCCAATATGTAAAATATCAGATGTACCAGTCCTATTAATGGGTGTCCTACATCATTGCCTCAATCCATTTGGTGATCTTTTCATTGTTTGATTTCTTTTGATGCATAATGGCCATCAGTGTGGTCTGACCCCAGTTGCTGTGAACTACCCAACCACAACATATTTCCCATATTTATTTAATGACAGGTCAGTCATGAACAGATTGTCAGTCATCTTGGCAGCCCCTATTGCCACTGATAAACTCCATTCCTTGTACTAGTGAATTTAATTTGTTTTTAAATAGGAATTTTGCACTACAAGCTTAATCTTTGTAATTTTTACCTTAAACCTTGATCGTAGCTGAATTTAGTACAATTCTTTCATATGCAATTGATGGACAAAGTTCCTCATTAGAATTACATTTGACACAAGTAAGTTAGTAATTAGGAAAAGATGCTCAATAGAATAATATATATGCTGTGGAGTGTACTGTACTTGCATATTTTGAAAGAAAACAATCCTTTAATTTTTTATGCAACATTTTAAATTGTACTTGTCAGATTTTTTATTGCTGTTGTTCATCAGCATCAGAAGCTTCTAAGCATTGATAGTTTGCTGCAGTAAGTTTTCAGTGGAGTAACATTTAGATACCTACTTGATTGATTATTGCAGAAACCAGTATGGTGCTTGAAAAATACTTGACTGTATTTATATTGAGGCTTTTGCCAGCTGGACTGTCCATGATCACTTTATAGCTTAGGGAAGAAAGATATGGTCAGCTGTACTCAGAAGAAGACCAAAACTGTGGTTATAATACTACAGTTCACTCTTGGAAGAGATATTTTAATTTGTACATGCAGTGGTCTTTTTTATTTGAAGTTGAGCATACTTTTTGCATTTGAAGTTTTGTGCAATATATGTTTAAAAACCTTCAACTGCAAGGCAAAGGCTGTAGAAAAGGGTTTTGTTGGCTAAGCATATGGGCAATTAAAAAGCAGTAATTTAAAATTTCCAGTTTGGTTCTCAAGGATCTTGGTAAGGGATATTGATTTATTACGTGGTTCCACATCCTCGTATGCAATTTTTCATGGGTTGTGACCTTTGTCTTTTTGTAGCATAGGAATGTTTTGTTTTCTAAGCAAGCAAAGCAGCATTTTGCTAAACTAGCTTATAAGACTGCATCAGGAGAGTAAATCTTTGTTTTATTCATTCAATCATGACACAAAAAATTATACAGCTCCATACAATTTTTAAAAGCTAGCTTTTCATTTAGTTTATTTCAGCATTCCATCGATGAAGGTACTAATAAGGAATCTTAATCTTGAAATATTTTTGTTGGGCTACTTCTGATGCAACAGTTGATTGTTATTTTTAAAAAAGACAATGTATGGTTTATCTGATCTTCAGATGAATCCTTTTGTAACAACAGTCAAAATAATTTATCAAATAATGTCCTTTCCCTTAACACTTAAAATTATTTTTTGACACTTGAAATGACTCTATACAACTGTTTAACTCGGTGACCTGTTGTATTTTTATTACCGTATCTGTCTGACATTACATTCAAATTTTATCATTTTTCAAATGGCAAAATATAATTTTAGTTTCTAAATTGGGATTTTGCTGACAGTTGTATCCAACTAGAAACAAGATTTTTGATTTGTCTATGGAAACTTTATAATACACTTTGCAGTATGTGTTGCTGAAGAAATGGTTATATATTCAACGAACTTCTAAAGGGATACTGGGGTTATAACAATGGCAGTAATTTGAGCAGTAAGGAGGCCATGTTACTTATCGCTTGACTGAACTTGCACTTTTTAATAAATTGTGTTTTTCAACATTTTTGGGATTATACCATTGATACAACTACAGTATAGTTTACAGTATTCCAGTCTATAGAAAGTTTTTTTAAAATTAAGTTGAAGTACATCTTCTGTCTTCAACACTTTTTCAGTCTTAATGCAGTGAATTTTTACCAGCAGACTGATGCTTTATGGTATTCAGCCACCAGTATTTTGTAGCCAATTTTCCAAACTAGCTTTCGTATTGTGAAATGCCTCTACTTTCCAGAATAGACTGCTTGAACTAGACGTTGCCTAGGAAAATAGATAGAGATCATAAAAACAATAGTTTTAAAGAACATAAATATCAGTAATTTTCAGAATTCATCTTTGAAATGGCTCTCCATAAAAATGCCACTTCCTGTTTCCTAAATACAGGAGACAACCATCAGGTCTTAAGACTGTGTAGAGAGGCAAGTTTTATTGAGGGTGTATTTATACATCAGTCAATATCAGTTGTATTAAATTTCTGTGATATTGGATCCATGTCTTCAAAAGAACACCAGAATAGTTTTGCAAATATAAAATGCAGACAGCTGGGACTTCAGTGTATTGCAGTATTCTATTTCTATTTGTTTACTCTTAGATAGTCAAATGACTATCTAAATTTCAATAACTGTCGTAAGATTGATCCGAGGCAGAAGTTGTAATTAAGAATGAGAGTAATTGACATTTATTTTTACATTTTTTAATTTGTAAGGATATGGTAAATGCTGCTCAAGTTATGAGTGTGCCTGTTTTAATCTGGTTTTTATTTCCTGCATGCAGAATTTAAATACCAGGATGCAGTCAAATAATATAAACTTTTGACTGTATTCCATAAATACAAAATCAATTTCAATTTTTTTTTTGGGGGGGAGGAGGGTGGATATGAATTTGTAGCTTTATGACCGGAACCACAAGATGATTTTTGAAGTTATAAATGGTCTATAACAATATTTCCCACCAGCTAAAATTATTGTATTTGAAAATTTGTATAAAGACTGGAAGTTTATTTCATAATAAAATTATGTTTCTCTGCTCATAACTGAGAAGCATGAGTGTACCTGCTGAAAAATGAATATCTAATGGTGCAATCTAGAAATCAAACTGATTAAAACAGTTACTGAGAAAGTGTAACAGCTTGGTGATCCATTGTTAACTTCACAAGTCTGATACCTATCTGCAGTTTGACTGAATAATTTTACTAAAACATGGAATTTTACCAATTTCAAGTTGGTGTGCTAAATCGTGGTGCAGTGAATAAAAATGTTTGCAATTTGTTTAGAAACAAAAAATAGACGTAAGTATTAATGTCATTCTTTGCATTGACCATATTCATACGTACATATAATGCACATTGGATGAAAAAAATGTTAATGTGCAGAAGGCACTATTCAATTATTATGCCTGCACTATTTACGGACAGCTGTCGTTCTACTCTATACTTCTGCATTGTCCCACGCTATTTTGACATTTGTTACGGTCTCCCTGTTTTTTTATAAATGTTTCTTCCAACGCGCCATTTTGTTGTAAATTTAAACCATTACCATCTTGCCGACTATGGCTTTTGATCAAAGTGTTTATTTATTCATATGACATAACAAAAATCCTTCTGATTTATATTCATTCAAGGCATTCATTTGATTCTGTTGTCCTCTTTGTCCCATTTCTGATTTTTTTTTACTAAAAATAATTTGAATAAATTCATGCAGTCAGTTCATCCTTCTGCCTTGAAACAAGCATATTGCTTCTAATATACAAAAAAAAAAGCTACCTTAAAATAAACACAATGTTGAAAATATTCAGCAGATCATACAGAGAGAGCTGGTGTTGGTGTTTCAGGTCAATGGTCTTTTTTTCTGCTGAGTATTTCCAGCAATTTCTATTTTTGTTACAGATTTCCAGCATGGTTTCAATCCTGTTATGCCAGATTTAGATTTGTGATTTAGTGAAGCATTAAGTATTTATTGATTTAAATAATTACATTAAGATCTAGCCATAAATTTGCACACATGTCCATTTATGGCGTCATTGTTGAAAGTCCCATTTGTTAATTACAATTTACTTGATTTTTATTCCAGTTTTCAAGAGTTTTTATTCTTTCCACTACTCCAATTATAAAAATGAATGGTATATCAAGTAGAGTTGGTGATTCACCTCTAGCAGCCCAATTTCCATCCTGATTCCCACTGCTATCTGTGCAGCATATACATGCTCTTCCTATTATGATATGGCTTCTCCAGGTATTCCAGCTTCCCCTCATGTCTCTAAAGATATGTTAGCTGCTAGATTAATTGTCTACCCTAAGTATAGCTGGGTAGAAGACAATCAGAAAAGTGGTAGTAGGAGAACCAGAAGGGTGGGGTACTGAAGGGCATGCAGGAGAGAACGGGTAACAGGGATATAACTGGGGCACTGGGATTGGTGGGATTGCTCAGATAGCTCACCTAGATTCAATGGGCAGCATAGCTTCCTACAAAATAAGGAAATATAGTCTAACAACAGTTTGCATCACAATGAGTATTAATTATTTTTTGTGCCATATTTTGCATTAGATGACAGGAAAATGGTGAGATTGGCTGTGAGTAGGGATGAACCACCTTGATGATCGGTAGGTTCAGTAGCTCCAAACTGTTTGCTGGTACTTTAAGCATGGCTACAGGACCATAGATCACTCTACGTTATTAGCCAATGATACCCAGAGGCAGACTGTCCTTCAGGAATCAGTGTATTTAATCATCAATGGAATTCAGTACCTGGAAAATTATTTTAAGGTGTGGAAGCTGCATATTCTTTGCAATACTTAAGTGGAAGGCTAACAAATCAATTTTAAGTACATCATGAGCCCTAATTTTTCCAGTTTCCAATTGCTATGAGTATTGTTGAGAATAGAAAGCATCAATAAAGAAAATCATGAGTGAATTACTTATTACCAATTATAGTAGTTTTATTGCAGTTTTCATCTCGTTAACCTGCCCAGAAGGATTATCATTCTGAAATTCTCTTGTACTGTTTTGTTTTCCTTTCTAAATTGGCTCTTGTCATCTATCAGTGATAGATTTCTTAATGAATGCACCACCGTAAAATTTTATAAATGCCCTAATGTATGTTGTCATTTTAAAATTGATCATTGCATGTTTTGTGATATACATTCATAATGTTTTCGGATAACGATTTTTATATGAGGTGAAGTTGAGAGGGTTTGGGTTTTGCAGAAAAAAAACTGGAGTCTAGAATTTGTAAGTAATATTGTAAATTAGCCTGGTAATCATGAAAATCATGAATTTAATGCCCTAGCCCTTGCTGTTTGAAAATACTTTGAAGGTATTTCATGCTGCATAGTTCTGCTGTAAACAATTTTTGTGTAATTCATTGGGAAAGCTGTTGATAAGATGTATGCATTCTTCAATGAAGTTGGAAAAGCTTTTCTTTTTGTTTACATGTTTAGATAAGTGCTGTTTTGATTATTTTATTGATTTTGTGTCTACCAATACGAGGTACTCTCTTGAGCTGTAGGAATGGAAACTGTGTGGTAACCTCTAATGGTAAAAGAAGTTGGCTGATTGAATTGCAAGTCTATTGCAATATGACTTTTAGTCTGCAGGGACAATTTGTGTTCACATGACAATAAAAAGTGGTATTTTTATGCCGAAACTTGTAAAGTCTAACAACTTAATTGTCTTTTTTTTCCTTTTGGTTGTGAGACTGACATGAGTTACAGGGAAAATTGTGGGCTGTGGAGAATCGGGATGGAAACTGATGCCAAAGAATATTGCCAGGGGTGCTGGTCTCCAGGTAGTACTGAATCCACCAGAATCTTGGAATTTACCCAATTTTGGTTGCACACTTGATAATGATCAATATCACAGTTGATTTTGGAACAGCTACTTGCTTAGGATCAAAGAATAAAATTCAAAGATGTCCTAGTCAATAGAAGATGCTTATCTGGGAAGAAAAAAAAATCCCTTGTGATAGCCAAAGAATTGTCTTATAAAATCACTGGATTACATAGATACATCAGCTGCCTGTATATGCCTGGTAATCTTTTACATCTCACTGACATGCCAACCAAATATAGCCTGGCCAGTCAGCTTAATCAGAAGCAATCATGAAGGTGGGAAAATAAACTCTTGAAAAAACAATTTTTTAAAAAGCCAGACATCTTTGTGGAAGGCATTTAATGCTTAACCAATATGGTTGTATTTTTAATGAGTTCATAGAAGATTGATTGAGTTCACATTCAATGTCATCTGTACGAATTTTTAGAATGCTATTGACAAATTCCACATTAATAGTCAGTCAGACCTCATATTTCCATAGCATTATAAAAAATTGTATCAAGGACAAAGAGCAGAGTGTAATGGTAAACAGTATTACAGGGTAAAACGCAAACACGAGGAATTCTGCAGATGCTGGAAATTCAAGCAACAGACATCAAAATTGCTGGTGAATGCAGCAGGCCAGGCAGCATCTCTAGGAAGAGGTACTGTCGACGTTTCAGGCCGAGACAGGGTCCTGACGAAGGGTTTCGGCCGACTGTACCTCCTCCTAGAGATGCTGCCTGGCCTGCTGCGTTCACCAGCAACTTTGATGTGTGTTACAAGGTAAAAGGTGGTATACATTTGGTGTTTTCATTGTAGTCAGTGGCCTGAGAGACAGTGGGATAGTTACCATATTTAATGACTCAATAACAAGATCCTGGTGACAAAAGCTCCCGTTAAGTTGCAAGTTTAGAAGTAAATGCTGCAATTTACCCAAATTTAATATGAAATGCAATCTGAATAATGGAAACTACAAACAAGACTTAGCAATGCCAAGAGATAATTACACACTTCCACAAACGGAGAGGAGCTAATTGTTTTAGAGAAAAGGGTGTGTCAAATTTTCAGCCGACGTTTCGGGCCGAGACCCTCCGGCAGTGGTGAGTTTGTCTCCTATCAGACTACTAGTAATATGCAAGCCTCAGTACTCTGGAAGACTGCTATTTGCATGCATTCTCAGCCTGCACTCTCTTCAAGATTATGCTGGAAGAAGTACAAGCAAGTATACCTAATAACCCCTCTTCTCTATAACCCTATCATTGTTTCAGAATCAAGTGAAATATTCTGGGTTTTTTTTAGGTTGCTTGTTTTAAATCACATCTGGCTTTGGTGACAACATAACACGTGGTATCTAACTTAACATAATGTGCTACCGAAACTCTAGAAAGCTACACAAAGGATCCAGCAGTGAACTTTGTTTATTCAACAGAAATGTTAACCAAAAACCTATTTGGTCGATGTCTGAGGTTAATTATGAGCAATTTATTATTCTCTTTAGAAATTGTCGTCCCTTTCGTCAAAGGATGTTTGGAAACACTTCCTAGTCATACCCTGGGTGAAGGAGATGGAGTGAACAAGCCATAGCTGTAGGTACTGCAGGTGCCTGTATCTGTCAGTAAGAATAGGGAGTCAGAAGAAAATTGAGAGTAGAGTTCTGGATATGAATCACGTTCAGCTGTTTTCCACCATGGTGAGGCTGTGCTAATGGAAAGACGAAATCTGAGTCAGAACGTGGGCGGTTGTGAACGAGAAAGTGGTAACCTGAAGTTGTAGGATGCAATATCGTAAAGAATTCTTCAGTGTGCTTTCCCTGCATCTTACAGTGGGTCCCGTTGCAGAAGTGCAGGTCGTGGGAGGGAGAAATAAACTGGCTGGAAACGAGACGTTCTGGGTGGCCCCCTCCCCCGTTCAGTCCGAAGGGACGATCCTGCCTCCCTGTTGCCTATCAATAACGAATCGCGACCCTCGGACGGGGCCGATCCGATGCGGTCTGCGCGGCCGCTCCGCTCGCAGAACCTGCAGCGGAAGGTGGCCGTTGCTGTCTCCTCAAGGACCGCGATGTGGCGCTCCAAGACCCTGTCCCAATTTGTACAGTACCCCCGCTGTTGACTGACTGAACCCCCCATCCTCTCCTTGTCTCCCTCTCCCCTCCCCTCCGTGCGAGGAGAGGAGGTGATTGGAGGCGAGAGAGGAACTTGGGCGCCACTCGGGAGCGTCGGGCAGCCGGCGTCTGCGCGCTGCGGGCCTAACGAATGTCCGGGCCGCGCATGCGTGGTGCCAGTGTGTGTTGTGAAGTGGAGTTGCTGCCTGAGGAGGAGGCGAGGTTTTCGGTGTCAGACCGCGGGGAAATCCGCCCTCACACACGGTCTATGGGATGGAAGCGGGGCCAGCGACAGCCGGTAAGCCACCAGGGAGAGGGAATCGGAAGGTGTGTTGTTATTTTTGCTGTGGGGAGCAGAAGGGCTCCGGAGCAGGGTGTGTGAGGGGGACATGCGCACTGGGCTGGTACCGCAGGAGCAAGCGGTGCTAAGAGTGGGACTTAAAACAACACGCTGACTCCAAAATCCGGCGAGGGGGCCGTTTTCTTGGACAAAGTGGCAAAAGAGCCTAAAATTCGCACGTATTCAAACTTTGTGCCGAGTTTCAGGTGATGGAGTACGGAAATTAGGTGGAGGGGTTGCTCCCGGGAGATTTTCCACACTGTGTGCATCAAGCTTGTGCATTTTAATCGTTCGTTAGGAAAGTCACCGTGAGGGAAATAA
This sequence comes from Mobula birostris, assembly GCF_030028105.1. Classification (NCBI taxonomy): domain Eukaryota; kingdom Metazoa; phylum Chordata; class Chondrichthyes; order Myliobatiformes; family Myliobatidae; genus Mobula; species Mobula birostris. The sequence goes on from NC_092399.1 coordinate 14,185,982, forward strand.
AGCACAGTATAATGCAAAGGTTGACTTTGTACTACCTGATGTTAAATGATGACGGCAGTCTGAAGGCTGATTAAATATAAACAATTTTCTTAGTAGTGAAAACATTTCGTGTGCGCGCACCTTGCTCGTTTATAGGAGTAGGTTGGTAAGGGGAAGAATGCTGTTCAGTGTTTTTGATGGGAATTTTTCGCGGAACAAATATTCAACTTTGGAAAGTCATAGCCGACGCGTAATCGTGTTCCGTCGTCGTCGGGTCAGGTAGCCAAGCTGCAAATCTTTCTTGTTCACTGTGAATACAGGCTTTTGATGACTGTGACTTGTTAAACAGATGTCTACAACACTAGATTTTATTGTTTTAGCGCGGTCTGTCCCTCAAACAGTCATTGCCATATATAAAACCTTAGTATTTACACATTGGTGGTCGTGTCGGCAGCAGTGAGTTCACCATGAATTCGCTGTGAAACATTTTGCCTTGTTGGTCGTGTTCTTGCATCTACAAGATGGTGTGGATTCAAGTTAAAGTCCAGAGATACGAATCTCCTTGTGCGACATTGCCGGAAAATGCTATGCTGTTTTCTGCATGAGATGTTAAAAGCCTTTTCAGGAAGACACAAAAGATCCCATGCCAATGTTTAAAGATAAGATTTTCTGGAATCTTAAGCAATACCTCAGCTTTCTCTACCACTTAACCATATCATTTACACAGTTATCTGTTTCCTCGTGGTGTGTGCAAAGTGTAAACACGAGAATGACTAAACATCCAAGTTATTAGTTCCCTGTATTTCAGAACCAGTACTCCCAATTTCAATATGTGACTTTAGGAAGATATTGGGTAGGACATAATTCACAGTCGCTGGGATCTTTTCAATTGTAGGTGTAAAAGCACCATTACTGGTGTCTTTATGTTAAATTAGTAGAAGTGGTTGAACGATCAATAAGCAACAAACTTCTGGTTTAATATGGTACTGGTAATGCCTAGTAACTACTTATTGGCTGCAAAAATTGGTGAGAATGAGGAACGACCCGATGTTTGGACAATTTAAGTGCCAAGCCAGATTGAAAGGGTCAGGGTGTCAAGACTGGAGACAAGGCAAGTGCCAGTTCTGTTCGCTGCTCTGTGACATTTGCTCAGTTCCGCGCTGAACTGACTGTAGCCTGCTCCGGCTGCAGTGATGCCTGCCTTCATTTTCTGTGGTCTCACAACATTTACTCAGGTTTGTGATGAACCGAGGCTGTGGCTGCAGCTGCAATAATGCCTGGCTTCGTGGCTTTTGTAAAACTTCAGTTCTGAAGCTATTTACTTTTATTGTTTGCATGATTTGGTTCCCCCCCCCCACCCCCGCGCCATTTGGTGTTGATGGTCTTTTTCTTTCTTTCTTTTTCAATCTTTTAATTAAATTTCAAAATTAATTAACATACAATAATAGTAATGAATCATAGAGATCGGGATTACAATAATAACAGTTAACATGTACAAGCACAGATTCCAAGTAACAAATATAGTTTAGCTTCCCAATCTCATAGTAATTGACCATGAAGAAGGTGTTTTATAAAGAGAGGGAAAAAAACTCTAAACTTAAAAAAACAACTAAACTAAAAAAAAACGAAGCTTGGGCTGTCATAATACATCAGCTAAAATTATTATTTGTCATTAACCCCGCTCCTCTATACATGGAAAAATTGCTACAAAGGATTCAGAAAGGGTCAACTTACATCATATGAAAATATTGAATAAATGGCCTCCAAGTTTCTTCAAATTTAACTGAGTGATCCATAGTACCACTCCTAATTTTTTCCAAGTTTAGGCATGCTATCTTTTTAATGGGTTCTTTTGAGGTTTCTTTGTTTTGTGGCTGTAAGGAGATGAATCTCAGAATTGTATAATGTATGCATTGATAATAATTGAACTTTGAACACGTTCAAAATCATTGGCAAGATAAGAGAAGGTTTTTGGTAGGTGTTTGTTGAGATTGGAACATAAGTCTTGAATAATGTGCACAGGTCCACTGCAGCATTGGATAAATACTCAGGAAAAAATTGGAACAGAGCAGAGTCGGATTAACTAGATTGCTCTTTGAAAGCTGGCACAGACTAAATAGTTGCCTTCAGCATTTCCTATTATTCTCTTAAATTAACCAAAATGCTCTGTCAGGTCCTGAGGGTGTAAAAGAACATCATTTAACCTTCAAATATATGCATTTTTTTCATACTTTTTATTGTGGTATTGTAAGTGCTCACTGAATCATTTGTAACTTTTTAATTAATCAAATTTAATTTAAATCTGATATGGCCAAGAAGATCTTTTCTGTGAAATAGGTGTTTATTTCCCAGACTCTCATGCTGCAGTGTATTGAAGTGTGTGGGTGTCATAAATGAAAATGTTGCCTATTTGCAAGTTGCTGCTGATGTAATTGAAGTAAGTTTGAAATGCTTTGCCCTAAGTCATACTCAAAACGTTCACAAATAAATAGATTTTCCCTAGATACTCTGGGGATATTTGGTGTAAATTCCAGTTCCACGGAGGAGGTACAAACTCCGTACAGAGAGCACAGAAATTGAACCTGGATCTCCGGCACTGTCATTGGCTGAATCAAAGATGGTGACGAATCAGCATGTAGCAGGAATATTGAAAATCTGGCTGAGTGGTGCCACAGCAACAACTTCTCATTCAATGTCAGCAAGTCCAAGGAGCTGATTATTAACTTCAGAAGGTGGAAACCAGAGGTTCATGTCCCAGCCATGGGGATCAGAGGTGGAGAGGGTCAGCAATTTTAAATTCCTCAGGATTATCATTTCAGAGGATCTTTCTTGGGTCCAGCATGCAAGTGCCATTACGAAGAACGTATGGCAGCGCCTCTACTTTCAAAAAAGTTTGTGAAGATTTGGCATGACATCTAAAACTTTGACAAACTTCTATAGATGTGTAGTGGAGATCGTATCGACTGGCTGCAGTGCAGCCTGGTACAGAAACACCAATGCCCTTGATGTAACTTCATTGGACATGTGATTAGGAAAGAGGAGTTAGAATGCACGGTAATTATGGGAAAGATTGAAGGGAAGAAAGCAAGAGGAAGACAAAGACAAATGATGATGGAGACAACAGCCAGAGAACTGGAAATGAATACCAATGAATTGATCCACTTGACCCGAAACAGGAGTGTGTGGGCCATGGCAGTCAAAGCTCAAACTGGGCATGGTACCTGTTGATGATGATGAATGCCCTTGAACGGGGGAAAAAAAAATCTATAAAAGGTAGTAGAAACACCCAGTCCATCACGGGTAAAGCCCTCCCCACCATTGAGCACATCTACACAGAGCACTGTTGCAGGAAAGCACCATCCATCAGCAAGGACCCCCACCATCCAAGCCATGCTGTCTTCTCACTGCTGGCATTGGGAAGAAGGTACAGGAGCCTCAGGACTCACACCAACAGGCTCAGGGACAGTTATTACCCCTCAACAATCAGGCTCTTGAAACAGAGGAGATAACTTGCCTTCACTTGCCCCCTCAACCTATGGACTCACTTTCAAGGACTCTTCATCCCGAGTTCTTGATATGTACTGCTTTTTTTTGTACTTGTATAGTTTGTTATCTTTTACACATTGGTTGTCCGTCCATTTGGGTGCTGTTTTTCGTTGATTCTTTTGTGTTTCTTGGAGTTACCTGGTATGCCCATAGAAAAAAACAAATCTCAAGATTGTATATGGTGACATATTTGTACTTTGATAATAAATTTATTCTAAACTTGATGGATTGATCCCATTAAAATCACTCCTTGCCTTGCACATGGTCAGAACCAAGATCACATGTACATTGAAACATACAGTGAAATGTTTTGTTTGCATTTACAACCAGTGCTCCCAAGGATGTGTGTGGGGCGGGTGCAGCCTGTATGTTCAACGTGACCTGTCTAAATCTGTAGAGCTGGCCTTAAATATTTTGTGTTGTGATTGTCAGCAGCTGCAGCTTTCTACATTTTAAAAAAAAACAAATCAATCAATTGAAAACAATTGAAGAAATGGCAAAAAAGTCTATTTATATTGTAGTCTTTCTAGGCATAGTTTGTGATTCTTGCACATGATATTAGATTTCACTATTGCCAACTAATTTTGTTGGGTAACTAACAATCAGTTAACCTGGACTGTACACACCGGCTGTGTGGCAAAAAAAGAACAGCACTTCTTCCACCTCAGACAACTGCAGAAGATCAGCATGTGCCCCCCCAAATCCTCAAGACCTTCTACAGGAACAAGATTGAGAGCATCCTGACTGGCTGTATCACTGCCTGGTACAGGAACTGCACCAACCTTGATCACTGGCCATTGCAGAGAGTAGTACGGACAGCCCAGCGCATCTGTGGATGTGAACTTCCCTCCATTGAGGACATTTACAGTAGCAGGTGCGTAAAGAAGGCTTGGAAGATCGTTGGGGACATCAGTCACCCCAACCATAAACTGTTTCAGCTGCTTCTGTCTGGCAAACAGTATCGCGGCATTAAACCCAGGACCCAACAGGCAATAAGGCACCTTCTTTCTACAGGCCATTAGACTTAAAAATTCATGTCTGTACATGACGCAAAGATTTTTTTACTCCCTCACATGGGACAGATGTAAGTTTTAAATTCAAAACTTCTAATGTCTCAGTAAAATAAAATTATGTTGTGTTCAGCACTTTTTTTGCAGTGGTTTCACCCTTTTTCTTGCTTGCTTGTTGATGATTCTTACTAGGGTGTATTTCTATGGGTATCAATAGCCTTTCAGTGACTAACAGGTCTGCCCTTTCTTGATATATTTAGGAAGCAGGCGCCTTGACTTGTGAGATTGTTCCTGTCCTTATCAGACCTCCATGTGTGCATGTGTACATTAATTCCTGTTTATCTAGATGTGCAGTGTCTAGACAAAGGATCTTCAATACTATTTTGATTGGTTGCTAGTGTCCTGTTATATTGTACAGTGAAACAGTTTTATATTCGCAACTTTGTCATTCTATTCACTGCTATTCTGATGTGACACAACTGCCCATGGCTAAAATTGAAATGGCAGTTATAATACATTTGGAAAATGACACTGCGTAAGTATTAAACCAGCTCTTAAGTGTTCCTGCTCTTCTGCATTGTCCAGTGCATTTTTTTTCCTATCTCCATTATTAAGTTCATTGAGTTCATTAATGAAAGCTTTGTGGAAACCACTTAACTCCCCCCCCAAAAAAAAGGGACAGGATCTTCCTGGCAAGATAGTCACATCTTATTAATCAATCTAGGAAATTTTGAAGGACAACCTTCTCATCCCAGAAATTCACCTGGTTAATCTCCTCTGGACTACCTCCAGTGTAAATTTTTTTAGGACAGTTTTTTCGATGAGTAAGTTGTCACCAACACTCAGAACAATTGCAACAGTCCTTTCTATTATTAATCTCCAACCCCTTTGCAATGAAGGACACAATGCTATATCTTCTTACTTGTAGCTGCTGTTAACTGTGATTTATGCACTGAAACATATCGATCTCTCCATACTTCACTCATTGCAGTCTCTCTCTGATTACACAATAATCTGCCTTTTGACATACATCTCTTTTGAAAGACATTTCCCTGTATTAAACTTCACTTGCCAGTCTTTTGCCTCCTCATCCAATGTCTCCCCTGTTGCAGGATCAGAGTACTTTTATTGCAATCAGCCTTTTTACTGATTTTCCTATCGTCTGACAGATTTGTAAATTGTACCTAATGTTCATTCCTTCCAGGTTATTACTGTAAATAACAAACAGTTGCAGACCAAGAAATGCTCCCTGAATTATACTAATTACATCCTTCCAGCCTAATTTCTATGAAACAGCCAGTTTTCCCTTTCACGTTGTGCAATAGCATAGGCTTTTAATTTGTTTATCGTGCTCCTGAAGTACCTTGTGAAATGCTTTTTGAAAATTGAAATATACTACATCTACATGCTCTCCTCCTTCAGTTCCCTCTTCCATCTTCAACGAATTTGAACAAGTTTGTCAAATGTGATTTACGATAATCCAAGTTTGTTAAAAAGATTCTCCTACAGTTGCCTACAATTTCTACATTTAAATCTGCCATTTCCTGTGGCAGTCTATTGTCCCAAATTGTATTCATTATATTATGTGTTTTCCCTCCACCAGATCAGAACGTGTTGATTTCACTGTCCTCTAGTAACTATGGTACATTATACAGCTTAGTGGAACACCACTCATGATTCCAACCTTGCCTGTTGAACATCATACCTGTATAAATGGTACAGGCAACCCCCACCCCTGTTACAACTGTTTGGGTAACTGATACTTGCCCTTACAGAATTAAATACAGAGGTATAGAATAAAATTTGCTCTTAACCGAATTACGAATTACGTGGGGGGAATAAAAGCAAACTCTCAGATGACGTCGCTTTGCATTACAGAAATTCTTGATGCAGCAGCTTGAAATTCCAGCATCTGCAGAATTCCTCGTGTTTGCGTTTTTAAATTCTTGATGCAGACTGAATTCTGTGAAAGGCAATTACTCCTTCCCCCATAAAGCATGGGTTACCTGTGGTTCCACTTCCACATCTTCTTTGTAATTAGTTTAATTATACTCTATGCTAGTTAGATGATTTTAAAGGACTGTTAAGAATTAATACATTGTTATGGGGCTAGAATCCCATATAAGGATGACTGGGTAAAATTATTAGTTATCTAGTTGATTTAAAAGAAAAAGAATAGGAACATTAACCTGAAGAGACCATTCAATACAATTTATCTCTATATTACTTTGTTCCTGCATAATTTCTTTGTGTCAAGGAATCTGTCTTTTTGTTTAAATACCTTAAGTGCTATGGCCATTGTAGTCATCTGTGTTATGGAATTAAACAAATTTGCCCATCTCAATGAAGAAATTTCTCCTTATCTCAGTCCTAAATCACCTAGCCTATAACTATGACTCCTGCTTTTAAATCCTACCTTTCATTTAAAACAGGGCCCTGTGTTCATCGTATCGTCCTGCAAGGGTTACAATATTTCAATAATCTCTCGTTCTAAGTATTCATCCTATCACTCATACAACAGTCCTACCACCTCAGGAATTAGTTTGGTGAAACTTTCCTTTCATTCCTTCTCTTCATTAAAATCCTTGGTTTCATAATTTCTAAGAAGTTATTTGTGTTCACTTCTGTGAAGATAGAACAAAAGTGTTTGCTTAATTGGTTTGCCGTGTCTTTGTTCAACTATTACAAAGTTACCTTATTCTAATTGTTAGGGACTTTATTTTGCCTCCATTAATCCTTCCCTTTTTATATATGCATAGAAGCTTTCACAATTTGCTTTTGTTTTTCTGCAAATTTACTTTGATAATTTGTTTTTGTTCTCTATCAACCTCCTGGTCCATTTTTGCTGAATTCTGACTGCAGCAGTTCCATAGGATGGTCTGTTTGAATCAAATACTATCCCTAAATGTTGTTATCTGAGATTGGAGCGCTTGCTTTCTTGTGTTTTGCAATGTATAGCTGTAGTAGTTCCTCTATTTGTAGTTTAGGAAATAGAAGAAACATAAGAAACACTCAGCGGGTCAGGCTGCATCTGCAGAAACAAAACTGGAGAAGATAGAAAACAAGTTAGTTTTGAGCAGCTATAGTATATGAATTCATTTGGTCCCACTATAGAAATTCCCTTTGTTCAATTTATCCTTCCCCCACTACTGAAAATTAACTTGTCGTCTTTTTATTCCAGTTCAGATTAATGGTCTCAGACCCAAATAGTTAACTCTTTCTCTTTCACAGTTGCTACTAGACCTGCTGAATATTTCCCGCATTTTCTATTTTTATTTCAGGTTTGCAGCATCTGTAGGTCTTATTTTATTATTTTGATTAAAAAAACACTTCTCTGATGCAGCTCTATAGAACTCTGGTTAGGCCACACTTGGGGTTCTGTGTCCAGTTCTGGTCACCTCACTATAGGAAGGATGTGGAAGCATTGGAAAGGGTACAGAGGAGATTTACCAGGATGCTGCCTGGTTTAGAGAGTATGCATTATGATCAGAGATTAAGGGAGCTAGGGCTTTACTCTTTGGAGAGAAGGAGGATGAGAGGAGACATAATAGAGGTGTACAAGATATTAAGAAAAATAGATAGAGTGGATAGCCAGCACCCCTTCCCCAGGGCACCACTGCTCAATACAAGGGGACATGGCTTTAAGGTAAGGGGTGGGAAGTTCAAGGGGAATATTAGAGGAAGGTTTTTTTACTCAGCGTGGTTGGTGTGTGGAATACACTGCCTGAGTCAGTGGTGGAGACAGATACACTAGTGAAATTTAAGAGACTACTAGACAGGTATATGGAGGAATTTAAGGTGGGGGGTTATATGGGAGGCAGAGTTTGAGGGTTGGCACAACAATATGGGCCGAAGGGCCTGTACTGTGCTGTACTATTCTATGTTCTATATCTTTGTTGTTTCCTTTGTTTAGATTTAAGATTCTAGTTTCAGATTTAAGTATTTTTTCCATATCAGAATCAGGTTTATTATCACAGACGTATGTCATGAAATTTTTATATTGTGGCGCCAGTACAGTACAAGACAAAAAAATAAGTTGTCATAAAAAATAAAATAATTAAGTAGTGTGAAAGAGGAATTGGGAAGTAATGTTCATGGACCATTGAGAATCTGATGGCAGATTGTGTCTTCAGGCTCCTGTACCTCCCCCCTGATAGTAGTAATGAGAACAATGCATGTCCTGGATGGTGTGGGTCCTTAATGTTTGATGCTCCCTTTGAGGCACCATGTTTGGAAGATGTCCTTGGAGGGGGAGGCTAGTGCCCATGATGAAGCTGGCTGAGTCAACATATAAATTTTATCATTCTTTGGTCATACTTTCCTGAAGGATCCTGCACAATAAGGTTAATAACTAACCCGGTGTTACTGCAAATATTTGTACATTCAGAATCATTACCCTTATATTTGTCTTTTAATACTTTTAAACAATTTAGCATTGTTGTACTATATCCATTTTTGTCTTATAAAATTAGGTCCTACACACTATTTTGTTGACTTAGACACAGTTCTTCATTCTTACCATTATCACTTGTTTCCACTACTTGTACTACTTCCTTGTCTTTTGTCTTAACCATTCTTGATCTCTTTTCAGTGGGATGCTCCTTTTCCTTGCACCTTTACCCCTCCCCCTTGGTAGCTAAATTAAAGGCCCATTTACCTCTCCAGTTACTTGGTGGAACTCTGGTCCCTGTAAAGTTTAGATGTGAGTGCAAAAGACTCGAGTTGCTGAAATTGGGGGGGGGGGGGGGAGAAGAGAAGAGTGCTGGTAGAGCTAACATCTGTGGAGGCAAAAGGATGGTTGTTGTTTCAGGCTGAGACCGTGCATCAGGACTGAGAGTGTAGAAGGAAGATGGCCAGTACATTAGAAATGAGGAGGAGGAGTGAGGCTTTCCTATCCCATGCCCCACCTAGTTTCATGTGCCCATTATTCATTCCACACCCCCCCCAACTAGTTCTACCTTTCATCTATCAGCCTTTGATTCATCCCTCCCTCCTCCTATGTATCCTAACTATCTTCCTTCTGTGCTGTCAGTCCCAGTGCAGGATCTCAATCTGAGACATAAACCATCCCTTTGCCCCCATGGTTTAGACAAAGCTTGTACTAACAGAACAGATCTTTTTACTGATGCCAGTGCCCTAGGAATGAAAACCCACTTTACCCTCACTACCGTAAAGGTGCACATCCATCTCCTTGATCTTATTATCCTATTCCAATTTGCTAATGTGTTTCTTAATGTAGTTCTTAATCACTCAGTGTCTGAAGATAACCTTAGTTAGGATTATGCGGACCACTTGGCTAGATCCTTACCCTTCCCCTCTCCCCTTCCCCAAAACCGCTTCAAATTCTCTTCCAGCCACAGCAGATATCCCTTGCCATTGGTCCAGCCAGGCAACATAACCTTTTGCTCTTGTGCTCCTGTTTATGTAAGGTGTTGCCCATCTCAATAATTATACTGTCCCTACTATACCCACATTTATTTTCATTCCTACTTGAAAAGCTTTCTGTACCACTGTGCTGCTGTCAGTTTATTTGTCCTCTTCACAGTCCCCTTATGTGTCCACAAGTTTTACAAGAATCTCAAATCCATAGGACAAGTGCAGTGACCACCGCTTCAGTAATGCTCTGAACCCACATGTCTGCATCACATGGTTTCTGTTCATGATCATGTTTGAAATTTTAAGTGGGTGCCAACCTCCCTAAGGTCTCATGATATCTGGAAATGAAACTCCAGCTTCTTAACATAGAGCTGAAGTTACCTCGGTTGCAAATATTTACTGCCAATGCAGTTCACACATATTGTGATAGCAACATTTCTAAAATCTTGACATTTTAATTATATTAGATTATGAGGACACTCAGTCCTCGTTTATTGTCATTTAGAAATGCATGCATTAAAAATGATACAATGTTCCTCCAGAATGATATCACAAGAAACACAGGACAAACCAATACTAGAAACTAACAAAACCACATAATTATAACATATAGTTACAACAGTGCAAAGCAATACTGTAATTTGATAAAGAGCAGACCATGGGCACGGTAAAAAAAAGTCTCAAAGGCCCAGTAGCCTCATCATCTAACGCAGGCAGCAGAATGGAGAAATTCTCCCTGCCATGAACCTCTAAGTGCCGCAAACTTGCAGATGCAGCACCATCGGAAGCACCCGACCACAGCTGACTCTGACTCCGTCCGAGAACTTCGAGCCTCCGACCATCCCTTCGACACCATCTCTGCCGAGCGCTTCGACTCCGGCCCCGGCCTCCAAGCAACAAGCAAAGCCGAGGATTCAGGGCCTTCCCCTCCGGAGATTTCGGACCACACAGTAGCAGCAGCAGCAGCAAAGCAGGCACTTCAGAAATTTCACCAGATGTTCCTCCGTGCGCTCATGTCTGTCTCCCGTCAAATCAGGATTATGCACGGCACCCTACTTGACAAATAACAGACATCACTACCGGAGTGGCTGCTGCAAGCTGCGTTGCGCCGCCTTCTCCTCCTCTCCTCGTGTTTATCTTAATCAAGTTACTTTAGATTAGGTTTATTTAATTTAATTAAAATTTTGGTTAAATGTTATAGGATAACTTAAAGTTTGGCCCACAGTTGGAACGACCAATCACATATACCTTACCCGTGATGTTACTCTGCAGTTTGCTTTTGTTACAGCATCTCCACACCCACAAACCCCACCCCCACGTCCCAAAGTTAAGTGATAGGGGATCATTGTCACTTAGTCCAGAGAGATTTTTATGCCATTGTGTAGAGCATGCAATGGAGTTTTTATCGACCAGGTTGTAGGTAGCTGATTGATGTAACCCTAGGGATTGAAACTAGATAAGTGAATAAAATACTAGCGGATAGTGACCTTAACACTAAATTTCAAGGTAGTTATGGGAAAGGATAAACACCATTCAGAAATTATGTATTGGAATTGACAGAAGGCTGCTTCCAATCTAAAGCCACATTTTCACTGGTTGCACTTCTGCTCCTAAAATACTTCAAATAATCTTGGGAATACAAATTATATTTCAAGGTCCCTCATTGGCCTCCAGGTTCCTTTTGTTTTAAACACACACACACACACACATCCTAAAGGGTTTATCTTGTTTTCCGTAAGTCATAAGAACAGAATTAGGCTTCATTGCCCATCGAGCCATTCCATCATGGCTCCTCTCAACCCCATTCTTCTGATGTTTCCCTGTAACCTTTGAAACTTTGTACTTTATACCTGCAGACAGATCCTGCCAAGCTGGGACAGCTCCTTGGAGGTAAACTTGCATTTGGAAAGTGAGAGTCTTGTAAATGTGTCTCAGGTCCAGCGTGTTCCTGTGAGGATGAAGGGTAAGGAAAGCAGGTCTCAGAAACCCTAGATGTCAAGAAATGTCAAAGGTTTGATAAAGGAAAGGCAGCAGATATAAAGCACTGAAAACGGGTGGACCTTCAGGAGCATAAAGAGTATAAGGAGGGAGGAGGTGTTTTTTAAAGAAGAATTAGGGGGCCATTGAGGGCCATGAAATATCAGCAATCCAAACCTATTTTAAAATACTTAAGAGCAGGAAGGTAGCTAGGGAAAGGATGGGACACTTACATCAAAATACCACTTACTGACTGCAGTACTGCCTTCAATGCCACAATTCCTTAACTTATCAACTCCTAGACTTCTTGGCCAACAACTCATGGACACCTTCCATAAAATTTCAGTTAATTCATATTGTACTGCCCTCATTTTTACTTTTGTTCTCTGAAGCCTCAGATTTCTGGAATTCTTTTTCAAAATCTCTGTCCTTCCACTTCTAGAGTAATTCCTCTTTGTTAGTCCAAAATTTCAATTTGGTCACCACTTGTAATCCTGGATTTTTTTTCATGACGTTATTTGTATAGCATTCAACAGACCCAACACACCTATTCAGAGCAGTAAGTCTTTTACAATTGCTTGTTGAATACTCACTTCTCCCACTTGCCAGAGTGGCAGAGCTGCTAATAGTAAAACATTGAAAAGCAAAAACCAGAATCTACAGATGTCAGTAATTTAAAATAATTGTTTCCATTTCCATTTAATGCTGTCCAAACAGCTGAGAATATATTATAATAAGAGTGACAGAAGTTAGAGAAATGTTAACAAGAGGGTGCAATTTTTAAAGAGTTGTGATTCTCTTTGTGTCATTGTGATTTGCAGCATTCTTACATTAATTGGTTTGTATGTTTTCATCATCAACACAGCAAATTACTTTTGTATCATGGTACAAGTTTACACATCTAACTTTGAAATCATGTGTTCTTGATTAAATGAAAGGAAGATGAGGACACATGGATCGTTCAGAGCACCTGTCAACCAAATTATTTTAAGTAGTCTTTAACAGTGAAAAGAAAATTGGGGGAATCGAGAAGTACGTTTTCTCTTGCCAATATTTTTAAAGATATTGATGCTGTAGTAAAATAGGGACCCACAAACACTGTTTTTTCACCTAAGGGAATTGCACTGCCAGATAGTAAGGATGAGTCCCACTGAACATTTTAGTATATGGATGAGCACTTGAATCGTCACACGTCCAGCACAGACTACAAATGACTATGTGGAGGAATACTTTCTAATTCACTTAGCAAAGACTGAAGACTGTTGAAGTGCACCTAATTGCCAACGAAGCCTCATCTACTGATCCAGTAAAGCAAGCTCAAATCCTTCCTTGGTTGCCAAGGAAATTAAATTCTATCAATTAAATAATGGATTAAAGATCTAATCTGTAATGGAGACTGCACATCTGCCAGCCGGTAAAAACCTATCCAGTCCATCAAGGACTGGATTTTCTTAAACAGTTTGATAAAAATTTTTGATCCATAACAATATGTTTGACTCTTAACTGTCCTAAAGTATGAAGGGAAGCCTCTCAGTTTGAGTGGTCATGAATAAATGACAAATGCTCAGATTGCCAGTAGTGCCCACGTTCTTTCAATATATTACAAAATTCAGAACGTGCATGAACTCACTGATTCTTTGGGAAATTCTGCATGTTTTTGGGTGAAGGGTATAGAGGAATTTTGAACATTGATATGATACTCTTGAGTGCTCAATCTAAATTCTTGCTCGTGCCTAGTTATTTTTCTGATTTGCAGAAGATTGACACCATTCATGATTTGTAAAATTTTCCTATATCCAGTCACCAGCCCTTATCAGTACCTGTAGATAAGAACAACATTTTTATAAATGGAGAATAATAGGAGAGGGACATGGTCTAGGATTGGTAACTTGCTGATTCAATGTTCTAAAATGCTTTCTGTAAGCAAGTGAATATGCTGGGGAAAAAATTATGATTTTAGTATCAACTTCGGCTGCAGACAGGGTAGCTGCAGAGATGATAAATGATGTCTACTCTTTGATGGTTTGTAAATATGAGCAATTTAAGTTCTTGGGGAATAGTGGTCTTGTTAAGTGGCTATATAGCACCGCACACAAAATGCTGGAAGAGCTAAGGCCAAGCAGCATCTGTGGAAAAGAGTGAACAGTAGACATTTAAAATCACCATTCCCCCATTCCTGTTTCCCCCCTCTCACCTTACCTCCTTGCCTGCCTACCACCTCCCTCTGGTGCTCCTTCCCCTTCCCTTTCCTCCATGGTCCTCTACCCTCTCCTATCAGATTCAGCCTTCATTTCTCTCCCCCCCACACATCCTTCTTACTCTGAATTCTCATCTTTTTTTCCAGTCCTGAAGAAGGGTCTTGGCCCAAAACGTTAGCTATTTACTTTTTTCCATAGATGCTGCCTGGCCTGCTGAGTTCCTCCAGCATTTTGTGCGTATTGCTCGGACTTCCAGCATCTGCAGACTTTCTTGTCTTTCTTTGTGCTACAGCAGTGATTCGATATTCATTTCATAACTAAAGGAAAGGTAGTGTTCGGCAACGTAATATTCTCACTGGCTTGACATCCCAAGGTATAAAAACAATCGATTTTAGAAGCCAGAAAGTACAACAACATATTTTGCAAATTCCTATTGTCAGTGCTGGGATTAAAAAATAAATCATATATTCCATGGCTGTGAGATTAATGTTGGCCAGAACTTGCCATTCCAAATAGTTTTATGGACCTTTGTTCATCTACAAAGGCAGGTAGGTCGTGTTTATCATTTTATTTCAGTAAAGTACTTACAGTTGTTTTTAAAGTGTTCACCTAGTAAATATTTCCTACAGAAAACACTCTTCAGTCATGTAGCCGAGAGATAATGTCGCAGCTATATAGGACCCTGGTCAGACCCCACTTGGAGTACTGTGCTCCATTCTGGTCACCTCACTACAGGAAGGATGTGGAAACCATAGAAAGGATGCAGAGGAGATTTACAAGGATGTTACCTGGATTGGGGAGCATACCTTATGAGAATAGGTTGAGCGAACTTGGCCTTTTCTCCTTGGAGTGATGGAGGATGAGAGGTGACCTGATAGAGGTGTATAAGATAATGAGAGGCATTGATCATGTGGATAGTCAGAGGCTTTTCCCCAGGGCTGAAATGTCTATCACGAGAGGACACAGTTTTAAGGTGCTTGGAAGTAGGTACAAGGGAGATGTCAGGGGTAAGTTTTTTTTATGCAGAGTGGTGAGTGCGTGGACTGGGCTGCCGGCGACGGTAGTGGAGGCAGATATGATAGGGTCTTTTAAGAGACTCCTGGATAAGTTCATGGAGCTTAGAAAAATAGAGGGCTATGGGTAACCCTAGGTAATTTCTAAAGTAAGTACACGTTCAGCACAACATTATGGGTCGAAGGACCTGTATTGTGCTGTAGGTTTTCTATGTTTCTATGTGCATGCTTCTAGTTTAATGAGGAAAATTAATAACCATGGAGATGAAATAGTTATTAAATTTCAGCTAGATGGTGCAGGAGGGCTGAAGCACCAGAAGGATGAGCTTCATTTCAAAGGGCTGAATGGCTTTTCATCTTGGTCCTTCTGTGAAGAGGTTCACTAACTTGCTGCTTTGGATGGAGTATTTCTGTTATGAGGGAAGGCTGCATGTGCCAGGTTTGTTTTCCTGTGGTGAAGGAGATTGAGGGCAGCCTTGATGGTGGGATACATTTCTTCAAAGCAGAAGTAACTAAAGCCAGAGCACACAAATGTATAGCAAAGGTGAGTGGTGTAGAAGAGGTTTGAGGAAGAATTTAGGTGGTGGAGGCAGAGACTTGTACATTTAAGTGTCTGGATGAGCACTTTAATCCCCAAGGCATAGGAGATTGTGAACCAAGTTCTGGCAGATGGGATTGGTTTAGAAGTAGGTGCTTGATGAATTGCATGAGCAAAGTGGGTGAAGCACCTGCTTCTGTGTGTCTGACAGTATGGTCATTATGTTGTAGGGCTACATTGGACAGCTGTTTTCATCAACTAGTCTGAATGTTGAGAATGCCTTAGTTTATGTTTCAGGGCAACTTTCAGATGGGTGCCACTTAGCACTATTCGAGGTAAACATTTATATAAAAAAACACACACAAGTCTTTAGAGAGAGTACTCTTTGAAGGATATTTCTGCCAGGTCTAGATCGGTTTTAAGATGGTATTGATTTTTACTGGGAATTGTGTTTTAAAAGCCTAAATCCTAACCGGGTGTAGAAGCAATGACTATTTTTTTCCCCAAGGTTGCTGAATACGATACTATACCATACATTTTTATTGTGTGCCTTGCTGTCATTCTGATTTTTTGGTAACTTGTGAAGCTCAAAACCTAGAAGAGGAATTTGATAGCTAATTTCTTAACTCAATCAACTTTACAGTTTGATAATGGGAGGGTGCTAATATGGTAGCAATCACAATATGTATCTTACCTTGTATATTGGCTTTTCCCCATTCACTTTCTCTTTGTTTTGCAAACAGAAAATGTAATAAATTTAATTTTACAATGGAAAGCAGATTTAATAAATCTTAACTTGCAGTTTTGTTGCATAGAAGGCCACAGATACTTTAAAATGCATCTGTTTTTCTTGAATTCATAAAAGGTCAAATGATTTGAAAAGATTACTTGTGACAGTTGGCCTGTTCTTCTGCATGAGCATGGACATTGAATAAGTGACAGATGGCAGTATAGAGAGAATAGACAAAGGTACTTAATTGATGGGCCAGAAGCAAAAAAAAATCACAAAGACAGCATTTTAAATTAGTTGCAGAGTGAAAAATGACATGCAGTGTGAGGGAATGACGTTTAACAAAATTGTTTGCACAACCCTTAAGGCATAAATATTCGGTGAGTTCCAGTGTGTAGAATAAGCAACTATTTTAATCATTGTGATACAAGTCTGATATACTGGCGGGCAATCTCCCACTACTGTTGATCTATCATTTTTACGTCATACAAGTAGAAACATTTGGACAATCTGTGGCACATCTTTTAGAGCTCATATTATTTAAACACTATTGTAACCTTGTGAGCTGTATAATACAATATATTATTATGTATTGGTTGTAGATTGACTATGATTCATGTTGTAGTTCTAGCCACAAATTGGTTAGGCTTGCAATGAATTATCACTATAAATTGGCAACATTAATTTTTCTCAATTAGTGTTCACTTTGTTAATGTTTCTGCTGCTGATTAAGGCACCTGGTTGTATAAACATAACAGAGTTGCAAAAAAATTACCACCCTAATTTCTAAGTCTGCAGATAAACATTTTCCACACCCAGTCCCAACACCTGCTGTCATTATCTGACTTTTTCCGTGTCTTGTACCAAACAAGAATGGAAAAATATTTTTGCCTGCAGAGACGTGATTGTGAAGCTGTAAGGCAGCTCTCCTCAATCTGTCGGCATGGATACTTGTATGTATGTAGCATGGTTTGGCACTGGATTTTTGGCACGAGATTTACTAGATTCTTGTGCTGTGGATAGATAATGATGGAAAGTGTAGTGTGTTTGTTGTGACCTTTATAAGCTTGTTGCCTGTGTTAGTAAGAGACTATTTTAAGTTTTACTTTCTAGAAAATAATTTATTTTTTCATGAATATTTATACAGTGCATTCCAAACATCGTTGTCCCATTTTAGTATTAAAGACGACAGCTAGTTGAAGTCCCTAATATGACACAGCAAGGTCATACATTGATTGAAATGCCAAATGTCAGCAGAGCTTGCCATTCAAGCTGTTGTGCCTGGGCCATCTCTACATTAAAGCACCTAAAATCCTGTTCTTGTATTATTTTCCCACACTTATTTGTCTCAAGAGCTCATTGATTTCCCTCGGATGCTGCTTCAATATTCCCTTGCTGTAATGTTTTCCACTTTCAAATACCATGTTGGTTATATCAGATTGTATTGTGGTTAATAGAAGTATAAAGCGATTCTTTTTTATTTTTGAAATGGATGTTGTGTTCATTTAATTTAGCAATTTCAGCAATGCTTTTTGGGGCCCATTTTGAAGAAAAAAGAGCTATAACTAATGAAGTGCTGAAATATTTCTGAAAAGCTAAATTAGACCTGCTATTATATTCCCACGATTGTAATTAAAGGGAGAGCAAGGGTTCAGCAGAGACTTGAGCACAGAATGTGTGTATTTAATTGCTTATCTTTTTGAATAAACTGTTAGTAGAAAGGAAATGTGCTGTTGTTCCTTACAAGGTTTAGAAGCAAATTTGTAATTAAAAAGAAGCTTTAAGCAAAGGGTTAAAACTGCTCTAGTAAAGGCATGCAGGCTTTGAACTAGCTTATTTATATTTTACCCTCCTTGAGTACATTTTAATATTTGGTACACAGGTGTACTGAAAAGTGTACGCCTTTTGTGTTGATCCAGGATGTTAATGGCTTTGTATGAGGGTTATCATCCAAATGATACAAGATTATTTGGCATGTTCCTCAATGCCTCAGATTATTCAAAGCAGACTTGTCATAAATGTATTTAAAAAGTTATCTGAGAATAGAACTTTGTGGAAGTTAGAATTTGGAGAAGGGAGATTTGAATAATTTTAGATTTATGGGAAGTAGATCAAAAGAATTTGCAGTTGTGGGTTGAAATCACTAAGTTGAATGGTAAGAAAGGCATGCAGTGGAGTTTCAAGAGATTTTACAAAGGTGGAAATAATCGGTTGTAGTAATCATATGAAAATTTCTGAAACTCATCAAGCCAAGGAGAAAGTGTTTGTGATGGAGACCAAAGACCTTGACTTCAGTCATTTCAATATTTGGGGAATATATCTGCCCATCGAGTACTGGATACAATATAAATAATCAGTGTAGGGACGCTGCTCCATTTAGAACCGATGGGTTACAGACACACATGTGGAAACTGACTGCATAGGGTGATGTTACTGAAGGTGACAGTGCAAATCAAGGCTAAATTCTTGGGGAGAGTAGTGATAAAGACGAGTGCAGAGCAGAAGAACCCAGTGCTCTTGATTCTTTAGCATTGACTGAGTAGATAAAAATGGAACAAGGCAAGGTCTTACTCAGTTGGGCAGCATTGGAGAGGGTTTGATGTGGTTCCTCCAGCACTTTGTGTGTATAATGCCCGTGGTGAAGCAGTGATTTTGAAGGGTATTCAAAAGGCAAAAATGAGAGGAACTGAGATGATAGGGCTTGAGGGGATGTGAAAAATGGAGGGACAAGCTTTGAAGGCTTCAAAAATGATACTTTTAAATGAAAATCTAAAACAGCAGATACTGGAATGAAGCAAAAAGAAAATGCTAGAAGTGCTCTTTAATCTTTCCATATAGATTAGTTTTGTCTTTTAAAATATAGGCAACCACTTTGCTTCTCTCCCCCCCCCCCCCCCCCCCATATATTGCTTCCTAGACTAGAAATTCTTGTCCAGGAGGTGTGATTAAGAATTCCTTAAAGGCCTTGTCATTGGTTGAGAGTGATACAAGGGTTTTAATGTGCAGGGGCAATACACTGTGTGAACAACTGTTTGGTGTCCCAAGCTGCTGCATTTCTAATGAAGAGCAGATTTTGCATCGTTGAGTGAGCACATTGTGTCTAAAGGACACATGGCCTCTGTCCCACCATTTGAATCTCCATAACAAAGTACAAGTTTAGCTGCCTCTGCCATGGAGAAGTGAAATATGTGTGACCTCTATATCCAGGAGGTGAGAGGGAACAGCAGCCTCTGGCACAGAAATGTAAAGAAAGCCATTTCTCCAATGCCTTGTGTTAGTTTATTGTGTTAATTGGAGTATGCTCACTACTGCTCACGCTTTTTTGTGCCTTTGCTTATTTTTACTTACAACGTAGTAGTAAAGTTTTTTTTAAATACAGACACAAAACACTAGATCTGTTTGGTCATGCTAGTATGAAATTAAGTAGTGATAATCCATTACCATTGTTGAAATAGTGCTGGTTAAATTTATTTTGGGATATTTAGAGAGGCCTTATCCTTTGCTCCACCAGAAGTGCAAAACATCAAATTTGCAACTGTTTACAAAGCAAGTTAATGAGTGGTAGATTGTAAAAAGGGATTAATTTCCAGTTTGTTCCTCTCCGCGCCTCGTGGCGCATCAGTTGGCAACCTTGCAGTTTCTTCAGCATTTGTCTGTTTTATGAGGCCAAGTTGCAAGCTCAACGTCCGACTCAGCACAGATGGGAAGCGTGCAAGGGGCAGGCTAGTTTCAAACCTGGAGCCACTTGCTCGAAGTTCAGTGTGGATGCCACTACACCACTGGCTGAATTTCCACTTTGGCAGGGGTGTAAATTTTGATCCATACAATCTGTCCAAGCACTCAAAGCAAGTGGTTGAATTACAAACAAGAGAAAATCTGCAGATGGTGGAAATCCAAGCAACACACACAAAATGCTGGAGGAACTCAGCAGTTCAGGCAGAATCTATGGAAAAGAGTCCAGTCAGTATTTTGGGCCGAGACCCTTCATCAGGGCTGGAGAAAAAAGATGAGGAGTCAGAGTAAGGTGGGGGAGAAACACAAGGTGATAAGAGAAACCAGGGAGGAGGCAGGGTTCAAGTAAAGAGCTGGGTAGTTTATTGGTGGAAGAGATACAGGGCTGGAGAAGGGGGAATCTGATAGTGGACTGAGGCCATGGAAGAAAGAAAAGGGGGAGGAGCAACAGGGTTATGATAGGCAGGTAAGGAGATATGGTGAGAGAGGGAAATGGCAATGAGGAGTGGTGAAGGGTGGGAGCATTCCCAGAAGTTCGAGAAATCGATACTCATGCCATCGGGTTGGAGGCTACCTAGACAGAATATAAGGTGCTGCTCCTCCGACCTGAGTGTAGCCTCATCGCGACAGTGCAGGAGGCCATGATCTGACATATCGGAATGGGAAGTGGAACTAAAATGGATAGCCACTGCTTTTTCTGGCGGATGGAGCATAGATGCTCGGCAAAGCAGTCTCCCTATCTCCCCACCCCCAGTTTCACCTATCGCCTTGCATTTCTTCCTCCCCTTCCCCACCTAACTCCGACTCCTCAATCTTTTTTTCTCCAGTCCTGCTGAAAGGTCTCAGCCTGATACATCAACTGTACTCTTTGCCATAGATGCTGCCTGGCCTGCTGAGTTCCTCCAGCATTTCATGTGACTATCTGGTTGAAGGTGATTCTCTGTCGAACAAAAGTAGCTACTTAGCTGCTGTGGTTTCTCTCTGCTCTGTCTAAAGCAGACTGAAATCAATGAGTGTTGCAACATTTATGAAAGTGATGTTAGAAAGATAAATCTAGCTGTTGTTGCCACTCGAAAGCTGATCACATATTTGAACATAATGGAAGTGTACATTGTTTGTGAAGAACAGGAGGTGAGAATGAGCTCCATGATTTTCGGCAGAATCCTTGTAGGAATACAAGGATCAGCCTGTGTAAATATTGTTTTTAAAAAATTGGTTGTCTACAGACTCCAAAGAATAACACATTTTTTCCTTCTCTTTTCAGCAGCAGTTGGCCCATATGTGCCACCTCTGCAGCAGGTGTTCCAGGCACCACGACGACCAGGAATAGGTACGATCGGCAAGCCAATAAAACTTCTAGCCAACTACTTCGAAGTTGATATTCCGAAAATCGATGTTTACCATTATGAGGTGGATATAAAGCCAGACAAGTGTCCTCGGAGAGTAAACAGGTACCCAATCTGTCAACCAGACAGTTCAGAGTAACACTTCCAAATAAAGACTGGTGGATCAAATTGTGAGTTTTTATTGGCAGTGTAGATATACTTGATGTCATTTTACTGTTTGATGCCCTATGATAACTCTGTAATATTATATTCAGTGTAAAGTGCTGTGATATGCCCAAGAATAGTTAATGCATTTTGTTAATAAATCATGAAAATTGTTATGTGTAAAATAATATTGTAAATGAGATTGGACACCGTAATAGATGGTTTGGTCTCTCCTGTCCAGATGTTCACAATTTGGTAAATGTATGAACAGTGTACACAGGTTTCATGAAACATGAGCACCTCACTTGATGCTCAAGGTGAGTTCCAGGTACAAGGGTGCTGATGGAATAAAGGTTAGAAGGAGTCACATGCATTGCTGACTGCGTTGCTATGCAGGTAACCTTTCGCCCACAATTCACCGTGGAGAGGCTGCCTGTGAGGTCTGGTGCTGATGATGCCCGTATGAGCAGTGCAGCCACTCATCGCTGCGATGTGATCCATCCTGGGAGCTGATAATGCAAACACCTTGTGTTGTCAGGCTACCCAGATCCTGTGGTTTCTCTCTCATTGGTTCCTACTGAATGTGCTAATGCTTTTGTCTCCCCCTCAGTGTCTGTGGCTGCTTTGCCCTCCGCTGCTGAGAGGGAAGAAAACAACTCCTACCACATCCAACAGGAACTGATGAGAGAGATTATAGGATATAAATGATCAAGACATAGAACTGAAGCTGCTAGTACCAGCACACACTATACTAACCATGTTAAAGCCAACCATTTCATATCGACCCAGGGAGGGTTCTTGCCACACGAGTACTAATGGTGGGCTAAGGGGTTTTACCGTGACTCCTGACACAACAGTGTACAACAACAAGAAGGGATGAGTTCTCACCAGTTTGCTGACACCATGCTAGGTGCCTGGAACAGCAGCCCGTACTTTGTAAAGTATGGACACTTCACATCTGTGAGAGTTCGGACCCCAGATACAAGACATCATAACAAATTAGTACTCTACAAAGCAGTGTAAAGTACGGTAATAGTACAATTGTATCAAATATTTTATACTCAAGGTTTATTGCTGTTAGCTCCTTGCTTTGTATTTTGATTTCTTCCCCAATGGAACAAGACAAATAGCTCTCCAACTAAACATTGAATTTCCCCCTCTACAAATCAGGCTTGAGCAACATTAATAGTGGATGGAAAAACGGTTTGCCTTTCTTGCATTGAGATGCTTACTAAATCAAGTCAGCATGAACTGCATTTGTATGCAGTTATGACGATGGTATCAATAAGTACAAACTTTTAGTTCCATATTCAATATAAAAACTAAACCTCATTAATGGCAATAGTTATTATGATCTGTGCATTTGTGAATTCACTAATGGTGCCATTTTTGATTAGTGGCAAGTTTTTTTAGTGTTTTCCTAAAGGTTGAAGCATTGGGTGTGTAAAGTTGGGAAAAGTCAAAACTTTAGGATGGAGAAATAAGTGTTGAGGCTGGTTGAAGATGCATAGTGGAAATAAAATTATCCCTGTGAATTGCATGGCTCTTCCTACCAGTCAGGGTATAAGTGTGATAATAATCTGTTAGTACAGGGATCCTTCTCTTTTGTAGATGATCTTGTTATCTGCATGAATTTTAAATTGTTTAAGAATCAAATGTAGCAGTTTGTAATGAAGGTAAATTCTCAACAACAACAGCTTGTTAAAAGGTGGCTTTCCTGTAGTGCAGCATCTCAGATCCCTTTCAAGAGTGAGTCTTCACTTATACCCACGAAAGTTGATATTAGCACGACTAAAAATTTCCAGTGAGCACCTCAATGAAGGAGAGTGGTAGAAAAACTTATTTTCAGGATGGGAATTAAAACTGAGCATGCAAATTTTTGAAGACACGATAAGAATAGGATGCATGAATGCCAGATTCAGTGCTTAGGAGACCTTTGAAAATTGTGCAATGAGCCTTGAAATCGTCAATTTAAAATTAATTTGACAATTTAATCCCAGGAATTTAAAAGTAAATCATTCAAAATTTTTTGTGTTCCTTTTTACAGGGTTTCTCTAGTGACTGTCAGGAATTTTGCTCATTTGAATCAATGTATGTGTAATGTGAGCATATTCAAAAGTATCATTTGCTAATGACCGTAGATGGGCGAATATCTCAGTTTGCTAACATTTGGGGGAAAATAATCCATTATAAGCACAATGTGTTTCATAATTCATGAATAGTGGGTGCACATCACGGATTTAGGATCCAGACATCGAAGGGATGCCTGTGTTTACTCTTTTAACTCTGAATATAGAAGAAAGTCACACCTTGTCAGACACGACTTCGGTTAATAATGCCAAAAATGCATTCATCAATGGAGTAACACTGAATCTTGATAAGATAGCCTTCTCAATGCATTTGTTTTGCAGGGAAGTGGTGGAGTACATGGTGCAGCATTTCAAACCTCAGATCTTTGGAGACAGAAAGCCAGTGTATGATGGAAAAAAGAATATTTATACAGCAACACTACTACCTATTGGCCAGGATCGGGTATGCTGCATCTCATGTGGAGAAGGGGGTGAAGGCTTTTATCTCTTCCTTGAATGGGGATAAACTTTTTTTATATAAGTTTTATCGTGTGGAAACAAGCAATGCATATTGGAAACTTCCAATTTTTTTTATCAAATATGTGCTGATCTAGGGATACTATATTTGCACTTCAATGTATTGTGTTGTAAAAATCATTTTGGGTTAGCCCTGCTGTTAAATATGCAACCGACGCTTAAAATATCTGGCTGAATTGTGTTGAATGGATCTTCTTGGGATTTTTGTAGACATTTACCAAATATTGCTCATTTGATGTGGCTTAGAGTGATACTGAATGGTTTCTTAACTTTGTGGCTGCTGTTATGGTGTGCTTTTCAACAGCACCAAATTGCAAGAAACACGCAATGAGTCATGATGAAGGGACTTGGCCTGAAACATTGACTGTTTATTCCTTTTCCATAGATAGTATCAGACTTGCTAAGCTCCACCATTTTTTCCTGTGTGTGTGTGTGTGTGTGTGTGTGTGTGTGTAATATAATAGAGCCTGTTATTTCTTCCACCCCGCATGTAGGACAATTATGATGTACTGTAGTGTGATTGAAAGATTTGTAATTCAGCTGCAGCTCAGCTGTTGCCATACTCCAATTTAAAAACAGATAAACGCTCATCAGAAATGGAAAACAAATTGGTGATAGAGCCGAGGATATTTTTGGTCTGTGTAGTCAGTACAGCATACTTTAATGTACTAAAGCATCAAAGATTAAATACAGTGGATTTCCAGTTAATTGGGACAGCTATTCATTTTGGACAACTCTTATTAAAAAACAAAAGCTAAATCAAGGAAATAGCTGGGATTCCCTTTGTTTATTTGAGACACTGTGCTGCTTAATTGGGGCAGGAGACAGTTACCAAACTGTTTCTAACTATCCTCACTCACGTTCACTTGTGTAACCATTAGACCTATACCATACTTAGTGATCAGTTTTTAAATAGCATCAGTTTTGTGTGATTGTGTTCAAAGAGCGGTGATTTTTATCACTGATAGTTGGCGAGAAATACATAGTAAGGCAATTCAGAACTATTTTGCTCACCGCAGTTCCAAGCTTTCAGGCTCGGAGATGCCAGAAACAGCTGGGAGTGAAAAAAATGATTTCACTATTTCAATAAGCTAGGAATTACACAGAATTTGAAAGTATTTGCAGTAGGTGTCTGCTGATTATTATTAATTTACAGTCAACCCAAAAGATCATGGCAGATGAAATCCTCCAATAACTATTGGGAATTGATAGTTTCATAGTACTGTAGAGGTATTCATAGTGTTCAAATATTTTTTGTATTTCATTTAAATACATAAATTGTTAGTTAAACAGTAGTTTGCCTTTTTTATGCACTTTAACTATTTCCATGAAACTTCAGCCACTTAATTACACCAAATTGTACTCACCCCGATGTGTCCCAATTAACCAGAATCCACTGTATTTCATTCCAACATTGGGACTGCCTTGTCTCTTTCCTGATGTTGCCAGATTGCTACAATGACTTTCCTTCATGGCACAATTGCCTGTAAGGATCTTCGATATCCTATTCTTCATTTCTCTCCTCACCAGTGGCTGAACAGTGGCCATGATAGTTGTTAGCACGATGCTATTACAGCTCAGTGTGTTGGAGTTCAATTCTGATGCCATCTGTAAGAAGTTTGTATGTCCTTCTCGTGTTTCCTCCCACATTCTAAGGACCTACTATTGGTCATTGTAAATTGTTCTGTGACTAGGCTTGGGCTAAATAGGGTGGGTTGGGCAGAGTGGCTTATTCGGCCAGAAGGGCTTGTTCTGAACTGTATCTCTAAATATAAGTAAATAAAACAAGGCAAATTGCACACGTAGGCTTTAAACACCCAGAGTGAGATAAATACACTTACGTGAAATTCTTTAGAATGTTTTTCTACCTTAAGTGCTTTTTGTTAAAAGGTAATGAATGTGGTCACCTGATCTAGCAATGTTTTTTAAATTGTGTTTAATGGATTTGAATGGCTCACTCAGTGAGCAGTATTTATAGATGCCATTAAAGGGAACCTGCTAGATGCAGGGTTTCTAATTGTCAAAGTTCAGTGCATTTATTATCAGAGTATGTATATATTGTACAACCTTGTTATTTGTCTCCTAATAAGCAACTGTGAAACAAAGAAACACAAAAGAGCCCATATTTTAAAAAAAGACCGTCAAACACCCAATGTGCAAATAAAAATAACACATCATGCAAACAATCGCAAGCCAGTAGCATTCTGAAGTCCACAAAGAGAGTCCCGTAGTTCAGCGCAGAGCTGAGTCCATTAAATCTGGTGTTTAAATCCGTGCTGCTTTTAGAAGTCAAGAATAAGGCATAAAACTTGTTTCACAATTGTTTTATTAAAAGCTGATAAGGAGAAAAGGAACAGTGACAGGAGTCTACTACTTGAAGAGGAGAGAAACTAAAGATGGCGCCTAGCATAAACAGCTATTTTTATACTCAGAGATAAGAGAACTTGCATTCAAATCTGTAGATAAGAGACAACCAACTGAAAAATACTTATTCAATACTGCAGTAAAAATGAACCGACGAGAAAGCAATCACTTAATGAAGTACAGTGAAGGTTTCAGAATTATACTTTATGTAGCCATTAGAGGCATATCAAGCTATTATGCATATAAAGGCAGCTTAAAATACAAGCAGATTATCAATTGTTAAACTACAAAGAAAATAATTAAAATTAAGCATTCAGATCCAACAGTGGCATACTGGTTTTGTGTGCTGTTCATTATACAAGTAATAGAAGTACACAATTTTGGAGAAAGTGCTTTTTGTGGATGTTTTGTTCATCTTATTTCACATGTTCTTTAAATCAAAGCTAGTCATGGGGCAGTTGCCACTGTGCTGCTGTGTTTGTATCATTCCAATCAGAAACATCTTGACAGATGAAAAGAGACGCAAACAAGTCAGTGAGTCAGTGGTGCTTGGCAGTGGTGTGAAGGGACAAGCCCAAAGCATCAGCAACAAGTCTTCCCATGGTGGTTCCAGGCTTGCTTGCCAGGTGGAGATTGGAATGCATGATGCCTTTTGACTTGTGTACCAGGCTCAATGCACCAGCCTTAACCCAGCTTCTCTGGATTGAGTGCCTGCAGACTGAAATCTTCCAGGTGTCAAAAAGTTGGTAAAATTTGTTCCGCTTGCTTAATTTTTTAGTTTTATTTTGATTATATCATGAAAAATTTCCAGAGAGAAGGATTTATCTTTTGGCAGTTTCATTTATTTGTTTCTTTTTCTTTTAATGTAAGGTTGATTTTGAGGTGACCATTCCTGGTGAAGGAAAAGATCGGATTTTTAAGGTTTCCATTAAATGGCTGGCAGTAGTAAGTTGGAGACTGCTGCATGAGGCCCTTGTCAGTGGTCGAATCCAAGTTCCGTTAGACTCTGTTCAAGCATTGGATGTAGCAATGAGGCACCTGGCATCAATGAGGTAATCTGATTTATTGTTCATATAACCTAAGGAAATATTTTAAGTTGATGCAGTTAGGAAAAGTACTGAATATTGTGATACTTGAAGTCGCTCCTTGGTGTCACAAGTTGTAAGTTTTGCAAATACTGGAATTTAAATGATATGTGAGATGAAGAAATCGTTTATTTTACCTCGACTTTATGTTACTCTTATGGCTAGTTAATGATATATTCACATTTTATGACGCTGTCATACCAATGAAAATGAAAAGGTACATGCAAATATAGTTTATTAAGATTCTTGTCAATTTCTTGGGTGTTTTATCATTTACAGTTCATTATATGTAAGAAGACTGCATTAATATCGTCCAGTATCTCGCCATAAGTATGCTTTCAGTAAGATCAGCACCTTCTGTACAAGTGGGACAACTAGCCTGGCCCTGAATTTCTGAAGTAGGTTAGGCTACAGGCATGTATGTGTTTTAGGAAAGGAAATGGGCATATTTATAGTTACTGCTTTTCATAGTTTGTGTTTTTCAGTTAGGGAATTATAAAGAAAAAATGGCTTAGAATCACCAGTAACCCTACTTAAATTACATGGAGAGGTCAAGTTACACTTGTTCTGATCCCGAGATCTCCACGTTGTGCACAAACTCCATTTGTTTTCTGCAGCAAGATGCACAGCCATCACATTGTGAGTTATACTGTGGAGCTAGTAACATGTGGTATACTAGTTTATTCCATGCCCAGTGAGCAAACCCAGTAAACACTGTAAGGGCTTCCATTTTGTTTTGATCGAGGTAAAGTTATCTGCTAATTTGCATCTGTTTCTGAAATCAATGTGACTTGGTATTCTGATAGTTTTCATAAGTCCGTAGTGCTAAGAGCAGCAGTTAGGCATTCACTTCTACATGTCGAAGCAGTAAAGAAGTAGAAATTTGTTGCTTATGCTTTGACAATAGGTTGCCAAAAGTACTTTATCCCCACTCACTCCATCAACCTATGTCCCTGTTGCTCAATACAAAAATGTTATTTGAGCTGTTAATCTGGGTTTTTTAAATCTCAGGTATACTCCTGTTGGTCGCTCATTCTTTTCTCCACCTGAGGGTTACTATCACCCACTGGGAGGAGGTAGAGAAGTCTGGTTTGGTTTCCATCAATCTGTCCGACCTGCCATGTGGAAAATGATGTTGAACATCGATGGTAATTCAGCTTTTTTTTTCTATTGAAGGCTTACATTGATCTTTAACTAGTTACTGAACAACAGATAATTTTTAAATAAGAATGCTGCACAAGTTCTATGGTTAATTTGTACACAGGCTACAAATGGTTCATGTGCTGTGGAGCCAGTTACTGGCATAGATTTCTTGTGGAATGATTACCATCAAATATAAGTTTGACTACTGTATTTTTTATCTCTGTTTATTCCTTTTAGTCATTTAATGTAGCTTTAATCCCTTGTTCTGTTTCCTGCACAACTGATTTTTGATCACATTTATATTAGCATAGATTAGTCAGGGTCATTTCTGTCCTTTTAAGACAATCTGGCCAAAATTATTGTCTTGCTGATTATCAATTGATAAGGATAAGTAAATGCATTTATATAATATTTGTATATTTATGCAAAAATTATGTCAAATAATGCATATATACAGCCTCTATAAATACATCGACTTTATTTTGTGTAAATCTTCACAAAAACAAGGTGTGGGAACCCTCCCAGAAATAGCAGAGAGGCCCAAATGTATGCTATGTCTCCATAACCAGTGTACAGAAGATTGTTTTTGTATTTTATCAGTTCTGATGAATCTGCTCTCTTTCCAGAGGCACTGTCCTACCTGTCGAGCATTTCCTTCATATGCAATTAGTTGATTTTTAGGTCTGTTTTGGGCAAGTATGTAAAGTGAAGATCTGGTCTTTGACTTAAGTGCTTTAGTTTAGTTTATTTAGTATACAAGATATTAAGAGGAATAGATAGAATGGACAGCCAGCGCCTCTTCCCCAGGGCACCACTGCTCAGTGCAGTAGGACATGGCTTTAAGGTACGGGGTGGGAAGTTCAAGGGGGATATTAGAGGAAGGTTTTTTACTCACTTGGTGTGTGGAATACACTGCCTGAGTCAGTGGTGGAGGCAGATACACTAGTGAAATTTAAGAGACTACTAGACAGGTACATGGAGGAATTTAAGGTAGGGGGTTATATGGAAAGCAGGGTTTAAGGATTAGCACAACATTGTGGACCAAAGGGCCTGTACTGTGCTGTACTATTCTATGTTCTATGTAGTTTCCCTGCAAGTGAGTGAAGTACTATAGTAGTAGACAAAGCAGCATTTTTATTAATAATCTCTAGAATAATTCAAGTGTTATCCTAATAGCTTATATCTTTGAGTTATTAAACAGATTTATATCATGAGACAAGATTTGTAACATACTGAATTTGATTAGAACAGTGCAAAAGCAGTCATGAAGGGTACAGATATATGAATAAGAATTGGTATAGGATATGAGAGGTTGTATTGTTTTGAAGCTGTCCCTAATTGTATATAATTATGGTGCACAATAGCCTCCAGACACAGTTCTGTGTTGCATTTCAAGTTGAACAGTGAGCCACTACTATGCCTCTTCTGTGCCCATGTTTGCCTGCAATATCTTCTGGCAGATGAGTTCTCAGCATGGTTTTCATTGTGTGGCAGTGACGTTTATGATGAGCAAAGACTTAACGCCAGTGAGTCCTGTTCAATGAAGTTCTGCTGTGCTTTGACATCTGAGCCATGTCCTCATTTACAATAGGCTATGAGAATTCTGAGGCAATCATAAAATTTCAAAGGTAATGAATATCATTACAATTATACATACTGTCAAATGCAAATTTGTATAAAAAAATAAATTATTGCAACACTGGATGACACGAAAACAATAAAATTCATAGATTGATTCAATTCAAAAGGTGTAAATGGGCTGAATTTGCCTCCTGTGAGCCGTTAAAGGTTCATTAACATGAATGGAGTTGCTGAGCCCCAGTGCATATTCAGCACTTAAATTTTCAATATAATTGCTGAGACACAGCAGGATGTTGGTGCTCTGTCTCCGGTTTCCTTGAGGAATCCATATCAGAGGACAGTCCTTAATGGCAGAAGCAAGAGTCCTTGAGAATTTTGAGAGTTTCACTTGAGCGGTCCTCAAAATTTATGGACTGTGAATCCATCTCTTTTTTTTTGAAGTGCTGGTGCCTTATTAGCAATAGCTAGTAATTATTTAGTAACTCTGATAAGCTCTCTGAGGCTTCAATGTATTAAACAAAATGTCTTGCTCCAAACTATGAGAGTTAATTAAGGTCTGAATAAAACTTTTTCAAATATATATAGGTTTTCTAAATGTTGGACTTCACCCTTGTGTTTTATATTGGATTAGTTACAGTGACAATAATAAATCACTGACCATTGTTATTTTTCTTTAAATTTTAGTGTCCGCCACAGCTTTCTACAAAGCGCAGCCAGTGATAGAGTTCATGTGTGAAGTCCTAGACATACGGAACATCGATGAGCAACCAAAGCCTCTTACGGACTCTCAGAGAGTGCGTTTTACAAAAGAAATTAAAGGTGAGCTTCATGATGGTTGCTTTTTATCATTGTTAGGATACTTATTCATTTTGTTCCCCCACCATCAAAGAAGCCCATTTATGAAAGTATGGGTGGGGAAGAATGCTATTAGTTTGTTCAGGGAACCCACTGCACCTCCATAGCAAGTATTTTCAATATCAGTATATTCCCACAGATTCCTGTTACATCACATTAAAACTTTTTAAACTTTGTCCTCTTGTAACATGGGCAAGGGCAATAGCCAGCATCCTCTGAAAACTGAGTCGAATGAACAACCAGATTGAGGATGCCACAATTGCACAGAGATTAGTGCTGCTTCCCCAACACCAGGGATCCAAGTTTGATCCTGACCTGAGGTACTAGCTACACAAAAGTTGCACATTATTCTCCCTGCCTCCTTGTGCTCCAGATTTTTCTGTGATCCACATTCTTCCCATGAACTGATGCAATTACTCTGCTGCAAGATGGCATAGAGACAATGTCTTAACAAAGTATGTAATAATGTGTTTTTTTGAAATTGTTTGAGGGATTATTGTTGACCGGACCATCAGGGGACTTCCTGTTGTACATGAAATCTCCATATCTATCCAACTATATCTTCACGAAATCTCCTAATTGAACATGCATAAAATATATAACTGTTACTCTTAGTCATGACAACTCCAACTGTGCAGCATTACCTTGCCCCTGAGCTAAAGTACAACTTAAATTTGATCACCTTTGAGATCTGTATACAAAATGGTAATCGGGAGTTAAAAGTATTTTTTATTATTAAAGTACATGTATGTCACCACATATATCCCTGAGAATAATTTTCCTGTAGCAATACTCAGCAAATCTATAGAATTGTAACTAACAGGATCTAGTGCAAAAGACAACAAACAATGCCAATATAAATAAATAGCAATAAATAACAAGAACATGAAATAACAAGATAAAGATTCCTTTTAGTGAGATCATTGATTGTGGAATATCTCAATGGATGGGAAAGTGAGTGTAGTTATCCCCTTTTGTTCAGGGGTCTGATAGTTGTGAGGTAGTAACTGTCCTTGAACCTAGTGATATAAGTTCTGAGGCTCTTGTCCTTTCTATCTGATGACAGCAGCAAGAAAAGAGCATGGCCTTGGGCGGTGAAGATCTCTTTTAATGAATGCTGCTTTCCTACAACAGTGTTTCATGTAGATGTGCTCAGTGGTTGGGAGGGCTTTACCTGTGAGGTACTGGGCCAAATCTACAACCTTTTGTAAGATTTTCCATTCAAAGGCCATACCAGGCCGTGATACAGCCAGTAAATACACTCTCCACCATATTTTTAAGCTTACTAATGATAGGTCATCTCAGTTATGGAACTACAACATTTGAACTGTACCTCCACAATGAATAGCATGTGCTTTGTCTTGGAGTATACTAAGTTTCCATTTCAGAGAATCGTAACTTTAAAAGCAAAGTACTTGTAATGCTCAAAAGCTAAAATGGACGTTGTAAATACTGAATATGCTGAGCAAGCAGAGTGCAAGTAGGAAATAAAACTAAATGCTTCACACCTAACTGTGAAAGACATAGTTCAGCATGGTTTAACATGGAAAGGAAAGAAAGACGGTGTACAATTGTGTAGAAAGGAGGAAAAATTAAACACGTAATCTCAACTGCTAACAACAGTGTAGAATGCCATACTTCAGTACTTTTATCTATCCAGCATATCTACTCAAACAAAACCCAAAATAACTGTTGGAAACACCAGGCCAAGCAGCTGTGGAAAAAGGAACAGTTAATATCTACGGTTGACGTACTCTAACTGAAACTCTTTCCACAGACCTTGCCTCATCTGCTGAATGTTTCTAATGTTTTTGTTTCAGGTTTCCAGCACGAATAGTATTTTTTTTATTGATCCTCATTTACTACTTACCCAGTCTTAAGCCCTCGCCTCAGCAGTCTTAAACTCTCAATTCGGCAGTCTGAGATACCTATCTGCTTCAGGCAAGCTTCAATTATACCGGAGCTTAAGAAGAACATGGTAACCTGCCTCATTGTGTATCGTCCAGAAGCATCCACAGCGATGAAGTGCTTTAAGAGGCTGGTGATGAAGCATACCAATTCCTGCCTGAGAAATGATTTGGATCCAACAGCAGATGCCATTTTAATTGGCTCTTCATTCAACCCTAGAACATCTGGACAGTGAAGGTGCATACATCAGGATACTCTTCAGTACAGCTCTACATTCAATACTATCATCCCCTCAAAACTAATCAATAAGCTTCAAGACCTCAGCCTCAGTACCTCCATGTGCAACTGGATCCTCGATTTCCTCATTTGCAGACCCCAGTCAGTTTAGATTGGCACAATCTCCAACAGCACAGGTGCACCTCAAGGTTTGTATGTTTAGTCCTGTGCTCTACTCACTTTAATACTTATAACCGTGAGACTAAGCTTAGCTCCAATTTCATATTCAAATTTGCTTTTGCTGGCCGAATGAAAGGTGATGACAAATCGCCATATAGGAGTGGAGATTGAAAACCTGGCCACAATATTAACCTCTCACAACATCAGCAAGACCAAGGAGCTGATTCCAGGAGGATGAAATCAGTGGTTCATGAGCCAGTTCTTATCGAGGAATCAGAGATGGAGAGGGTCAGCAATTTTAAAATCCTTGTTGTCATTTCAGAGGATCTGTCCTGGGTCAGAAGAAAGCACGGCAGCATCTCTACTTTCTTTTTGTATTTGCACAGTTCATTGTCTTTTGCACATTAATAGTTTGTGTGTCCTGTTGGTGGTGGTCCTTCAGTGATTCTAGTTCTTACTGTAAATGCCCACAAGAAAATGAATCTCAGTGTGTATGTTCTTTGATAATAAATTTACTTTGAATTTGACTACTCTGTTGGAAGAGATTCATCATTGAAGTAAGCTTAATTGAAGATTAAATACTGGGGATGTTCCATAAAGTCAACCCAATCTTGTTGAACCAAAAATAAGGTGGGGAGTCGAGTATTCAATGAGTTGGTTTATGCTACAAGTGCAGAGTAGTTTAAAGAATTACTGACAAAATGCCATGTACGTTATTAATCACATACAAGTTAGAGAATTTAGAAATTGGGAGAATGACCAATTTAAAGGTTTTGGCCACAGCAAGAATTTTCCTTTTTTTAAACACTGTGTTTTAGCAGGTACATAGCAGGCATCTTTGATTTGTTAGTGTGTGGTCTGCCAGTTCTTTTGATCATCATTTTGTGAGAATTGGGTAAGGAAGAGCAAATAATCAGTCATGAAGTCACCAATGTGCATTCTTATGGAAGATCAATAATCTGAGATTCATGTATTCAGTGCACAAAGCACAACAGATCTGCTGTTGTTTCTGTGCAATAGCATTCCAACCATGCCACAAAACCATTCATTCTCCGATAACAACAGAGCTGC
This sequence comes from Mobula birostris, assembly GCF_030028105.1. Taxonomy (NCBI): domain Eukaryota; kingdom Metazoa; phylum Chordata; class Chondrichthyes; order Myliobatiformes; family Myliobatidae; genus Mobula; species Mobula birostris. Next base: position 14,220,580 of record NC_092399.1, read on the forward strand.
CAATAGTTTTTTTTTGAAGTGCAAACATTGTAACATAAATATTCAAATTGGAGATCTGATTTCTTTGTGTTAATAGATTTCCTGTCAGTAGGTAGCCTCCTTATGTCACTGAATAACAAAAGATGGTGCATACTGGTTAAAAGACTGTTAATGTCTTGTTATTTGGTAGGTGGGCATTCACCCATGCAACCCCCTCCCTAACAGAGCCAAACCCATTTACTGATTCCTCCTTTTTTTATATTAAGAAATCTCTGATGCTGAATTGTTGGCTCTGCCTCAATATTACGAGCAGAGTTGACAGTCGGGGGGGGGGGTGCATATCATACATTAGCCGAATGGAAACAAACATTTCCTTAAGACAGGCAAACCTGTTAGGCAGGAGAAATTAATGATTTAAGCTCCTTCCAGTTTATGAATGTCCAGTGTTTGTACAACCTGTACATATGAGCAAGTACATATGAGACTGGCAGGATGGATTTGTGGGGCTGCAGGCATCTTCTGCCATATTTCACCTTGTTCACAGCCAGTTTTCTGACCTGTGAACAAACTGGGTTACAGACATGTGAGGGATGAATTGATGAACAAGTAAACAGTGATCATGAATAACCAGGTATTTTGCAGATTGGCAAACTGTGACCAGTGTGATAATGCCCTACCTCTAGTTATTTGCAATTTATACCATTCCTTGGCTAAGTAAATCAAACAGATAAGTTTGATAATGTTACAAAACTAAGTATAAAGAGTAGGTGGTGATATGGATGAGAAGAGATGTCAGGGGATATATAAGTGGATAACTACATGGTAGATGTATCATTTGGGAAGTTGGGCAATTATTCATTTGAGTAGAGAGAACATATGCTGCTTGCAGGCTGGGCCAACACTGAATTACCCATTCCTTGTTGCCATCTGTGAAGGTGGTGATGAGGTGGCTCGAACTGCTGCAGTCCTTATGAAATAGCAATACAGTTGGGGAAGGAGATACTGTTAGCGAGGGAATAGTAATATATTTTCCAGTTTCCGGTAAGATGGTGGAATTTTCGGACACAGCGGCCTCTCTAGGGCTCCTGAACCTCCTCCCCAAAGTGTTTTAATACTTTTTTACAATCGCAAGAAAATGCTGAACTCTAATAACTTCAAGGACTGCAAGCTGCTCGTTGGCAGAAGAGCTGGATCTGGTGCAGAGCTTGTTACTGCCTGCTGCCGAAAGCCATTGAAGTTGGTACACAAAGCTAGTCTGCAGTCTTAACAGCGAGTGATCGTCTTGAATGTTTCTCTTGCAATCAGTCGCAAGACTCTGTTGAACACTGGTAAATGTAAAATACTGCAAGACTGTTTCTTTTGTTTATTGGCAAGACAGGTGGCAGAGGAGCTCGCGAGACCTCAGTTGTTACGAGGACTAGGCCTCAAGCTGTGGGCTCGCCTGTTTCAGCAGTCCAGGAGAGGAGATGTAAGAGGTGGTATACCGTGGCATCCATGCTGGTTTGACCCTTAAGTCAGGCTGCACTCCAGTGTTCACTCAATGGAAGACAAGCTGGACTGCAGACCTCTGAGAACTGCTTGTTCTTGCTGATAACACCCATCTACCATCAATTTTCAGGATATGTCACTCAGGCACTTGGGCTATGTATTTTTTTGTGTGACTGTATGTTTACTGGTATCTTGGTACTGGTACTGGTTCCGTCGGCTGCGTAATTCTAGGGAAGGCACCCTCCGGCCCAGCCAAACGTGGGAGATTGAAGTGCAAGTCCCCCAGATCCCCCTGTTTATGTGAATGCTGCATGATTTGTTACCCTGTTACAAATAAGTACCACAAAATAACAGACAGGACACCACATACAATTAAATGATTTAGCTTTGTTTGGCTGTATTCATATATAGTTTAATGATAGTTAAACTTGAAATCAGGATGGTGTGTGGTTTGGAGGGCAACTTCCAGATGGTGTTTCCATGCTTTTGCTGCCATTGATCTCCAGTCTCGTAGAGGTGATAGGTTTGGTAGGTGCTGTCTAAGGAGTCTTGGTGAGTTGCTACAGTGTAGAAGCGGTGCAAAAAGCTCTTACTGTGTGTCAGTGATGGAGTGAGGGAATGGCTATGGGTGAGGTGCCTAACAGGAGGACACGGGCACTCTATCCGTGGTTATGAATGGGGTGCCTGTGGTTTCTGTGGTGGTGAACTTGAGTGTTATTGAAGCTGCACTCATCCAGGCAAGTGGAGGATATTCTGTCACACTCCTGGCTTGAACCTTGCAGATAGTGGGCAGGCTTTGCAGAGTTAGACAGGTTGCCCGCTGTAGGATTGCTAACTTCTGGCCTGCTCTCATAACCTCATTGTGTATATGGCTATTCCACTTTAGATTCTGGTCAACGGTAGCCCGCAACATATTAACAATGGGGTATTTGGTGGTGGTAATGCAATTGAATGTCAGCAGGTGACAACTGCATTTTCTCTTGTTGAGTGTTGGTATGGGTACTGTCCAGGTCTTACTGCATTTGGTTGCCTACTGCTTCATTATCTTTCTTAATTAAAGTTTGAGTAAAAGAGCAAGGATGTTTTATGGCAATGATACAAGGCTTCATAAAACCATACCTGAAGTATTTTGTACTCCACAGGTCTCCTTAATTCAAAAAGGATACATCTGCTATACTGTTTCCTGACATGGCAATTCTGTCCTATAAATAGTGACTGAGTAAGCAAGGGCGCTATTCTCTAGAGTTCATGAAAATGAGATTTGACCTAATTGAAACTTGCAAAGTTTCAAAGGGCTCAGTGGGGTAGATGCATAGAAGGTGTTGTCATTGCCTAAAGAGTCTAGGTCTCTCAGTCTCAAACTAAGTACTGGGCCATTTACAATTGAAATGGAGGATTTTTTTTCACTTAAGGGTGATTGGAACTCCCTGTACTAGAAAGCCGCAGAGGTTTTTGTTTGCCTTCAAAACAGGTGAATAGGTATCAGAATATGAAAGGAAGCCAGTGATCAATAGAAAATGTTGCTTTACATACAAGATCAACCATGGTCTTGTTAATGGTACAGCATGTGAGAGACCAAATGGCCAACTCCATTTTTATATTCTCATGGCATTGTTGCCTGGATTAAGATCGAGAACCTGTTTTGTGTCACTCAAAACATTTTAACAAAACAAAAATGTTGACAATGTTCAGCAGATGATATAGTAGAGAGAAAAACAGAGTCAACGTTTCAGGTTAATATCTTTCCGTGAAACCTGTTAGGTTTTGTTGCAAGCAACACACACAAAAACGCTGAAGGAACTCAGCAGGCCAGGCAGCATCTATAGAAAAAAGTACAGTCGGCGTCTCAGGCCGAGACCCTTCGGCAGATTTCCAAGCCCAGTCTATCCAGTCTCTCCTTGTTATTAAAGTGCTTCATCCCAAACAATACCACAGTGAGTCTCTTCTCCACCCTGTCCAATATATTCATGTCCTTGTACTGAAGTGACCAGAGCTCCATTGCTTTTTTTTTATAGTTTATTCATGTTAACTGAAACATAAAATATATGCATCTCATTTGTCGTCTTAAGCCACTCTATCTACTTGTGCTTCCACCTGTAAGGATCTTTGAACATATAAAACAAGATCCCTCAGTTCCTCATAGGCCTCTGATCACACAAAAAAAAACTACCGTCATAATCTGTTATCAAGCCGTTTGAATTCAGTTTGCCAATTTGGCCTCGATCCCTTGAGATCTAATCTCTTGCACCCGTCTCCTTTGTTGGTACTTATCAAAAGCCTTGCTGAAGTCCACAGAAAATATCAACTGTACTGCCCTCATGAATGCACTTTGTCACATCATCTAAAAATTCAGTTAGTTTGGTCAGAGGGAATCTCCCCATAACAAAACCATGCTGATTGCTTTTAATTAATCCCTGTCTTTCCAAGTGCAGATTAATCCTTTCCCTCAGTTTTAAGACCATAAGAGCCAGAATTAGGCCATTTGGCCCATCAGGTCTGCTGTGCCATTTAATTATGGCTGAGCATCTCAGCCCTGTTCTCCTACTTTTTCCCCTAAGCTTTGACACTGCAGGTTTCCTAGCCACTTGCTGCTCTTGTAACCATGTTGTGACCACCCTTACTAATCAAGAGCCTTCTCCCCGTCTCCTTTCATGCCCTGACTAATCAAGAATCCACCAACCTCTACTTTGAATATACTTAATGACTTGGCCTATATGACTTCTGTGGCAATGAATTCCACAGATTCACCACCCTCTGTCTCAAGAAATTTCTCTTCATCTCTTCTAAAAGGATGTCCTTGTATTCTGAGACTGTGTCCTCTGGTCCTAGACTCTCCCGCTACAGGAAAAAAATTTTTAGAAAGTTCTTTCTGAAGTTTAACTCGCTAGCCTGTAATTATCTGTCTCACCTATGCTGTCCGTTTTGAATAACCGTACCACATTTGTTTTCCTTCAGTCAAATGGCCAGTGAAGATTTGTTTATCACAGTCAGAGCCTCTGTAATACCTTGCCTTGTCTCCCATAGTAACCAAGGAGGCTTTGGGGATTTATTCACCTTTAAGATCACACAGATTTCTAATTCCTTTTTAATGGTACTTTATGGTAGAGTTTCATAGCGACTGTCCTTGGATTCTCCAACTGCAATTCCAGCTCCTCAATGAAAACAGATGGAGAGTATCATTTAAAACCTCACTCATCTTTTCAGCTGCACATATAGGTTGCCCCTTTGGCACCTTCTGTTCACCTGTTTAATCTTCTGCCCCTTTAAAATACTTTGGATTTTCCATAATCTTGTCTGTCAGTGATATTTTGTATCTTCTCTTTGTCCTCATTTTATTTTTTGTAACTCATTCCTGCCAGCCCTTCTCACTTTCAGTTCCCAAAAGCTACTAGGTGCTGCTTTTTCTTTTCTTCTTTTTCCAACCCTTGTTAGCCAAGTTCCTTGAATTTGTTGTCTTTCCTCGTCATTCTTACGGGAACACCAATGCCGTGACCAACACATTATCGATTGACTCCCATTATGAGGTGATTTCCCATAAGTTAAGGAGCTGTGTGTTTAGATTTATTTGTTCCTCTAGGAACAAAATGTGTATGGGTTGATAATGTGACAAATAACATGGTGTCGTAGTAGCATCTAATAGTAACCCACTTCAGAAAGAGAATGTGAACAAAGTTACCATGTTAAGGCCCTATTATAAATTTGTTAATTGATTGGTAATTTACCTACAGCGGCCTCAAATAAACTTCGACTGCAAGAGCTAATCAGAGGCTGGGTGTTCTTGGGTAAGTGGCTTGTCTGTTGATGTCCCAAAGCCTTTACACCGTCCAATTTGCAAAACAGGTTTGCAGCGGAGTATTCTTAGCTTTCATGAATGCAGCTCAAGTGAGTATGGTCGTATTGTGCTTAAATTAATGGATGGTTACTCCGATTATGAGAGTTCTGGTCTCACCAAGTAGAAAATGTTAATTATGTAAATTGGGAATTAAAAATTGTTATCAGTATCTATGACTGTATTAGTACTGACTGTGTAAAGTAAAAAAATCAGCCCAATCAGTTCAGGGGAAACCTTGTTGGACAGATAAAGTTCCAAACAAAACTGAACAACTCCAATCTATCAAGCAGATTGGCTTTCACTTCCTCCATCACTAGGGCAACATGGCTATGATGTGTGCCGACTAAATGTACTGGAATTAAGTGCCAAAGCTACTTTCCATTATCACCCTAACATGGCCCCTCCCAGAGGCAAAGCTGGCAGCTGCAACTACCAACTGTAAAGTCCCTGACAGACCACACAAATTCATGACTTGGAAATATACATTGGTATTCACTTGTGGTTTGATGTCAGTCCTGAAAATCTCTACTTAATACTGGGAATGTACTGCATTAGTTCAGATTAGCAGGTCACCAGCACCTTTTCAAGGATAAATGTGGATGGCAATCCACTGTGGCCTTGCTTCACCACCTTCACTTGTTCTTCACAAACAATGCATGTGTATTTCCAGTGGACTCACTAAATGGTATTGAGAAATACTTACTGAAATTTTGGTCTCTAGATGTAAACTTGCACAGGATAAACTTTCCCTTCCTTAACCCACTGTGCCATTAGGGAACCTCCAGAGTCCTGATTCTTGATTTTCTTCCTCTGGCTCTCACAGGTTTAAAAGTGGAAGTGACCCACTGTGGACAGATGAAGAGGAAATATCGAGTGTGCAATGTTACACGAAGGCCCGCCAGTCATCAAACGTAAGTACCCTCTCATTAAAGTGGTGAAATTTTAAGAAGTTTGTGTGTTGGCTTGTGTAACTAATAAAGTTTTGTGTTAAATTTAGGATGCAAACTTAGATTTCCGAATTATGGACACTTGTGTCAAATTAATTGTAGATTATATGTAATTAGGAACTTACAAAACTGAAGTAGACTCAACAGTTAGTATATACAGGTGTCCCCCGCTTTTCAAACGTTTGCTTTACGAAACCTCGCTGTTACGAAAGACCTACATTAGTTACCTGTTTTCACTAACAGAAGGTGATTGCGTCGCCTCTGATCTGGGCCGACATTTACGTGCCAAGCGGCACCTAATTAATTAGCTTGTTTATTTTGTTTTTTTTCTTAAAGATGTGCTGGGTGCATCCCGGCTACTGCTGCATTCTCCACGACAATGTATCGGCCAGTGGCCCAGAGGTTAGGGTCCGCTGCACCACCCCAACCTCTGATGACTCAGCCTAAAGCCTGATTTATACTTCTGCGTTAACTGGACGCCGTAACCTATGCAAGTGACCGACGCGCGTTGTGAGCATTTATACTTGTGCGTCGGTGTGTCTGCGTCACTCTGCAATTCGGGCATGTCACGCACGCGCACACACCTGCCCGCGCAAGGCTTCATGATCATGGTAGTCTTTCTGGGGGTAAACAAGTTTAAAGCGAGTGTTGTTTTTCATAAAAGCGAAATGTGTCCTCCATAATTTCGGAGATCTGTAAAGCTTTATGGAAAGCATTGCAGCCAGAGTTCCTTCCCTGCCCTTCAGTCGCCCAATGGGAAACTGTTGCAACATAGGAGGAAATACGATGCTCCCAGGCGGACCAATCACTGTTGTTGCGTTTTGTGTTGCTGCGACGCGCAGTTACATTTTGGGAGAGGTGCACGTCAGGCTCTGGCGTAGGGATCCGCGTTGGCTCTGCGTAGGGTTTGCGGCGACGCAGCACTTACGGCGTGGAGTTGACGCAGAAGTATAAATCAGGCTTAACACACCATCATCAGTGTGTTTGGCGCTGTCTTCCCAATTCCGGTAAGTAATACTACACTGTACATACATTATTTCTACTTTATATAGGCTGTGTATTTTTATGCGTTATTTGGTATGATTTGGCAGCTTCATAGCTTTAAAGGTTACTGGAGAGAGTGTTTCTGCCGAGAGTGCTAGCGTGAGATTTTCGCTACGGAGAACAGTGCGGCAATGATTGTGGAAAAAGTATTTCTACTTTATATAGGCTGTGTATTTATCATATCATTCCTGCTTTTACTATATGTTACTGTTATTTTAGGTTTTATGTGTTATTTGGTATGATTTGGTAGGTTATTTTTTGGGTCTGGGAAGGCTCACAAATTTTTCCCATATAAATAAATGGTAATTGCTTCTTCGCTTTATGACATTCCGGCTTACGAACCGTTTCATAGGAACGCTCTACCTTCGGATGGCGGGGGAAACCTGTATTGAAAAATTGTGTACATTTCCAATCAAATGTCAAAATGATGTTCAAAAGAATAAAATATATGCTTCAGGTGTGAAGATTTTGGATGATCTAAAGCAATTGTAGAATAAGTAGACGAGTCACAGAAATGGAAGGAGAGTTGGGAAAGAGAGCAGTAAAAGATGTAAGTAATTGGGGAAAGATTCTGGAGTACAGAAGCTGAGTAAGGCAAGGTTGGATTATAGTAGCTTTTTGGAGTCAGAATAAGTTATAGTAACAGATGGGGACAGTTGTGGCACAACAGTACACTTTTTGAGGGATTAGCAAACCATCAGAAGAATGTTGAAACTTAATCGGTTTATTATTGTCACTTGTTTGAAAGTTAAAAGTGAATTTATTATATGTCACAATGTAATGCCTTGAGATTCATTTTCTTGCGGACATTCACAGTAAATACAAAGAAACAATAGAGTCAATGAAAAGCTGCACATGACAGTGGTATAGGAAGTTTGCAGTTTAGAATGGTGTTGGTGTGACACAGCGACACCTTGCTGGCAGCAAACTAAACTACAAACTACTCTATTAATCACGCTTCAGTCAGAAGCCTGTAACTTCCCTTTCGGAGTTGTTTCTGAAAACACTGTACAACCTGGTATTTTTGCGGTGTGAACTGAAGTTTCAAAGGTGCGGGACAGTTGTGGCATGTATGGGCCATATCGAGGTGGCCTGTGCCCAAGAGTGAGGAACAAGCCGATGTTTGGCTGTTGCTGGAGTGGACTTGGAGCCGACTCAAAGCGGCAGAACCAAGGTGAGGCAGCAGGGCCTGGGCCTTGGAGCAAGTCAGTGTTTGACCGATTTGAGCACTGGGCCAGGTTGGAGAAGTCGGGCACAGGCCGAATTGAGACGGTGGGGTCTGAGCCTAGCCCCGAGAGCACGTTGAGGCACTGTGACCAGGGTCCGAGACCCGATGTTTGGTCAATTTAAGCACCGGCCTGGATTGAAATGTCAAGGGGTCAGGGTGGGGGAGCGGGATGAGTCAGTGTGCAGCTTGCTGCTCAGCGAGGCTTACTCACCTGTGCCCAACTGAGGCTGTGGCCTGCAACAAACAGGCTGCTGGACCGCTGCAGTGTTGGCTGGCTTTACGGCTATGAATTCACTTTCAGGAACTTCAGTTCTGAATGTTGCTTGCTTACTTATTGTTTGCATGATTTGTTCTTTTTTTGGCGCTTTGGGTGTTTGGCAGTCTTTTTTAATGGGTTGTATTGGGAATCTCAAGGTTGTATATCATAAACATACTTTGATAATAAATGTACTTTGAACTTTGCTGGGGGGGGACAGACTTAGTTTTGCATGCCATCCATTTAGATCATTGTATCTAACAGGGTTGTTATCATGGGTGAATTTAGCTTCCCTAATATTGATTGGCACCTGATTAGTTCCAAGGGTTTAGATGGGGCAGAGTTTGTTAAGTGTGTCCAGGACGGATTCCTGTCACAGTATGTGGACAGGCCAACTAGGGGGAATGCCATACTAGATCTAGTGCTAGTTAATGAACCGGGTCAGGTCACAGATCTCTCAGTGGGTGAGCATCTTGGGGACAGTGATCACCGCTCCCTGGCCTTTAGCATTATCATGGAAAAGGATAGAATCAGAGAGGACAGGAAAATTTTTAATTGGGGAAGGGCAAATTATGAGGCTATAAGGCTAGAACTTGCAGGTGTGAATTGGGATGATGTTTTTGCAGGGAAATGTACTATGGACATGTGGTCGATGTTTAGAGATCTCTTGCAGGATGTTAGGGATAAATTTGTCCCGGTGAGGAAGGTAAAGAATGGTAGGGTGAAGGAACCATGGGTGACAAGGAAGGTGGAAAATCTAGTCAGCTGGAAGAAGGCAGCATACATGAGGTTTAGGAAGCAAGGATCAGATGGGCCTATTGAGGAATATAGGGAAACAAGAAAGGAGCTTAAGAAGGAGCTGAGAAGAGCAAGAAGGGGGCATGAGAAGGCCTTGGCGAGTAGGTAAAGGAAAATCCCAAGGCATTCTTCAATTATGTGAAGAAAAAAGGATGACAGGAGTGAAGGTAGGACCGATTAGAGATGAAGGTGGGAAGATGTGCCTGGAGGCTGTGGAAGTGAGCGAGGTGCTCAATGAATACTTCTCTTCGGTATTCACCAATGAGAGGGAACTTGATGGTGGGGACAATATGAGTGAGGTTGATGTTCTGAAGCATGTTGATATTAAGGGAGAGGAAGTTGTTAAAATACATTAGGACAGATAAGCCCCCAGGGGCCTGACGGAATATTCCCCAGGCTGCTCCACGAGGCGAGGGAAGAGATTGCTGAGCCTCTGGCTAGGATCTTTATGTCCTCGTTGTCCACGGGAATGGTACTGGAGGATTGGAGGGAGGCAAATGTTGTCCCCTTGTTCAAAAAAGGTAGTAGGGATAGTCCGGGTAATTATAGACCAGTGAGCCTTACGTCTGTGGTGGGAAAGCTGTTGGAAAAGATTCTTAGAGATAGGATCTCTGGGCATTTAGAGAATCATGGTCTGATCAGGGACAGTCAGCATGGCTTTGTAAAGGGCAGATCGTGTCTAGCAAGCCTGATAGAGTTCTTTGAGGAGGTGACCAGGCATATAGATGAGGGTAGTGCAGTGGATGTGATCTATATGGATTTTAGTAAGGCATTTGACAAGATTCCACATGGTAGGCTTATTCAGAAAGTCAGAAGGCATGGTATCCAGGGAAGTTTGGCCAGGTGGATTCAGAATTGGCTTGCCTGCAGAAGGCAGAGGGTTGTGGTGGAGGGAGTACATTCAGATTGGAGGATTGTGACCAGTGGTGTCCCACAAGGATCTGTTCTGGGATTTCTACTTCTCGTGATATTTATTAACGACCTGGATGTGGGGGTAGAAGGGTGGGTTGGCAAGTTTGCAGACGACACAAAGGTTGGTGGTGTTGTAGATAGTGTAAAGGATTGTCAAAGATTGCAGAGAGACATTGATAGGATGCAGAAGTGGACTGAGAAGTGGCAGATGGAGTTCAACCCAGAGAAGTGTGAGGTGGTACACTTTGGAAGGACAAACTCCAAGGCAGAATACAAAGTAAATGGCAGGATACTTGGTAGTGTGGAGGAGCAGAGGGATCTGGGGATACATGTCCACAGATCCCTGAAAGTTGCCTCACAGGTGGATAGGGTAGTTAAGAAAGCTTATGGGGTGTTAGCTTTCATAAGTCAAGGGATAGAGTTTAAGAGTCGCAATGTAATGATGCAGCTCTATAAAACTCTGGTTAGGCCACACTTGGAGTACTGTAACACACATCAAAGTTGCTGGTGAACTCAGCAGGCCAGGCAGCATCTCTAGGAAGAGGTACAGTCAATGTTTCGGGCCGAGACCTTTCGTCAGGACTAACTGAAAGAAGAACTAGTCAGAGATTTTAAAGTGGGAGGGGGAGGGGGAGATCCAAAGTGATAGGAGAAGACAGGAGGGGGAGGGATGGAGCCAAGAGCTGGACAGGTGATTGGCAAAAGGGATATGAGAGGATCATGGGACAGGAGACCCAGGGAGAAGGAAAAGGGGGAGGGGGGGAAAACCCAGAGGATGGGCAAGGGGTATAGTCAGAGGGAGAAAAAGGAGAGTGAGAGAAAGAATGTGTGTATATAAATAAATAACGGATGGGGTATGGGGGGGAGGTGGGGCATTAGCAGAAGTTAGAGAAGTCAATGTTCATGCCATCAGGTTGGAGGCTACCCAGACGGAATATAAGGTGTTGTTCCTCCAACCTGAGTGTGGCTTCATCTTTACAGTAGAGGAGGCCATGGATAGACATATCAGAATGGGAATGGGATGTGGAATTAAAATGTGTGGCCACTGGGAGATCCTGCTTTCTCTGACGGACAGAGCATAGGTGTTCAGCAAAACGATCTCACAGTCTGCGTCGGGTCTCGCCAATATATAGAAGGCCACATCGGGAGCACCGGGCGCAGTATATCACCCCAGCCAACTCACAAGTGAAGTGTCGCCTCACCTGGAAGGACTGTGTGGGGCCCTGAATGGTGGTAAGGGAGGAAGTGTAAGGGCATGTGTAGCACTTGTTCCGCTAACTCTGACTTAGACTATACCCATTGCACATCCTCCGGGTTTTCCCCCCCCCCCTCCCCCTTTTCCTTCTCCCTGGGCCTCTTGTCTCATGATCCTCTCATATCCCTTTTGCCAATCACCTGTCCAGCTCTTGGCTCTATCCCTCCCCCTCCTGTCTTCTATCATTTTGGATCTTCCCCTCCCCCCCCACTTTCAAATCTCTGACTAGCTCTTTCTTCAGTTAGTCCTGACGAAGGGTCTCGGCCCGAAACATCGACTGTACCTCTTCCTAGAGATGCTGCCTGGCCTGCTGCATTCACCAGCAACTTTGATGTGTGCTGGTTGAATTTCCAGCATCTGCAGAATTCCTCGTGTTTACTTGGAGTACTGTGTCCAGTTCTGGTCGCCTCACTATAGGAAGGATGTGGAAGCATTGGAAAAGGTACAGTGGAGATTTACCAGGATGCTGCCTGGTTTAGAGAGTATGCATTGTGATCAGAGATTAAGGGAGCGAGGGCTTGACTCTCTGGAGAGAAGGAGGATGAGAGGAGACATGATAGAGGTGTACAAGATAATAAGAATAGAAAGAGTGGATAGCCAGCGCCTCTTCCCCAGGGCACCACTGCTCAATACAAGAGGACATGGCTTTCAGGTAAGGGGTGGGAAGTTCAGGGGGGATATTAGAGGAAGGTTTTTTACTCAGAGAGTGGTTGGTGCATGGAATGCACTGCCTGAGTCAGTGGTGGAGGCAGATACACTAGTGAAATTTAAGAGACTACTAGACAGGTATATGGGGGAATTTAAGGTGGGGGCTTATATGGGAGGCGGGGTTTGAGGGTCGGCTCAACATTGTGGGCCGAAGGGCCTGTACTGTGCTGTACTATTCTATGTTCTATCTGCCTCTACCACCGTTGCCAGCAGTGCATTCCACGCACCCACCACCCTGTGTGGAAAAACTTAACTCTGACATCCCGCGTGTGCCTACTTCCAAGCACCTTAAAACTATGCCCCGTCGTGTTAGCCATTTCAGTCCTGGGAAAAAGCCTCTGGTTATCTACACGATCAATGCCTCTCATCATCTTATACACCTCTATCAGGTCATCTTTCACCCTCCGTCGCTCCAAGGCTGAAAAGGATAAGTTCACTCAACCTATTCTCATAAGGCATGCTCTCCAATCCAGGCAATGTCCTGTAAATCTCCTCTGCACTCTCTCTATAGTATCCACACCCTTCCTGCAGTGAGGTGACCGGAACTGAACACAGCACTCCAAGTCTGACCAAGGTCTTGCATAGCTGTAACATTACCGCACTGCACTTGGACTCAGTCCCATGGTTGAAGAAGACCAACACACCATACACCTTCGCAACAACATCGTCAACCTGCGCAGCAGCTTTGAGTGTCCTATGGACACAGACCTCAAGATCTTGCTGATCCTCCACACTGCCAAGAGTCTTACCGTTATTATTATATTGTGTCTTCAAATTTGCCCTACCAGAATGAACCATCCATGACATCTATTTTTGGCTTGTTAGACATGTCCTCCACCATGAAGACAGACACAAAATAGTAATTCAAGGCCTCAGCCGCTTCCACATTACTTAATATTAATTCCCCTTTCCCATCTTCCAAGAGATCTACATTCACCTTAGTCACCCTTTTATGCTTGATATGATTATAAAAACATTTACTATCTGTTTTTGCATTTTTTGTGATAGTTAATTTTCATAATGTCTTCCCTTATTGCTTTCTTTACTTAGTGGTTCTTTGGCATTTTTCCAGTCTTCCAGTTACTTACTACTCTTGGCCACTTTATATGCACGAGCTTTTAATTTGATGCCTTCTATTTATTTCCTTTGTAATCCAAGGCTGGCTCTCCCCACCTTACTGTTCTTGCTTTTAACTGGAATATGCTTTAGTTGAGCACTGTGAAAAAATCTTTTTGAAACTCTTCCACTGTTTCTCAACTATCTCACCATTGTGTTCCCATTGTATACCAGACAACTCTTCCCTCATCCCGTCCCTTGTGTAGACATAATATGCTGTTTTTAGATCAGACTATTGCACCTCTTATTTGTATGAGAAATGTATTAATACTTTGACACTCTTTCCAATAGGATTCCTAGCTGCATGGTTAGCAATTTTACTTGTCTCATTGCATGGGACAGGTTCCACCATAGGTTCAATAGCATGCTGTTCAAGAAAACTGTCATTGATGCATTTTATGAAGTCCTCCATAAAGCTGCCTCAACCAGCTTGATTTGCCTGATCTGTGCAAGTTAAAAGTCCCCCACTTTTTACTTAATTATGGGCTGCAAGGTTTGAAGCTTATCTTGGGGTCCAATAAAATGTAGAGATTGTACATTCTTGGTTTATGTCTGAGTGGTGTATGGGGAAGCAAAAGGAGAAATAAAATTGTGGACTGGTGGAAATCAAACAGAATTGGCCTTAGTTAAGGAAAGCATGCATGAGTTTATGCTTAGTGAACATTGGTAAAATGCGATGAGAGTTCATAATCGTGTGAATGTTTTCTCCCAGGTTCCCACTACAGCTGGAAAGTGGACAGACTGTAGAGTGCACAGTGGCTCAGTATTTCAAACAGAAATACAATCTGCAGCTAAAATACCCACACTTACCCTGTCTACAGGTGGGACAGGAGCAGAAGCACACTTACCTACCACTAGAGGTGAGAGATGATTACAGTGTGGTTGCAGGTCATGTTCTGTAATTTTCCTATTAGTGTTTACTTTCTAAACAAGGCATCCTGCCTGTTCTTTACTGTGAGTCTCAATATGAATGTCAATGATGCCCTGTTATTAATCCTCTCCCTGGCTATTCCGACATTTTGCAGATCTAGATGTCTTGATAATTCTTACTTCATTGTTACATTATTAAGCGGGATACCTTTTGCAGAATTATAATGACTTTTCTTTTGTAGGTCTGCAACATAGTACCAGGGCAGCGATGTATCAAAAAACTCACAGACAATCAGACATCAACAATGATCAAAGCAACAGCACGGTCAGCGCCCGACCGGCAGGAAGAGATTAGTCGATTGGTGAGTGACAGAAAACAGTGATTTCTGTGGCAGAGTTCATTTGCAACTTCTGTTTAATTTGTGTGTAGATAATTGATAGGCCACTGTTAACGAATGTTGAACGGCCTTCACACTTGTTTCTCTAGTTTGGCTACTGAAAACTAGACTATCAGCAAAAAGTTATTTTTACCTAAACCCCTACTGGTACACATCTTAAATTAAATTCTTTCCACACTCACTGTATCCATTTATATTATTTTCAACAATTATTTAAATTGTTGTGCCTTGGCTTAACGGTCACTTGAGGTAACATTTTCCAAATTCTAATAAACAGCTGCGTGAAAACATCCTACCAACTATCCTTCTTACACCAGTCCTTCATTTATTAACTTGCCAGATGAAGACTTTTCATACCTATCTTCAAAAATTTCTTCTTGATCTCATTAACCTGTTTCTGAGTGAAGAAAGTGACAATTTTTCTTGATGATAAAATCACATCACTATTGTTTAATTCCAGTGAATCTTTTTGTGCTTGGAGACAGCCATAGTATGCAGAAAATGTTTACACACACACACCCACCCCCACCTCAAGCCGCTGGTGACTTGTTCACTGAACCACGTAAGATAATGTGTCTTAGATTCAACATGGGCAATATCAAGGTTCTCTGCCAGCCTGATCCCGCTTCAGCACAATGCCCTCTGAAAATCAAGGTTTCTTGTGAGACCCCTGAATGCATGGACATTTTCAATATCTTGTAACAAAGACAAATACCAATTTTGAAATTCAACACTCCCATCAATGCATCTACACAGTTTTTGGTTGCTTGAAGTGAGGGTATTTGAAGATAGAAGTCTTAGACCTGGTGCAAAGCTTGTGTTCTGCCAACCATCTGTTATCCATGCTGTCCTTTTTGGTCTCTGCACAAACTCTCCAAACTCATTGGAAGAATAAGTGAATCATTTTCTTCCAGGTTAACATCCTAAACATTGAGGTGCTAATCAGTTATGTTAGACTGGCCACCTTTACGTAAGTGACACTTTTTCTTCCGACCTGTATTGTAGAGGGGGCTGTCAAGTAGATAGAGAAAGATTCAAGGCTCAAGAGCTCCGTGAAGAAATAACCGGCTTGTAGAAACCTCTGGCCCTTGGCTACTGAAAGTGAAGGGGCATTTGGCACGTTATCAGGAACCCCAAGGCCATGCATTGGGAGCACATGGAAGCTCTGCAAAAGACAAGAGTAGGCCTCTTCACAAACTATCCACTTGCCCACCACATCAACCATTTCCTTCTCCATCTATAGAAGTGTCTGCACTTCCCACATTGACATCATTAGCCACCTTAATAGGCACAAAACCAGAGTGGAAATTCTGGTTTCCTCCCACAGTCTGAAGACATACTGGTTAGTAGGTTAATTGGTCACTGTAAATTGTCCTATGATTAAGCTAGGTTTAAATAATTTGGTTGATGGACAGTGCGGCTTTTTGGGCCGGAAGGACCTATTCCACACTTTATTTCTAAATAAATAAATAAAGTCATCCTTTGTCCCAAAGGACTACCTAAGGGAAAGATCCCACTTTACTTCCTGCCTCACTGACCTCAAGCTAACACTCCAGTTTTCCTTACTGCGTTTCTTTCTCCGCCATTGGTATCAGAACTTATCAACATCATGCCTGAAGGCTCTAAACCTCCTGCTTTTTGCTGCTTATTGAGCATCTTGCTATAGGAAAAGTAAGAAAAATAAATTAAAACTACTTGTGTGATTGTAAACTTTCCACCCATGACACATTATGCTAATTGACATCTTTAACTTGCAGATGAAGAATGCCAGCTACAACCTTGATCCTTATATTCAGGAATTTGGGATAAAGGTGAAAGATGACATGACAGAAGTCACGGGCCGAGTTTTGCCAGCGCCAATTTTACAATATGGAGGCCGGGTAAGTGAATGATCTTCTATATACAAAGTGAGTCGTTGTCTGTCATGGGGTGCAGCATTATAAAATGTTCTGGTACATCAAAGATTATTTGAGATGCAACTTTAGGTTATAGTGCAGAAGAGTTAAGTAGTATTTGGACGCATGAATAGAATCCATACCTTATACTATGGCAGCTGTTCTTCACCATCACCATTCTTCTCAGAAGATGCAGCAAAGACAGTGAGTTTTTTCAAAAAGTCATTAGGTTTCCATGCACTTGTTCAATAGAGGAGTGGCATATATCGGAACATTCCTCTAGTTCACCTGTAATTGTGCTACTCAATATAGAGCTAAACAATTCAGATTAGTACTGCCATGGCATGTTCCTTTTAAGCTGCTTAAAAATCTGGAGATGTTGAAAAGGGGAAAATGTCAACCAATGGACAGAATTGAAAGGACACTGAATGTGGACATTTCCTTAGAACAAGATTTAGGCTTGTTCTTCACATATTTGTAGAATGCCTTGGGGTTTTCTTTAATCCTGCTTACCAAGGCCTGTTTCACCTGTTCACTCTCCTCTGGCTTTTTGAAGCTATTTGCTTAGGAGATGGAAGATATTTGTAAAATATGTGTATGTGCCTATGTCCATATGCATGCAGCTGTGTGTCTGCATGTCATTGTGGATTTAAGCAGTATCCTGCTGGTTTCCCTACGATAAACAAACCCACACCAAATAAATGAAAAAGGTAGTTTGAGGATGCTGGGAAACTTGCAGGGAAAGGGGGGTAATGTTTCAATATGTGTCGTTAACCTGAAACATTAGCTGTTTCTAATTCTATGGATGTTCCTTATGACATGTTTTCTTTGACAATTTCAGATCTCCTTGATCTGAGACACTTGCTTTAAGTGGAATTGCAAGCTTTACAGTAGAGAAGTCATGGTATAAAACTGTTCTTTATTTTCTTGAATCTGTCATGTTTGGGAGATGAGAAATTCCCAAACATTGCCACATGCCAACTGACAAAATTGAAATATTAAATAAGATTCATGAAAGACTTCCCAAATAATGCATTTTATACCTTTTCTTAAACTCTTGGCTAATCAGTGACTTGTCTTCACCGAATATGAATTTCAAGATTTTTGTACTTGATTTTGCATCTCAAATTAGGCTTTGCTGCATCCTAATTCAAATGTTCTTCTGCCTGATATCTTTTCACTCCAGTTCTTTTCCCTTCCCTTTTCATGTGACTCCCTGATTTCAAGGCTGCTACTTTGGTTCTCTCCATTCTTATATCTGTTTTTCTCACCTTTACTCTTCATTCCAGCTGCGTCCTTACAAGATGCACTTATAATTGCCATGATTGATGGTACTGTTTAAGTTCCTGAAAAGTGTGTTGGAGCTGCCTCAAAGTCTGTTTGTACTGTCCAGCTATTCTGCAGAATGAATTTACGGCATCTGTCTGATACCCTTACAGATTGCTGAATACAGTTTCTCCTTTTTAGTGTTTGTTACTAAATCAGTGCTCAATCCCAAGAATGTGTACAGACATAATTTCAGCTCTCAGCAAACCTCTGAAATGGTAATTGCTAGTTCCCTAAATCTAAACTGAAGAATGCATGGTATTACCAAAAGCTGTGAGGGGAGTATTTAGAAGGAAAGAAAATCTGCAATATATTAAATATTGATAGGACTTGTACATGATAAGGACAAAAGAGCTAAATTAGAATATCCACCTCTGACTAATTTAGCCTATCTTTAAGTCTCATCCTTGCTCAGCTCTATATTTTAATTGGTTGAGTGCTAAATGGGTAATTCATTCGATCATAGCTTGAAACCTATTTTTGAACTCGTAAGGAGGAGGCCATTCCTGGTGGCATTGCCCTGCTAAACCACAGCTGATGTCAGCCTGAGAACAAGCCCACCATCCCTGTTCCACAAGTAGATTAG
The DNA here is from genome assembly GCF_030028105.1 of Mobula birostris. NCBI lineage: Eukaryota > Metazoa > Chordata > Chondrichthyes > Myliobatiformes > Myliobatidae > Mobula > Mobula birostris. The sequence goes on from NC_092399.1 coordinate 14,239,218, forward strand.
TAAAAGAAAAATATGTTGAATCATTTTCTGACATTTTATGCTTTAGATTCTTCTGGGTCAGTGAGGCTATGAATAGAGTGGACAGTGTATGTTAATAGCCAGTGGGCTTAAGAGGCATTTGAACATATTTATTTGATAGTGTTTAAGCACTTGTTTTTACCATGCTATTTATCCTTCAGTATGTATACTAAGTGCCAATTTTTTCTTTTTTTAATCTCACATATAGAATGCTGTTTTTGAAGGAAGATGTTAGTTAAATATAAACTAGTTATATTAAATGGATCATCTTCCATTTCTTTTTGCTATAGTCAAATATTAGGGCACTTATTAAGCTCAAACAAAAGCACCAACGTGGACAGAGGTGTAACATAGCACATTTAGACATTAATTATAGCATCATGGAATTGTAACATGGAGAGGCATTGCTCCATCACCAGATGAAACAGGATGTGAACACTTCATTGTTAGAAACTGCTGTTTGACCTGTGAGCAAGGAAACAAAAACAGAAAATTGAGATTACACTGAAGTGATTTCTGAAATATTATTGATGATTAGGCCAGTTCAGCAGTTGGTTCTACAACAATTGCTAATAAGCTTTCTCCATTACGCCTGTAAGTATGTCTGTGGTCTACTATTGGAAAGCAGAGAGACTGAAAGGCAGGGTCACCTTTAATTCTACAGAAGTCCATCTTAAACTGTTTATCATCTGTGTTTCATAGAATCGAGCAATTGCCACGCCGAACCAAGGCGTGTGGGACATGCGTGGCAAACAGTTCTACAATGGGATTGAGATCAAAGTCTGGGCCATCGCCTGCTTTGCACCGCAGAAGCAATGCCGGGAGGAAGTGCTAAAGTATGCATGTTTTTAATTCATTACATGAGAGAAGAAGACTTGCACTTTATATCGTAACCTTTATTTCCTAAGGATATCCTAAAGCATTTCTCTCTGTCCATTCATTTTTCACTTGTATGCCACATGATTTTTCTGGGTCACTGAAACTAATGCTCAGACCACACAATGTAATTAGTGCCCAATGTGGTCCAGAGCCATTTTCAACATACTTCTTTGATTAAATGGTTAGGCACTTGTTTTTTTTTTATATAAATCATGCTATTTATCCTTCATTATGCATCATCCTCTTCAGGTGTATGTAGTTCTTGAAAGGCTGCCTAAAGACCTTTATTTATATGCTATTTACAATAGTGTGGAACACTGAATCCAGTGAGTTCCAGTTAATTGGGACATATCTGGACCACAACATTTTGCCCCAATTAGCTGAAGTTTCATGGACATAGTTAAAAAGGTGTATAAAAAATATTGTTTAACTGGGTAACAAATTATGTATTTAAATTAAATACAGAACAAATTAGAACATGACCAGTACTTCTACAGCACTATAAGACTGTGTTTCAGTTCCTTATAGTTATCGAAATTCATCCAGTGTATGCTGCTGTGTTCTTTTGATTGACTGTAAATAAACAAAACCAGCGCAGACACTTAGTGCAGATAATGGCCTTCCTGCATGAGGTAGTGTCTTAATCCAACAATAAAGTTCCTAGCATCCTGTGTAGTCATTAGCTCAATTTCAGATGTGTCATTTTCATCACTATTTTCTACCTTCGTGCTTTGATACAATGGTTTTATTGAGTACATCTCCCAAATCTTCAGTTTAATTTTCATGCACGGTTTCTGGCATCTCCAAGCCTGAAGCTTGAAACAACAGTGAGCAAAACATTTCTGAATTATCTTACCTCTTATCAAGCGTGCAATTTCAGTACTGCAGTTATCTCTGCAAACTGACTTTGCGTGATGTTAGGTGGCAGGCTTTTAGTTTGGTCCAGTAGGGTAAATTTTTTGATTGGTATCAAATCTTTATGTGGCAAAGGTGTAAAATTTTTCAAAGTCAAAATTTAAAAAAAAAACAAAATCACCACTTTTTAAATCTGCATCTATTAGCCCAAATGAATAACGTAACACAAGAACATGCGACTGACCAACATTCCCTCAAATTTTTTTTTACAGCTACACAGATCAACCATTGCTCTGAAAATTTTTACACAGCTTGAAAACTGCGTGGCATTTTAAATGTTTGTTTTGTAATATGCATACTATGAATATTTAGAATAAAAATTGAAAAATCACATTTATATTTATTAATTGAAAGGTATAATGAAATACAGTACAACAAAGAAACTTGCATCTGATGAAGTTTTCTCATCTGTTTTTTCTCAGCTGCGCAGCAACAAAGGCTATGTGCACAGGAGCATTTCAGTTACTGCGTAGCCGTGAGGCCTAGAGGGAACAGTGCAACTGACACTATTTTTAAAACTGCTCACTCTAAGCACCGTGTACTATCTAATGTTTGGCAACAGTCTCCTGCCAATTAAGCAGCATTTTTTCTCCACTGGTTTTTGCTCTCTAAGAGTTATCCCAAATAAGCAACTGCCCCCATTAACCTCGATGGGCCACTTAAGTAGATTGCACTGCGTATTGAAATATTGAAGTGTTCCAATAAATAGGATGAGTAATCAGTTTAGCACTGTTGGTGGAGGGATTAATTATTGGCTAGGTTGTGGTGAGTTGTCCATTGCTTTTTATAGGTGGTTTCATGGGATCATACATATCGATCTGAGCAAGAAAGTTCAAAACTATGAGAATATCAACATCAATAATGCAAGATGGAGAAATTACCAAAGTTTTACAGGATGATGCAACATAGATACAAAGCATTGGGCTTATTATGTCTGTGCCAGCTGTGTGCTTAGAACTGTCCAGTTCACCAATCCCTGTTCCTTCCCCTTATCCTTGTAAATATTTTCCAACTGTCCAGTCCTCTATGATTGTTGATATTGAATACGTGTCCGTCACCTTTGAGGCTATACCTTACAGATCACCACAACTTGAAAAATTATCTATAAACATCTTTCCAATCTGATTATTTTGACAGTCATTTCAAATTCTTATGTTACTGGAAATTGTGTTACTTTAATTTAAGCTTTTCATAATTTTGGATTTCTCAAAACTCTTAACTTTTGCTGGTCTGTGGTCTCTCACAGCCCCATGGTCCCAAGTTCATTCCTAATATATTCAGAGTTTGCCTGCTGTCTTTTCCGGCATTGGTTTCTCCCACCTTCTCTTTCCTTGGTAACCATAACATTCGGTGTAGGAGCCATGTAGCTATTTTCTGTCTCTCTGCATTGTATTTTCTGTTGTATGTTTATTATGGATCACAGTAATTTGTCACAAGTGTTGGGGCAAGGTAGAGGCAAATAAGTATTGTTACATGTTCATACTTTGTTCCAGAGGGACAACTGGAATGATTTTTTTTTGTTACCTGCTTAAATACACTTAAAGAACACTTAAGTCTGTTAATATTACCACTTGGAGCATTTATTTCAATATCGCTAGTTTTATGTCCTTTATTTTTTTTATTGTTACAAGATTGTTCATCTTTGCTGGTTTCTTATTAAAAGATTGAGCATACTTTCTTCAACATTACAACTTTGTTATTGTGGAAAGCGCATCATGCGGTGTCAATCCCGTGCTTAGTCTCTGAGCAGTCTTGTTTTTGTTTTATTCTATCCCATATTTCTGCTGTCTGCTTTTATTGCTCCAAAGTACTGTTCAATATTGTTGATTTGAAATGGTCACAATCTCATTATAGGGAAGCTTGCAAGTCGTTTCCTCCCTCATACTGAAGACTTGCAGGTTAATTGGCTACATTGAAATAGTGCTCAGTGAAGTTTAATGGCAAAACTAATCAAAGGGGATTTTCTTTGATATATCATACGTTCTTGCAACCTAAGCTCTGGCTATTTCTGTATCATGTTTATTATCACTGCCCTATTTCGTGAAATTTGTTGTTTTATGATAGTACATAAAAATTACTATGGTTACAATAAGAAATATAAAATAAGTAATTTAAAATGAGAGCCAGACAGTGAGGTAGTGTTCATTCAGAAATCTAATGGCAGAGAGGAAAAAGCTGTTCCCAAACCCACTGAGTGTGCGCCTTCAGGCTCTTGTATCTCCTTGCTGATAAGAAGAGGGCATATGCTTGGATGGTGAAGTCCCTAAGTGATGTCTTTAGACTGTGGGAGGAAACCGGAGCACCCACGCTGTCACGGGGAGAACATACAAGCTCCTTATGGACAGCGGCAGGAATTGAACACATGTAGCTGGTATTGTAAGGCGTTGTGCTAACCTTTACGCTACTATAACCTATTCTTTCTCGCATACCCATTATCTCCACTGTACTCATGGCAATTTATAGTAGCCAGTTAACTTACCAGCTTGTCTTTGGAATGTGGGAGGAAACTAAAGCACCCACACAAAGCCCACATATTCATAAGAAATATCCAAGCTCCGCTCACAGCTGACTAATAACTAGCTTGCTTTATCATTCTGTGTTTTTAGCGGCCTTCTTAACTTGATACTTTAAGATTTCTACACCACTTAATCATTTGTTGCTACTATCTAAAAAATTTATCTGCTATTGCCCCTCCTTGTATCTACCTGTGTTATGAATAATTAGTTGTATATGCCTGTTTCATTTGTCTGTCCTGTCCTTCAGTAGTCTTTATATTTACTTAATAATTTACCATATCATCTGCAAACTTTAAAATCATCATTTATTTATATTCAAGCTCATGTCGTCAAAAAGATCAGAGATACCAGTATGTTCCACTTATCTCCCCTTCCCACATCACCATCTTTGTCTGCGAAACATCTGTTACGACTCCTGCTTCTGTTCTTAAGCCAATTTTTTATCATGTTGCTACTGTCTCTTTAATTCCACAGGGTTTAGGCACTTTGTCAAATGCTCATGTACAGTACATATCACTGTCATCTTTGTTATTTCATTAAAATACTTGATCAAACTTACATGGTTTATCATGAGCATATTTTTCCTGATTTTTGCTTACTAGCCTGTACTACTTAAAATGCTGATTAATTTTCTGCAGAAACTGTAACACACTTTTATTGTTTTTTTCCTGTTGGAAACCGTAACGTTTTGGTTTAAGTGAGTGGGGGTGTCAATCTTTAAAGAAATGACCATGTTCTATTTTATATTTTATCTTAATTACTACCTCCCTTTATTGTTCCAAACTATTATCCGGTATTGTTGCTGAGTTCAAATGGTCACATTCTCATTACAGGACAACCTATAGGAAACACTGCAAGGGTTCCAGCTCTGTGGGAAAAGGGTGGATGGGAGTGCAGCTCATTAGGCATTAATTCAATTTTGAAGATGCATGAAATAGTTTCAATGCCTACATTTGTGTCTGCTCTCTTTGGAAAGAGCAACTTCACTCAGCATATAAAATGTGGAACATGATTCCTCTTGTGCACAGCTCACTCTTCTGTTCGATGGTCTGTTGGTATACCTTTGTGGTTCTTTAGCAATCAGCATACTAAATTATAACAGCAAGTTCAAAAGGAAAGATTATACATCATGGTTATGAACAGTTATTGCTAGTTTTAATCTAATTTCCATACAGAGAGCCATAAATGTAAGGAGGAAAGTACAACTCCTGAGAGTAATGCAGTAACAGATTTTATGACAAAAGAACATTTGCACAACAGCAAAAGCTTCCCATGAAGCTTGAAGTTTAAGCCTTTTGTTTTGAGCAATCAAATTACAATCACGTGGTGTTCTCATTGAAAATTGTATTGTTCAACACAACATTGAAACTTATGGCTTTCAATCATACAGGAGTTTCACTGACCAGCTGCGGAAGATATCTAAGGATGCAGGGATGCCAATCCAGGGACAGCCATGCTTTTGTAAATACGCACAAGGAGCTGACAGTGTGGAACCGATGTTCAGGCATCTAAAGAATACCTATTCAGGCCTCCAGCTTGTCATTGTTATTCTACCTGGGAAAACACCTGTCTATGGTAAGAAGGGCAAAGGACTGGTGTAGTTCTGAGTCAATTATACAAGAGGTTCTCTAGCACCACCTGGTGACAAATACTGATCAATTTCCTCTCATTCTTCCTTTCTGTCAATTATGGATGAAGTAACTGATTCATTTTCCTGCAGCCATATTCTGTGGGTTATATTCTGTAACTGTAACTACCTTTGTATTAAAAAATAACCTGAAGCCAAGCACATTTACTCAGTCTATTGTCAAGTTCTTGCATCAGGATGCTCTAAAATTCAGTCCTTGTAAAAGCAGGTGATATCAGCGGGGCATGCAAATGATTTATTAAAAATAAATACAAACCTCAGGTTTACAGAGGAGCAGATTGGATTGTATTATCTACCATAATTGCAAAGCACTAGTGCCAATTGTAAATTAACCTGCAGGCTCTGGTCAAATACAGGATTAGGACACAATTTTAAATTTCTCTTAGATTCAGGTAGTTTGGTGATATTTAACATTACAGCTTACACTTCAAAGGCTGGCCATCTGTAATAAGTGCTGCCGCATTATCAAATGAAATTAAAAAGTACGCACTAGATTCTGTACAAAGAAACAGTTAATGCTTCAGGAGGAGAGAGGCAGAAAGAATAAAATTAATATCTGCAGCAGGGTATGCAATTCTTGTTGCCTGTGGAGGCATCTCTTTGCAAATATTGATAGTTTCAGGAGTCAAAAAGTCAGGAGCGATTCTTTCAATCTATGTTGTACAGTACTTTTATTGAAAATTATGAAGCCTTATCTAACATCTGCTAATGTTAGCTGAGTTCTTAGTATTCTCAGGTGAAAAGCTCAGACAATTTATCCAGTAAGTCATTACTTCAAACAAGCATATAATAATTAACAAAATCTAAGAATTATTTTCAAAATTTTGGTAATGAGAGATCTGTCCTATTAATTTAAATATTCCCAATAAACAATAACAATTACAAAACTATATTACCTGCTTTGTGACAATGATGTTTTTCTCCTCCTATGCAGCTGAAGTGAAGCGTGTAGGTGATACTCTTCTTGGTATGGCCACACAATGTGTTCAGGTGAAAAATGTTGTGAGAACATCTCCTCAGACACTTTCAAACCTCTGCCTGAAGATCAATGTGAAATTGGGTGGAATCAACAACATTCTAGTGCCTCATCAACGGTAAGACTTGTATTTCATGTAAGTAAATTAACATTAGTCTAGTTGGTATTAAAATTGATAGGCAGCTAAAACAACAGTTTTGATATGGACTGTGAGAAATTCTCTCCTTTGTTCAAGACCCCACTTATGACTAGAAAACATTGAAAGTTCTCATCATTGTGCTCATTTTATGGAGGTTCTATGGGCCAATTTACAAGTGCTGGATGAAAAACCCGTTTACAGAATTTCATGTGAAATCAAAATGTTTTATTCCTTTAAACTCTTTGTCAAATTGAAAAGATGAGGAACGGTACAGCTGACGGTGGGGTATATCATTAGCACACTTAATTCAAAACCTTTGCTACCTTTTTGGAAGCTCACAAAATGGCAGGTTTTCTTTAGATTTTAATAGTGACTATCAGGTATTTGTTTATCTGGCTATCTGGAACCAGTCATAACTTCCATTCCTCTTTTATTCTCCATGTGAGAGTTTTATAGAATTGACTGTGCTTCTTTCATTTTGGAAAGGAGAAGAGGAAAGCAAATGAAGCTTTTCCACCATCTGTATGTTAAGAAATACATCTTGGTGCTTTTTTTTGGTGGACTTTATTTTGGTGTGTTTCCTATTTCAAAGATGTTCTAATTCGTGAAATTGTGCAAGATCATAACGTGTGACAAGCTATATTTTGACAGTAAATTGATTCATGTGACACGAGAAATTCTGCATTTAAAAGTTCCTATATACAGTAACTTTTATTAGTTGGATGAAGTCTCTTCTTAGAAGTTTGGTTAAACTGAATGTTAAAATGTACTTAATTCTAGAGATCTCCACGATGTTGATGCAGAACGATGAATTTCACTGCATGTTTAAATGTGCATGCGACAAATAAAGCTAATCTTATATCTTCTATTTGTACCTGATACTGGAACATGAAGCTGTCAGGCAGGCTGACATTCTTATCAAAACTGAGATTTCTGTGGAAAGCATGAAAAGAATGATTATAATTATTTTGCCCAACGTGAGCTCTATATTTAAGGTCATATTTGAAGACCAAGACTTTAGACTAAACATAGAGCTTATGGTTTACTAATCTGCAATGATCCTAATATGTTTCCAACACATGGATAACTGCAGAAAACCCTTGAGAATTTGCAGGAACCTCATTGATGATATTGTTAAGGGTTTTCGGCAGTTATATCAGAATTGTAAAGCTAATAGCATCCTTTATCACACCACTGTTTCCAGGATCAAAGTCCTGATCGCACTCAGATGAATGGGCCACATGATTCACATATCTGACTTTAGTCCCCAAAAGCAAGTACGTTGAGCCCTGTCATACTAAAAGATTTTATAACTAGAACAAAGACATTGCAACACTTATATAAAAAAAACTCACTAAATTTTATAGACTCCTCCCTGGGGGAGGAATGTAACGTTCATACCAACACTTATGAATCCCTCACCATTGACTACTGAAACAGAGGAGGAGCAGCCTTGAAGGTGTGAAAGAGTGACACAGAGCTCAGATGCAAATACTGCAAAGAGTGTACAGCATTCCAAGCAATGTCAAGCAAGAGAAAATCTGCAGATGCTGGCAATCAAAGTAATACACACAAAATGCTGGAGGAACTCAGCAGCCCAGGCAGCACCTTTTGGGGAAAGAAAGTATACAGTTGATGTCTCGAGCTGAGACGCTTCAACAGGACTGGAAAAAAGAGATTTGGAGTCAGAGTAAGAAGGTGGGGGGAGGAGAGGAAGAAGTACAAGGTAGTAGATGATAGGTGAAACCAGGAAGGAGGGGTTGAAGTAAAGAGCTGGGCAGTTGATTGGTGAAGGAGGTAAAGGGCTGGAGAAGGGGTAATCTGATAAGGAGAGGACAGAGAGCCATGGAAGAAAGGGAAGGAGGAGAATCGCCAGAGGGAGGTGATGGCAGGTAAGGAGATATGATGAGAGAGGGAAATGGGAATGGTGAAAGGGGAGGGGGATTACTGAAAGTTTGAGAAATCAATGTTCACGCCATCAGGTTAGAGACTTCCCAGGCAGAATATAAAGTGTTGTACTTCCCACCTGAGTGTGGCCTCATCGCGACAGTAGAGGAGGTCATGGTCTGGCATATGGCAATGGGAGGTAGAATTGAAATGGGTGGCCACCAGAAGATTTCACTTTTTCTCAGCAAAGCAGTCTCCTAATCTACGTCAGGTCTCACCAATATACAGGAGGCCACACTAGGAGCACCAGATGCATTAGATGACCCCAGCAGACTCACAGGTGAAGTGTCACCTCACCTGGAAGGACTGTTTGGAGCCCTTAATGGTAATGAGAGAGGAGGTATAGGGGCAGTTATAGCACTTGTTCTATTTGCAAGGATAAGTGTCAGGACGGAGATCAGTGGGGAGGAATGAATGGGCTAGGAAGTCACAAAGGGAGTGATCCCCACAGAAAGCTGAAAGTGAGGGGGCACGGGGGAGGGGGAAGAGGTGTGCTTGGTGGTAGGATCCCATAAGCGATGACAGAAATTGTGGAAGCTTGTGCTGGACACAGAGGCTGGTGGGGTGGTAGGTGAAAACGAGGAACCCTATCCCTGGTGGGGTGGCAGGTGGATGGGATGAGGACAAACATACGTAAAATGGAAGAGAAGCAGTTGAGGGCAGCATTGATGGTGGAGCAAGGAAAGCCCCTTTCTTTGAAGAAGGAGGACACCTCATTAGTTATGGAATGAAAAACCTCATCCTGAGAGCAGATGTGGCAGAGATGGAGGAATTGAGAGAAGGGGGTGGCATTTTTACAAGTGACAGGGTGGGAAGAGGTAGTCCAAGTAGCTGTGAGAATCCGTGGCTTTAAAAGGTATCAGTGGATAAGCTATCTCCAGATAGAGCAATCAAGAAGGTGCAGGGAGGTGTTGGAAATGGACCAGGTAAAGTTGTGGGCAGGGTGGAAACCATGAAGACCCTGGAGAGACTTGTTCTGGAGCTGCTCCGGCCTATGGTCAGGCCACACTTAGATTCCCTCCCATTCGCCTACCAGCCCCGACTAGGAGTTGAGGATGCCATTGTCTTCCTGCTGAACCGTGTCTACGCCCACCTGGCCAAGCCAGCGAGCACTGTGAGGGTCATGTTTTTTGACTTCTCCGGTGCGTTCAACACCATCCGCCCTGCTCTGCTGGGGGAGAAGCTGACAGCGATGCAGGTGGATGCTTCCCTGGTATCATGGATTCTTGATTACCTGACTGGCAGACCACAGTACGTGTGCTTGCAACACTGTGTGTCCGACAGAGTGATCAGCAGCACTGGGGCTCCACAGGGGACTGTCTTGTCTCCCTTTCTCTTCACCATTTACACCTCGAACTTCAACTACTGCACAGAATCTTGTCATCTTCAGAAGTTTTCGGATGACTCTGCCATAGTTGGATGCATCAGCAAGGGAGATGAGGCTGAGTGCAGGGTTACGGTAGGAAACTTTGTCACATGGTGTGAGCAGAATTATTTGCAGCTTAATGTGAAAAAGACTAAGGAGCTGGTGGTAGACCTGAGGAGAGCTAAGGTACCGGTGACCCCTGTTTCCATCCAGGGGGTCAGTGTGGACATGGTGGAGGATTACAAATACCTGGGGATACGAATTGACAATAAACTGGACTGGTCAAAGAACCCTGAGGCTGTCTACAAGAAGGGTTAGAGCCGTCTCTATTTCCTGAGGAGACTGAGGTCCTTTAATATCTGCCGGACGATGCTGAGGATATTCTACGAGTCTGTGGTGGCCAGTGGTATCATGTTTGCTGTTGTGTGCTGGGGCAGCAGGCTGAGGGTGGCAGACACCAACAGAATCAACAAACTCATTTGTAAGGCCAGTGATGTTGTGGGGATGGAACTGGACTCTCTCGTGGTGTCTGAAAAGAGGATGCTGTCCAAGTTGCATGCCATCTTGTTAATGTCTCCCATCCACTACATAATGTACTGGGTGGGCACAGGAGTACATTCAGCTAGAGACTCATTCCTCCGAGATGCAGCACAGAGCGTCATAGGAAGTCATTCCTGCCTGTGGCCATCAAACTTTACAACTCCTCCCTTGGAGGGTCAGACACCCTGAGCCAGTAGGCTGGTCCTGGACTTATTTCATAATTTACATATTACTATTTAATTATTTATGGTTCTATTACTATATTATTTATGGAGCAACTGTAATGAAAACCAATTTCCCCCGAGATTAATAAAGTATGACTATGACCATGAAGCTGGAGGCAAAAGTTGATGAAGTCAATGAGCTCAACATGGGTGCAGGAAGCAGCACCACTGCAGTCGTTGATGTAGCGTAGGAAAAATTGGGGAGTGATACCAATGTAGGCTTGAAATATAAGGTGTTCCACGTAGCAGACACAGCTGAGACTCCTGCGAGTGCCTGTGGCTACTACACCTTTTGTTTGAAGGAAGCAATTGGAGCTGAAGGAGAAATTATTGAGTGTGAGGACCTGTTCCACCAGATGAAGAAGAGTGGTGGTGGAGGGAAACTGGTTGGGCCTGGTGTCCAGAAAGAAGCGGAGGGCTCTGAGGCCTTCTTGATGGGGGATGGAGCTGTGTAGGCACTGGGTATCCATAGTGAAAATGAGACAACCAGGGCGAGGGAGCATTGAAGCCATTGAAAAGATCAAGAGTATGTGAAGTGTCACGGGTATGGGTAGGAAGGGACTGAACTGGGGCGAGGGGGTGCAGTGGGGAATGAAACAGAGTCAAGGTGCGCAGGTATAAGTTCAGTTGGGCTGGAACAAGCTGAAACGACGGAAGCAGGGTTATGGATCTTGGGAAGGAGGTAGAAATAGGGGGTATGGGGTAAGGGAACTGAGGTTTGTGCCAGTGGATGGGAGATCCCCAGAGTTAATAAGGTCAGTGATGGTGGGGGTGACAATGGCCTGATGCTCCTTAGTGGGGTCCTGTTCAAGGGGTAAGTAAGAGGAAGTGTCCGAGAGTTGTTGCTGGGCCTCAGCAAGGTAGAGGCCAGTCTGCCAGACTACTACAGCACACACACACACCCCTTCCCAAATCTGTGGGTTTGATTGTGAAGTTAGGAGAGTGGAGAGCAATGCATTTGGAAGGAGTGAGGTTAGAGTTGGGGAAACGAGTAGTAAAGTCGAGAAGGTTGATATCTCATTGGCAGTTAGCAATGAAAAGGTCTAGATCAAGCAGTAGACCCAGAGCGGGGTGTCCAGGAAGGGGAGGATGGTTGAAGATGGAAGAAGGGATCAATGGTGCAGGCTAGAGAGTCCTTGCCAAAGAGGTAGGCATGGTGACAACAGAGCAAGAGCTCAGCATCACTCATGGAGATGTGGGTGCAGGGGGCAACAGTGAGGCCCTTGCTGAGGACAGATCGGAAGGGAAAAGAGGGTTGGTAGTGTCTGAGGAGAGAGGAGAGTAGGCATGTTCAGAGAAGGTGTGGTGAGAGGAAGATGGAGTCTCCAAGGACCCAAAAGCTGGCGGAACCCGAGAGGCATGGGATGGCAGAGTGGTGGTGGTGTAAGTGGAGTCTGGGGTTCCAGCGCAACGTGTAATGGGCCAGACTGGAGGTGCTGTTGGTCATGGTCCAGGCTGGAGTCGGCGGTTGCTCAATAGGCACTTCGAAGGTGTCTGGGGTTGTTGGAACCTGCGTTGATGGCAGCGGAGTCCCGGTTCTGAATCTGTTCAGAACTGATTGTTAGAACTATTGAGGTCGACAGCAGGGATTGCGGTCTGGACCCATATTGTGAGTCCGTTTTGCCGAGCTCAGTCCATCAGAAAAAGCGGGATCTCTCGGTGGCCACCCATTTTAATTCTGCTTCCCATTCCCATTCCGACATTTCAGTCCATGGCCTCCTTTGCTGCCGCAATGAGGCCACACTTGGGTTGGAGGAACAACACCTTACAATTCCATTTGGGCAGCCATCAACATGATGGCATGAACATTGATTTCTCAAACTTAGGGTAATTGCCCCTCTTCTCTTCCCTTCCCCCCTTGCTCACCAGCGACTGAAGAGGCTGGTCCCATATTCCTTTGCAGAACTAGAAAGGAAGTATCTCTTCCTTAACACTGAAGGATTACATGAGAGAGAAATGAAAATATACTTAAAGATTTTAAAAAGTCCATGCTAATACATAGCATCTGTCATTTATCAGTAAGTTTCTGGTTAGTTAATCCATATGATTATATACGTTAGAACAATAAGAGCAGCTATAGAGATGGAACTGCTTCTGAGTTTTTTTTAGGCTACTGTAATGACAAATCAGAAAAGCCTAAAAACATCCTAGGCATTTCACAGCACTATAATTAGATAAAATATTGGCTCTAAAGCCAATATTGGGGATTAAATGATATTGGGAGAAAATTTTACAGCATTTCTCATCAACAGGCTGGGACTGATTTAAGTTAAAATTAAATCATATTTACATGTTCTGTTACATGCAATCTGCAAGGTAGTACTTCATGTTTTAAGTGCTAATTTACAAGCATCTTTGCAATAGCTGTGAAACAAATTCTGCAATTTCAGTTGAATCAAGTTCGGCATTCCTTGCCTTTCATGTCTTAATGTGCTATTTTTGTTCTTGCATTTATGTTTGTGCAATTATGCTTTCGATAATTTAACAGTGACAAAATCTGGAGGGGTCTTTTTGCTTTTTTTTCAGTCCAATTACTAGATTGATACCCGACTGTAATTGTTACAGGGCAGAAGCAGTAGCAGTAAATTAGCATCTAACAGTTATAACACTATTCTGAAAAGCCTCTCAGCAGGACAATTGTGACTTGGAATTGTGAAATCAGGAAGTGGATCAAAGCCAAGAATTCATACCTACCAATATCAAGACTTTCGATTTCTGTACAAAATAAATAGATGATGATTGAACAGAGTATATGAAAATTAAATGCTGAGAAGTTAATTGAAATACTTATTTTATAACTTTTGCCTAGAAGCCTTAAATGATCATACATGGCTTGTGCAGTCCATAAATAGAAAATTTAGGAAAGTACCATAAAATGGGCATGAGGTTCTTTATTTTTAACAAAATAAAATTTTAGCAATATTGTAGCTTGTTGTTCAATTCAGTGTTTCAATAATTTGTTCACTTTAGGCAGGTTTATTAATAATTTCCACCTGTTTCTTTTCCAGTTCAGCTGTGTTCCAGCAGCCTGTGATCTTCTTGGGAGCTGATGTCACACACCCACCAGCTGGAGATGGCAAGAAGCCCTCAATAACAGCAGTAAGTTTATATTGTCTGGTATTATTACTTCGATTGTTACCTGTGAAATATAATTGAAGTATTTTTATCCATGAATTAGAGAGATTCGTGAGAAATGAAGTCCCACATACACTTGCTTTCTTCATGGCATTGTAAAAAACAAGTTAACTTGCACTCAGAGAGCTGTTTTCAACAGTAACCAATTCAAATTACACACTTTCTTAGCACCTCAGCATTTTTAAGCAAAAAAAAAGGCAAATTTCTGAAACTTCCTAACAAATGATGAATGTGTTTCTCATTGGTTTGTGTATTTTTAATCGGGGCTTCGGTCATCATAAGGTTCTGATAATCCACTATTCAGTTGTTCAGATAGCCAGATGGTTCAGCATCTGGCTTACTGAGTAAACTGTCCAACATTCCTCAAGGTCACCAGTGACTCACTTCCCATGCTCTTAATACTCACTGGAGCCCCATTTCTTGACTTCTCAAACTCTCTGAGGCCTTCCCCCTTACTTATAAATTCATTGGGTTCTCGTTTCCCACAGTCTCTTTAAACACAGTAATTTATTCCATTACCTTGCAACAACTACAAGTGCTAGTGTGTTCATTGGAATAACATCCAATCGTCTGGAAAACCTTGCACCGCCATAGTACCAATGGTACTGGATTATTGAGGTTTCACTATGTATAGATAGTAACAATTCATTTCCAAATGTGCCTGAGAAATGAAGCTCCAGTAGGAACTGCTTCATTTTGAATCTTGGCTGCAACATAAGGAGAATTTGACTCAGCTACTTTGGCCCAAAGTGCAAGCGTTGACAAGTGTAAAAGTGCTGCTGTCTTCTGAAGCATTGACATGAATGCACATACTTGTCTAGGCAGTAATAATAGGTGTTGGGTTTCTTGGAGGGTTCAAGGTAAATTTATTATCAAGGTATGTATTTGTCACCATATACTACCTTGTGATTAGTTTCCTTGAGGCTTTTACAAGAAAATAAATACAATACAATTTATAACAAAGACTGGCAAACAACAAATATGCAAAAGAAGACAAATCATGCAAATCATTTTTTTTTTAGAAGTAAATAAATAATACTGACTTGCAGAGTCCTTGAAAGTGAGTTTGTAGGTTGTGGAATTAGTTCAGCATTGAGGTGAGTGAAGTTATCCACACTGGTTCAGCAGCCTGTTCGTTGTAGGGTAATAACTGTTCCTGAACCTGGTTGTGTGGGACCTAAGGCTCCTGTACCTCCAGCCCATTGGTAGTAACAAGAAGAGAGCATGGCCTGGATGATGGGGAATCCTTGATAGTGAGTGCTGCTGTCTTGTTCCAGTGCTCCTCGTAAATGTGCTCAGTGGTTTTGCTTGTGATGGACTGGGCTATATCCACCACCTTTTGTAGATGTTTCCATTCCTGGGTATTGGTGTTTCCTTACCAGGCTGTGGTGCAACCGGTCAGGATACTCTCCATTGTGCATTTATAGAAGTTTGTCAAAGTTTTAGATAACGTGCCGAATCTACCCAAACTTCTAAGAAGGTAAAGGTGCCATCGTACCTTTTTTGTGATGGTATTTACATGCTGATCCCAGGACAGATCCTTTGATATACTAACATCAAGGAATTTAAATTTACTGTCTCTCTACACCCCTGCTCCCTTAATGAGGACTGGTTCATGGATTTCTGCCACCACCTCCTGTAATCAATAACCATCTCTGTGGTTTTGCTGACATTGAGCGATAGGTTGTTACGGCACCATTCAACCAGATTTTCAGTCTCCTTCCATCAGCACCTTTGGTTCAGCCAACAACAATGTTGTCATCAGTAAACTTAAGTATGGCATTGAAGTTGTGCTTAATTACGCAATCATAGGTATAAAGTGAGTAGAGCAGGGGTCTATGCACACAGCTTTGTGGCACATCTGTGTTGATGGTGATTGTGGAGGAGATATTGTAGCCAATACACACTGACTGGTATCTGCAAGTGAGGAAATCGAGGATTCAATTGCACAGGAAGGTGTCTGGGTCTAGGAGCGCAGTGATTAGTTTCAAGGGGATGATAGTGTTGAATGCTAAGCTGTAGTAGCCTCACTGTCCAGCTGTTCCAGAGCTGAGTGAACGGCCATTGAAATGGCATCTGCTGTGGACCTGTTGTGATGGTAGGCAGAGTGATACCTAACATCTCATAAGCATCCATTAATGCTGTGCACTTGGATGCTGCAGTCAATATCTGCCACTGCTCTACTCTTCCAAAGCCTTTGATGGTTGAAGTTGAAGTTGAAGCTGCCAAGCCAGAATCAAGAGCAATCAGTCTTGAATCCCCTTTAGGAACTGCAGCTCATTCCGAAGCTGCTTCATGTCAATACATCCACTTCCTGGCAAGGAGTTTTCTTTCATGATGTTAAATCATCATCAGCATCATCAGGTGCAGTGCCTAGTTTGAGTTTTCTTTTTTTTTTCTTTTTCAATCTTTTTATTAGTTTCACAAAATATAAACATGACAAAGTAGTAATACAAAGTTATTGGGAATACATTGTTATAATTAACATGAGTAATTATAAAACTAAAAAATTAATTGACAAAACTCCCAATCATAAAGGATACCAATGGATAATACAGAACAAAGAGAAATAACTAGACAAAAATCATGAAAAAGGGAAAAAAAATTTAAAAAGAATAATAATCCTCCCCCCCCAAAAAAAAACTAATCTGAACAGAATTAATCAACTAAACTAAAAAAAAAAAAAAGGACCTGGGCTGTTTTAACATCATAAAAAATGGGAGAAAAGAAAACTTTAGTGTCGACGACTCCGTTCCTCTAGTTGGAGGTTTGACTGCCATGGCCTACACACTCCTGCTTCGGGTCAAGTGGATCAATTCATTGGTATTCATTTCCAGTTCTCTGGCTGCTGTCTCCATGATCATTTGTCTTTGTCTTCCTCTTGCTTTCTTCCCTTCAATCTTTCCCGTAATTACCATGCATTCTAACTCCTCTTTCCTAATCACATGTCCAATGAAGTTACGTTGCCTTTTCATGATCTAATACATTATTTCTCCTTTTGTGTTTGCTCTGTTCACGACATCCTCATTAGATATTCATTTCGTCCATGATATTCTTTGCATCTTCCCCAAAAACCAGATCTCTGCTGCTACAATTCGTTTCCTCATGTTACTAGATATTGTCCAACATTCTGAGCCATATAACATAACTAGATAAACGTAACATTTCAGTACTCTGAGGTGGGTTGTCATGCCTAGTTTAGTATTGGTCAGTATACTCTTCATTCTCGTAAAAGTGTCTTTTGCCATCCCTATTCTTCTTTTGATGTCCATGTCGCACCTGCCATCTGATGTCACCCAGCTTCCTAAGTAGCAAAAGTCCAGTACTTGTTTTATGTCTTCCCTGTTTATTCTCAGCCTGCAGATAGGATTCTCCTTCTTTTGGATATCACCATACATTCTGTCTTTGCAATTGATAGATAGACCCATTTTTGCACTTTCTTCAACAATTATATCAGATAAGTTTTGTAGTTCTTCCTCCGTACTTGCAATTAACAGTCATCCGCATACCTGAAATTATTGATGTTTTCACCGCCATCTTTGATTCCCAAGATGTCTCTTATTTTTTGCCACATTGACACATTAAGTAAATCAGGGGAGAAAACATACCCTTGTCTAATGCCTCTCTTGATTTTCACAAACTGACTTGCTTCTCCATCTATTCTTACAGCAGCAGTTTGTTCCCGGTACAGATTTCTGATTAGGTGGAGGTCTTTCAAATCTAGATCTAGAGTTTTATGTAATATTTCAAATAATTTATTGTGCTTCACTTTATCAAATGCTTTTGTGTAGTCGATAAAACAAACAAATCCTTTTGCACTTGAATAGCTCATTCTGATAGTATCCTTAACATCAATATTGCGTTTCTTGTACCCTTGTCTTTCACAAAACCACATTGTTCTTTGCCTGTTTCAGCTTGTATCTTACTTTTAGCTCTTGTCATCAAAATTCTTAGAGGTATCTTGGTGATATGACTCATTAAACTTATGGTCCTATGTAATTCACATTCTATTGCTCCAGCTTTCTTAGGAAGAGTGATAAATACTGATTTTTTTTTCCATCTCTTCTGGTATTATTCCAGTCTCATAAGTGTCATTGATTAAATCAGTAAGTTTTTCAATTCCATAATCTTCAAGGGCGATAATTTGTTCTATTACTAGTTCATCAGGACCTGCTGCCTTTCCTTTCTTCATCTTATTTATTGCATTACGAACTTCAGATTTTTAAAATACTTGGACCTTCAGTGTTTTTCTTAATTTCTGGTTTTTCGCCTCGATCATCTTCAAACAATTCCTGAATATACTCAGTCCATCTGTTCATAATCTCATCTTTTTCCATGATAATGGTACCACCCTTTGCTTTCAAACATCCACCTGAAGAACAGAGGAGCTTTTTACCAGTGATATTCTTGATTTGTTGATGTAACCTTTTTGGATCAGTAATAGGGATTCTTTCTATTTGCTCACATTCCTGGTTTAACCATTCTTCTTTGGCTTTTTGACATAAGCTTTTATCTTTTTTATCTAAGGACTTACATTCTATAGGATTTGCTTTCTTCTGTCTCCTTCCATTGGATTTTCGATTTCATCTGTCATCCATTTATTCTTTGTGCTTTTTTTCTTTTTTAGGAATCACTGACTTTGCTGATTCTACCAAGGCATCCTTTAGAGAGTTAAATTTCATTTCTACATGATTGCTATCATCTTCAATAGATTCTATTTCTAGACTTTGAAATCTATTCCTTACTTCAATTGTAAATTTTTGTCTTAAGTTTTCTTTAATTAATTGCAAGTAGTCAAGGGATTGTTCAGGTTTTTGCTTCTTTAGTTTTTTAAGTTTTACTTTTACATGACATACCACTGGGTTATGGTCACTATTACAGTCTGCACCTGGGTATGTTTTGCATTGAGTTTCTAAATCTTTGGTTTATAGTAATAAAGTCAATTTGATTTCTGGTGCTATCACCTGGACTTTTCCAGATCCACGAGCATCTTGGATGGTTTTTAAAGTAGGTGTTCATAATGACCTGATTATTCATCTTGCACCATTCTACCCATTTCTCACCTCATTCATTTCTTTCCCCAGTCCAAATTTTCCTATGGTATTTCCAACAGTACCTTGTCCTACCTTAGCATTTAGATCTCCCAAGACAATAACAATATCTTGAGATTTACATCCATTCTTTGCTTGTTCAAACTCTTCATAGAATTTATCTATATCCTCATTTGTTCCACCTGTTGTTGGTGCATATACCTGTATAATTGCTAAATCAAATGGTTGTCCTCTGAATCTAACAAGGTGCACTCTTTCTGATATTGCCCAATGTCCTAAAACACTTTTAGCCATGTTTTCATCCATAAGAATTCCTACTCCATTAGTATGGGATGTTCCACAAGAATAAACTAGTGTTTTATTTCTAATCTGACATTTTCCGGCACCTATCCAACGAACTTCGCTAATTCCCATGATAATTTTTAGGCTTTCCAATTCATTTATCACATTGTCCAATCTTCCTGCTTGATATAGGGTTCTTACATTCCAAGTGGCAATAATTTCCTTTTGTGTTACTTGAATTTTATGAGCAGTAGCTTGATGACGGTCGGGGATCCCCTGCTGACCAGAATCAACCCTACCGAGCGAAGCATCTTCAGAATTTTCTTGAAGATCCTCTTGACGCTGTTGTTGTGTGATACATTTTGTGAGTTTGACCATGGTTTTCTTAGCAAATAGCAGTGGTGGTTTGCTATTGCCTACCGTTGGGCAAACTAAAGAAATCGCCATTTCCCTTCCGAAATGTTCATCCGCCTATACTATAGCCATTTGAGGTCATGGCTCATCCGCCTTCTCCATCCTAAGTTCAGTTACTGAAACTGCCAGATCTGCCATTGGCCTTGTATCCTGAGCAAGAACCCTTGCAGATGCTACCATTCCGGGTCAGAACGGCCCTGGGAGCAATGAATGACTAAAGGGTAACTCCACTTTCCCCAAAGCTCTGAAAGTCCCCAATCAGAGCCTCATCATCGGTTGCAGTTTAGAGTCATACCCAGGACTAAAGTGCTAACTGCTACTGATGTTAAGTACTAACCGGATTTACAAGATCTGCTCAGCTGTACAACCTTTGGCTTGTACTTATCCAAGTCACATGCCATTGAAGCATTCTGGAAAGCTCGGAAGTTCACAGGGAATTTTTTTAATCGGCAAAAATGTGGTAAGATTATTCCAATAGTTAAATCATAAGTCTGGCCAAATTGAGGTAACTGACCAGTATATGCACAAAATGCCATGGCAGTGCGACACTCTCCTCTAGGTTCTCTTGTTGCTTCCCACATTCCAAAGGTGTATGGTCAGAGTTAGTAAGTCGTGAGTATGCTACGTTGGTGCCAGAAATGTGGCAACACTTGCAGCCTGCCTTCCCCCGCCCTCCCCCCACGCAATCCTGCCCCCCTCCCCCCACACAATCCTTGCTGATTTGCTTTGCTGCAAATGACACCTTTCAATGTATGTTTCAATATACATGTAAAATAAAGCTCATCTCATCTTTAGGATGACTTTTGTGTGAAATCTTCATACTAATAAAGTGCATTTATAAATGGAGTGCATGAGAAGGCAGGAATCTGAGCTTAGGTTACAGATTTGGGAAGCAGAACACTACAGTGGGAATGAGTAAGGGTAACTCAGCCAGTATAGACAGCACTTAGAGTCATGCACAGGGAGAACCTGCAATGTTGTGAATATGCAAAATCACTCAAAGACCTTCGTTTATTTCATTTTAAAAGATGAGAGTTACTGAGGACATTTCATAATAATTCAGATAATTGAATATGAAATCTTCTAATTCTGTATATTTGAGATTAGGAACAGGAGCCACCGTAATTTTCTGTGCAATTCTGCAGTCACTCGAGTACAACAAGATCACTTACGGACAGAAACATTTATGGCAGTTTATTATCCAACTGAGTCTTGATTTAGGTTATTGAGGTGCATTGAGAAATTGTTTTTTGACATTGTTGTGTCAGTAGAAAGATGTTCTCCTGAGACTTCTGTTTCTCACCAGGTGGTTGGCAGCATGGATGCTCATCCAAGTCGATACTGTGCTACGGTCCGTGTTCAGCGACCCCGTCAAGAGATCATCGAAGACCTTTCTTACATGGTTCGAGAACTCCTCATCCAGTTTTACAAATCAACCCGTTTCAAGCCAACGAGGATTATTTTCTATAGAGATGGTGTCCCTGAAGGACAATTACCACAGGTAGCTCAAAGTTCCAATCACTCAATGAAGTAAACAGCTGAAATGGCCAAAGTCGTACAAGTCAACTGAAGCAGTGTTCAGATCTACAGGGGTTACCTTGATGGATTTAGATACAGGCAGGTGAACAATATCAACAAAAAAAAATTAAACTGGGTTTAATTTTTGTACTAACTGTTCTCCTTTGTTATGCTTAGCACTCTCAATGGGAGGAAAGGTAGTGTGGAATATGGACAGCTATTATCAATGGTATAAAGTTGCTAGGAGCTATAATTCAAATGAGGTAACTTAGAGAGTGCACACTGTATGATGTGTGATTTGAATAATGTAAAAGGGCTGGTCCCTGCACAGAATCTCCAGTGAAAGTTTTAATGGGGCTTTCAGATCCTACCCAAAATAATACTTTGGCAATATAACTGGTTTTTAAAACATCTCTCCTTTGCAGGCATATACTTCACATGCTGTTAAGTTCCTCATTTCTTTGGTTTAAAAAAGAGCATTTAATAAACAGTTACATCTCATGTGTTTGATGTTTATTTGAACTAACAAATTATATGAAACTTCGTTTCCCAGATTTTACACTATGAGCTCCTGGCTATTCGTGATGCGTGTATCAAACTGGAAAAAGATTATCAACCTGGAATTACCTACATAGTTGTCCAGAAACGACATCATACGCGACTCTTCTGTGCAGATAAAAGTGAGAGGGTAAGGTGAAATGAAATAACTGCACTGAAAACTAACGGAAGGAACAATGGTTATTGTTTCATTGCTGTGTTTTATCGTTCCCTCTTCTCTTCTTTTGAAGGCACTGATTGCAACAACACTTTTGGTGCCTCCTTGCATGATGTACAAGCTCAATGGCCTGAATAATGTTCATTAATATATTCTTCAACCTGAAACATTCTGTTTTTCTTTTCACTCACACTGTCTGACAAGCTGTGAGCTTCTAATACTTTTTAATTTGAAATTGCTAGTATGTGTGAATTAATTTTCAGTGTCAAAAGTGAGAATCTTCCTGTCCTGTGACATGCATTTTGTGCCTAGTCTTTTGAGTGCCCAGAAGATTTAAGAAACTAGTCTACGTATTTCCTCTGGCTAACCTATGCAGCATTAAAATTGAGTCAAATTCGTTGATTAAAATAATGGAATATTGATTAAAATATAGTCTGTTTATCTTGGGAAATTTTATCTATAACATACTATGTTAATCGTTTAGACTTCAACTAACAGGGAATTCATATATTAATGTAAGTTCCTTATCAGAGACTTTTCTGGGGCAGCTGTTTTCATCCATTGTTCTTCACCCACTACTGATAAGTTCTCTTTAAAGTTCCAGAAACAAAAACATTAAATTTTTTTTTTTGCATAGATTAGGATAATCATGTATTACCAAGAAAAAAATCCTCAATTTTATTACAATTTATTATTACTACTACTGGGAT
This sequence comes from Mobula birostris, assembly GCF_030028105.1. Classification (NCBI taxonomy): domain Eukaryota; kingdom Metazoa; phylum Chordata; class Chondrichthyes; order Myliobatiformes; family Myliobatidae; genus Mobula; species Mobula birostris. Next base: position 14,262,211 of record NC_092399.1, read on the forward strand.
ATTATCAAAATCGTTAATTACATAATCACACTAAATTTTTCCATTCATTCAATGTTTATTCATGTAAATAACAAACATGATAAGGCTGCAATGTGGAATAAGAACTATCCATTCTTGTATGCAGGATATATTTTCAGATTCAATGCTTGCAGAATCTATCTCTCTGTTGCTTTCTTGTACTTGTGCTATGCATATATGATTTAACAGTCCCAAGGGTACTAAAGCCAACAGCTTTATGAAGTGAAGAATTTTACATCCATTAAAAATCTTGTTTGAATGTGCACAAACATGAAAATGCACTTAGAGTTAATGTACAGTACAAACCTTATGAACCCATAAGTGTCTGAATATAGGAAAATACTTCTTTCAAAACTTATTAAATGCTGATCATTTATTTTTCCAGATTGGTAAAAGTGGGAACATACCAGCAGGAACAACAGTTGATACCAACATCACCCACCCATTTGAGTTCGATTTCTACTTGTGCAGCCATGCTGGGATTCAGGTTAGTTTAGTATCTTAGTATTTGCAACCAGCATAGAATAGAATTATGGAAAATTTATGCACACTAGCTAACTTCTAGTAACATTACTGAGAATTCGTTTAGTGTTCTGAGCATGATTAGCAACTAGTCTGATTTTGTTTTCTCCATTAATACAATTTCCGGTCCTGGAGAAGTAATAGAAATGATTTCTAAGGTAAATTACAGGTTGGTTGTTGATGCATCACCTACGAAACCAATTATAAGATCCCTTGGGTTTTACTTCTTGCTGCTTTCCTGTTGCATTTAGATTATGTCATTCTGTCACATATCACAGTAGGTGTATTCTCCTACATGAATTACCAAGAAAGAAACTCATGATGTGGTGGAAACATTGTGTGATCTGGTTATTATGACATTTATGAAGGGCAAAATTCTGCACTTAAACCACACCAGGCCTGAAAGTACATGATATCACACACTGGAGTAATTTTTAGGGGAGAACTGAATTCATTAAGAATTTGGAAACTATGGAGAAGGGAGAGGTAAAAAGAAAAATTATAGTTTTGAATTTCTTGAACTAAAGTATACTGCAAAATGATGTTGACATTGAGGATATAGGATGGTATATTAGCTTTGTTAGAAAATGCTACTTATTTTGTGCCTTGGAATATTTTGCACTTGTTAAAATAGAAGCTGTTGAAGGAGATGTAGTCTATGCAGATGATGAGAGGTGAGGGAAATTGACATTGAGGTGGTTAGCTCTTTTTATGTATGTACATTCTTCTGCACAAGGTACTTCAGAGAAAGGAGTGAGGTGGCACGGTGGCGTAGTGGTTAGCCCAACGCTTTACTGGACCAGCAACTCCGGTTCAATTCCTGCCACTGCCTGAAGGAGTTTACAGATGCAAGTATATGTTTGTGAACCCTTTGCAATTACCCAGTTTCCTGTGTTAATTACTCTGATCTTAATCTAAGTCACAATAATATACAAACATGATCTGTCTAAACTAATAGCACACAAACAGTAGTGCTTCTTGTCAGTACTGAGTACACCATTTAAACAATCACAGAAGAAGTAGGTGAACCTCTGGGGTAATGCCATCTACAAAAGCTATTTGGAGTCGGGTGTTCCAGTCAATGAGTTGTGATTGGAGGTGTGGGTTGTAGAGGTACCCTGTCCTATATAAAAAAGGCACACCAAGTCAGGTTACTGACAGAGCCTGCTTCACTCAATGTGCACCATGCCTCTTTCAGAGGACCTTAGAAGAAGAATTGTAGAGGTCCATGAAGCTGGAAAAGGCTACAAAAGCATTTCTAAAGACCCGAGCGTTCATCAGTCCACAGTAAGAGAAATTGTCTACAAATGGAGGAAATTCAGTACTGTTGCTACTCTCCCTAGGAGTGGGTGTCAACATGCAATGCTGAAGGAGGTGAAAAAGAACCCAAGGTTAACAGCAAAAGACCTATAGATATCTCTTGAACTTGCTGAAGTCTCCACTATATGTCCACTATAAGAAAAACACTGAACAAGAATGGTGTTCATGGAAGGACACCACAGAGGAAATCACTGTTCTCCAAAAAGAAAGTGTTGCTGCATATCTCAAGTTTACAAAAGACCACCTGGATATTCCACAACACTTCTGGAACAATGTTCTGTGGACATATGAGACAAAAGTTGGACTTTTTTGGTAGAAATGCACACCACTATGTTTTTGGGGGGTGGGGGGGGGGAGGGCACTACACACCAGCACCAAAACCTCATCCCAAATGTGAAGCATGGTGGAAGGAGCATCATGGTTTGGGGCTGCTGTGCTGCCTCGGGGCCTGGACAGCTTGTTGTCGTTGAGGGAACAATGAATTCAGAATTGTATCAAGACATTTTACCGAAAAATGTCAGGGTAATGGTCTGTCACCAGAAGCTTAATAGAAATTGGACTGCTGCTGAAGGAGGTTCTACCAGTTATTAAGTACAAGGGTTCACATACTTTTTTCAGTCTGGACTGTGAATGATTAAACAATGTATTCAATAAAGACATGAAAAGTACAATTGTTTGTGTGTTATTATTTTAGGCAGATTGTGTTTGTATATTATTGTGATTTAGGATGCGGGTCAGTCCACATTTTCAGTAATTAAAGCAGAAAACCAGTTAATTGCAAAGGGTTCACAAACTTTTTCTTGCAACTGTGTTCTCCCCGTGACCGCATGGGTTTCCTCCCACCGTCCAAAGACGTACCAATTGGTAGGTTAATTTGTCATTGTAAATTGTCCCATGATTAGGCTCAGATTAAAATCGGGGGACTGCTGGGCACCGTGGCTCAAAGAGCCTATTCCACGCTGTAGCTCAATAAATAAATAAAGTTTGGTTATACGCTTCAGTAGCAATAGGCTGGAGAAGTTAGCTCCTGATGTAAATTCAGGTCAAGAATGTGCATTTATTTCAGTTGATCAGCCAGTTTAAATAAAATCTGACTCTTCACTGAAAGCATCAACAATTTTTTTTTCATTATAGGCAAGTATAATTAAAACAAATTTCTGGAAAGAGGTTAGAGAGAAGAGTCAGAGAAAATGTTTCTCTATTTTTTTGTTTCTTTGTTAAGTGAGCACTCAAAAAAAGTGTAGTGTGGCCACCTTAGATAGTATACAAACACATGATTGCAAAACGTGTAAACTGAGAGTTTAATTTACTGGTGGAAGAATATCGGACCAGGCAAGTAAATTATTATGGCAATCGGTTTGTGCTTGTTTTTTTTAAAGAATGCTATGAAATAAAATCAATGTACTTAGCAGTTACGGTTGATGTCTAAAGCTATTTAAATTAAAATCTTTTAAATGGCTGGTTAAATGTCATAGTTCCACCTTTTATCATTTGCAGGGCACCAGCAGACCTTCGCATTATTATGTATTGTGGGATGACAATCGATTCACAGCAGATGAGCTTCAAATCCTGACCTACCAGTTGTGTCACACGTATGTACGCTGTACTCGCTCAGTCTCCATTCCAGCACCTGCCTACTATGCCAGATTGGTAGCATTCAGGGCAAGGTACCACCTGGTGGACAAAGAACATGACAGGTAAGGAAAGTGATTGAAATAATTGATGTAAATGTACCTTCCTGATTTATATGTATTTTATTACACAGTGCAAAAGGTTATTAAAACTTCTTGCTACAGCATGGCATCTTTTGTCAGGAAAACATGTACAAGCAGACTTACTATCAATGACCATCCATCACTATTATAAACATTTAAAGAAGTCTAGCGGGAGTAAAGGGACGATAATACTAAATGCATGTCTGCTTGATTAGTAGAAGGAGAGAAATGGACAAATGAGTGATGGCACAAGGCAAAGCAAAATGAGAACATAGAATGTAATTGGTCTTGAAGTTGCAAATGGAAATAGCAGAATCATTAATTGAAATTACTGAGTTCAGTCCATAAGCGAAAGGAGAGAAGAAGACATTTTTTCAGAAGATGTAAAGCAAAATGCGACATCATGAGATGGTCTCCACCTGATGGCTGATTTATTATCCCTCTCAACTCCACTCTCCTGCATTATCCCCATAACCTTTGATGTCCCAACTAATCAAAAACTTATCAACCTCCACTTGTGTATACTCAATGACTTGTCTTCCACAGCCACCTGTGGGAATGAATTCCACAGATTCACCACCCTCTAGCTAAAGAAATTCCTCCCCATCTCTCTTCTAAATGGATGCCCCTCTATTCTGAGGCTGTGCCTTCTTGACCTAGACTCTTACACGATAGGAAACATCCTCTTCACTTCCACTCTATCTCAGACTTTCAATATTCGTTAGGTTTCAATGAGACCCCCACCCCACCATTCTTCTAAACTCCAGTGAGTAAAGGCACAAAGCCATCAAACGATCCTCATACGTTAACCCTTTAATTCCCAAAATCACCCTCATGAACCACTTCTGGGCCCTCTCCAATCCTAGCACATCTTAGATAAGGGGCTTAAAACTGCTCACAATACTCCATGTGCAATCTGGGCAATGCCTTATAAAGCCACAGCATCACACCCTTGCTCTTATATTCTAGTCTTCTCGAAATGAATGCTAATATTGCGTTTGCCTTTCTTACCGCTGACTCAAACTGCAAATTAACCTTTAGGAAATCCTGCACAAGGGCTTCCAAGTCCCTTTTCACCTCTGATTTTTTAACTTACCATTTGGAAAATAGTTTCTGCTTTTATTCGTTGTACCAAAGTGATTGACAATACACTTCCTTACACTATATTACATCTGCTACTTCTTAACCCATTCTCCCTACCTGTCTAGGTCTTTCTGCAGGCTCGGCTTCTTCAACACCACCTGCCCCTCCACCTATCTTTGTATTGTTTGCAAACTTGGCCACAGAGCCATCAATTCCATCAACTAAATCATTGACATATAATGTGAACAGATGCGGTCCCAATACAGACCCTGCAGAACACCACTACTAACTAGCAGCCAACCAGAATAGGCCTCCTTTGTTCCCACTCTTCGCCTGCCAGTCAGCCAATCTTCTATCCCTGCTTGTTTCTTTATTATAATACCATGGGTTCTTATGCTGTTAAGCAGCCTCAAGTGCAGCGCCTTGTCAAAACCTCCTGAAAATCCAAGTAAGCAACATCCATTGACTCTCATTTGTCTATCCTGCCTGTTATTTCCTCTCAGAGTTCCAATTGATTTGTCAGGCAAGATTTCCCCTTAAGGAAGCCATGCTGACTTTGGCCTACTTTTTCATGTGCCTCCAAGTACCCCTAAACCTCATTCTTAATAATGGACTCCCAAATCTTTCGAATCAATGTCAGGCTAACTGGCCTATAATTTCCTTTCTTCTGCCTTCCTCCCTTCTTAAAGAATGAAGTGACATTTACAATTATCCAGTCCTCCGGAACCATTCCAGAATCTAGTGATTCTTGAAAGGTCATCATTACTGCCTTTACAATCTCTTCAGCTACCTCTTTCGGAACCCTGGAGTGTAGTCCATCTGGTCCAGGTGACTTATCGACCTTAAGACTTTCAACTTCCGAAACACCACCTCTTTATTAAGAGCAATTACACTCATTTCTGCCCCCGACACTCTCAAATTTCTGGCATACTGAAGATTGATGCATAATACTTAGTATGTTTGCTATTTCTTTGTTCCCCATTACAACCACTCCAGTGGTCTGATAATCCACTCTCGCCTGTCTTTTACACTTTACTGAAGAAACTTTTGGTGTCGTCTTTTTAAACTATTGACCAGCTTACTTTCATATTTCATCTTTTGTCTCCTTATGGATTGTATACTTCCCCTCTGTTGGTTTTTAAAAACTTCCCAATCCTCTAACTTCCCACTCATTTTCGCTATATTATTGGTCGTCTCTTTTGGTTTTATGCTCTCTTTGACTTCCGTTGTCAGCCACGGTTTCCTCATGCTCCGTTTAGAATGCTTCTTCGTCTTTGGGATGTATCTATCCTGTACCTTACCAAATTGCCCCTGGAAGCTCCAGCCATTGCTGTTTTGCAGTCATCCCTGATGGTGTCCCCTACCAATCATCTTTGGCCTGTTCCCCTCTCATGCCTCTGTAATTCCCTTTATTCCACTGTAATACTGATACATCTGACTTTGTCTTCTCTCTCAAACTGCAGGGTGAATTCTATTACATTATGATCACTGCCTGCTAAAGGTTCCTTTCCCTTAAGCTCCCTAATCAAATCTGGTTCATTACACAACACACAATCCAGAATTGCCTTTCCCTTAGTGGGCTCCACCACAAGCTGCTCTAACAATCCATCTCATAGCCATTCTACGAATTTCCTCTCTTTTCAAATCTACCTGTATATTGAAATACGCCATGTATATCGTAACATTTCCCTTTTTACATGCCTCTCCTTTCTGCTGTTGTAATTTATATCCCACATCCTGGCTGGTACATAACTCCCATCAGGGTCTTTTTACCAATGAGTACTCTACATCTTCTGATCATATGTCACCTCTTAAACATGATAGGAAAAAGCTTGGCCAAGGAGGGAATGAATTTAGAGTTGGGGTTCTGGCTGAGAAATGCAATTGCTTTGGGTATTTTGGTGAGATCAGGGTTGGTGTTGAAGAAATCCTAGAGCTTTTTGCAGTTAAGGTGAAGTTGGAAGGACAGTGGAGAGAGATGCAAGGAGGCAGTCGGTGGAAGGAAAAAAAACTTGGATTTACCTTTTACTACCTATCCACTCCCATCAGAATAGACATTCATTTTTACTGCTTTTTAGCGGTGTACCAGGTCCGTCTTAAGTTTATACCCTTTGGATTGGGGAGAACCAACTTGAAAAATTACAGATATGTCTTGGTCAGGATGATGGTGTTGGAGGTGGTGAAAGTGTCATCTAGCATCTAATACCAGCTGCAATGTTGTAGGGAGTAGTATTCAAGGTTAGTTTGGAAGTTTAAACATTAGTAATAATTTCCTAGAGATACTTGATAAATTAGTGGTATTGAAGATGCCTACTAGCTCATTTGGTCTTTCTCTCTTTCAAAAACCAATTCACCTGTATCAGTGTTTGTTCCTTAAAATGATTCGAGTATTCTGACCTTTCTCTCATCTTAGTCTGTTAAAGCTGCTAGTATCCCCTAAGCAAGTTGTTAGAGTGGACAAATAAAAGAGTGTTTGGTTCACTTTTCCTACTTTCTTTACAGTGGAGAAGGCAGTCACATCTCTGGACAGAGTAATGGGCGAGATCCCCAGGCACTGGCTAAAGCTGTACAAGTTCACCAGGACACCTTACGCACAATGTACTTTGCTTAACTCTGTGATTGTTTAGTCACTTCAACTTGCCAGCCTTCTGGACTATAAACAGCCATGCAAGAACACAAAACCACCTTCTACAGAAAATGTCTTAGTGTTGGAAGGGGTCAACATGTATTTTACAAAGGAGCAATTTTCAAAGAACTAATAACTGGTGGAGAAAGATTGACCAAGCAGATTATAGGAAAGATGTCAAACTCTTCTACATGACAAAAACACATTTCACATTTGTTTTATTTTTTACATGTATTTATGCAATATATTGATAACTTAATGTCAAGTGCAAATGTTCACCACTGCCAAACTCCTGCTAGTTTTTAGAGACACATGGATTCAAGAAATTGCTTGGTATGCAGCTACTTCATCGGAATTATTCAAGAATTTTTAAAAATCTTATAGGTCCAAAAGCTGAAGTTTGCAACTTAGTGCCTGGATTAGTAATTATTTGAATCTGTAAGTCTGATCGACTTGGCAGAATTTTTTTCTTACATGTTCCGAAGTTGGCACCAAACATATCAGTCACTTTCAGCCTGTTTATGTTCCTTGTGATGTCTCATTTCTTTTATTGTGCTTTCAAATTTCATTCTAACAAGTGCAGTAAGTTGTGTATTTACACAATCTAATGGAATCTTAATGTTATACAATCACTTTCTAAAGTCTGGACTTTGGAAAGTTATTATGAATATATGGAAACAGTACTAAGTCCTGAGGCAGAGCAAATGGAAACTTGTAAATTATTTTTTTAAAATATCACATTAAGAATCTTAATAAGTTGTGATGGCTACACTTCACTCTTACTGATATTGTGAGCCACACCTGCACAGCCCCCTTTAAACACAAGAGGGTGTGAATACAGCAGCAATGAAACGTAGATTTATAGATTCAGTTTTAGCAGACAGCTGAATGAATAAAGCTGAGCCTTGGGGTCCTTTTAAGAATTGCTGTTCTCTGAATGTCTTTAGTTATTCAGCAGAAGAAATGCACACTAACTGAATTCGCACAGTAGTTCTCTTCAGAAGCTGCTAATTACTTGGAAGTATATGAGGATGAACAAGAAGCACAGTTTAAGTCTGATCTTTTTTTATGAAGTGAACCTGTACAAAGGTGAAGTTTGTTTTAAATATTTTAATCCTTATTTGGATTTGTAATCTTCTTGCTCCCACTTACAGACCACTTATTTTATGAAGAGAGAAGGATGGTATTATGTTGACGATGGGAAAGATTTGACTGCTTGTAATCTGAAGATTTTCTTTAAGATTTGATTTTGCAACCCACTCTCAACATAAAATATGTTCCGGGGCATCACCTTATTAAGGTGTATGGAAGATATTTCCTGCATTGTTGGTGTGAATGCTTATAGTCTTAAAAGAGTGTCCCTCCTCTGCAGGTATCACACTTCATTTATTGGACCAACCATCCTGTGAAACCACTAAATAGAACTTTTGAGCAGCTTTGCCTATTAATCATACTGCCAACTCTAAATTGAGACAAGTACAAACTTAAAGAAGTAATTCTAGCTAGAAAATCATCCTGGGACCCATGTAATATCCCAGTGCTATATTTACAGAATTTAATGTAAATGGAAGTTCTTCCACAGTACTCACTCCAAGATTCAATATTCATATTGTGGTTCAGTTTTATATTCACCATTTGCACAAGAAAAGACAATAAGGCACAATCCAGCCTAAAAACCTATATGTAACACTAACATTAAAAGATCACTACAAATTGACAGATAAAATGCTTCTGTCATGCAGGTATGATTATCAAGAGAAAACCATGTAAGCATTTCACAAAATACTTTATCCTCACCCTCTCCAATTTTCATCCATTGGAATGTGGTGTGTTGATGTTCCCTGCTGGTGGATGTCTCGTACAAAGTATCTTTTATGTCCAATGAAGGAAATGAATAATTAAGAAACCATTCAAAGATCAAGGTCATGATTGCCCACTCCCTTTTCCCGCTCAGTATGACCGAAGTTGCTTTGCAGTAGCAAATGTTGCTTTCTAGCAACAGAAATCCCGATTAATGTGCCCTTTACTGGATAAAGTCATTTTTAACTTGGCCATCTTCAGCAGCTGTCTGTCTGAAATTCAGTACTTGATGCAGTCTTAAATCACATAGAGGATGCCAAATCTCATGGCTCAGTTTACATGCTGCCTTTGGCAGCTGCTGAATTGTAGCATCATTTTTCTGAAGAACCACTGATTTTTATGTTATGGCAAAGTATCTCAAGTAACTTAAGGAGCATTTTCAATTTAAATATGTCATCAAGCCACTTAGAAAGCTGTTTTGGGAGATGACCATAAGCTTGATCAAAAAGTTGATTTGAGGTGTGATTTAGAGCAAGAATCTTAAAGTGCAGCATAGCGCCCAAGCATTTGAAGGCATTTATCAAATGCATAGCAATTTTATTTGGGGAAGATCAAAAGCCTTGAATTGAAGGACAGCAGATATCTTGTATGGTTCCAGGGCTGGAGGAGATTATAGAGATCCCAGCACAAAATATGGAAGATTTAAGAGCCTTTTTGAGAAAAAACACTGCCCCAAATCCAACTGAAATAGATACAAGATTAAATTGACATCTATAGGAGAATGATCATTACCTCAAGTTACTTTGTTTCTGTCTCTTATAACTGGCCATAGCAGAGCTTTATATTTGTGACACCTCCATTAACTATTAGGCATGCAACGCACAAAAAGTGGGCAGATCCTTATAAGTTGGCTTATCTTGGTGTGAAGTAACGGAAGAGAAGATGCACTTGATTGGAATATAACTGGAATTTTAACCTTCCAAGAAAAGTTACAGAAAAGGGGTCATCAAACTCCTAGTAATGGAAAAGCCTGTCGCTCATTTATGGTCAGTGTACGATGCACTGCCTGTTGGAGTTCACCTGACTTTAGCTGAATACTGAGGAAGTGGAAAATTAAATCAGGCTGAGCAACTGTTGTCTATCCCAGATATACTGTGTTTTGGGATATACAGAAACTTGGAAGCTAGACACCTTTGCCCTTAAGAAATAATGAGTAATAAGAAAAGCACAAATTAACTTCATATATACACAACTTTCATTCTCCCTGCTGCCTTAAATAATGAAATTCGAACAAGGACTTAGTTTACAGAGGTTGATTAACTGCATATTCTTGGCTAATGCAAACACGGAGGGTCTTTGTGGAAATGACACAGGGCTTTCCCAGTAACTGAAATATATTCAGTAAATTGCTGTGTCTCAAATTCAATCATTGATATTTGTTGAGTTAGTCGATTCTAATTTGTCACATCATTATCTTCATATTAGGCACCTGCGTCTGGTCACTCTCCACCAATCCTTGCTAAAGTAACGGGTATGGATTATCAGGATTGGTCATGGTGCCTAATTGCTGTAAAGATCAACATGAAATCATGGAACTAGAATGAAGGTGGCGCCTTTAAGTTCAAATCAGAAAAAGAGAGGAGGGTAAATCTGGTTTGAGCAAAGTTGAAAGGAGCTTAAAACATCCACATTTCAGCATCATCGGTTAAGAAGGTATGAGATGATCAGTATATTATCCCCCAATTATCTATAAGCTCGTAACTCATCAATCCAATCACCTGGCTTTACCTCCTGAAGTAGAGACTAATCCCGAGCCATGTCTGGATATTCCTGTTGAAATAAAATGTTCTCAGCTAAGGTGTTGCCTTGGTGCTGGGAGTTATGCTCGAGGCAAAAGTAGTTTATTTTCTTACACTGAACCAATATACTGAAGTTAACAATATTTATAATTTTCTATGTTTCTTTTCCTTGCTGCACAAGTGTTTTTAAGAAATAAAATGATTTGAAGCAACATTTGAAGTAATTTTATTTAGAGCATTCCGGAGTAAGTGCCTCTGACTTAAAGTTTTTCATAAGGTATGTACACTGGTTAAAAGGCGGAGCATCAATTCAACCAATTGGAAACATGTAACATGAAAGCCAACTGGAAAGTCTGTTATATAATCACTTGCAATTTACTTTTGAAAATCTTTTGTTTCAGAAACTCTGCTGAAGAGGTATTTTTCTCAGTAATTTAGCTACCTCCAACCTTTGGTCTAAAATATATTGCAATGAAACTGCTAAGGGTGATTCGGGGTATGAAATAATTTAAGAAGGCATTGGTCAGAAATGTTTTTAATACTCGGCGGACACTTAAATAGGCAAAGTATTGAAGGATATGTACCTTATGCAGGTAAAGAGGATTAATTTAGATGGGTAAAATAGTTGTTATGGAAGCCGTGGGCCTAAGGATCCTTTTCTGTGCTCTTGGACTGTAGGAAATGCCTAATAAATTCTTGCAATACGTTCAAACTATAGAATAAGTGAATGTCTTTTCAGAGCTTTACTGTAAATTGTCCCTGAAAAGGTTATACAACGTAACAGTTCAAAATGCGTTTTAATTGCTTAGTTTTCTAATAACAATGTTCACCCATCCATTCTGATGAATTTCGAACATTACTGTCATCAAAAATACTAGACCAATTTTTTTTTAAAGTTAAGTATCTGGTAGTTGGTAATGTGATCATAAAATCTTGAGGGTAACCTCAAACATGTGTGTTGAAATTCATAAAACAGCCCACAGTGTAATATGTGTGAAATACCACCCTATCAGCTACATTTTTATGGACAATATCTTTGTTCATTATATCCTTGAACCCTGAAAAGATTATATTTCATCTGCACGCAATTAAATATGTATGAAATCCACAGTCTGTGTGGCTGTAGTGTACTGGTTCAAATAACAGAAGAATGGAACTGGAAAACTATCTTTCTAATTTTTTTTCTAATTCTTTATTGACCATATTTGTATTTTGCTATTACTGCAAAAAAATGTTTGTTCCTGACTTTTAAAAGATGTTGCAATGAGGCTGCCAAGCAAAGTCTCTCGCCACATACCTTGATTTGTACAGGACTCTCTCTTGGATAATTAAGAGAAGTGTAACTGGGTGTATAATTAGATATCACTCGCACACATAAGTTAAGTAGTCAACAGTCTAAAATTATTACCCACATAATAACAGCACTTGGTAGACTGTTTACCCCAATGACAGGTTGCATTTTATACATTGTCTTTATAAATCAGCATCATAATTAACATCACAGTTGCAGACTGACAAGGAGAATCACAAGGATGATTTGAACTCTAATGTGCACCTTCAAAATTAGTGTAGAATAGCAAAGAGATGGAGTGACAAACGGGCATAGGAAAACGTCTATTTTCACTATCTTCTCATTTTCTTGTACTACTGCAAATTCTCTCACACACACTAATCTCCTTGATTGTTTTTACCAGTAGCTACATGAGTTGCCAAAAAAAAATTACTGGGGAACCAGGCAACGCTGAAGTACTTGTACAATAAACCAATCGCAGAATGTGAAAACTTAACATCTTTATTATTCAATGAACACAGGTGCACAGGACTGAAAGCATCACAGTTTAATCGGCCCAGAGGATAAAAACAGCACTGAAGTAATGTACTTAGGTAATGTAACAAGGAAAGATAAATCTTAAACAAGGGAAAATTTGTAGGTGCTGATGAATCTCAAGGTTGTATATAGTGCCTATAAAAAATATCCCACCCCCAACCCCCACTGAATCACAGTGGATTTAATTCAGCTTTTTTGGCACTGATCAACAAAATAGACTCTCTTGTGTCAAAGTGAAAACAGATCTCTACAAAGTGATCAAAATTAATTAGAAATTCAAAATACAGAATAATTGCGTAAGTACTCACTTCCCTTTAATATGACACACCATATCATCACCGGTGCAGCTAGTTGGTTTTAGGAGTCACATAATTAGTTAAATGGAGATCTGTTTTTGGAGACCTGTGCAGTCAAGGTGTTTCAATTGATTGTAGTTAAAATACACCTATTTCTGGAAGGTCCAACTGCTGGTGAGTCAGTATCCTGGCAAAAACTACACCATGAAGACATTAGAACACTCCAAACAACTCTGCAAAAAGGTTATTGAAAAGCACAAGTCAGAAGATGGATACAAGAAAATTTCCCAGTCATTGGTTATCCCTTGGAGTATCATTAAGTCAATCATCAAGTATGGTACAGCTGTAAATCTGCCTAGATCAGGGAGGTCTATGACAACTCTGGAGGAGTACCAAGCTTCAGTGACTGAGGTGGGAGAAGACTGCACATACAACGCTTCAGCAGTCACAGCTTTATGGGAGAGTGGCAAAGAGAAAACTGCTGTGGGGGGTGGGGGGGGAGCTCACATGAAATATCGGTTAGAGTTTGCCAGAAGGTATGTGGGAGACTCTGAAGTCAGCTGGAAGAAGGCTCTAAAGTCTGATGAAAGCAAATTGAGCTTTTTGACATCAGACTAAATGCTATGTTTGGCATAAACCATACACCACACATCATCAAAAGCACACCATACCTACCATGAAGTATGCTGGTGGCTGTGGCATGCTGTGGGAATGCTTCACTGCAGCAGGCACTGGAAGGCTTGTGAAGGTAGAGGGTAAAATGAATGCGACAAAATACAGGGAAATCCTGGGTGAAAACCTGATGCAATCTGCAAGAGAACTGCAACTTCAGAGAAGATTTGTTTTCTAGCAAGATAATGACTCCAAACATGAAGTCAAAGCTACACAGGAATGGCCTAAAAACAACAAAGTTAATGTCCTGGAGTGGCCAAGTCAGAGCCCAAACTAGAATCCATTGAGAATTTATGGCTAGACTTGAAAAAGACTGCTCACTCAAGATTGTAGTGCAATCTGACAGAGCTTGAGCAGTTTTGTAAAGAAGAGCTGGGAAAAATTGCGGTGTCCAAATGTGCAAAGCTGATAGCGACCTATCCACACAGACTCAAGGCTGTAATTGCTGCCAAAGGTGCATCTAAATACTGACTTGAAGGGGGTGAATACTTATGCAATTATTTTATGTTTTATATTTGTAATTGGTTTAGATCACTTTGTAGAGTTTTCACTGTGACACAAGAGTTTTTTTTTTGTTGATCAGTGTCAAAAAAGCCAAATTACATCCACTGTGATTCAATGTTGTAAAACAATGAAACATGAAAACTTCTGGGGGGGAGGGTTGAATACTTTTTTTATAGGCACTGTATATGCATACTTTGATAATAAATGTACTTAGAACTTCGAAAGTTTTTGGTGTCCTATTTATTAAACGTAGAGCTATACCAGAACTGATGCAATGTATTTGTTGAAAGATTGAACAAACTGGCTGTTTCTTCTAGAAGGGAATTTTTGAAACTACTTGATACAAGTCTTCAAGATGACCAAAGGATATAAGGCAGGCAGAGATGACTCTTTCATGTGATGTGAGAGACCAGATTTAGGAACCAAAAGTAAAATAGCCACTAATCCAAAAGGTTTCAGTTTTGTTGCAAGACGAAGCCACCAAGAATACAGAACGCAATGTAGATTTGTGTTCGTACACTCCAACATTGTGAAGTCACTTCGCAACACAAACTTAAAGTACTCATGAGGAGAGCCAACAGCCACCAGCTCAAGACTAAAAACGGGCAATGCATAATTGTCTTTCAGGTAATGATGATTACAATTTGAGATATAAGGTAGATGATCTTGGTCTTTGTCCATGATTGTTCTTGGTAAATATTTATACAGAAGTGGGTTGCCATTACCTTTTTCTGGGCAGTGTCTTCACAAGACGGGTGACCATATCAATACTCTTCACATAACCGGGACTTGTGGGATGCACCAGCTGCTCATACAACCATCCACCACCTGCTCCCATGGCTTCATGTGACCCTGATTTGATTTTTTGGGGGGGGGGTTGTTGTTAAGTAGGTGCTATACCTTACCCAAGAGTGACCTGTGAGCGAGTGGAGGGAAGGAGCACCTTTCACCTTTCACCACCCTTACACTTTTGTACATTTTAAAAGATACCCAATTTCTGCAAACTTTATAGCACAATCTTTTATTCTGTAATTAATGACACTCTCCTCACAATGAGCTGCTTTGAAAGCAGTTCTGTAAATAGCTGGAAATATATACCGCTAGTATAATACGGAGGTAAGAAAGTTCATTCACTAAATCAAGAAAAAAATATATCAAGGAGACAAGTTTGTTTTTACTGCTGCAGTTTGCTGTATTTAAGCAAGCAGACAGTGTTGTATCACATCCTTCTGATGTGCTTTGTAGAAACTGGATATGCTTTGGCTGCAGAAGGGGAACCATTTGGCAAATCATTCATCCTCTAATCTGTTGTAGTCAGAATGTGTGTGTGTTTGGGGGGGGGGCAGCACTGGTACAGGTCTATTTCTGTTAATGTAGCAGACTTTGTAGTACTGGTATAAAGTGTCAAGGGGCTGTAGTTAAGCTTTTTGTTGGAGATGGAAAATTTAAGTGTTACAAAAGTTAATTAGCAATTAATGTTTGTAAAAATAATAATAAGGTAATGACTACAATTACATTAGACCAAGTGTTGATATTGTCCGTATGGTACTCCACTGCTCCATCTGAGCAATTGTAAAGGAATCTGTACACCAAATCCATCAAACTTTAGACAAGGAGGGAAGGATGCTGATGAATCCGGGATTCTATCCTTTCCATTTCAGTTGTATTGAGGCAATTATGATCGATTTAGAATAACAGTTATTATATTCCCTGTTGTGATAAGTGATCAGAAGCCACTATTGTATCAATATTTTCTGCATCTTTGAATAGATGTAGTGGCAAAACAAAACCAAGCCAAACCAATTGCCGCGGCCTGCAACCCCACGGATTTGCTATGTGCCCCCAGCCCCAATAATGATGTTCCAAAAGTCGAGGATCATTTATTAGCAATTGGCAAACATATGGTCTTGAAATGATGAAATTTAAGCATACCTAAGTGTAACTAAGCGTTATTGAGCAGTCAGCTAAAGATACGATCCGCCAGTCCCAAGTTACAAGCTGCCATGAACGAAACAAGGATACATGATTTATTCCCTTTGCTTTTACTCCCCACTCATGTGACCAGTTACCATAATAAACATAATAAATCCTGCAATACAGAATACAAAGCAAATGGAAAACATATGCATAGCTCCTACAGATGATGTAGTCAGAAGGGCCTAGGAGTTCTTGAACACAAATTACTTAAAGTTAACATGGAAGAACAGCAAGCAATTAGAGAGGCAAGCAGTCGGCCAGCCTCTAATTGCAAGAGGATTTGATGATATCTTGCTCCAGTTACATGAAGCTATAGCAGGGTCACGTTTGTAGTGTGTGAGATTTGTCTCGCTAAGGGGTGATATACACATGTTAGATGGAGGACAGGAAGTTTTCCAGACTGGTTCTTGGAGTAGCAGGTTTATAATTTTTAAGATTCATATGGAACTTACAGGTTAGACCTGGAGATATTTCAAGATAAGAAATCAGCCATTCGTGCCTCAGAGGAAAATGAAACTTAAATTCTCAAGAGGCTCAGTCTTCAAATACATTTAACACAGAGACCAACAGATAGAAAAGGTGTCGAGGGATGTGTGGTTACTGCAGGAAAGTGACACTGAAGTAAAAAGGCCACCAGACTGGAGGGGATAGAAAAGGCAGGATGGGGTTCTCTTGCTTTATCTATTATTTGATGTTTATCCAGACAGCCACAGATTCGAAGTGTGTTAACCTTCAGATTGATGCTGGTAAATACATTGAGAATATCTGTATATCCATCCTTAAAGCACTTCTACAAGAAGGAGCTGGGAGGATTGCACTGTGATAACATCTTCAATTGAAAGTGTTCATTTAACGTTAGTGGTTTTGTGCTGGCTTCGTTCATGCTCTGTGTAGTTACACCTGGCAATGGAAAAATATATTGTAGAATGAAAAGGCAACTATGATCGCTGCTGATATGCGGGATGTTGTGCATGAGTGAATATTGGGTGAGGCTTGGATTGGAATCAGTTCTGTTGTTTCCCAACAGCTGAACAGGCACAGGTTCAATAAGGGTCAAGTCATTTAAATAACTGTTTCTGCAGAAATTTCATAAATATTATTACTAAAAGAGAACGGTAATTCTCAAAGAGCATGAATACATTTAGTTATCAATGTTTACTCTGAGATATTTAAAACATTTTAAAATAACTAGCCAATGAAGTCGTAAATACATGGGAAAATAATATTTTTTATACCCAGTAGAATATTAGGATTAACTCAAGAAATAATTACTTTTATGTGTCAGATCATAATGGACAATTAGTGTTTAATGAAACTAAGTTGAATTTCTGTTAAAAATAATACATAATTCATATATTTGACTTTTTAACGAAAGCTCTTTCAATGATTGAGGTTTTGTGAACCAGACAGTACCTTTTCATGGAACAGGGACAACAGTTTAGGATTATCACATGTACAAGCGTACAGTGAGAGGTGTCATTTGCGTTAACAACCAACACACCTAAGGATGTGCTGGGGGCAGCCCACAAGTGTCACCATACATTCCAGCACTAGCGAAGCATGCCCTTAAAGCTCAGCAGGGTGAAGATTCCAAAATCAATTCGGCTCAGCTCTCAAGAGAATAAAAAAATACAATGCTGGAAATACTTTACAGTTCAGGTGGCATCTATGGAGAGAGAGTCAACGCTCCAGCTCAAATTATTTTGGTCAAAACTAGAGGCAGAGAGAAGATAATAGTTTTTTTTTAAGTTTCAGGAAGTGCTGAATGCTTCACAGGACTTTGCTTTCATCCCAGATTTTCAGTATTTTGTTTTTCAGTGACAAGAAAGAATGGTCCCATTCATCAACACAACTGGAAAGGCTTTTTTTGAACTATAAGAATTAGTAACCTGTCCATTCTTTTCTCTGATCTAAATGATATTGAGATTTTATATCATTCTAGCTCAGATCCAATGCAGCCTCTGCCTCGGTCAAGGACTACTTGAGACTTCAGTGAAGGTTGGTAACACGTGAAAAATTGCCATAATTTCTACATCTAATCATGCACATGAATGGATATTGAGTGACAACAGAACCCATCCTCTTTATGACGGGGTTAGATTCCTGTGAACTGTTCATAACCCAAACAATTTACAAGTTGGAAATATGGCTATGAACTGAGTTACCACACAGCAGAATTTGTATGTGGTCCCAAAGCAGCCAGCAAATCCATACTGTTGATTTGCCAAAAGTTAGTTTGTACGTACAGGTTGTGTATAAGTCAGGCATTCATAAACTGGGGGTGTCAGAGGGGATTTATGCTGGATTTAATTGTTTTGTATCCCAAGAATTGAATGATTTGGCTGGGGATATGAACATAGTTTTCCAAGTTTATTGACCATTATGAAACCAGCTAATACTGAATACACAGGAGGAAGGAAGTCAAGATGGTTCAAGGTGGTGTTGCTGAGCTGAGTTGAGTGGGTCAGCATGTTTCAAATGGAACATTTAAGTGAAATACATTGAGGTCATCCAGTTTGCTGCGCATGGAGTATAGGGCAAATGGTGAAAGACTGTATAGAGTTGACACTTGAAAGGATTTGAATGTGCCTGTACCACTAGTCATTAAAGCTCAATGTGTGATTGAGAGGCAAATGATAATGATGGCTTTCATTATGGGAGGATTTGATTGCAGGACTAATGAAACCATAGAACATTACAGCACAGAAACAGGCCTTTTGGGCCTTCTTTGCTGTGCCGAACCATTTTTCTGCCTAGTCCCACTGACCTGCACCTGGACCATATCCCTCCATACACCTCTCATCCACGTACCTGTCCAAGTTTTTCTTAAATGTTAAAAGTGAGCCTGCATTTACCACTTCATCTGGCAGCTCACTCCCACCACTCTCTGTGTGAAGAAGCCCCCTCCCCATGTTCCCTTTAAACTTTTCCCCCTTTACCCTTAACCCATGTCCTCTGGTTTTTTTCTCCCCTAGCCTCAGTGGAAAAAGCCTGCTTGCATTCACTCTATCTGTATTCCCAGATCCTTGTTCAACTGCACTCCTCAGTGCCCTACCATTTACCTTGTATGTTCTACTTTGGTTTGTCCTTCCAAAGAGCAAAACTTCACACTTGTCTGTATTAAACTCCATCTGCCATTTTTCAGCCCATTTTTCCAGCTGGTCCAAATCCCTCTGCAAGCTTTGAAAATCTTCCTCACTGACAACTACTCCTCCAATCTTTGTATCATCAGCAAATTTGCTGATCCAATTTACCATATTATCATCTAGATCATTGATATGGATGACAAATAACAATGGACCCAGCACTGATCCCTGTGGCACACCACTAGTCACAGGCCTCCATTCAGGGTAGCAATCCTCCACTACCACTCTCTGGCTTCTTCCATTAAGCCAATGTCTAATCCAATTTACCACCTCTCCATGTATACCTAGCGACTGAATCTTCCTAACTAACCTCCCACGCGGGACCTTGTCAGAGGCTTTACTGAAGTCCATAAGACAACATCCACTGCCTACCCTACATTCACTTTCCCGGTAACCTCCTCGAAAAACTCTAATAGATTTGTTAAACATGACCTACCACGCACAAAGCCATGTTGACTCTCCCTAATAAGTCCCTATCTATCCAAATACTTGTAGATCCTATCTTTTAGTTTTCCTCCCAATAATTTACCTACTACCGACATCAAACTTACCAGCCTATAATTTCCCGGATTACTTTTAGAGCCTTTTTTAAACAAGGGAACAACATGAGCTATCCTCCAATCCTCCGGCACCTCACCCATGGATACCGACATTTTAAATATATCTGCTAGGGCCTCTGTAATTTCAACACTAGTCTTCTTCAAGGTCCAAGGAAATACCCTGTCAGGTCCTGGGGATTTATCTACTCTGATTTGCTTCAAGATAGCAAGCAGCTCCTCCTCTTCAATTTGTATAGGTTCCATGACCTCACTACTTGTTTGCCTTATTTTTATTGACTACATGCCAGTTTCCTTAGTAAATACAGACGCAAAAAACCCAGTTAAGATCTCCCCATTTCTTTTGGTTCCATACATAGCTGACCACTCTGATCTTCAAGAGGACCAATTTTATCCCTTACTGTCCTTTTGCTCTTAATATACCTGTAGAAGCTCTTTGGGTTATCCTTCACCTTGACTGCCAAAGCAACCTTATGTCTTTTAGCCTTCCTGATTTCTTTCTTAAGTTTTTTTTTGCACTTTTTATATTCCTCAAGCACCTTATGTTCCTATACGTACAGCCAGATTCGGGAACAGCTTCTTTCCAACTGTGATAAGACTGCTGAACGGATCCCGACCTGGATCTGGGCCATACCCTCTCAGTTTTTTTGCGCTACCTTACTTTTTTTTGACCTACTCCTGCACCTATTTTCTATGTTTCTGTTTTTCCATTTTTCTATTTTCTACATGTTATACATCTCTCTCTTCTTCTTTATCAGAGTTACAGTATCCCTTGAGAACTAAGGTTTCTTATTCTTACTCACTTTGCCTTTAATATACAAACTCAGCACTCTCAAAATTTCTCGTTCAAAGGCTTCCCACTTACCAATCACATCCTTGCCAGAGAACAACCTGTCCCAGTCCACACTTTTTAGACCCTTTCTCATTTCTTCAAATTTGGCCTTTTTCCAGTTTAGAACCCCAACCGGAGGACCAGATCTATCTTTATCCATAATCGAGTTGAAACTAATGGTATTATGACTAATGAAGATTTTTTTTCTTTTTTTTTTTGCAGCTATGAGATACAACTTACACATTGTGAATGTTTTGGTTTCCTTCCCTAAGAAAGACGGGCAGAAAAGACTGGATTGCTTTCAGAACTGGTGGATTTGCAGTATAATGAGAGTTGGAGTAGACTGCAGCTGTATTCTTTGGAACTTAGAAAGGTAGGAGATCTCACTAAAACCTATAAAATTCTTTTAAAGACTTTACAGGCTAGATGCAGGAAGTATGTTTCCCCTGACTGAAGAGGGTATCAGGGGTATCACAATTTGAAAATAGAGAATAGGCTGAGATGAGGAGAAATTTTGTAATGACTAAAAGTAGCAAACATTTAGAATTCTCTACTCCATTCAGCCATGGAAGCTTGATTGTTATGGTTTTTGGAAACATGTCGATAGATTTCAAGGAATTAAGAGAAGCAAAGGATAAGTGGTCAGTGTATAGAAAAGGCAGTGTGATGGAAGATCAGCCATGAATCCTAGTGAATGTCAGAGCATTAGGACCTACTCCTTTATTTCTAATGGTCTGTCTTCTGCAGTGAAACACTTTGGAGAGATTGAATTACGAACTGTTCAATTTGTCAATGATAAAACATCACCAGCAGAATTGAAGTCCTTTTGGTTAAGAATTAGTTCAACTGGACAGATGGTCACAATACCCACCCACACTCTTGTGTTTCCAGTTTTACTGATAGTGAAGTACCAAGCCGAACTCGGGGTAAACAGTTGTTTGTGTCAAACCTTGAGTATTCATCCATCCCTAAATCGAATAGAAAAATCTGGAGAGGAAAAAAAAGATCTGCGGATCTGGAGAGGGGAGAAAAGAAGAACACCCCACAGGCTGGGTAGCATCTGTTGAAAGTGAAACAGTTATCAGATCCCTTGCAGAACAGCAAAGGAGAGCAGACTAGTTAACACCAAGGGCAAGGGATAGTGTCCCCTTTCTCCACCAATCCTTGATACTAACTTGTTTTCTTTCCTTTTGAGTTTTGATGAAGTATCTTTGTCCTGGAACCCTAATTCCTTTTCACTTTCTACAGATGCTACCCAACCTGCTGATTGTTTGCAACAGTTTCTGTTTTTATTCCTCCACCCCAATTGGTAACCTGTTTTCAGAGGTACTGCAAAGCCGGTTTTCTTCAGTGTATGGGCAGTACAAAACTATATGTATTTACCATCGTGAGCTTAAAACAATAACCTGTAAAGATCTTTCCTTCTATATTTTACATGTCTCAAAGCTTTGGAAATACATGAGCAAAGTATTTTCTTGCCATGCTGAAAACAGATTGGTACTTTCAACCACAAGTCATTTTCCCAAATGTTTATAACTTAGCAAATGCAATCAAATGGATTTTATAAAGATGAGTACACGAATAATGTTTAGAAACTTCACAGTTAATCTGGTTCTAATGTTGTCTTTTTTTATTGATTACAGTAGAAATTTCATAAATGACATCTACCTTTTGCCATTGACTCCAGTGCATGTCAGAGCATTAGGACCCGCTCCTTATCCCTACCTTTTAAAAGTTCAACCTTCTGCGTTCAAACATCTCAAAGAGGGATTGAGTTGCAAACAGAAATTTGTATGAAAAGAGACACCAGTCCTGATGAAGGGTCTCGGCTTGAAACATCAGCTCTATTCCTCTCCATAGATGCTGCCCGACCTGCTGAGTTTCTCCCAGCATTTTGTGTGTGTTAACTTTTTACCATAGTTGTTTTAAGTATAAATGATGCCCTATGAGGACGAAAAGTGCATGGGTTACATAAGTAATCATTACTTAAAACGGAATTTAATAAGGAAAACCGTGCCCACTCTCCGCAGTATCAGCGAACAAGAAAGGTGAACATCAGCGAAAATATTTTTTAATTTATAAAAAACTTCCGAGAGCCCAAACAACATGGAATACGCGGTGACGTCAGACGCAACGCAGAGTTTATGAATAGTAGGCGGGCGGTGTGACGCTGTAGCCTTCGCCTGGAAAGTTTATGAATCAGGCTGGAAAAGCGTCATTTCCGGCGGTTAGGTGACGGCGCTTCCGACTGGTGAGACGCCGTAGGTGATAATAAAAAAAGACGAAAGCGGCGGAGTGGAAGTGGCGAGTGAGCGGGCGGGCTCGAGGAACGGACGGGCAAGTGAGGGAGGCCGCGCCGCGCCGTGCCGCACCTTTCCGGCTCTTCAGCCCGGCCACAGGCATCCCCCGACCGGAGAGTTGCGGCCCCGCGCTTCGAGAGCTGCGCCAGCCGGGAGAGGCGTTTGTCCGGAGCCGGGGCTCGCCCGCCGACCGGCTCGTCCTTCCGCCGGCCGCTTCCCACCCGTCAGGAGGTCGCTGCACACCCAGCCAAGGAGCGTGTGTAGGGAAGAGGCTCCATGAATGGAAATCGGAACCCCAGGTACGAGGGGCCGCGGGGCCGCCGCGCCGGCGGGGTGGTGGGGGGGGGGGGTGGGGGGGGAGGTGCTGGAATGCGCCCTGAAAATGGGCGACTCGAGCCGCTCATGATCGGCCTGCCGGAGAGAGAATCAAAGTTAATCGTACGGCCGGTCGATGCATCAAAAGTCTGGTTTGCCATCGCTGGAATTGCACCTTGTGTAACTCGGCTGCGGGGGATCGGCGTTTGTTGGGACGGATTAGCAGTCTCGGGGGGAGGGAGGGAGCGAAGGGAATCCAGTCACCCCCACCAGCGGGAAGCGAAGCATGGTGCCTGAGACCGGCCGCTGGAATGTGAAACGGGCTGTCATCATTCGTTTTATTAAGTCTTCCATTTGTATTCTAACTGAGATCGAAACTAATTCAACGGGGAATCTATTAGTGTGATTTAAAAGGCAGGAGTCTTCATCTTGCCTGCATTTAAGTTGCACAGAAAACAATGGCAAGGTGGAGAACCACGGAATAATAATTTCCACTGAATGCTTGTGATGAAGTAATTTGACCCGATGTACTAATTGGATTCTCATTCAAAATCTGATTTAATTACAAGGTAATTTCTAATGTGCCGGTTTTAACTTTTTCTCAGCATGGCTGTAAACTGAAAATGTTAAAAACGCTACTTTCTACCCTTGTAAATTTCTGATTATTTACTGAAGATCAAAAATCCAAAAGAATTGGTACAAGTTGATATTTATGCTGCAGGAATTAATTCATTTATCCAACATAAAATTTATCCTGACTACTGCCAATTAATATTTTTCCAGCCATTCAAATTAATCATACAATATTAAAAGTTTAACATATTTTGCTTAAATATAAGACTTTCAAAACTGATGCAATAGCGTTGTAACATCAGAAAGTGATACTGACTAATGAGGTTTGATTAAATTTCTGAAATGTTTGGAGGTATTTACAGTGATTGAGTAATGGATAAGTCGACAGTGTGAGGTTTAACAAACACATTTATTAAGATATTTGACTGAAACATTGCGTTGTCATATGAAGAGTATTTGATGCTCTGGGCCTGTAGTCTCTAGAATTCAGAAGAATGAGGGGTGACCTCATTGAAACTTAATGTTGAAAGGCCTCGATAGGGTGGGTGTGGAGAGGATGTTTCTTATGGTGGGAGAGTCTATGACCAGAGAACGCAGTCTCAGAATAGAGGGGTGTCCTTTTAGAACAGAAATGAGGAGGAATTTCTTGAACCAGAGAGTGGTGAATCTGTGGAATTTATTGCCACAGGCATCTGTGGAAACCATGTATTCAGGCAGAGTTTGGTAGATTCTTGATTGGTCAGGGATGAAGGGTTACAGGGAGAATGGGGCTGTGAGGGAAAATGGGTCAGTCGCGATGAAATTATAGAGCACTCGATGGGCCAAATGACCTAATTTTGCTCCTGTATCTTATGGTCTTAAGGAAAGTGGTTAATAATGTCTTTCCAAAATGAACACTCAAGTGCGTAGTATGTTGCTTCAGTTAAGGTGAAAGTTGTTTTGATAACTTCTGTCTTCGTCGTCGTAACTTGTAATAGTTACCTTTTACACTGTGTCCTGGATCCGAAGTAACATTCAGTTCTTTACAGAATTGATACTATATTTTATATAAAAAATAATCCTTCCGTCTATCCCAGTTTTATGAACACTAGGTCTGAGCAGGACAGATTATGGATACAGTACTGAGAATCTAAGCGTTGTTCTAGCTTCTAAACATTGAAGCAGGTAGTGTATTCTCATATTAATTTAGTGAAAGGGCTTGTCTTTTAATTAAATATTCTTTTAGCTCAGGGCTCCCAACCTTTTTAGTGCCATGGTCTCCTGCTGTAGCCCCCAGGTTTGAGAAGCACTGTTTTAGCTGAACTGCATCTGTCCAGAAATGTGGTAGATGAACTGAAGTTTTCCCAGCTCTTTCCTGGAATTATCCATGGACAGGAATGCCTCTGTGTAGTGCTTTTGTTCTGTTCTAAAAAGGTATCTGTGGACTTTGCTGACCTGAGTTGTTGAGCCCCGTATTGTTTTAAGGTTGAAAGGATTTGGGCAATGAATATTTTCAATTGTATTGCTCTGATTGTTCCACCAATAACAGATTTTTCTCTCAACTTTCTTTTCAATAGAAATGCGTATCTGCTTCGGAGATAGATATATTCAAACCAGTGGAAGTCCTTTTGACAAATTTCAGTTTAATTTGCTGAACAATTTTAACTTGACCATTTTAATGATGGACCAAGAACAGAGGTGATGAAGTATTTTGCTTTAGTTGCAGCAGTGCTAACTTGGCAAAATCAATTCAAGTACACAGAATGATTCTGGATTTCAGCTACCTAAAATGGGAATATTTGATGATTTCCATCGGAGCTGTTCACGTGAGTCGCCTTCTCAATGGTGCCTCAGAAGTGGAAGTCCCTTAACTTTAATTGAATCATTAGAGTAAGTGATTTAGCAGGAACCAAACTCTTGACATACGCTGAAGAGAATTTCTGATAACAGTACAAAAAAAACTTAATAAGTGAGGGAGCATTACTAATGTTTGGAATGAATGTGGCCAAGTGTAAAAGCTGGCAGTGAAGATAATTATCAGGAGCAGTGGTCGTAAAATGGTTTGATTTAGCATAGTTATGGGAAATGAAAACATTAGAAGTGAAACGTTTGCACTCGTGAAGCATTCCTTGCTAGAGGGAGTTGGGATCAAGCAGAAGTGGATAGGAAATGGGTATTGAAATTAGATCGGTGTTAGAGTGTTGGGAAGAATCCAACAAGTGGAAGGTTAGAACACAAATGTGCCATTAAAAAAAGAACAGTATTCTGGGAGCATACTGGATAATGGGTGAAAGAAAGCTGAAAGCTCAGTATGGCAGAAACCTTAGAGTACAGAAGGTGCAACGTTAAATAAAAAGGAAATTAGAAAGATAAAGTGGCTGCTTGCAAAACTCTCAGCAGGTAAAATCCAAAGTAAACTTAAAACCATAAGATATAGGAGCAGGATTAGACCTTCTGTCCCATTGGGTCTGCTCCACCATTATCATGGCTGATCCAAATTTCCCTCTCAGTCCCAATCTCTGCCTTCTCCCCGTATGCCTTCATGCCCTGAGATGTTTTCTAAATGTCTGAGCAAAGAGGCATGGGAAGAAAGCAGAGAATCCTATTGGAGACCAAAGCAACAGGCTGAGTGCATGCAGAAAGGGTGTAAAGTTCTGAATGAGTACTTAACAATGGCCTTCATGGATGGAAGGATGATTTAGCATTGATATTAAGAAGGAAGAATATGAAGTGTTATAAATAATGATGGACACTATTTATTAAAGCATCTGGGATTATTACGTGGATGAACATTTTTGCACTCTTAAAAGAAGCAAGAGAGGAAATATCATAGGCTCTGACTGTAATTTTCCACTGCTTATTGGTAACAGATGTGGGGCAGGGGGGTTAGAAGATGGCTGTTGTCGTACCATGGTTCAAAAGGAGAGAAGGTTGACAAGCCAGGACAGGACAAACAGGGCTGATACCAGCTGCAGGAAAATGTTGGGGAAAGCATTTTGAGCACATCACAAGTCAGCATTTGGGGAGGCACAGGTTAGCCGAGGACAGTCATGGATTTATGTAGGAAGGTTGTGTCTAACTAATTATGTTTTGAGATGACAAGGAGTGTTGATGAGGGCTGAGCATTTGATTAAAAGTTGTCTTCAGCAATGGGGTAATGGTCGTTGGGAATTAGTGAGCGAGGAAATATGCATAACAGAACTTACAGGACTTGCCACTCAGTCCCTTCTGCACATTCCTGAAGGTAGTAGATTTGGTATATAAGGTAGTTAAAAAGACATTTTGATGTTTTTATTAGCATGGGAACAAGAGTAGGAAGGTCACGGGTTAGTTCTGATCACCACACTAAAAGGAAAATGTGACTGAGCTAGAGAAGGTGAAGAGAATATCTGCGGGGATACTCCCAGAGCTGGAAAATGACAGTAATCAGGAGAGGGTGTCTAGGTTGGATTTGTTTCCTTTGAAGCAGAGGAGGCGAAGGAAGGTTTCATTGAGGTGTATAAAATTATAGGAGCCCAGCCCAGGGTAAAGAATAAGCCAGTTTCATTTAGCAAAGGAGACAGTACATGGGTAAAAAATTATCTTAATTGGTAAAAGGATTAGATTTGAATTGGGGACAAATCTGTTCCATTCTGAAAAGACCTGAAAGGGTGAATAGATGTGTGGATGATACTTTGAAGAACGGTTTTTACAAAGCAATGGGCCGAGAGTTGAGAGGTGGAACCTGCCAAGTATTCAGTTTTCAGTCAACATGGACACAATAACCTGATCAGCTTGCTTCTGTGCTATAAATTTCTAAGATTCTTAATACCATAATGTTGGTTGTCACTGCTGTCTCTGGCAATGCAGTCCTCAGTTTGGTCAGTGTGCTGCTGAGTCATTGCCAGTGATGGGTATTGAAGTGCCCCATCTGGAGTATATTCTCTGCCCTTGCATCCAACTGATGTGCAGTATGGAGGGATGTTTTTCATCTGCTGTGGGAGCGTGGTAGATGCTAATCGGCAGGATGTTTTCCTGCACTTGTTCCCTCTGTGCCAGTTCACCTGTTAGCTTGGGACTGCATGTTACCCAGAGAGTGTTGGGCTGCAGGACTCTGAGACATTAGTTTATCAGTATGCACGCATCAGTCTTTCGTTTGGCTGGAAGGCAGGTCAGTTTTCCTAATGTTGGTACCAAATGCCCATGGGAAAGACTGGAGGATTGTTGTGTCTGGGCTGGTATTTTAATAGAGCTTAGTTTCTGATTTTAGCTTTCTGTTCAGATTTACGCAAGTAATGAACTAACTTTAATTCTCCCCCCCTCCCCCCCCCCCCAAGCAGTGGTAAAATTTGATGTTGATTGTGGATCAATAAATCTGGCCTCTATCATGACTGTCAATCTTCCCTTCACTCCAGTAGTCCTCCAAGATTGCAGCTCTGAGAGAACGCTGGGTGGTAGGTCGAATTCTTCAACTTGTGTGGGCGGATATATAATTTTACCAAGGAAGGAAATTCATTATTCCTACCACACCACTGAATACTTAATGTTACATTTCTGTTTCTTGGACTTTGTTCAAATTATTTGGTAGGTTTTCCTTTACAAATGGCATGCATTATTATCTTTTTTGAAAAATGAGGATGGGAAATAAAGTTGCACCAGGAGACAAGAAAATCTAACTCAGTTTGAAAACTTGTATTCTGGCACTTGCAAGAACAAGGCACTGCAGAAAGCAATCTGAGGCAATTTTTGATCTGCAATGTTAACTCTGTTTCTACAGTTGCAAGAAAATGTTTGTGAGCCCTTTGTAATTAACTGCTTTTCTGCATTTTTTACTTAAAATGTGATCTGGACCTCATCAGAGCCAAAACAATGGATGAACACAATCAGCCTAGACTAGTAACACACAAACAATTGTACTTTTCATGTCTTTATTGAACAGGTTGTTTTAATTATTCACAGTCTAGGCTGGAAAAAGTATGTGAACCCTTGTATTGAATAACTGGTAGAACCTCCTTTAGCAGCAATAACCTCCACCAAACATTTCCTGTAGCTGCTGATCAGACTTGCACAATAGTGAGGAGGAATTTTAGACCATTCCTCCATTCAAAACTATTTCAGTCTATCAATATTTCTGAGATGCCTTGCATGAACAGCCCTCTTCAGGTCATGCCATCTCAATTGAGTTAAGGTCTGGACTCTGACTTGGCCATTCCAAAACACACACTTTCTTCTTTTTAAACCATTCTGTTGTTGATTTACTCTTGTGCATTGGATCATTGCCTTGTGTTGCATCATCCAACTTCTATTAAGCTTCAGGTGATGGACCTCTACCCTGCTATTCTCCTGTAAAATATCTTGATACCATTTTGAAATCATTGTTCCCTCAATGATTGCAAGTTGTCCAGGCCCTGAAAGTTTTAAGGTGCTTTGAAGTAGGTGCAGAGGGGATGTCAGGGGGGAAGTTTTTTGTGCAGAGAGTGGTGAGTGCGTGGAATGGGCTGCCAGCGACTGTGGTGGAGGTGTATACAATAGGGTCTTAGAGGCTCCTGCATAGGTACATGGAGCTTAGAAAAATGGGTAACCCTAGGTAATATCTAAAGTAACTACATTTTCAGCACAGCATTGTGGGCCGAAGGGCCTGTATTGTGCTGTGTGTAGGTTTTCTGTGTTTGTCTATTATTATGACTCAGATGAAGATCAGACTACATTCATGAATAATTAATGCAGAAAACCAGGTAATTGCGAAGGGTTCACAAACTTTTCCTTGCAACTGTACTTCCATGGTTCTCAATATTTTCTGTTTTTTTTCAAAATTTTGATTGGCTGAGATGCATACTTGTGTGTAGTTCGTATTGTATAAAAGTACATTTTGAGATTTGTTTTGATGTGAATTTAATCTTGATGCGCATGGTGGATTTATGTAAATATATCGATAGTTACTTTTTAGCAACATCGTAGAACATGCTGAAGAATGACCTGAGATAATTCCAACATCTCTAAAGATAGAATATTGAGACTCCAGTTAATGTTTTAAAGTACATCCTGAATGGGAGGGAGGTGAAGATGCTTCAGAAAACAATTCTACTAAGTAGTACATTGGGAAGTAAAGGGACAGGAAGAAATGGCCAGTCCCTACTGGATTGCAGATTTTGGGTGTAGGAGTTTGTAACATTGCATATCACTGAAATAGAGCACTAGTGCACAGAAGCGAGCCCATCAGCCCGTCTCATCCACGCCAAACTATTATTCTGCTTAGTCCCACTGACCTGTAGCTGGACCATAGCCCACCATCTCCATCGATGTACTTATCCAAACTTCTTGTAAGTGTTGAAATCAAACCCATAGCCATCATTTCCACTGGCAGCTCATTCCACACTCTCACCACCCTGACTGAAGAAATCCCCGCTCGTGTACCTTTTCAACCTCTAGTTCCAATCATTTACTCAGTCTATATAAGAAGATTGCAATCTTACTATTGGAAAATAGCAAGGAGTGCAAACATTCAAGCATTTAAAATAAAAATGTTTTAGATTTATGTTTTGGGCAGAGACGAGGAAAGAAGCCTAGATTGGCAAGGTGCAAACCTCAGGTGGCGATTAGGAATCTATTCGTAGTAGATTTTTCATGTCCAAAAGAGACTGCATACAAATGTTCTTGTTACAGATGGGTAAAAGGAACTGGGAGGGTTGAAAGTATTGCATCCAAAGTTAGCTGATGGCCAAATAGATCACGGCTGTTGGTATTATCTGATACGGCACAAGAGAGTGACTGATCTAACTCAGGATGGGTGAGGCAAAGAGTTGAGGTCGAACAGCTGTGCAGAAAGTGAACCTACATACCCAGATATCATACTGCCTCAGAATAACTGTAAATCATATATAACATATAAATTAACTGCTTAGTTCTTTGAGCACTTCAGAATCCAACATGTGTAGTAAGTATTTTGATTACCCATTGCTTTTATTTTATACAACTGGGTATTCTGTTTGTGCAGATATTACTGGACCTCTTAGCTCTCTTGAGAAGTAATCCATCATTTCTTATGGCACTAAAGTGCTGCCCTTAATCAGCCACGTTTACAAGTTTGATTGTGTCATGTAGATGGGGTTTGACAGCATGTGTACAGTTTGAGATAGTTTTATAATAAATTACAGTTACCGTAACTAATTCTATGATTTTGCAGCCAGAAGCATGGTAATTGTGTTATAGCATATTGTACTGTAATTCTGTTTACTATTTTACTGCATTATATCCACATTTAGCAGGAGGAATGTTTGTAGTTTATTAATATGTCTGATTGCATCCTGAAGTGCTTTCAGCAATCTGGCACGTTTCGTAGGGCAGATTATGCCAATTTTTGAACCAACAATCTTTTCTAGTTTCTTTTTTACCCCTTGTAATACTGCTAAGGGGCAGGCAAGAAAAATTCTCATTTCTATATTAGTGAACTTACAATATTGAAGCATTTACTTTTAATTGGTGGAGGTATAGACTCGGTGGTTACTTTTATTAGGTACTGCCTGTACTAATAAAGTGGCCACTGAGAGTATGTTCATGGTCTTTGGCTGCTGTAGCCCGTCCTCTTCAAGGTTCAACTTGTTGTGATATCAGAGATGCTTTTCAGCACACCACTGTTGTGACACATGGTTATCCGGTTACTGTTGTCTTCCTGTCAGCTTGATCTAGTCTGGGTATTTTCCTCTGAATCTTATTAACAAGGTATTTTCACACCATTCTCTGTAAACTCTAGAGGCTGTTGTGCATGGAAATCTCAGGAGATCAGCAGTTTCTGAGGTTCTGCAACCACCTTGTCTGGCACCAACAATCATTCCACATTTCTTCCCCGTTCTTATGTTTGGTCCGAACAGCACTGTAATTCTTGTTCATGTTTGCATGCTTTTTGTGTATTAAGTTACTGCCACATGACTGGCTGTTTGGATATTTACATTAATGAGCAGATGCCTGGACGTACTGAATAAAGTGACAGAGTGTCTAATTTGCCACTTCCTTTTGCAGAGAGCAATCAACATGAGCAAATTTAGTTCTTTTTATTCTTGTGAACTTTTTCGATATCAGCGGTTCTCATTTATTTCACTTGTTGATGTTATTTGTTCGTGGCGATAGATTATAGCAGAACAGAAAGATGCTTTACCAAGTGGTATTCACATCCAAGCTGAAAGAAACACACATTGATATAGTCGTATAATCTTTTCCAAGCAGTGCATTTGGAGCTATCATGGTAGATTATTATTTCCACCAGCTGAAATTAGGGCATTTTATTTTCAGCAGGTGAAGACTTCCCTTGATTTTAAAAAAAAAAGCTTATCAAGTTAGCTGTGTTGCATTTTACAAGAAATGGTATGTCAATAATGGAGATTAAGGAAATGGTAGAAGTACAGACAAGTTAAGAACTCTGAGGCACTGATGTCCAAGTACCTAATTTTCAAGTCTGATGTGCAGGGACTGCAAGTAATTAGAAAATTCATCACTGTTGTTACTTATTCACAGGGAATTGTCTACAAACCAGAGGTCACTGTTTTAAAAATAAGAGCCCCCTTTTTGAAAGAGGGATTGGGAATTTTTTCCAATGTTTTAAGGGGAGTGAAAGCAGACACTTAGAATATTTTAAAGGCATAGGTAGATGTGTAATAAGCAAGAGAATGAAAGGTTAGCGTGGGCACTTGGGAATGTGGAGTTGCTGTTAATATCAGATCAGTCATGATTTTATTAAATGGCAGAGGCTGATTCATGTTTGTAAGTAAATGGACAAAAAGATGACAGGTCATTTACAGTACTGTGCCAAAGTCTCAGGCTAGGGTATCTAAGATTTTTGCACAGCGCTGTATAACAAAGGGAAAGGTAATATTCACCTTGGTCAGAATAAAAAAAGACCTAGTGTTATTTAAATGAAGTGCGATTATTAAACAACGTCTTTAATATAAACATTGAGATTTAGGTGAGTGCTTTTAAAAAAAAATACATGAATGTATAAAAAAGTATCTACCATGATAGGTGGTGCGTCAGTCTTTTGAAGACTTGCTCCATTATGCAGAACTTTTAGTGACTCTTCTGGTATTGCTTATACATGTCTTATCAACAGTAGTTTGGAATTCTTTTAGACCGATTCTTTGAAGTGTTTGTATAAATGGTAACAAGTTGAGTTGCAAACAACAGGAATTCTGCAGATGCTGGAAATTCAAGCAACACATATAAAAGTTGCTGGTGAACGCAGCAGGCCTGACGAAGGGTCTCGGCCTGAAACGTCGACTGCACCTCTTTCCAGAGATGCTGCCTGGCCTGCTGCGTTCACCAGCAACTTTTATGTGTGTTGTAACAAGTTGAGTTGAATAGGTTCAGTCTATGAGATGATCTCATTGAAACACAAGGTTTTCGAATCATAGTGTGGAAACTGTTCTGTAGTCCACTGAGTTCATGGCAGTCATTAAGCACCTGACTACCCCACATTCCTCCCACCTCTCCTTAAATTCCGCTACTCTAGTACCCACAGGGCAACTTAGTGACCTGTGAACTAACCAACCCGTGGCAACTTACTGCCAGTGAAATGATCA
The DNA here is from genome assembly GCF_030028105.1 of Mobula birostris. NCBI lineage: Eukaryota > Metazoa > Chordata > Chondrichthyes > Myliobatiformes > Myliobatidae > Mobula > Mobula birostris. The sequence continues at coordinate 14,295,621 of NC_092399.1, forward strand.
ACCTGTGCATCTTCGGGATGTAGTAAGGAATCAGAGCTCCTGTGGGAAACCCATGTACCATCATAACGAACGTACAGAAAGTACTCGAGACCAACAATAACCCTGCGTGTCGGAGCTGTGGGGCAGCCATTGTGATGATTGTGTCATTATCAGGGTCTGACAACATTAAATGCTGTGGAGATGTTTTCCCTAATGGGGAGATCCTGAAGCAGAGGCATAGTCTCTGGGAAAAGGGGTCAGCTGCTTCAGACTGGACAAGGTGGACAAAGCTGTGAACCTATGGAATCTGTTGCTTGGCAGACCAGTGGCTGTTGTTGTGAACATATTTAAGGTTGCAGCATATTTTTGGCTTGAGGCCCTCCCATAGCTATTGCATAGTAGCTGTCTACATGATACAGAAGCTGGTACGCAAGACAGGGCAGTACGATATGGAGAGCAAACTGTTGCCCATGCAGCAGGCTGCACCTCTCCCGCAGCTGATGAATCCAAAGGAACGGCAGAGGTCAATACAGTTCAGAACCAGCACCGTTGCAGGAGACGCCAGTCGGCGTTGAACTCAATGTTGGACTGCCTTCAGAAATGTAGCTGCAGATTTTTACCGCACGGTTTTACCCCCAGAGCCTTCCCCTTGAATGGGTATAGCCGCAAGACAGTGGAGGTTTGAGATCATAAGTTTTCCTCCTCCTCCTGGATGAGCTGCCAACCACAGCTGATGAGCCCCATCAGTCTGAAGCGAGTGGTTTTAAGGTGCCAGTAACCCACCCTTGCTCCTTCCGTTGTCAGGAGAAATGGTTCCGTTAGGCTTAGTAGCTAAGCCAGGAGTTGAACTTAGTTGCCAGAGGTGCATACCATCGGGAGCATTTAATAGGTCGTGGGACCCACTACCTCTCCTGGCTATAACAACCTTAAGGAACCATTTTGGATAACAAGGACATGGAAATGGAGGTGGTGCCAAAGTTCAGATCAGCCACAATCATCAACTGTGGAGTAAGGGAGAGGGATCTTGTGGCTCACTACTTTTTTTTCTTAGCTGGTAGAGTGGAAACAAGAACCTGAAACCAACACTTCAGTGGTTTTGCCTACCTTGCAAATAAGGTAATACTTTTCAAAACAATTTTAGTTAAGAGCCCTTAACATGAAATATCAAGGTCACCTACTTGAAGCAGTTGTTGCGATTCATTGCGGTATCTTGACTTTTTCTAGTGCCTGTAAACAAAGTTAATACTCTGAGACACCCTGAATGGAATTTAATGCAGACAAGTGTGAGGTGTTGCACTTTGGGAGGACAAACGGAAGGAAAACGTACAGTGAACTGTAGAGCTCTGAGGGGTCCGGGAATGCAGGTCCATAATACCTTGAAAGTGGCATCACAGGTTGAAAGGGTCATTTTGGCATGTTAACCTTCATGAATCAGGGCATTGAGTGTAGGAGCTAGGATGTTGTGTTGACATTGGTGAGGCCAAAATTGAAGTATTGTGTGCAGTTCTGGTCACCTACCTGGAGGAAAGATATCAATAAAGTTGACAGTGCAGAGAAAATTTACAAGGGTGTTGCCAGATCTTGAGGACTTGAGTTACAGGGAAAGGTTGAATAGGTTCAGACTTTATTCCCTGGAGTGTAGGAGAATGAGGGGAGATTTGATAGTTATTCAAAATTATGAGGGGGAGGAATGCATGCAGGTATTTACCTTTTAGGTTGGCTGAGACTCAGGTTTAAGGTGAAAATGAAATATTTAAGGGGTATCTATGGAGAACTTCTTCACTGAGGGTAAGGCGAGTGGTGAATGAGCTGCAAATGGAAGTGGCGGATGCAGGTTCAATTGCAACATTTAAGAGGATATGTACAGTTTGTACAGTTAATTAGATGGGTACCTGAGTGAGGTGGGTGTGGAGGGCTAAGGTTCGTGTGCTGGTAGATGGGAATAGGCAGAAGACCAGGACAGACTGGACTAGATGGAACAAAGGGCCTTTGTGACTATGAGATATCAAGGGAGAATTATCAATTAATTTTTATACTGCATTAAAAGATGGTATTTTAAGGAAAATTTCAAAGGAGGAAGTAGCTCAGATTCTATTCTATAGCTTGTGGCTTTAGGAAATAAATGCATAGCCATAATTCAAATTCAGCTGAATACAAGTAAAGTCATCAATAATTGAAGATGTGGGTCAGCAGCTTCCAAAAAAAGTGCTGTGGGATTATAAAGGGGCAAATCAGTACTCTGATAGTGGATTGAGAGAAGAATGCTATGCCAATACTTTTTTTTAAACCTCAGGCTTGCTGAATGTTTTGTTTCCTGTAAAGACATTGATTAAAAATGTAGCCTTTAATTATTCATAGGATGGATATTTTGCACAAGACTGGCGGTAGTTTATGATCGTGATTTATAATTTCTAAGGTTTTGTTTTATTCCTGTCGTGGGGTTTGAACAATCAATTAATCCAGGGCTTTGGGTTTTTACTAAAACTTTGCTTGAGATATTACTGTATTATGCCCCTCTTTGTTGTGTCTCTCTTACACAGCTTCTCAGGAGTTCAAAGCTGTACCACATTCTTAAGTTTTCCTGCTGTTATCTCAGAATTATTGCTGGTCTTGTGCCATCTTTGGCAGGAGGAGAGAATTTTCTGTCTGCCTTAAAAGACAGGTGTATGGGGTTGAGTGGGATACAGGATCAGACATGATGGAATGGCAGAGCAGATTCAATGGGCTGAATGGCCTAATTCTGCTCCTATGTCTTATGGTCTAAGTTCATGAATTAAACATTTCTGTCATCTACGTTTCCAGAGGGATAATTTTGAGGCGGCTTGATTTTCTTTGTCCTTATAAGCAAGTTGAAACGTTGTTGGGATCTCAGTATATACATGTTTGCATTCACTAGTGGGCTTCTAGGTCAACACTTAGAATTTACCACTTTTGAGATAACTGTGCAGTGAACAGCTCTTTACAACAACCTCTGGGACCATGAAGTACGAAACAAAACCAGATTGGTTTGAACAGGACTGTGTGTGATTGTAACATCAACTTCAGTCATTGCAACGCCAGTGTCTGATTGCAGAATAAGCACTCAAGATTACTGCTTGTTACTCCTAAAGTGACATAAAGCTTTCATTGGAATTTCAGCTATGTTCAAAGTTCAAAGGTCAACGTAAATTATCAATGCATACAGTTGCAAGATTTCTAGGTTCAAGTAAGTATGTGAACCTCTGGGGTAATGCTTTTGACAAAAGCTATTTGGAGTCAGGTCTTCCAATCAGTGAGATGAGGTTGGAGGTGTGGGTTGTAGAGGTGACAGAGCCTGCTGTTCTCAAGAAAAATCTGTTTATGTGCAGCATGCCTCGATCAAAACAACTTTCAGAGGACCTTAGAAGAAGAATTGTAGAGATGCATGAAGCTGGAAAAGGCTACAAAGGCATTTCTAAAGACCTGAGTGTTCATCTGTCCACAGTAAAAACAGTTGTCTACACATGGAAGAAATCCAGTGCTCTCCCTAGGAGTGGATGTCCTGCAAAGAGCACAATGTGCAATGTGGAAAGTGGTTGAAAAGAACTCAAGGGTAACAGCAAAAGACATGCAAAAATATCTAGAACTTGATGTTGTCTCTGTTCATGTGTCCACTGTAAGAAAAACACTAAACAAGAATGGTGTTCATGGAAGGACACCATGGAAGAAACCACTGCTCTCCAAAAAAAAAAAAACGCTGCAAAAGACCACCCGGATGTTCCACAACACTTTTAGGATAATATTCTGTGGACACATGAGACCAAGTTGAACTTTTGGCAGAAATGCACATTGCTATGTTTGGAGGAAAAAGGGCACTGCACACCAACACCAAAACCTCATCCCAACTGTGAAGCATGGTGGAAGGAGCACCATGGTTTGGGGCTGCTTTGCTGCCCCAGGTCCTGGACAGCTTGTAGTCATTAAGGGAGCAATGAACTCAAAATTTTATCAAGGCATTTTACAGGAGAATGTCAAGGTAGCAATCTGTCATCTGAAGCTAAATGGGAGTTGGATGATGCAACAAGACAATGATCTGAAGCACAAGAGTAAATCAACAACAGAATGGTTTAAAAAGAAGAAAATTTGTGTTTTGGAATGGCCTTAACCCAATTGAGATACTGTGGCATGACCTGAAGAGGTCTGTTCATACAAGGTATCCCAGAAATATGGATGAATTGGAACAGTTTTGTATGGAGGAATGGTTTAAAATTCCTCCTCGACCATTGTGCAAGTCTGATCAGCAGCTACTTGAAACGTTTGGTGGAGGTTATTGCTGCAAATGGAGGTTCTATCAGTTATTAAATACAAGGATTCACTTACTTTTTCCAGTCTGGACTGTGAATGATTAAACACCGTGATCAGTAACAATTGTTACTGTGTTATTAGTGTAGGCAAATTGTGGTAGTCTATTATTCTGACTTGGATGAAGTTCAGACCACATTTTATGAGTAATTAATGCAGAAAACCAGGTAATTGCAAAAAGTTCATAAACTTTTTCTTGCAACTGTATATGTATGTGTATGCAACCCTGAGATTATGTGCTCTGTTATACAGAGGATAAAAATATTTGATTGGTGTAAAATGTGAACATTGTGGAAATAAATTGAAATACTTAAACAAATGCAAAACTGAATGCTGGTTGAATAAGGATTGCTTCTGTGTGAAAACTGCAACTAAGCAGCACAGGTTGAGCAGCCCTTATCCAAAATGCTTTGGGCCAGAAGATTTTCAGATTTTGAAATATCTGCATCTATAATGAGATGCCTTGTGGATGGGACCCAAGACGAAACAAAATCCACTTACATTACATATACAGCTTATCCATTTACCCCAAAGGTTTATGAATATATCTTCAGGGTATATGTACAAGCTGTTTATGTTTAAAAGTGTCAGCTGAGTCTTCATCTCTTAAAGCTTTAGGTATTGAATTCTGCAGTTTAAGAGTGTTTAAAATATACTTAAACACAGTTTTAGATGAATTAGCTACTGAAAATCGTCTCGTGGAGTAAGTAAGGGGTAGAAGTACCAAGGCTGTGTTGTTAGCTATAATTGATGAAAACAGATTAAAGAGAATGGAGATTGATGGGGTTGCTCTGAAAACTGGCATAGAGGCAATAGGCGGACTTTATTCAGCATTAGGAAAACAAATTAGGGACATCTCCATACTTCTAGTTCCTTCCAGGTGAAAATTACTGAACAGGATCACCAAATGCAGTTCACTTGCATTTCTTCCAATTCAGTTAACTGCATTCAGTGCTTATAATTTTCTACAATGGAGAAACCCAAATGCAAAGAGAGCAACTGCGTTGCGTAACAGCTTTGTTCATTCCATTAAATTAGCCATGGGTGTTCGGTTGCCTGTCACCTGAATTCTCCGTTCTACAGTTTCTGTTTTTGGATAATTCAGTGAAGCAACACAGGTTCAAGGATAACATCTTACAATCCTCAGGACATGCGCAAATTCAACAGTTTTACAATCCTAGCCTATTCACACTGTATCCACACCCATCAGTGCTGACCAGCAACCTTTCACAGTAATTCTGTTTGTCTCTTTCAGGATGTGCTGCCCAATGTGCTTTATGTTTTCAGTATTGTTTTTATCCCCACCTCAATCCATTGTCTGTTAAATCTCCCTCAAACAGATCAGCAGCAGCTAATGAGGCTCACTACTCTCTCTTAGCCAGCATCAACACCATGTGTCATTTGGCTCCTCTGCCTCCAACCTGTGACAGACGTTTCCTTTGCGTTTCTTCCCCACCTCCTCCTCCAGCTCTGCTGCTCAAAATATCTTTAATATTTCTAACTCCTCTGTGTTCTGATGAATGGACACCAACCTGCGTCTCACCTCCTACGTGTTTCTAGCATTTCTTGTTTATGGACATATTTTTTTTCCATGGAAAGTTAAGCTTTTTCTGTCCTTTAGAATAGAAAGACCATCTTTGCTGCCAAGCAAGTTCAGTCAGACATCAGTTTGTGTTAAAGTCAAAATCAACTCTTCAAAACAATATTATGGCAAATGAAATTTGCACAATGATTTTAGCCATTTTGTGATTGAAGGTGTTCTGACTGGAAGAGAAAGGTGATGGGGATGGTGAAGAATGAAAACAGCCCTAAAACATTATTTCATGCTTAAGGAATTATTAAGCAAAGTAACATTTAATGTCTGGTCCTGCATCTCATTCAGCATATGTGGAAAGAGAAACACAGTTAACATCAAAGATTTAAAGGTCCATAACCAGACATGTTAACTCCTCATAATTGAGTTAATCAAAACTGGGTTTTATTTTTCTCTTTTTCTACTACATTTGCCACCTTGGACAGTTAATATTGCTTACTGTTTTTTAAATGCTTGCTTTGTATGAAGTTGTCCAGATATTTCTTACTTGGCTATGGACCACTTTAGCATGTGCCTGGTGGTAAACCAAGATCATTTCTCATTTGGTCCTGCATCCTATAACAGAATCCCTTTCTGATTTTATTTTGCCTGTCTTTGCTGACTTGGAACAGAATGATCTTTTCCCCTCAGGGTTTTTCAACGTTTTTGTCATGATCTTTAACTTGCACTAGTATATAGTGTAGTATTTGCAGGGGTCCTAATACGGGAGAGAGAAAGATATGCTACTGTTGACCTCTCTTGGAGAGTTACATTTTTATGCAGGAAAACCTGATTGGAGGAAGGGGTCATTACTGTCTGCTTTGATGCATCATCCTTTCACAATAAACAAAAGCTGGGTCCATAGAAAAGGTCATTGGTGGCAGTTTACCATCACTGCAGCACTCGTGTGTGTCCAGAACAAAGAAGCAGGCAGGAAATTCTTTGTGAACACTATCCACCCTGCCTTTTCCAAAAGCTTCCTTCTGCAAAGCACTATATGGCCATAAAAACGAAAACCTTGCCATTTTGAAAGTTTCTTCGCCCAAGTAATTCATCTGATCAACCACTTTAGTTAGCCCCCTCCTCCACTCCTCCTATCTATTACCCTTGTCACTACACCGCACTGTAGGCACTTCAACTCACTTTTTATAATGCTGTTTACATTGTAAATACAAGGTGGTCTAATTTATGTACATTTTATTCCATAATTCAGCAATTTAACTTCTAACATTATTTTATATACTCACACACACTCTCACTGATAAGTTTGTGGCCTGAGGTAGAAGGAGTCAATTTTAGAAAACCTAGCACATTTATTTTTCCTACAATCACACGCTTAGTCAAGCGGCCGTGGAGCATACGGATCCCTTCTTTGTAGAAGTCGGTGTCTTGGACCTCCAGAAGTGGTCCACAGCAGGACTGATTGATAAGTTTGTGGCCTAAAGTAGAAGGAGATGAGGAGAAACTTCAAACTTTCTGCATTTTCACTCGAAGAGTTGAAATGCATGTGCATGTAACGAGAGCTGTATAACTTATCTCCTTCTATATGAGGCCACAAACTTATCAATCACCCCTGCTGTGGACCACCTGGAGGTCCAAGACGCTCTCGTTACATACACGTGCAGTTCAACTCTTTGAGTGATAATGCAGAAAGTTTGAAGTTTATCACTCATCTCCTTCCACCTAGGCCACAAACTTATCAATCACCACTACTGTGGACCACTTCGACAAAGAAGGGATCCGTATGCTCCACGACTGCTGGACTAAGTGTGTACATGTAGGAGGGAACTATGTTGAAAAATAAATGTGCTAGGTTTTCTAAAATGGACTCCTACCTTAGGCCACAACCTTATCATTCACCCCTCGTATCTGCCTGAATGTTGTTTTTTTATTGCATGTCACACGCTGACCAACACATCACAGCAAATTCATAATACATTCTAATCTTTTTTTAAGTTTTTCATTCTTTCCTGGGAATGTAAACTGCTGTAATTGGGTATAAAGGAGGATATCTACAGTGCACTTTCTAGTAATCCTGTCTAGAAAGCTACGCTTGTGGACGTCAGCTGAGGAGAGAATTAGTGTTATACACGATGCAGACTTTATTGCATGGTTTCAAGTTTCAGTTATGTATTGGGTGGGTTACAGATAAATTCTAGAAAATCACAAATGCAAGAGATCTGAGATGAAAACAAAGTACTTGGAATATTCAGGAATGCAGCACCTTGGAGAGGGAGAGAGAGGAAAAAGGTGTTGGATGCAAGATTGAGTTTTTTTCAAAACTTGTGCATGAGCAGGTGTTTTCTTTGCAGTCTTTCTCTGTGATCAGATGCTGCCAGATACTAAGTGTCCCAGAGTGACTTCACATTTAAGCATCAACAACAACTTGTAACATAGAGAAATGTCCCTGGACACCTCACAGATGTGTTAGCAAACAAAAATTGCACCCAAGCCTTCTGAGCAGTATATGATAAAGAAACAAGCACACAAAAAAAAATTCAGGAAAGAACATCCATAGGCCATACTTCAAATGGATGTAAATTTGGATTAAAAACAGGACATTTGGATTAGGATAGAACAATTTAAAAGGGAGAAAGTGAAAGTTAAAGTTAAAGGAGCCACTGGAATAGGAAGGATGGAGGGTAAAGATAGGATAAGGGCAGCAAAGTTTTAGATTACCTCATTTTCTAAGAGTGAAGGAAGGCTGCTAGTGATATATTGGAGTAGTTGAGTATGGTTGTGCCACAGTTCTGGATGAGGCTTACTAGGGATAGCAGGCAATGTTACAGAGGTGCCCAGTGGCCTACTTATTGACAAGACATGTGTCTGGTCATAAAGCCTGCTCTGGGTTCAGACATGGCATCAAGGTGGTGAATTAGACTCGTTTGATTCCGACGATTGCCAAGGAGAATAATGAAGTTGGTGACTTGGGGAATATTATGTCAAATTTGAGGAAACAAAGCATAGGATATCAGACAAGCATTCTGATAACTTGGGGACCATATACGAGTGAACTTTGTGGTAATGAAAAGGAGCTGGCTGGAGACAGATAGGAACTACAGGGAGGCTGTCACACCCAAGTTGCAGGAGGTAGGGAGCTGGATGGTTGTCAAGAAGAAAAGTGAATGGGAATAGGCAGACGGTGCAGAATGCCCCAACGACAGTTCCTCTCAACGTATACTATATATTGCTTTGGATACTGTTGGGGAATGTGACCTACCGGGGAAAGCTGCACTGACCAGGTGCCCGGCATTGAGCTATCTCTGTGGCTCTGAAGGGTAAGGGGAGAAGAAGAGAGCGGTAGTGACAAGGGATTCAATAGCTGAGGGAACAGACAAGAGATTCTGTGGATGCTATGTTGCTTCCCTGGTGCCAGAGTCAGGGGTACCCCTGATCAGGTCCACAGCATTCTAAAGGGGGAAAGGTGAGCAGCCAGAAGTCTTGGTTCATACTTATACTAATAACTTGGATAGGAAAAGGGATGAGGTCCTGAAGAGAGAACATAGGGAGCCAGGCAGAAAGCTGAAATGAAAGACCTTGAGGGTCGTAATCCCTGGATTGCTGCCTGTACCACGCGCCAGTGAGTATAAGAATGGGATAATTTGACAGATGAATGTGTGCTGAGGAATTGGTGCAGGGAGCAGGGTTTCAGATTTGTGGATCAGTGGGACTTCTTTGGAGAGGAAATGATCCATACAAAAGGGATGGGTTACACCTGTTCTCGAGGGGGACAAATATCCTTGCAGGTAGGTTTGATGGAGCTGTTGGGAAGGGTTTAAACTAGATTGGCAGAAAAGTGGGATCCAGAATCAGGCTTGATGTCCGGGGTTTAGTTGCTTCAGAAGGTTCAGGGAGGGAGGTAACACAGATAGGTGAAATGGCATTGCTACTCAGGGATAGTACCACAGTTGCAGAAAGGGAGGACATTGTGGGAGAATTGTCTACTGAGTCAGTGTGGATGTAAGTAAGAAACAAAAAGGAAGCAGTCACTATTGGGAGTATTCTGTAAACCCCCACCACCCCTTCAGTAGCAACAGTGACACTGAGGAGCAGATCAAGAGGCAAATTTTGGAAAAGTACAAAAATAGCAGGTAGATTGTTATGGGAGACTTCATCTTCCCTAATATTGATTGGCAGTACCTTTGTGTAAGAGGGCGGAATTTGTTAATCATATCCAAATCGGACTTTTGGCACGATGTGTGGACAGGCTGACTAAAGGAGAGGCTGTACTCGATTTAATACTAGGCAATGAGCCTGCTCAAATGACAGGTGAGTATTTCAGAGACAGTGACCTCAATTCCTTGACCTTCACCATAGCAGTGAAAAAGGATAGGTGCTGACTATGGGAAAGTATTTGATTGGAAAAGGAAAATTATCCTGTTAGGCAGAACTTGGAGGTATAAATTAGAAGCAGGTGTTCTGGCGGAAATGCTCAATGAAAATATAAAGGTTGTTTGGGAACACTTGCATGGGGTTCTGGATAGGTTTGTCCCTTGAGGCAAGGAAAGGATGGTAGGTTGAAGGAACCATGGTTGACAAGAAATGTGAAACATCTAGTCAAGAGAAAAAAGGAAGCGTACTTAAGGTTTAGGAAGCAAAGATCTGACAGGACGCTAATGAGTTATAAGGTAACCAGGAAGGAGATTAAGAGATTTGGGAGTGGTAGAAGAGGCATGAAATTGCCTTGGTAAGGAAGATTAAAGAAAACCCCCAAGGCATTCAACACATGCCTAACAAACAGGAGAATGACTACTGTGAGGCCAAAGCCAATAAGGGATAAAAGAAAACGTGCCTGAAGTCGGAGGAGGTACAGGAGTTCTTTAATGAATACTCTGCTTCAGAATTCACCATTGTGAGGGAACTGATGAAAGTGAGGTCAGTGTAAAACAGGTTGAAATGCTGGAACATGTTAAGAAAGAGGATGTTCTGGAACTCTTTTAAAAAATCATTAGAATAGATAAGTCCCTTGGACTGGACAGGGTATACCCCAGCTTAATATGGGAAGCGGGAAAGAGATTGGTGTGCCATTGGCAGTGATTTTTGGCCTCAGGAGTAGATAGAGAAGACTGGAGGGTGGCAATTGTTATTCTTTTGATCAAGAGAGGTAGTAGCCATAATCCTGGGAATTGTCCACCAGTGAGTCTTACATCAGTGGTGGACAAACTATTGGAGAGGATTCTTAAGAGACAGGATTTATGAGCACTTATAGAAGTATAGGCTGATTAGGGATAATCTGCATAGTTTTGTGAAGGGCAGATTGTGTCTTATGAGTCTGGTTCAATCCTTTGAGGAAGTGACAAAACAAATTGATGAAGGTAGGGTGGTGTTTGTGGTGTATACAAATTTTAGTAAGGCATTCAACAAGGTTCCTCATGGTAGGCTCATTCAGGAAGTTAGGAGCCATGGGATGCATGGATTCACATTGGCTTGTCCACAAAAGGCAGAGAGTGGTGGTAGGTGAAGTGTATTCTAACAGGAGATCAGTGACCGTTGATGTGGAGTGCGATGCCAGAGGGAAAGGTTAGATTGATCTTGGGGTAGGTTACAAGGCTGGCACAGCATTGAAGATCATTGCTGTAGGAAGCACATAGATGAAAGAAAAGTCAGACCAAGATTGGGTAGGGGATATCACAAATTAAAGTTCAGGAAACCATTTTAAGTGATTTTCTGCCACCATCTGATTCATTGAGAAATGAACCAAATGACTGCATCATCCCACTCATCAGGACATTGGAAAAAGAATACGTGCATTTGCCTCATCTCTTTCCTGTTACTTGTTAAGAGCATCGTTATACATTTGACAATCAATATAATGCTATTGAAGAGGGAATACAATATAAGAAATTCAGCCATTTTGTACACAAGTGACATAACCTTTTGGTAATGTTAAGTAATGCAATAATATTCACAAAAGATGAGTCTCCTGCGCTTCAGAGTAACAGCTGGATCTTGTCTCCCTGAATAGACATGCTGTCAAAGCATTATCAAACAATGCATTCCTCCCCAGTACCACATTGTATTTAAGCCTGGAGGTCTGTTAGACAAGCAGAGTGTGGTCAACTTTCTCAAAGGCTGAGGGGGGTAGCTTTAGTTCACCTTTATCAGTGAATCAAAAGAAATGGTTTCTGATCTTGATAAGGCACTTACACTCTGCAGGAGATACATTGCAGATGGAAAATGTCAGTATTTGGAGGAAAATATGGAGTTGTAAGGTTTTTTTTAATGGCTGGTAATGGAAAATTTGGAAATGAAAAATGTTTGTTTCCCAGGTGAACTGCACAACACCTTTGGCTGGAAGATCAGATGGTTAACCAAATCACATCTGAGGGACACTTCCAGGAACCATTTATGAACAGATTTCCCTTAGCCATAGAAATGAAGTCACAAATGCTAGAACTTATTCACATTCTGATTTCTGTTCAGATTGCGACTAAATAAAAAATAAACTAAAATGGTTTTCATTTTTACAATGTGGATGATGATGATTAATGGCATCATTTATTTGAAATGATTTTACACCCTTAACAATACTGAGGACTGAATAACTGTTTGGGTTTTTAATCCAAGCAGTATTTGTCAATGTTTGCAAATTAAATATTAATTAAGCTATGTACCATCTTATTATAAAAATACCAAAGTTTACATCAGTGTTTTCCAACCATCTTTAGCTCAATGCCTCCGTAAAGCACTTTCATACTTGCCAACGCCCCCCAAAAGCACCTTCAAACTTGCCAATACCTCTTTTAGGCACTGTATACTTTCTGGAGCTCCCATAGTGTAAAAACATGGCTACCATATGCTAATGTGAGAAAAATGATTCTGCTTTAAATTTTTATTTGTCTTTAAGCATAACTTACACAGTCCCTGTGCACTGTACAGCAGCTTCTGTATCAATGTGAACCTTGAGCATGATGGTTTTCAACAAGAGTTGAAATATGTGGTTCAAGTTGAGACAGCAAAAGCCTTACGACCCCATGCATAACAATGTCCAGGTGTTTTTTTGTGAGTATGTGGCTCACTGCACTGAAGCCTCTTTCAACAAGGTAGGAGGATGGAAATGCAATGAAGAGCAGTTTTGCTCTTCTCCAAAGACCAGGAAACTTTGAATGACAGTGTAGCCTTGTACCACAACAGCTAACGTTTTTGGAAAGCATTTTTTGCTGCTTCATCATTCTGAATTTTGACAATTTCTTCTTGCAAGCTCTTTTCCTATTCTTCCACCTTGCAAAGAAATGGGTTAATTACCCAGTCCGGAGTTTCCAGATTGTTCAAATCCTTGAATCGATTCTGAAAATCCTTCTTCAGTGACTGCGGGTATAAACAGTACTCTTGCGATCACTGTCTATGAAAGAGAATGCCATACCTTCCATGCAGGGAAACTGTGAGAACATTCTTCTCCCGATGTTTTGTTTATATATTTACAATTTTCCGATTAAAAGTGGATACTTCACTTTTTGCCTGGATTAAATTGAAATGCTCACCCTGCAGTTTCATATTTTGTCATACAGATTGGCTAGGTATGCCATATCTCCATTTGGAGTTCATTCTTGTTTCCCAAGCTCTTGTCAACTTTGGGCAAGAATTCAACCACAGTGTCAAAAAGATCGAAGGAGCGTCTTAAGTAGCAGACTTTTGACAACCAACACACTTAAGTTCAAACTTTTCATTGTTATCTTGGCATAACTGGTGAAATATTCAGCTATTTAATGGATGAGCTTTAATTTTATTGATAGCAGATACTATAAGAGTCATGCTTGAAAAATGTTGCTGGCTGAGGCTTTTGGCTGTGAATCTTGACAATGAATGACACAATGGATTGCAAACAGACTTGGAATTTCTTTTTTCATAAATGCCACTAAACCAGCATGGTGACCTGTCATATATGGTGCTCCATCTGTTGCTCAAGAAATCATGTTCCTAATCGGAATATTTTTATCCTCCATATACATTTTTGAGCTCGTCATAGATTGATTCTTCAATGATATTTGTTCTCTTTTTACAAAAGAATTTCTTCATAAATGTTTGTTTCATAAATATTTCTAGCAGTGCCTCATTGTCTCACACTGTTGACTCATCCAGTTGTATCCCAAATTCTGTTTTTTTGTAGCTCTGTGCATAGTTGGTACTCAATGTCTGCACTCTTTGTCAATACGATGAGCTACTAAGTTATTACTCAGAAGAATTGATTTTAAAATACTGGTATCCATTTTGAGAACAGTGGTTAGCACTTCTGATACAGCAGGTATTATTAATCTTTCACCAATTGTATGAGATTTTCCACACTTTGCTATCATTTTGGAAATGTTATAAGAAGCAATGTGACCACTATTAATGTCATTTTTAGCTTTCTTGGCAAATGACTCGAATGTACAATGCTTTCTAAGTGCTTCTTTGATCTGGAACTGAGTAATACTGAGTAGCCTTCTCAGGGTGTCTTTATGGAGGTGTTCCTACAATCTTGATGGTTTCATGGCTTCATTAGACAGTACAGTATTACAAATAAGACACATGGGGTGTTGCTGATCTAATGGAAAGGGAACCAAACCATACTCCACGTATGTAACATGGCATTGATGCACTTTCTGTAGTTTCTGTTTCTTAACAGGATTAGAATTCAAGGCTTCACCGCCTTGAGACTCAAAGATTCACCACCTTCGTCCTCATGAGTATGTAGTTATCCATCACTAGCGGGGATCAATTAAAATAAACATTAACACGAACTGGGAATTCCTATCGGATGTTGATGACTACAGTCAGTTGACACAGATGGAACAATGGTAGCGGCACGCAAAGGAATGGCGAGCTGAAGATGAAAACTATCACAGCAGCGAAAATTACATTGTCAAGGATTCAGATTGGAATCTGAATGTTAGGATAAAGCTGGTGTTTGGCAAGCTACCTTTATACTAGTCTGGTTAGTGCAATTGACATATCATGTAAGGTCTGCTGATTAAAAATGGCATTAAATCTAGAAAGATGTGACATAGGATTGTGGGTTGAGTTAAGAAACTGCAAGGGTAAAACGACCCTGATGGCAGTTATATACAGGCCTTCCAACAGTAGCTGGGATGTGGACCACAGATTACAACAGGAAATAGAAAAGGCCTGTCAAAAGGGTAATGTTATGATAGTCTTGGGAGATTTTAACGTGCAGGTCGATTAGGAAAGTCAGGTTGGTAATGGATCTCAAGAGAGTGAGTTTGTTGAATGCTTAGGAGGTGGCTTTTTTAGAGCAGTTTGTCGTTGAGCCTACTAGGAGATCAGCTATAGTAGATTGAGTGCTATGTAATGAACCAGAGGCGATTATGGAGCTTAAGGTAGAAGAACCCTTAGGAAGTAATGATCACAATTTGATTGAATTCAACTTGAATTTGAAAGAGAGAAAGTAAAATTTCATGTAGCAGTACTTCAGTGGAGTAAAGAATATTACAGTGGTATGAGAGAGGAGTTGGCCAAAGTAAATTGGAAGGAGATGCTGGCAGGGATGACAGCAGAGCAGCAATGCACGAGTTTCTGGGAAAAATGAGCAAGGTGCAGGATAATGTATTCCAAAAACAAAGAACTACTCAAATGACAAAACAGTACAACTGTGGCTGACAAGGGAAGTCAAAGCTAATGTTAAGGCAAAAGGGAAGGCATACAACAAAGCAAAAATTAGTGGGAAGACAGAGGATTGGGAACCTTTTAAAAACTACAGAGAGCAACTAAAGGAATCATTAGGAGGGAAAAGATGAAATATTAAAGCAAGTTAGCAAAGGATATCAAAGTGGATAGTAAAAGCTTTTTCAAGTATGTAAAAAAAAATAAAAGATGAGGGTGGATATAGGACCACTTGAAAATGAGGCCACTACTACTACTACATTGACTCAGGCCTAGTGGGCCGGCATCGGGCACGATGATGGACTCTCCACTTCTCCCTCTCCCTCATCAGTGTGTTCAGTTCATCTACATCATCATCAGGACTGGCAACGGTCAAAAATAAAGGCATAAAATGAGGCGAAATAATAATGTGGGGGAGGTGCAAGGAGATTGCAGATGAACTAAGTGAGTATTTTGCATCAGCTTTCACTGTGGAAGACACAAGCAGGGTGCCAGATGTTGAAGGGTGTGAGGGAAGAGAAGTGAATGCAGTTACTATTAATAGGGAGAAGGTACTTAAAAAGCTGAAAGACTTAAGGCTACGAAAGTCACCCGGACCAGATCAGCGGCACCCTCGGGTTCTGAAAGAGGTAGCAGTAGAGATTGTGCAGGCATTAGTAATGATCTTTTAAAAATCATTGGACTCTGGCATGGTGCCAAAGGACTGGAAAATTGCCAATGTCACTCGATTCTTTAAGAAAGGAGAAAGGCAGCAAAAAGCAAATTATAGATCAATTAGTCTGACCTCAGTGGTTGGGAAGATGTTGGAGTCAGTTGTTAAGGATGAGATTATGGAGTACTTGGTGACACAGGACAAGCAAGATAGGATAAAATCAACATGGTTTCCGGAAGGGAAAATTTTGCCTGACAAACCAGTTGGAATTCTTTGAGGAGATTACAAGTAAGATAGATAAAGGAGATGCAATGGATGTTGTATATTTGGACTTTAAGAAGGCCTTTGACAAGGTGTCGCACATGAGGCTGCTTACCAAGTTAAGAGCCCATGGTTAAGAACGAATGGGAGTATTTCCCCTAATACCCCCTTGGGAAATGTAACCACCCCCTCTTGTTGAAAATCACTGGTTTACATAGTTATTTTCTCATATCTTGCTCTCTCAACCTTATTTTCTTGTGTGACCAGCAAAATGCTCAGATCATTATGTCTCTTGTGTAACTACTGATTCTAAACTGTTTTGTGCATTAGAATGGACTGATTTTCTGTACATCTATGTAACCTCTCCATCACTGACAATAGACTCTATCCGTGACTTTCATAATGAGATCTCATGTCAAAAAATCAGCCAATGAACTGTCTCTCAGAAGCAGCTCATTTACCAAGTGGGGGTCCTACACTGCTCAGTCCACCGTGAACCACGACTATAGGATTTTTGCCAATGCTCAAAGCATAGTGACATAGTTCTCTCAAAGTTGAGGTCAGTTAAATCAAAAAAGCTGCAAAAAAACATTTAAAAAAAAAGATAATAGTTTGTCAGAGAAAGAATGAAAAGCAAGTATGCTATTTGACCTCGTTCTGTAAGCTCGTGTAGAAATGGAATGTCCATGTGAGCATAAATCCCTGAATGCTACAAAACCTGTTGAGGAAGTGTTTAGGCTACAATTGTATTATTGCATTCGCCTAGTTTTAGGAAGAATATGAGAGTACTAAATTGGTTCCAGAGATAGTGACATAAACAAAAGCTGGAGTAGGCCAATTGACAACTCTAGCCTACTTCACCATTCAGTACGATTGTGGCATTTATTATCTTCATTACCACCTCCACCCTGAACCCCAGGCTTCTTTATCTGTCAACCTTGACCTTGAAAATCTTCAACTACTGAGCCTCCGCAGAGTTTTGGGTACAGAATTTCAAAAGTTTACTGCTCTGGTTGAAGAAATATTTTCTTGACTCTGTACTGAATGATTAATCCCTTGTATTGAGATTGATTTTAGACAATCCAATTAGAGGATATTTCGTGCTAAAATCTTGTCAAACTTTTTAAGAATTTTGTTTCAATGAACTATCTCCTTATTTTAAAATCAAGGTGGGCTTATCTCATGGGTGAGAGTTTTCTCTTTTGGTTATGTGAATGTGGAGATCACTAGCAAGACCAATATTTATTTCCTATCCCTATTCCTGTCCATTATTGAGAGGATTTCCATTATAGTATTGAGTAGGGAGTTCCAAAATTGTACCAATTAATCAAGAAGGGAATGGGTATATTTCTGTTCAAGAAGGGGTGTGACTTGTAAGGGAGCATGTAGATAGGGATTGTCCCATGCGCCTGAAGCTCTTGATCATCCTGTTAGTATAGGTTGTGATTTGGACTGTGTGGATGGTACTGTGCCCCTGTGATCGATAGCATTAAAGCAGTAGGCTGCTTTACTCTAGATGGTGTCGAATTTCTGGAATATTGTTCTTATGGCAAGTGAAGTCTTTTCTATCACACTCTCTTGCAGATGCTGGGAAGACACTGGGGAGTCCCTCACCCACCCACTGTCTTCCATTTACAATATCAGTTCTTTCCTACAGCAATAAACATCCCTGACTTCCTTAAAGAATGATGCAAAGTTTTTATTCAGAAATTTACCAATCTTCTGCCTTCATTCTTGGTCCATGATTTTGGTTTCTAGTGGAAACTCTTCTTGTTTGTTATCTACTTTCACTTCTTGTATTTATAAAACATTATTGATAGTGTTAATGATTTTCTGCTTTTCGCAGCCTTGTGTCATGCCAAATTGTTTCACATCCAGTCATATACTCAGAAGTAAAGTAAAATAGGAGAAATGTGTTACTGCTGGTAACTTAAAATGCTTGATAAAAGCGATCACAGTTAATAGTTGAGAATGGGAGAAAAGAAGAAAACTGTTAAGAGCAATGTTATTCTGCATTCAGTGAGTTCCCCAGCCAAACTTAGTAGAGCTTTGCTTTTCCACTTGATTAACTTGAACAAAAGCAGCCCTCCCATCCATCTTGAAAATCACATCAGGATTATTGACTTGATTCATGCTGAAAGGTTATCCCCAGGGAAGAGTAGTTTCCCAGGGGGGCATGTTATGCAGAGTCTAAGCTGAAATAATTAAAATTGGATATCTCGGTATTTTCTACTGGTATTTCTTCACGACTGATAGAATGTGTCCTGAAAAGGTGGAAAATCTGAAACGTGTTCAAGTCATTTGGGTTAATGCACAAGCACGATGAGGTACAGATACACATGTTCAGACAGCACACAACCATAAATTAATGTGATTGTCTGGGAAACACTATTTTGTTTGTTAATAATTTCACAATCCTCTTTTCTGCATAACTTTAGTGTCATTTTTCTTGCTGTGCTGAAAAGCTTCCTTTTAACTGTGTTGAATAATGGATCCTCTCATCAAACAAATCACCCACTATGTGTTAACAGAGGTGTACAATGAAATCTGAAGCATTCTTTCGTCCCTTTCGACTTTATAACAAAACTTTTGTTTGCGCACATCCCCTTTGTTGTAAATACATTTGTCTTATCAATAATAAACACTTTGTCAACTGCACTATGGTGGAAATTTAAAGCTATAGTACTTCTGTTGACTTAACCCCAAGTATGGAAGTGATGGGCAGAGTGGTCTTCTGAGCATTTAGTTTCTATATAAAAGCAAGTCTTTCCAACGAAGTTTGTAGAATGCAGAACAGTTGAACTCCAGACACAGCTTCCTAGAAGTATCTTGTATCTTTGTATACTTTGGGGAATCTTGAAATTGAGAATAAAATTAAAATGACCTATAATTAAACTAGGTCATTCAGAGAAAAGAATGACCACCCTGATCACAGATGAGTCCTGATATTGTAGGTTATGCTATTATATAAGCTCTTGTAGAGTCCTGTGAATCACTTTTGAAAGAACTGTGCTCAGATTCTTTGAGGATAAAACTCAAAAAAAAAAGGCTGATCTCAATTTCTTGCAAACGTTCATGGCGATGCAGCTGCCTTGTGTTTGTATCTCAATTCAGTTATATTTTCAACTTGTTCTGTCGTCGTTAACTTGGTCATATCTGATCTTTATCTCATTGCTTTTTATGCAACGCAAGTTACGCTACCATTTCCACCCACCTAGTGGAGATGCTTTAGAAGGAACACTGTATTTTCCAAAACAGGAACCATTTTAAGATGTCCTGAGATCCTTCGCGAGGCAACTGTAGCTAAAGTGGAGATTTGTAGAAATGGAGAATTCGTTTTGTGGTAGATATTGAATATAGTAATGATTAAAATTAATATTCTGCATATTTGTACAGTGTTTAATGACACAAATAATTAGAAATACAATTATAACTTGAAAATGGTCTGATCATTGTCCAGGTTTTTATTGTTAGAGGTATAGTTGGAATCTCTGCAGACTATTGTAGTTAGATGCTCTGTTACTGGAAAACATGTAGGAAGGTTATATTTTCTGTGGTGGTTATTTACTTTCAGAATTAGAATAAGGTTTATTATCAGCAGCATGTATCATGAAATTTGTTAGTAGCAGCAGTACAACGCAATACATGATATTATAGAAAGGAAAAATAAATCAATTATAGTAAGTATATATGTATATTAAATAGTTAAATTAAAAATGGTGCAAAAGAAAAATACAGGTGTTCCCCGCTTTTCGAACGTTCACTTTATGAAACCTCACTGTTACGAAAGACCTACATTAGTACCCTGTTTTCGCTTTCAGAAGGTGTTTTCACTGTTACGAAGAAAGGCAGTGCGCGCCCCGAGCAGCCGTTAGCAAGGTGAGTTCTAAGGTGTTGGAAAAGCCTTAAAGAGTAAGGGTGTTACACTTAGCGTAAAACTAGACACAATTAAGCATTTTGATCGTGGTGAACAAAGTAAGGGCCAAGTGAGTTTGGCTTGTGGAAGCTGACGAAGATGATGTTGAAGAGGTTTTGGCATCCCATGACCAAGAACTGATGAAGAGCTGATGCAATTGGAAGAGGAAAGGATAACGATCGAAACGGAATGCAGAAAGTGAAGCAACTGCGTGAGATTTTCGCTGCAATGATAAAGTACGACTTTAATTTTGAAAGGGTATGTAGGTTTAGGGGATATTTGCAGGATGGTTTGAGTGCTTACAAACAACTGTATGATAGAAAAATGCGCGAGGCTCAGCAGTCAAGCAAGCGTTCCACATCAGCCACAGCAGACAACGAACCTCGACCTTCGACATCGAGGTGGGCAGTCATAGGAGAAGATGAGCTGCCAGCCCCGATTGACGATGAGATGACACCCCCGTGTCCCACCACCCCAACACACGGGCCCCGGACAGATACTGTACCAATTCGCGAAGAATGCAGCGGTAGCCGGGAGGCACACAGCACATCTTTAAGAAAAAAGCAGAAATAAGCATGCTAATTAATTAGGTGCCGCCTAGCACGTAATTGTCGGCCTAGATTAGAGGCGACGTAATCGGCAATGACAATGAGCACACGGTTGTTGCTGCGACACCACTCAAATAGTTGGTATATCTCACTCCTATACGCTTCCCCCGCCATCTCCTTCTGAGATTCCACCAAAAATGGTTGTATCATCAACAAGTTTATAGATGGCATTTGAGCTATACCTAGCCACACAGACATGGGTATAGAGAGTATATATGTATACAGATTTACAATATTAGGAAATGAACAGGTTGCGATCAAAAGTGATATATTTAATAATATTTATAAGTTAACAAATCAAAGTTTAATTCTCTCATTTACTTTGTCAAGTGACAAATGAATCAAAAGAGCTAGCAAAAAGTTACAAATTGAACACATTAAACAGCAGTAGGAAAACCTTTGGTGCAGTTGTTCAAAGCAATACCTTCAACATTTAATTTCTGATGAAGTTGTACAGGAAAGTAGAATACTATGGCAAATAAAATTAATAAATGATAGAAACATTTAAAGCTTTTTAAAGACTTACTAATGCCAGCTGTGCTGACAGAATGAGCCTTGTGTCTGCGTGGACAAGCAAGAAGATGGGAATTTAGGAATGGGGAGGCGTAGTGATTAGCACAACGCTTTACAATGCAGGCAACCCGGGTTCTTTTCTTCTGCCTGTGAAGAGTTTGTACGTTCTCCCCATGAGCATGTGGGTTTCCTTTGGGTGCTCCAATTTCCTCCTATCCATAGACATACCAGTTGGTGGGTTAATTGGTTATTGTCCCGTGATTAGGCTAGGACAGGGGTTCCCAATGTGGGTTCCACTGACCCCTCAGTCAATAGTAAAGCTCTATGGCATAAAGGAGGTTGGGAACCCCAAGCTAGGACTAAATTGCGGGATTGCTAGGCGATGTGGCTCGAAGGGCCAGAAGTGCCTATTCCACACGGTATCACAATAAATAAAATTAATTAAATTTTATTATTTTATTAATCTGCTGTCAATGCAGAGCAGTTATAGTGCATGGTGCTAACAGCCCACAATGTTAGTTAACAGAGCAATGGCTGCTTCAGGTGAAAGCATCGTACCTGACCTTGTATGGGTCTCCAGAGGCCAACTCACTGTGCAGTGCTTGCTTCAGCAGGAGCACCTCCCATTTTCAAGTTTTCC
Source organism: Mobula birostris (assembly GCF_030028105.1). Lineage (NCBI taxonomy): Eukaryota > Metazoa > Chordata > Chondrichthyes > Myliobatiformes > Myliobatidae > Mobula > Mobula birostris. Next base: position 14,317,683 of record NC_092399.1, read on the forward strand.
TTGTTGGGTCTGGGTAGAGAGGAGGGGGGAAAAACAGCTTCGCCCAGAAAATAGTGAGGGGGGAAACTGAAGCCCAAGTAGGCTACATTCCCTGGCTGAACCAGCTATCAAATGACTGATTGAACATTTCTGCTACTTGAAAGCAATCACAAACATTCCAAAGGTACTGACCATTAATTAACTAAAATATTGGGGGGGAAATTCCATTTAAAACCTGGAATATTTGATATCCTTTTCTAAAATAAGGATATACTTGCTATAGAAGGATTTCAGTGAAGATATGACTGTTCCCCAGGAGATGTGTTTGAATAGGCTAGGACTCAATTCTTCAGCGTACAGAGATCTTGAGACATAGATGTAGAGGATGTGTTTCCCCTTGCTGAGGGGTCTAGGACAGGTGGCACAGCTCCAGAAATGGGAATTGGTTGCTCAGAGGGTAGTTCACTTTTGGAATTCTCTATCTTAGAAGATTATGGAAGTTCAGTCAATGCATTTGTTTGAAATGAAGATCATGGGTTTCTAGGCATTACGGGAATCAAAAAATACACTGATATTGCTGGAAAATAGTGCTAGGATCATCCCTAATCTTAATCAATGACAGAGCTGTCTGGGTGCTCTATTCTTGCTGCTGCTTATGTTTTTGAGTTCTGGAAGACATTTATATAAAGTCGGAACAACTAAAATCTAAAGATAGTTACACTGGCCTAAGTGCTTTGCAGATGTTCTCCATTGAAATAAATAGAGGGGGTACTCCCTGCACAAGTCTCACCTAGACACAGGTTCTTCAAGTAGGATTACTACAACCCTGCATTCTGCTGCCCAATACTGAACACTCCCTTTTTCTTCCCTGCCTCAGAGACAATTGCCTTTTGAGGCTGGAATAAAATTGTCTCCTATGTTTTATTATTTCTGAACCTTGTTGTAGATCAGTCTTGTTACTTTGCGTTCTTTGCTTTGTATTTTAATGGCTAGAACAGAATACAGCATTTGTCACTGTTTATTAGTTTGAGCGTGAGTTTATTTGACTGGTGTATTGCCATTGTGATCGGGTGGTGGGGTGGAGATACGTCTCTGCCAAAGCGGCCAGTGAGTGAGTGGGCCAGTGAAGGAGTGGAGCTTTGAGGCTTTGACTCGAGAGATTCTGGCAGTTTTGGCAGTTGGTCTGTGCAGTCAAGTCAATCAAGATTTGGATAGCTGAGACTCAGCAGAAAGCAGCTGATTGGGCAATTGAGGTCAGGTGACCAAGCATTTTGAAAAGCTCAAACAGATAAATAGAGGGATAGCTCAAGCGAAGCAGCCAGTGAGTGAGTGGGCCAGTGAAAGAGTGGAGCGTTGAGGCTTTGACTTGAGAGGCTTCGATGAGAAGAGGTGGAGAACAAGCTTGCTCGCAGTTAGTCTTTACAATGTCTCCTGAGACGGTGATGTGCCTCTCATGTGAGATGTGGCAGTCTTGGGGGAATGCCCCTCTCCCACAGAGTCACATCTGCCAGAAGTGCATACGGCTGGGCGATCTGGAAGACCGTGTAAGGAATCTGGAGCAGCAGCTGGATGACCTTCGACTCATAAGGGAGAATGAGGCAGTCATAGATGAGAGCTACAGGGAGGTAGTCACACCTAGGCTGTCGGAAGCAGGTCGTTGGGTGACAGTCGAAGGGAAGGTGAGCAGACAGTTAGTGCAGAGCACCCCTGTAACCACTCCCCTGAATAATAAGTTTACCGTCCTGGATACTGTTGGTGGGGATGACCGACCAGGTGTGAGCCATGGTGGCAGGGCCTCCGGCACTGAGTCTGACCCGGTGGTGCAGAACCGTGGGAGGGAGAAGAGGAGAGCTGTCATCATTGGAGACTCTATATATAGTCAGGGAACAGACAGGAGATTTTGTGGACGTGAGAAGGACACCCACATGGTTTGTTGCCTCCTGGGTGCGAGGGTCCAGGATGTCTCTGACCAGGGGGTGCACGACATCCTGGTACAAGAGGGAAAGCAACCAGAAGTCATGATACATGTTGGGACCAACGACATAGGCAGGAAGAAGGATGAGGTCCTGAAGTGTGAGTTTCAGGAACTAGGCAGAAGGCTGAAGAACAGGACCTCAAGGGTGGCGTTCTCAGGATTACTGCCAGTGCTATGTGACAGTGATGGTAAGAATTGGAGGAGATGGCAGTTGAATGCGTGGTTGAGGAGTTGGTGCAGGGAGCAGGGTTTTAGATTTTTGGATCATTGGGATCTCTTCTGGGGAAGGTGGGACCTGTACAGATTGGATGAGTCGCACCTGAACTAGAGGGGGGGCAATATCCTTGCAGGTAGGTTTGCTAGCGTGGTTCGGGAGGGTTGAAACTAATTTGCGAGGGGGATGAGACCCAGAGCGATAGAGCAGTGAAAGAAGTGCATGGAGTAAAGCCAGATCTAACATATAGAGAGGCTTTGAGGAAAGAGAAGCAGAATAAATGGTGTAAAGACAGTAAGGTAGAAGGGCTGAAGTGTGTGTACCTCAATGCAAGAAGCATCAGGAACAAAGGTGATGAACTGAGAGCTTGGATACATACATGGAATTATGATGTAGTGGCCATTACAGAGACTTGGCTGGCACCAGGGCAGGAATGGATTCTCAATATTCCTGGATTTCAGTGCTTTAAAAGGGATAGAGAGGGTGGAAAAAGGGGAGGAGGGGTGGCATTACTGCTCAGGGATACTATTACAGCTACAGAAAGGGTGGGTAATGTAGCAAGATCCTCTTTTGAGTCAGTATGGGTGGAAGTCAGGAACAGGAAGGGAGCAGTTACTCTATTGGGGGTATTCTATAGGCCCCCTGGTAGCAGCAGAGATACAGAGGAGCAGATTGGGAGGCAGGTTTTGGAAAAGTGCAAAAATAACAGGGTTGTTATCATGAGTGACTTTAACTTCCCTAACGTTGATTGGCACCTGATTAGTTCCAAGGGTTTAGATGGGGCAGAGTTTGTGTGTGTCCAGGACGGATTGCTGTCACAGTATGTGGACAGGCCGACTAGGGGGAATGCCATACTAGATCTAGTACTAGGTAATGAACCGTGTCAGGTCACAGATCTCTCAGTGGGTGAACATCTGGGGGACAGTGACCACCGCTCCCTGGCCTTTAGCATTATCATGAAAAAGGATAGGAAAATTTTTAATTGGGGAAGGGCAAATTATGAGGCTATAAGGCTAGAACTTGTGGGTGTGAATTGGGATGATGTTTTTGCAGGGAAATGTACTATGGACATGTGGTCGATGTTTAGAGATCTCTTGCAGGATGTTAGGGATAAATTTGTCCCGGTGAGGAAGATAAAGAATGGTAGGGTGAAGGAACCAAGGAACCAAACAAGTCAGGTGGAAAATCTAGTCAGGTGGAAGAAGGCAGCATACATGAGGTTTAGGAAGCAAGGATCAGATGGGTCTATTGAGGAATATAGGGAAGCAAGAAAGGAGCTTAAGAAGGGGCTGAGAAGGCGTTGGTGAGTAGGGTAAAGGAAAACCCCAAGGCATTCTTCAGTTATGTGAAGAAAAAACGGATGACAGGAGTGAAGGTAGGACCGATTAGAGATAAAGGTGGGAAGATGTGCCTGGAGGCTGTGGAAGTGAGCGAGGTGCTCAATGAATACTTCTCTTCGGTATTCACCAATGAGAGGGAACTTGATGATGGTGAGGACAATATGAGTGAAGTTGATGTTCTGGAGCATGTTGATATTAAGGGAGAGGAGGTGTTGGAGTTGTTAAAATACATTAGGACGGATAAGTCCCCGGGGTCTGACGGAATATTCCCCAGGCTACTCCACAAGGCGAGGGAAGAGATTGCTGAGCCTCTGGCTAGGATCTTTATATCCTCGTTGTCCATGGGAATGGTACCGGAGGATTGGAGGGAGGCAAATGTTGTCCCCTTGTTCAAAAAAGGTAGTAGGGATAGTCCGGGTAATTATAGACCAGTGAGCCTTACGTCTGTGGTGGGAAAGCTGTTGGAAAAGATGCTTAGAGATAGGATCTCTGGGCATTTAGAGAATCATGGTCTGATCAGGGACAGTCAGCATGGCTTTGTGAAGGGCAGATCGTGTCTAACAAGCCTGATAGAATTCTTTGAGGAAGTGACCAGGCATATAGATGAGGGTAGTGCAGTGGATGTGATCTGTATGGATTTTAGTAAGGCATTTGATGAGGTTCCACATGGTAGGCTTCTTCAGAAAGTCAGAAGGCATGGGATCCAAGAAAGTTTGGCCAGGTGGATTAGAATTGGCTTGCCTGCAGAAGGCAGAGGGTCGTGGTGGAGGGAGTACATTCAGATTGGAGGATTGTGACAGTGGTGTCCCATAAGGATCTGTTCTGGGACCTCTACTTTTCGTGATTTTTATTAACGACCTGGATGTGGGGGTAGAAGGGTGGGTTGGCAAGTTTGCAGACGACACAAAGGTTGATGGTGTTGTAGATAGTGTAAAGGATTGTCAAAGATTGCAGAGAGACATTGATAGGTTGCAGAAGTGGGCTGAGAAGTGGCAGATGGAGTTCAACCTGGAGAAGGAGAAGTGTGAGGTGGTACACTTTGGAAGGACAAACTCCAAGGCAGAATACAAAGTAAATGGCAGGATACTTGGTAGTGTGGAGGAGCAGAGGGATCTGGGGGTACATGTCCACAGATCCCTGAAAGTTGCCTCACAGGTGGATAGGGTAGTTAAGAAAGCTTATGGGGTGTTAGCTTTCATAAGTTGAGGGATAGAGTTTAAGGGTCGTGATGTAATGATGCAGCTCTATAAAACTCTGGTGAGGCCACACTTGGAGTACTGTGTCCAGTTCTGGTCACCTCACTATAGGAAGGATGTGGAAGCATTGGAAAGGGTACAGAGGAGATTTACCAGGATGCTGCCTGGTTTAGAGAGTATGCATTATGATCAGAGATTAAGGGAGCTAGGGCTTTACTCTTTGGAGAGAAGGAGGATGAGAGGAGACATGATAGAGGCGTACAAGATAATAAGAGGAATAGATAGAGTGGACAGCCAGCGCCTCTTCCCCAGGGCACCACTGCTCAATACAAGAGGACATGGCTTTAAGGTAAGGGGTGGGAAGTTCAAGGGGGATATTAGAAGAAGGTTTTTTACTCAGAGAGTGGTTGGTGTGTGGAATGCACTGCCTGAGTCAGTGGTGGAGGCAGATACACTAGTGAAGTTTAAGAGACTACTAGACAGGTATATGGAGGAATTTAAGGTGGGGGCTTATATGGGAGGCAGGGTTTGAGGGCACAACATTGTGGGCCGAAGGGCCTGTACTGTGCTGTACTATTCTATGTTCTATGTTCTAAAGGAGGTGTAAGGTGCTCCTTCCCTCCACTAGTCTGCGGTCACCCTTGAGTAAGGTGTAGCACCTGCTTGGCCTCCCAATCAGGGTCACATGAAACTATGGGAGCAGGTGGTGGATGGTAATTTGAGCAGCTGATGCATATCATAAGTCCTGGTTATGCTACCACTGATCCCAGACAGACAGTCTCTGAAGAGTATTGATAATGGCTGGGGTGATCCAGCTTGTAAAGGCACTGCCCAGAAGAAGGCAGTGGCAAACCACTTCTATAGAAAAGCTTGCCAAGAACGATCGTGGTCAAGACTTTGATAACCAACATCATATGATACGGTACATAATGATGATGATTGTTATTGATATGTTCAGCAAGACTTGGTTCAATAGTGACAACTCCACAGTAGTTTGAAACTCTGAGTATTAACCTTCCTCTAATAATGTTTTAAAAGTTTTTGCATTACTTGTGAAATGCTGTCAACTAATCAGTTAACAATTTTATTAATTATGTCAGCAGCCACCCCACACCCTCTATAACCATATATCAGTCACTTATTATGCAAAGGAATTTATTGGGCCATAAAACATTTGACTTTCTCAGTGCCTCGAAGTTCACCCAAAACCTGACCAGTATCAACATTCTCATCTCAAAATTGCTTTAAGTGCAGGAGTAAAAAAAATGGTATCAGTTCTATCTCAGCAGCCACTGAAGAAATAAATGGAAACTGATCTCATGTTAAGTGGAATGGGATTTACTCAAATGGTATTTACTAAAACTTATCCTTCGTCTTAGGGTATTTTGGCATCTTTTCATTATTAAAATTGAGAAATGTGTTATTTGTGATGTAATTCTTTCTTACCTTATTTCGAAAGCAATACTAGAAAACCACAAATGCTGGAAGTAGTTGGGCAGCTTCTTTGGGGAAAGAAATGGCCAACATGTAGAGTCGATGACTTTTCATCAGAACTGAAATATCACGACATGGATGAAAAATTGACTGTTCCTCTCTAGAAATGCCACCAGACCCAGTGCTCATGTCTAATTGCAAAACGACCATGCAACACTGACAGTCCCAATATTTCCATTCTCCTTACTCAAGGTAACCTGCGCTTCCTGAACTTCGTTCAGTTCGGAGCAACCCCAATGCCATTCTCGTTTCTTGCCGAGGGGAGTACTTTTATGGTTTGGCTGGCTAACCTCTGTGTTGCAGAGAACAAATGTCAACTCTGAGCCAACTCATTGTATCATTCTCTGAACCATGACCTCGCCCTATCAATAAACATCAAGTCATTTTCTCCCTGAAGTCACTAACCTCATTTCCTCAGGCGATCTTCCTTCCATTGTCTCCACGCCAACATTCCCGACTTGGGCTGCCAGGGAAGACCCATGGTTTTATCTTCTTCTCGTTCCACCAGATTTACTTCTCCCTTTGTCTCATCTCTCTTTGCAGAGCAGACTCAATGGGCCAAATGCCCTAGTTCTCCTATTATCTTGTGGTCTCCATACTTTCTCCCATGGTCTTGTCCTTGGTTTCTCTCAATGCATAAGTGTTTGACCTAAAACACTAACTCTATTTACTTTTTATTGATGCTACTTGAGTGCTCAGTTAAATAGTTTTACAAAAATTGTGCCATTTCACTATTTATTGAATCTGGTAAAGAAATTTAGAGGTATTGCTGACAATATCATTTGCAACTGTCAAAAATAGTAATATTTCTCTTTAGATTGTTGTAGTATAGAAATTGTACTTTTTCTTTCATAAAATACTCTTTTTTTTTAAACTGGTAAGCAGCACCAATCAGTGTTGACCTGTTTCAAACGAAAGCCATGGAGACTAACCTTGGCCATGGTTTGTAATGACTTTGAAATCATAGACCAATTCATCACAGATCCAGGCCATGTGGCCCATCAAATGCATGCCAAATGTAGTGCCCACCAAGCTAGTCCCAATTTTGTGTTCAGCCCATATTCTTCTAAGCTCCACTCCTGCTTGTACCTACCTTAGTGTTTCTTAAATGATACATATGTACGTGCTTTTACTACTTCCATATGCTTGCCATTCGTGTGTGAAAACATTGCTCTTCAAGTCCCCTTTAAATCCTTCCCTTCTGACCCTAAATTTATGCTTCCTAATTTTGGACTCCCCTGCCCTGGGAAAAAGCCTGCTACCATCCACCTTGTCTATGCTGTTCATGATTTTATAAACCTCTAAGGTCACTCATCATCTCTGGTCTTGGCAGCTTCTCTAGAGTGCCAGCTAGAGGCCCTCCAGTCCTGGCAACATTCTCGTAAATATTTCTGTGCTCCATCGTATAATAGGGTGACCAAAGCTGCGCAGAAATAACTTATTTACTCAGAGCCCTGAGTAATGAAGGCCAGTGTGCTGTATGCCTTTTTCACCACCCTGTGTACCTTTAACAGCACGTTCATCAGACTCTGAACTTGTACTCCTCAGACCCTCTTCCATTACACTCTGAGAGACCTGCCATGAGTCCTATGCTGGTTTGACTTTCAAAAATGCATTACCTCATACTTATCTGTATTGAAATCCATTTGCCATTCCTTGGCTTCCTTCCCTAATTTATCATGATTCCCCTGAAATCTGTGATGACCTTCTTCACTCTCGGCAACACCATGTCATTCCATGTCATCTGCAAACTCACTGATCAAGCCTTGTGCATTTGCATGCAAATTATTTGTATACAGAACAAACAACAAGGGTCCCAACACCAACACCCGCAGCACACCATTAGTCATCGGTTTACATTCCGAGAAACCCAATTTTAAATCCACCTAACCAGCTGTTCCTGGATTCCATGGAATCTAACTTTCCAAGCAAGCCTGCAGAATCTTGTTGAAGGCCTTGCTAAAGTCCAGATAGGCAAGATACACTACCTAATGCTCATCGACCCTTTTGGTTACCAATTTTAAAAACAACTCTTAAAAGGTTGATCAAGCTCAGTTTCCCACATGCAAAGCCATGCTGACTGCTTCTAACCAAACTGGTAGATTCTGTCCCTCAGAATTCCCTCCAGTAATTTCCCCACTGCTGATGTAAGGCTAACCAACCTGCAGTTCCCAGGCTTGTTTGTGCTAACCTCAAACAACAGAACAACATCAGCCAGATTCTGGTCTTTGGGAACTTTGCCAATGAATAATGATGAAGTATCTTCGAACAGGCTTCTGCAATTTCTTCTCTAGCCCCCTACAAAGTCCAGTGGGAATTTGTAGAAAATGTGATTTAGTCACCGAATAAGTCCTTATCCATGATGAATGGGTATTAGGACTAAACTGATAGATGAAACAGTATAACAAATTATGGGAAGTTGACGTGCAGGTGCAGCATGATTTAAGAAGGCAAGTGATTTAAAACCTACAACAGTATAGTACAGCAGAGTACAGGCCATTTAGCCCACAATGTTGTGCCAAACTTTTAACCTACACCAAGATCAATGGTCCCTCCCCTTCCTGTCTTCTCCTATCATTTTGGATCTCCCCCCCTCCCCCTCCAATTTTCAAATCTCTTACTCACTCTTCCTTCAGTTAGTCCTGACGAAGGGTCTCGGCCTGAAACGTCGACTGCACCTTTTCCTAGAGATGCTGCCTGGCCTGCTGCGTTCACCAGCAACTTTGATGTGTGTTGCTTGAATTTCCAGCATCTGCAGAATTCCTGTTGTTTCCAAGATCAATGTAATACTTTCCTGCAGCATAAATGTTACATATCTCTAGCTTGTCTGCTTGTACCACAAACTTGCCGCAGGTTCCACACACCTATGATTCTGAAACTGAATACCTCTGACAAGTCCGCTGTACTTTCCCCAAATCACCTTAAAATTATGCCGCCTTGTATTAGGCTTTTCCACCCTGGAAAAAAGGCGCTGGCTATCCACTCTATCATTGTCACTTATTATCTTAGACACCTCTATCAAGTCAGCTTTCATTTCCCTTTGTTCCAAAGAGAGAGCCGTAGCTCGCACAACCTTTCCTCGTGCTCTGTAATCCAGGTAAATCTTCTCTAAAGCTTCCAAAACCAAAACTGAACAAAACACTTAAGGAGCTGCAAAATTACTTCACGGCTCTTGAACTCAGTGAAGGCCAACTCACCATTCACTTCCTTTACCAACGTATGAACTTATACAGCAGCTTTGAGGCATCTATGGATGTGGACCCTGAGTTTCCTCTCTTCCCCCACACTGCCAAAAATCCTGCTATTAACCCTTTACTTTGTCTTCAGGCTCAGCATCTAAAGTGTATCACTTCTCATTTTTCTGGATTGAACTCCATTAGTGTTTTCTCAGCACAGCTCTGCATCCCATCAATGTCTATTGTAACCTACACCATCTATGCTATTGACAACTTCACCAACCTTTGTATTATCTGCAAGTTTACTAACCCACTCTTCCATTTCCTCAACCAAGTCATTATAAAACTCACAAAGAGCAGGGGTCGCAGAACCGACCGCTGCAGAACACCACTGGTCACCGACCTCCAGGCAAAATATGCTCCACCTCTGCCTTCTTTGGGCATGCCAAATCAGAATCCACGTAGACAAGGATCCCTGGATCCCATGCCTCCTGACTTTCCTACCATGGAGAACCTTGTCGAGCACCTTACTAAAATCCATATGCACCACATCCACTGCTCTGCTTTCATCAGTGTGCTTTGTCACATCCTCAAGGAATTCATTCAGGCCCATGAAGCAGTATCTGCCCCTCCCAATGTTGCGCTGACTATCCCTAATCAGACTATGTTTCTATAAGTACTTGTAAATCCAGTCTCTCAGAAATCTGCTTCAATAGTTCGTCCACCACTGATGTAAGACTCATCTATTAAATATCTTGAACAAAGGAATAACTTTTGCATCCCTCTAATCTTCTGGTACTGCACTTGTGTCCAGTGAGGATACAAAAAAAAATCACCAAATGTGCAGCAAACTCTTTCCTCACTTCCTTTGTAACTGAGGTATATCCCTCTGAGCCTCAGGGACTTAACTATCCTAATGTTTTACAAAAGTTACAGCACATCATTTTTTAACATCAACATGTTCCAGTATACTAACCTGTTCTATGCTGTCCTCACATTTGTCAAGGTCCCTTCACTGGTCCCTGATTGGTCCTACCTTCACTCTAGTCATCCTCCTGTTCTTCATATATGTGTAGAATGCCTTGGTGAGTTGGGTTCAGGTCAACTTCAAAGCTTCCTCATGTCCCCTTCTTGCTCTCTTAAGTCCATTCTTTAGCTCCTTCCTGGCTACCTTATAGCTCTCCAGAACCTGTTTGATCCTTGCTTCCTGACCTTAACGGCTTCTTTCTTTCCCTTGATTAGGTCTTCCACATCTCTTGTTAACTATGGTTCCTTCATTCTACCATCCGTGCCCATCTCAATAGGATAAACCTATCCAGAACCCCATGCAAGTACAGTACTCCCTTAGCAACCTCCCCATTTCTATTGTGCATTTCCCTGTGAGCATCTGTGCCCAATATGTGCTCCAAGGTTCCTGTCTAATAACATCATAATTCACTCTCCCCCAATTAAATCCAAGAGCAAAAATATTTTACAGCAATTATATCAGGCCCTAGTGAATCTGCATCTGGAATATTATAAAAGGTTTGTTTGATTACCTATGTGAGATAGTTTGAAGCAGAAAGTCTGCAAGTTTAATTTTGCGTTGGTAGACAGATGCACAAGAAATAATTCCTGGAAGGGGAAGGTGATCCTGCAGGAAGAGAGAGAGCAGACTGACCTTGTATTTGCAAGAGTTTAGAAGAATGGGCAGTGCTGTCATTGAATTATACAAAATGCCTATGGGCCTCTATATGGTAGACACAGGCATGTTTCTCTTGGCTGGAGTGCCTAGAACTAAGGTTGAAAATTCAAAAGAAGTTGGCCACTCAGAGCTTGATAAGTTAGTGTTCGTTCACCAGAGTGCAATGAATGTGTAATTTGCTACGCAAGAGATCTGTGGCAGGTCAGTTGTCAACTGTGTTCAAAACAGAGATGGGTACATTTTTGAATCTGAAGTTAGTTGAGTGACATGGCAAGTAGAAGGAAACTGGTACTGAGGTAACAGATAAGCTATGATCTTACTTAGTGGCAACCACCCACAGGGGCCAGGTAGCTCACTCTTTCTACCTTATATTCCTACCAAGTTAACTTCAGATTACTGGCATCAACATAACACCAGAATTATGGTGTTGTTTCATAGATTTTTGTTCCTGCATCCAGAATCAGTCATACAGCATAGGAGGATATAATTTAACCTGTTGAACTTTTTGTGCTGTCCAGCCTGTTCCATTCACTGTTCTTTTGCCATAGCCCCACAAATAATGATTTTTCAAGTACGTTGACCCAAATGGTTTAAATCAATATCAAGTTTGCTTTTGTCACCTGTCTCCTGATTGGTGTTTTTGTTGTTGTTCTCCCAACTAGTTCCCCTTTTTCTTTTTGCAGTAATCATTATTACCCATGTTTTTGACCACCCTTTGAGTCCTTTGTCCTTGCATTCCTTGAGTGGCTTAGTATCAGAATCTGCCTGGTAATTTTCTTTGTTAATGTATGTTAAATGGAAATAGCTAATGTACTTTCCGATGATGCAATAAAACATGTTTGTTAAGATTTATCCTGAAATTCCTCTGAATGTGTGAGGTCAGTTTTTGCACTTTGCACTACCACCATCACTTGCATTTTTGTCAATGCTCAATTTGTGCTTGTTCTTCTCTACATTAACTTTCTACTACCACTTCGTCACGAAAAATATTTTATCTAGCTTTGAAATTTCTGAGCAAGTTTTCTGAATTTCAAAATCCAAATTATTCATAGACATTAGTATAAACTATTATGAAACCTGTCCCAGCCCTGTGGCTTCCTTCGTAATTAGTTGGTCTACTGTTTATACTTCAGCACTCTATCAGGGTGGATATACTGTATGGCAATCAGTTCCCTAAATATTTCCCGCATTTTTTAGGGTAAATATTTGTCTTGACTTTATTTTGCATTTGCCTAATTTCATAAGCCAACATTATTCCTTTTAGTTTTGATAAGCCACTGCACACTGCAGAGTTACATTAACAACTCTTGCACCTTGTGACCTCTGAATTAGATTTGTTAAAAATCATTTGGTGTAAATTCATGAAGTGTTAGGGGCATTAGGAGAAGATATTAAAGACAGGACAATTGATGGAGAAACACAGAGAAACACACTCAGGCCCGAAGCCACACAATTCACTGATGAATTGTATAACACTAGCTGAGTCCTCGTCTGTTACATTTACTGGTATTTAGCGGGAGTGTTGAAAGGCATCCATTTACTTTGATGTGGTTTGTATTTCAGCCAGATGTAAGTATAGAGGAATTGTCTGTCTCATTTGCAAGATCTATTTAGCACTTAAGCTGTTAATACATTTCTGAATCTTTTAGTTGTTGGAATATCCCGGAAGAAATAGTAGTTGCATGAGAATCCCAATATTTCCTGTACTGATAAGCTTTTTGGGAACAGTGATCATTTTAAGATGGTCATGGATAAGGATAAGACTGGTCCTTGAATGAAAGTGCTAAACTGTGGGAGACTAATTACAACAGTATTAGATAGGAACTGTGGGCACGTGGCCAAGTGGTTAAGGCATGGGACTAGTGACCTGAAGGTCGTGAGTTTGAGCCCCAGCCGAGGCAACGTGTTGTGAAGGCACTTAATCACACATTGCTCTATGACGACACTGGTGCCAAGCTGTATGGGTCCTAATGCCCTTGGACAACATTGGTGTCGTGAAGAGGGGAGACTTACAGTATGGGCAACTGCTGGTCTTCCATACAACCTTGCCCAGGCCTGCGCCCTGGAGAGTGAAGACTTTCCAAGCACAGATCCATGGTCTCGTAAGACTAACGGATGCCTTTAGATAGAAACTAATTATCATTCGGCAAGTGGAGAGTGGCTAGGTGTGAGAGTGGAGCACAAGCCAAGATTGTTAGCCGGGGCAGGTCCCTGAATATTGTTCATTTATTTGAGAAGACAATAGAAATAATCCAGTAAATAGGCTGCTGAGCTTTACACCAGTGGTAGGGAAATTATTGGAGAAGAATCTTAGGAATAGAATTTACTCCTATTTTGTAAAACATGGACTGATTGGGTTAGTCAGCGAGGTCCTGACTTTCAATTTTAGATGGAGCTTTTTGAGGAAGTGACAAAGAAGGTTGATGAGGTGAAGACTGCACAGATGTTAGTAAAGCATTTTATAAGGCCCTTCACGGTAGGCTTGTCCAGAAGATTTAAGTCCCATGAAGTCCATGGTGAGCTGGCAAGAGGAGGAGAAGTTAGTCAAACTTGGGTTGTTTTCTCTGGATTGCCAAACTGAAGAGTGACCTGTTTAGAAGCATCTCAAATTATAAGAAGCTTAGATAGAGTAGCCAGTCATTCTTTACCCCAAGTATTAGAAGACATGGGTTTAAGGTGAGAGGAGGAAAGTTTTGGGATGTGCAAGCAAATTTATTTACACAGAGTAGTCAGTGTCTGGTACTCAATACCAGAGGAAATGATAGAAACAGATATGAAAGAAGCATTTAGACCATCTGAATACAGGTGTATTAGTTAGATTGGCATCAATGTTGGTGCAGACATGGTGAGCTTGGAGGCCTATCCTGCTGTATGTTCTGAGGAGAAAGTATTAAATAATTATGTCAGCAAAAGTATTCAATGGAAAATTTGTGGGGAAGGAACAGTGGATCTATTCTTCCAGTTTGAGTCAGACTGCAAAAGTTGTGTGGGCACAGTAACATAGAGTAAAATATGATTGAATCTACTTTTGGGGAGGGAAAATGAAATTTCATTTACATGGTGTTTTGTTACATCAGCAGAATGGATTAAAGCACTTAGTTTTAACTAATGAAGTACTCTGAAAAGCATTTACATTTAAACAGATAAATGCATTGCCCATATAACACATATCAAAGTGTCATAATAACTAAGTTCATGAGCATTGCTTAACCTTCCCAAATTTATTTAGTTCCATGGGAATGTTTCTGTGGGTTAATGCCCCATCTGAAAGATAGCACTTGTATGTGGACCAAGAGTGTGCTTTAATTGGTAACAAGCTTCATGTAACTTTTAAATAGAGATGTTTGATCTTTATGTTCATTTTAGCTACATTTCATCCATTCCTTTTTGTTGAAGATTAGTGCTTCGTTATGAATCAGAATCAGGTTTAATATCACCAGCATATTATTAAATTTGTTAACCTTGTGGCAGCAGTACAATGTAATACATGATATTAGAGAGAAAAACTGTGAATTACGGTTATTGTATTAATATGTATATCAAATAGTTAAATATGTAGTGCAAGAACAGAAATTTAAAAAGTAGTGAGGTAGTGTTCATGGCTTCAGTGTCCATTCAGAAATCGGATGGCAGAGGGGGGAAAAACTGTTCCTGAGTTACTGAGTGCGAACTCTCAGGCTTTTGTATCCTCCTCCCTGATGATAACACTGAGAAGAGGGCATATCCTGGGTGGTGGGGGTCCTTAATGATGGACGCAGCCTTTTTGAGGCTTCTTGAAGATTTGTTGGATACTACAGAGGCTAGTGCCCATGATGGAGCTGACTAATTTTACCACTCTCTGCAGCTTACTTTGATCCTGTGCAGTAGCCCCTCAACCCCCCGCCAGACAGTGACGCAGCCATTCAGAATGCTGTCCACGGTACATCTGTAGACATTTCTGAGTGTTTAAGCTGACATTCCAAATCTCCTCAAACTCCTAATGAAATATAACTGCTGTCTTGCCTTCTTTATTGATATGCTAGGGCCAGGTTAGGTCCGTAGAGATATTCACACCCAGGAATTTGAAATTACTCATGCTCCCCAATTCTGCTCCCTCAATAAGGATTCATGAGTGTTCCCTAGTGTTGCCCTTCCTGAAATCCACAATCAGTTCTTTGGTCTTGCTGGCATTGAGTGCAAGGTTGTTGCTGTGACAGCACTTAACTAGCTGGTATATCTCACTCTTGTATGTCCTCTCGGTACCACTTGAGATTCTGCCAACAATGGTGGTATCATCAGCAAATTTATAGATGGCATTTGAGCACATTCATGGGTGCAGAGAGGGTAGAGCAGTGGGCTAAACACACATCCCTGAGGGGTGTATCGGTGTTGAGTGTCAGTGTTGATTGTCAGTGAGGTGGAGATGTTATTAACCAATCCGCGCTGATCATAACCTTCTGGGAAGGAAGTTGAGGATCCAGTTGCAGAGGGAGGTACAGAGGCCCACGTTCTGCAGCTTTTTGATCAGGACTGTAGGAATGATGGGGTGTTAAGTGCTGAGCTATAGTCAATTAACAGCATCTTGACATAGGTCCAAGTATTCATACAAGGTTAGATCATAGTTTGACAGCTTTATTGTACTGAGTCATTAGCGTTGAAGTCACTATTTAATTATCTGGTGCTGGGAAATTGTTGATTTTGCATCCTGGTTATTCCTACAGTGTATTTGCACTATACCTCTGAATAGACAGGATCTCTTTTCCACAACCTGAGAAAAACATAGGAACTAGCTTGACCTGCCTGAAGAACCTCCTGTAACTCTCACACGATCCTGTTCCGGAAGAGCAATAGTGGTTAAACAAGACAGCTGCCCACATCTCTCAGCGTAATGAGGGTATAACCTAAGTGATTCAAATACTCATCACAGAGTAATGCCAATAATGTCCCCATTCTGCATGTGGGGGGAGAAAAGGAGCTGGTAACCAATAAGCACGATGTCAGTTGCATCATGAATAGTTTGTAGTTTAGCTCTATTTTACCTGGTTTGCTCTATTACTCCTAAGTACCTTCATTGAGTTCTGGTGCATAAATGGGAATAAGCTGAATGACTCAATGTCTCACACAGAGCCAGACAGCATTCATGCATGTTCTAAAGCAGGGGTTCCCAACCTGGGGTTCAAGGACCCCTTGATTAATGGTAGGGGTCCATGACACAAAAAAGGGGCTGGGAACCCCTGTTCTAAAGTGAATTAGAATATGTGTTTCCCAATAGGACAAGTAACATTCAAACCACCCAAGCCAGACATTGACCATTAGCAACAAGGAAGAATCTAACTGAATCCTCTTGCTCTCAGTAGCATTGACCTCTGAAAGCACACCTTCAATAACCTGGTGTTCAGTATTGACTCATCAAGTAGATAGATCTTCAGTTAATTAACACTATATTCAGGATCCTGTTTTTCTTTTCACAACCTTGGCGTGCTTATATGTGACATGAATTTGTCTAGAAGGCACCCAAATAAAAACCTATACATTTTATCTTGGAACGTGTGACAATAATAATAAACCGATAAGCAAGTTGCTGTAAACTTCCAGGGCGTTTTACAGATTCTGCTATTTATTTTCAGCTCAACATATTTGCTGCCATCAAATTATTTGCTTCCACCACATAAACATCTGATACTTATTTTCTGGCAGTTTTGTGCTTTACATTCACCTATTTGAAGTACTTTATTTGTTATTGTGATATGAATTGTTAGTGGAAGATAAATTAATACTGTGTTGTATTTTACTGCCTATAATAAAGTTGAAGCCTGTACTAAATTTTCATGATAGTTAAGCTATTTTTCAAAACAATAAAAATAGATGTAATACTGCATTGGTTTTCATTTTATGCCCTTGAATAGGCATACTGACTCAAGCATGAGTTTGTTGGTGCAGGGATGGCATATTCTCTGTAAGATTGGCTGTGTTTAAGATCCAATCTCGCTGTAGTTCTG